>NC_139609.1:19560786-20160786 GCF_964270895.1 Podarcis filfolensis
GTGACCAGTCTAGCTGCTACATTCTGGATTGGTTGTAGTTTCCGGATCACCTTCAAAGGTAGCCCGACGTAGAGTGGATTGAAGTAGTCCAAGCGGGAGATAACTAGAGCGTGCACCACTCTGGTGAGACAGGAAGCATTGTATGTACAGTGGTACCTCGGGTTAGGAACTTAATTTATTCTGGAGGTCCGTTCTTAACCTGAAACTGTTCTTAACCTGAAGCACCACTTTAGCTAATGGGGCCTCCTCCTGCTGCTGCGCCGCTGCTGCATGATTTCTGTTCTCATCCTGAAGCAAAGTTCTTAACCCGAGGTAATATTTCTGGGTTAGTGGAGTCTGTAACCTGAAGTGTATGTAACCTGAAGCGTATGTAACCCGAGGTACCACTGTGTTTATGAAGAACAAAACAGCAGCTATGGCTTCCTATCCCTGGCAAGACTGAAGGCCAGTTCCCATTGAGCTCTGGAGGAAACAACCAGAGAGGGGAAGAGAAGTTTCTTTTACAGGCTAGGCATGACACAACACACACACACATACAACAACAACAACAACAACAACAACAACAACAACACGGGCCTGGTTTAAATAAAAACCAGTATATGGATCCACTCTTATTCATCTGGGCCTGACAGGGCAACTTACTGTCATCTGAGGTACAAGCAAACGTAGGTAACATAAATGCTCTTGAGTTTGTAGCACAGGGTTTGAATCAGGAAGCGCGCAACTACCCTGGAGAAGTTGTGGTTTTAGCACAGAGTGGGTCGATGCCTTTAGCATGCCGGTGCTATGGAAACCGAGTTTCGCCACAGAGAAGAACTCGCGTACTAAACCACAGAGCGCTGCACACCCTCTTCCTTTTTTTATGCAGCCTCCCGAAGAAGAAAAACAGAAGTCGGCAAAGCGAAACCACAAATGAAGGAGGCCTTTGCAGCAATGCTATGCTAATTGCCTGATATAATGGGGGTCAGATAATGGGAAACTCTCACAATGGACACGGGGTTGCAACAGAGTGGACATATAATTTCAGTTCCTAAGAAAAGGGATGGCAGCCAGATGCCCTAATGTGGAAGTTTAAATGCTTAAGGAAGATCCGAGCAAGTTGTGAACCTCGAAGCCAAATACGGGCTGTCAATCATGTACAGAAGGCGGTCGCGCCCCCATTTCGCCCCGCCCCTGTTCCACCTTGTTCCGCCTCCTTTTCCTGCCACTTCCATAGCAATGTACATGTGCTATGGTTGTTGCCTGTGTTACATTAGAGAAAACTGCTTTACGAAAATGTGTGCATTAGGCAAAATTGCATGCAAAAATAAGTTATATTGGGATAATTTAACTCTGAAATGCCGATGAATTGTCATGAGGACTTCTCTCTTTTTTAAAAATCAAAATCTGATGGGGAAACATGGAGACTTGAAACTAAGGTTGAAAAAGTGAGAAGCTGAGAGAAACTAAAATGGACACTGACCATCCCTAGGGCCAGGAGAGCTTTTCTGGGGTGGACACTCCATAAAGTCCTGTCTCTGTTTATGTTCTGCCCGATAGTCCCTCCTCCATAAGGACATCTGTGTGCAGCAAGGATTAAGACCTTCACTGCAAGTGCTCCAAGGCTGTGGATTCCTCAGCGTGGAACGACTTTCCCGATGAGGTTTACAACTGCTCTTGACTTGCAGTCTATCAAAAGAAGGCCCACAACTGCTGAGCAGACACTGCTGTTGATTGCAGTGTATCTTGTTAGCTTTGTTTCTTAAAACAATTATTTGCTTTTATTGCGTTGTGTTGTGTTTTTTTTTTTTAAAATGTTGCTTTTCTGTCCAAAGCCCCTTTTGAACTTCAGAGTGGAGGGCTTCAGAATGTTCTAATAAAATAAAGGGGTGATCTGACTGACGGGTTGTGGCCATGGTTGTGGAGGTGCCACACTTCCAGATTTCAGGAGTGGGGATGTGTGTTTGAAGCATGAATGTCTTGTGAATGAGCACTGGGCAGCAGCTACAGTAGGTATATTGAATGTTATCTACTCTAGCAATAATCTTTTGCGCATGAATGAGAGCCAAGCATAAAAAAATCTCATGATTGACAAACGTACAATGCTTTGTGCCAAATCACTGCTTACTCATCAAAAGAATTTAATGTGGTCATTTTCTTATTCTAATCTGAAAATATTGGTGTTGATCAATATTCCTGATTTCCATCTCTTTCCTTAATCTCAGTGAGGTGAGCTTCCTTCCCTCTCCCCCAGTTCTGCTAAAAGCACAAACATTCTTTTATATATTGCATGCATTATTATACACATTATAATACATATATTATGGGATATACGTCCAGGTTTTCAAAAAGTATGCATGTAAGGCATTTTTGCTGAGGAAACATACTGCACCGGGTTTTACTCTTTTATATGCATCTTGCATATAATAAACCTTTTTGTATACAGTTTTGCATGTAATCAAACAGACTTTTGTTTTAAAGATCATGCATCTCAGAGGCAAGTGGGCTCTTGATGTAGGAGAAGGTCTGATGTAAGCAAAGCTCGATTGGGTTGGAACGCCATGCAATGCCTAGCGCATATCCAGCAGCCAAATTCTGAGTATAAACATGTTTATGAAAGGATTCCTCCTCTGTCCGTAGTTGCCAGGTGTTGAGCGCCATTCAGTGCTCTGGTTACAGATAGGTAGCCGTGTTGGTCTGCCATAGTCAAAACAAAAAAATTTTTTTTTTCTGCCAGTAGCACCTTAAAGACCAACTAAGTTAGTTCTTGGTATGAGCTTTCGTGTGCATGCTGAAGAAGTGTGCATGCACACGAAAGCTCATACCAAGAACTAACTTAGTTGGTCTTTAAGGTGCTACTGGCAGAAAAAAATTTTTTTATTCAGTGCTCTGGTTTGGCTTGGCTTCTTCTCAGCATTCCCTGCTCACATCCTGGACGTTTAGCATTGAAACACCTTGTGGTGTCTTTTGTTGGGTTTCTTCCCACTCCACAAACATATCCAAATCACTACAGCTGGTTCTGTTTCCTTACAACTTCTGCAGACTGAGATTTAAAACAAGGGTTTATATATATATATATATATATATATAAGAAGGATCCCATTATTCATTATTTTATATTATTTATTACTTATATCCTGCTTTTCCTCCAAAGAGCACAAGCTTGCTGTCAGGATGTTGACAGCGGCTCCCGGCTGGTTGCCCAGGAAAGTATAAAACAAGGGAAGGTTTCTTACCATCCTTTTTTATTCAATATTTACAGAGAGAGAGGCTATAGAACCCAGCCTCTTGGATAATGGCATTGTCCCAAGTGAATCTCCACCCCTGTCTCTCCCACTTCCTCACCCGTCACTTCTATGGGTGCTGCTACGTGCCCTGCCTTTGAGCTCTTTGCTCTCCTACTTTCAAGGCTCGCCGGGTTCTGGGAAGGATGGGGGTCTGGAAGGCTTTCCTTTTTTAAATAATAATTTTTATTAAATTTACATTTTACCATAATCACAATCCTTTAAATAATCTCATCACCAAAAACATTGCTCAAACTGAGCTTCGACTTCCCCCCACCCCACTCTCTGGCTTTCATAAATATTCACTTACATCTTAGCATTTCTATAACCACCTATTTACCTTCTTTCTGTCTTAATAAAATTTACCTTGTTAATTGTAAACCAGTTCCCAATATTAACATTACAAAATATTTCAACTCAAACCCACAAATGTTTGCCATGTTCTTTCATATATTGTATAAATTTACTCCAGTCCTTTTCAAACAGTTCGTCGCGCTGATTTCGGATCTTCCCCATCAGCTTTGCCAATTCTGCATATTCCATCAGTTTGATCTGCCCTTCTTCCAACGTTGGAAGTTCCTGCTGCTTCCATTTCTCGGCCAAGAGTGTCCTTGCTGCCGTTGTAGCATACATGAACAGATTTTTATCTTTTTTAGGAATTTCATCTCCAATTATGCCTAACAAAAACGCCTCTGGTTTTTTATTAAAGGTGTATTTAAAAAACCTTTTTCAATTCATTATATATCATGTCCCAATAGGCTTTAACCTTTATACACGTCCACCACATATGGAAGAAATCCCCCTCCTTCTCCTTACATTTGGGGGTCTGGAAGGCTTTCCAATGACACTGTGTCCATCAGCTGTCACCCTGTTTCCTCCTCCCCCCTCCCCCTCCTCTCCTATTATTTCCCAACTTTCCCCCTCCTCTGCCTCTGAGCTGTGACCTCCCTCAAACCACTGTTGTAAGTCTATATTGTCTTCCTCTTCCTCCTCCCTGGAAAGGTCAGGGTGGGGAGGCGGTCTCCACCATTCCTCCTCTGCCCAGTCCTTGACACTAGCACACGTCCCTCTCTGTTTGACCCCCCCCCCACTCCATGACCCTGTGAGGTAGGTTAGGCTGAGAGATAGGGTCCAGGGTAACCCAGTGAGCTTCAGAAGGACGACTGAATATTTGAACCCGGATCTCCCCAACCCTAGTCCAATCAATACAGCACCGTCTCCCTCCGCCTTTTCTTTTTAAAATGCCAGATGCAGTTGTGTGTGGAAGCTGACTTATAATAATAATAAATAATAATAAATTTTATTTATACCCCTCCCTCCCTGGCCAGAGCCGGGCTCAGAGCAGCTAAAACCAATAAAATCACAGTAAAAAACATAATAGGGGGGAAAAATTAAATACAGGTTAAAATGAAATTTAAAATGCAGCCTCATTTTAAAAGTAGCCGATAAATCAAGACCATAAGGGGAGGGAAGCATAAGGGTCAGACCGAGTCCAAGCCAAAGGCCAGGTGGAACAGCTCTGTCTTGCAGGCCCTGCGGAAAGATGTCAAGTCCCGCAGGGCCCTAGTCACTTGTGGTAGAGCGTTCCACCAAGTCGGGGCCAGTACTGAAAAGGCCCTGGCCCTAGTTGAGACAAATCTAACCACTTTGCAACCTGGGACCTCCAAAATGTTGTCATTTGTGGACCTTAAGGTTCTCCGCTAAAGGTGGCCAATACACCACCAACTTCAGGATGGCCACAGCCAACCCCTTGCCATCTTATTTACAACCAATCAGAGGGTGGCTCTGCTTGTCGCTGGCTTTGCCTGCACCATCTCCCAGGCATATACCCGACGGGCACTAATCACTCCTAGTGCTCATGAAGAACTGGTGCTGATTTAAGAAGGTAGCCAAGATGTGAGCTGCTGCAAAGAAGGTGCCCCGCACCAAGATGATCAACAAAGTTCTCCGCAACTGGTGCCCCTACAGCAAGCTGCCTGAAGATTCAATGAATCAGTCCAGTTTTCCTCCTGCAGACGAGACACACTTGTCTGCTTGCCATATGAGGAGTTAAGTTCTCAGCCTCTCCCCAATAGCATATTGCTGGTGGTGTTTCTGCTGCAATAATTTAATCTGCAGCGGTCTGTGCTGAAGCAGCAACCAGCAAACTGACCTCAAAGTGTTTGAACACATAACAGAAAGCAAGAATATTCTCTTTTTTTTAAAAAATGCAACATTTACTAGAAGGTTTTAGGCTGTGTTCATATACACACACTTGCCTGAGTATATGCTTCATTGCACCTCTCTGACAATACTGAGCAGGGGGGAACCTAGGTTCCTATGACATTTGATTAGTGTGCATATCATCTTCACTCATCCTCCTTGTTTTTCGAGTCACGACAGTCCGCGTTGGGAGAAACCAAGTAAGACTAGGAATGTGGCTTTAAAAATCCAGATGAGCACCACTGATGAACGCAGATAAAAAAATTGCATGATGATAATATAACATTGGTGACTCTGGATTGTGGAAGTGCTGCCATTCCTTTACCATTAGTACTTTTGAAGAACTAATAATGTAACCTTCTGTGGACAGGAACAGCCTAGGTTTTGTTGCCTATGCTCTGGTACCCTCTAAGTTAGGTTACTGCAATGCTGTTTCTGAAGGTGTTTCAGAAATGGTAGCAGGTGCACAAGTCCACAACCAGATTGTTGACCAATGCAAAAGGATCTGAACGTACATCACCAATTCTGACAAACCTGCAGTGGCTTCTAAATGGTTTCCTGGCCCAGTTCAAGGTGCTGGTTTTCACCTATAAAGGCTTCTGTGACTCAAGACCTCAAGGACTACCTCTCCCCACATGGACCAACCCCAACCCTGCACTCATCACCCAAGGCCCTTCTCCATGTTCTCAGAGAACAGGCCTTCTCAGTGGTGGCTCCCTGCTTGTAGAACGCCCTTCCCAGGAAGACATCCCTAAAACTCATCCATATATATGGATGAGTTTTAGCTTTTACTCTCTTTTAGTTTTATGTTGCTTTTAATTTACATGCTGCTTTTTGTAAGTTGCTCTGACTTACTTTTTGTAAAATAGCTAAATAAAAAAGTGACTACCAAGCTGAATTAATAATAATATGAATAGAAAGGAATAGATCGTAGATATACAGTCAGGTGCCCTATGGTTTTTAACATCCTCTGTTCGAAAAAGGACTTCTCTTCATTTGACTATGGAGCGGATATTTACTGCATACAGTTTGGTAGTGTTATGGTGCCATCTACAGATTTCTTTCTAAACTTTCTGTGCATTACAGCACTGCTATACAGAGTATAATTGCTACTTCTTGGTACAGCTTTATTATGTATACGGCTAAAAACAACAGCAAAACAACAACAACAAAGGACGCCTTTCTATCATGAAACTCTTTGGTTAGCTTAACCCCTATATTGCCTTCTGTACAAATGTTTGTCTGGGACAGGATATCAAGTTATTTGGATGGTTCCCTCCCCCCCCCCCCGATGTATTGCCTAAACTTCATCTTTTGGACAAGAGTGGGATATTTTGCTTTATGTGCATAGGATGTGGTATTAGGTTACAAGAATCTAATCGTTTATTATTATTATTATTATTATTATTATTATTATTATTATTATTTTTAAAAAAACTATTATACTGTACAGCATAAGGGAAGAGGTCACAAAAGGATCACAGACACTGCCTTGAAGACCTACAAATCCAAGAAAATGCAGCTCAAAATAAATGCCTTGTCTTTTGTAACTCTTGAGTTTTCACCACTAAAAGCTCCTGGCTGGTTAAAAAAACCCATTTCCCATGCTTATTCTGTCCAATTTTATTATATATAATCACAACCAGTATATTATGATTTACTTTTGCTGATAATTCATATCTCTATCATCTATCTATCTCTATTTCATCTATATCTGTAAAATTTAAGTACACCAAAGGATACAAAAGCCCCTTGTGGGAGAAAAATCAATAAATTGCATCTCAAACTCTTTTCTTTTTTTCTTCCTTTCTTTCTTGAAACAGTGGCAAAGAATCCTACTGCTCCTACTCCCCAAGGTAAGAAAAGTTGTTTATCACATTTATGTTAAATATTTGCTATAGATGGGTCATGATCCAGTTCTATGAGTGGGGTGGGCAGTGGGGAGGGCAATAGGTAAGCCGTGAGGGATTGGGTCAGCTCCCTCATTTGCAAGACAAGCACCCAGAATATACATCACAGGCGGAATGGGTTCAGTTACATCTTACAGAGAATGAAAATTTTGTTGGGTATTCTCCCTCCCATTTTATCTTTGACCTGCTCCTCAGTCCTGGGAACTATATTTAAGACTTTACTTGGATTATTTGTGACTTAATTGCTTTTTATCACTTTTTAGTTGTCGTGAATATAGAGCCAATATAGAGTTGGCTGTAGGCATAGTCATGGTTAGAGGAGACCTGTTGAAATTAATGAGATTTACATTGATCTCTAACTTAGGTCCCATAGATTTCTGTTCTGTTCTAAGCATGATCTGGATGCAACCCATAGCAATTAAAGAACATATTTTCCCTCATTCATGTTTCAGACTTATTTCAGTTCAAACATCTAGTTAAACTTCCAGAAAACTTTTTGAAAGAAAGCTGCACTAATGGGATTAATTGAGCAAATACACAGGTTGCTCTACAATGCATTTTATCAGGGAAGTGTTCTTAATCTGGGTTAGTTTTAGTAGCAAATCTAGAACCTAGCAATGGAAATGGTTCTGGATTAATTGGCAAAGAGCACAAGGACTTTTGGGTGGGCTCATGCCACTTCTTTCATCTTCCATACAGTGTCTAGCATACATTCAGCCACAAGGTACCGTATTTTTCGCTCTATAAGACGCACCAGACCATAAGACGCACCTAGTTTTTGGAGGAGGAAAACAAGAAAAAAAATATTCTGAATCTCAGAAGCCAGAACAGCAAAAGGGATCGCTGCGCAGCGAAAGCAGTGATCCCTCTTGCTGTTCTGGCTTCTGGGATAGCTGTGCAGCCTGCATTCGCTCCATAAGACGCACACACATTTCCCCTTACTTTTTAGGAGGGAAAAAGTGGGTCTTATAGAGCAAAAAAGACGGTATTTGTCAGGCTTTTAAACTGCCACTTACTTACCTGACAGCCTTTGGCAAATCGGAGTTGCCAGCTTAAGTTTGGTAAAATGGGAGATGTGGGTCTTTTTTGGTTTCTTTTGGATCATCCATGTGCCACACATCACATATGATCAAGAAGGCTAGTGACATTTTTCGAAGGCTATTGCCATCATGGGCAGCCATGTTTGATTTTTTTATCCAAAGGGTGTGTTCAGCAGATAAATATCCTTGAAATTGTG
The DNA here is from genome assembly GCF_964270895.1 of Podarcis filfolensis. NCBI lineage: Eukaryota > Metazoa > Chordata > Lepidosauria > Squamata > Lacertidae > Podarcis > Podarcis filfolensis. Next base: position 19,569,399 of record NC_139609.1, read on the forward strand.
AGCTGCACCTGGCAAAGGTGCCATGCTCAGTGCTGTTTTTTCTAGAAAAAAAGAGATGCCGGAACTCACCATGAATGTCTCCCTTGTTCGCTTAGAATGGCAATGGCTGCCACTGAGTTCTGGCTGAAAAACAAGCCCTGGCCTTCTATGAGGGGTGTGCTGGTCCCGTGGGTTACCCGAGAGGCGAGGTCCAAGTCCGGTCCGTGGTCAAAGGTGCAACGTGGAGGCAGTCCGTAGTAGCTGAAGCAGGGTGCAGGGCAGGGAGTCGGGTGAAGTCAGGAACAGGCATGCAAGCAGGGAGCCAGGGCGGGTCAGGAGCTCTGGCAGAAAAGCAGGACAGGGTTCAGGCAGGAACTAACAACCAACAATGTTGCTCCCACAACTTGGGACTGGGGCCGGCCGGCTTTTATCTGCCCCGAGGCATAGGGCAGCCCCGATCCTCTGGTGACTCCCCTCTCCTGGCCTGGAGGCGAGCACTCCTCCTGCGGGAACTTAGTTCCCTCCGCCTCTCTGCCCTGAGCCTCTGCAGCTCAGGAGAGGCTGGAGGGTTACCGGACCCAGAGACAACCTCAGCCTCCCCTGACGGGGCTGAGAGTGGAGCACCTGCAGGCAATGGGTCTTCCATCACCTCAGGAGCCAGAGCAGACTCAGCTGATGCCTGCACCTGAGGACCCAGCACAGGTGAGGACCCTTCAGGCTCATGCCCCAGTCCCGGCTCAGCTGGTTCTGGAGGCGGGGAATCCTGTGCAGGCTGGGATCCCTCAGGTTCAGCATCCAAGTCAAATCCCAGGCCATCACAAGGAGTTTTGCTGGGATGCACTAGCTAACGGCCCCCTCTGCCATATACCTGTTGCCATGGGCTGCCTCCAGTTAGAGAAAAGGTCTGCAGGGAGGAGCCTGTTGTACTTCTGTTGGCGTCCTGTTGCAGATCTCCACCATCACAATACCTTGAGGGAAGAGGACCAGGCGATGGGGATATGTCAGAGGAGGAGGGGCCAGAGGGTGTGGCCTTGCTCTCCCCTCCTTCATTCAGCACTGAATGTCTGAATAGAGCAGGGATGCAGAACCCGTGGCTTTCCAGATGTTGCTGGACCGCAGCTCCCATCAGCCATAGCCAGCATGGCCAGGGCTCGGGAATGATGGGAGTTGTAGTCCGATAACATCTGGAGGGCCACAGCTTCCCCACCCCTAGAACAGGTCTTCGTACTGAGTGCTTGCAAGGGTGGGTATTCTCCAGCCTCCAACATGGTATACCTAGTCCGTGTCCCATGATATCTGAAGCTAGAGATTTTGTAAACTTGGAGTTGAACTACACGTGACATGGGAGTTCCTTGCTTGGAAGACAAAGGCCCAGATTTGGAGGGTTGAAATCTACCCTTTCCCCCACACCCCAAGCTGTTGTTATCCATGAAGTGTGAAATGTTTGTGAGATTTTCTCCCTGGGGTCAATAGCAACTTTGGAAAGCGATCTGGATTTGGGTTGTTGGACAAGGGCACAGGGTTAGGCACCCCCCTCTTGCAAAGTATGGCTGAGCTCCAAATCACCCTAGCCATCCATGTAGCTGAGGCATCAGATGTTCCAGTTATGGCACTTCCAACACCATAGCCTAATCCGTATTGGTAAGGATGGAATGACAGACCCCTGGAAGCATAATAGTCCTTGTAATTTATCCTGGTTCATGCTGGTGCCATTCTGTTTAAGACTCTGCTGTGTAACATGGCTGATTTGTTTATTGCCCTCCCCCCTCACGTGCTCACCATAGGATCTCTTCTTGGCTCTTCTCCCACACTTCCACGCACCACTCCACCCTCACCTGCAAGCACCTCTGAAGCAAAGCCTGGCTCTGCGACCAAGGAGGCAGTCACCCCTACTTACCAGGCCTCCAATGCTTCCGGAATACCTGTTAGCAAAGCAACTGCCACCCCTGCGACTGCTGTCTCTGCCAACGTCACAGGTTTGCTTTGGAGTTTTCTGATAAGAGATTGTACTGCCCCAGGAACACTGTCCTCTCTCGGGAGAGTGGTGGTGGTGGTGGTGGTGGTGGTGGGGAGCCTCATCACATAACTGCTACGTGGCTGGAAACTTTACTTGAATAAGTATGTTGAGTTGCAACGCAATGGATGGTGAATGGCCGACTCTACAACCATAAAATTAGAGCAGAAATTAGGAGAACAGCCATTGGGGCAGGGGGCTGAGAGGTACGCATGGACAGCTGCTGAGGACAGGAAACATCTCTGTGTTAGCAAGACTGAAGCTGGCTTTGTGGCTCACTTCACTCATCTTTGCAGAGTTGCTCACACTGGGGAGCTGATCCCATTATGACCTTTTTCTGCTTGGCTAGCTACATGAATGAAGGGGCATGCATGTGAATTGGGCCAATTGTACTAATGATAGGCTGTCCCCCTCCCCTCCAAAGCGTGGTTAGAATCAGGCTTAAAGTTAAAGGTGAAAGTTAAAGGACCCCTGGCCGGTTAAGTCCAGTCAAAGGCGACTATGGGGTTGCTGCGCTCATCTTGCTTTCAGGCCAAGGGAGCCAGCGTTTGCCCACAGACAGCTTTCTGGGCCATGTGGCCAGTATGACTAAACCACTTCTGGTGCAATGGGACACTGTGACGGAAGCCAGAGCGCATGGAAACACCGTTTACCTTCCTGCTGCCACAGTACCTATTTATCTACTTGCACTGGTATGCTTTCGAACTGCTAGGTTGGCAGCAGCTGGGACAGAGCAATGGGAGCTCACCCCATCATGTGGATTTGAACTGCTGACCTTCTGATCAGCAAGCCCAAGAGGCTCAGTGGTTTAGACCACAGCGCCACCGACGTCCCATAGAACCACCTGGTGAGCCCACACAGTTGATGCTCCAGGTAGCAACCGCAGCATGTTTCACAGTACTGCTGCTGAATTAGCTTTGCAAGAGATCGGGAATACTGCTTCCTTCTCTGAAGGGTACCCCTTAACCAGTTAATGTTTTGCTGTTGTGTCGTAACAATGGTAATAAAAATTATTGCACTTTTGTTACTACAGAGATTGTTCCAACAAGCAGCTCATCCTTCCTCCCTCGCACGGACGCAAACTCTTCCAGCACTCAGGCACTCAGCAGCACTGCTGCCCCTCCTTCACTCTCTCCCTCCACCGTCACGCACGCACCACCAGGTTTGCCGTGTTGTTCTTTGCAGTGCTCCTGAGCAATGTCTTAAGTACTGGGCATGAATATTCAGTTTGTGGGATAGTTAAGCATTATCAGAATGCACATATGTTTTGCTTGAGGTTTCTAAGCTGAGGCTGGACGACCACCTTTGAGGGATGCTTTAACATTGAATTCCCTGTATTGGCAGGGATGTCAACCAGGCGATTGTTGAGGTTCTTTTGAAATCTGGATATCTTTAAGCTTTTAATTGCATTATAACGCTGGGTTGTCATTGGAGGATGCATTCCTGTGTGTCTAGTTTAAAAATATCAAGTCAGTGGCCAACTTGGTGCATTTTGGACATCTAACCATGAACATTGACTTCACATCTCCTAAACAATGTCATGATTTGCTTGGAAACACGCTATGAGTGCTGGTGCACGCATCATGCTAAGTCAACGCTTAGCTCAGTTGGTTAGAGTGATCCAAGCTTGAAGAAAGGAGTGAAATGACAGCTATGTTTGTTCACATGGTTTATGGCTTGCCTTGACACGTGAACACACCCAATTTGTCTTATAGAAGAATTCTCACCGGTTATTCCTGCCCCTTGATACATTAAACCAGGCATGGACTTACCAAACAAATCAATGTACTAAAAGCTAGGATCCAGTGAAAAGGATCATTGGGGGACAAGTTACTTGTACGTATCTTTTTCTGGCAGGGCTTCCACATCACTTTATCTACACACTAAGAAAAGCCCCACCTATTTTTCCATATTACAGTGGTTTCAAAGGCTCAGAAGCAGGATGAGAAAGAACATTGGGAACCCTACATGAATAGCAAATTCAGGAATTACTTTTGCCAGTGTAAAATTCTTCCTGGAAGTGATTCCATGTGCAGATAGTTTATTTTAAATATTACACTTTTGAAAGGTTAACCTTAATTCCAGTTTTTAGTAAGCAAGGACATAACAAACAGGGAGCATCTCCTTTGCAAACCTCCTGTTTTACACATCCTGTTTTATATGTCTATAATGGTAGGAACTCCTTTAAATGAAACAGTTAACTAAATAAATGCCAGTGGTTCTTATGTAGAATTATGTAGAATTTCCCTGGAGCTTTATGACTCGAGAGTCTAGGCTGCTTTGAACCAAAGAAAGGTTTCACAGCTATGAACAAATATATTATGAAGTTGCTGTTGTTTTTAAGGCCCAGTGTTGTTGAAGTCAGCATTTAATACTGTGTAGTTGGGTAATAAATATTTGCTGTACTGAGGCCAAAAGGTAAGAGTCACATTGCGCGCGCGTGCACACACACACACACACACACACACACACACACACACATTAACCCAAGAGATGCTGGCCATTTGAGCCATTTCTAATTAATACCACATTTGCACTGATGTTACAAATTTGTATAAAACCAGGACAGAGTTAATTTGTCTTCCAGTATCTTAAAATCATTTAGAATAGAAAACATTTTTCATTCTCAATTTTAATTGAGTTGATAAGAACACATACAGTTTTATTTTTATATGTATAGTGAGGGAATAATGTGAAAGAAAATAAAGAAGAAGAAAACAAACAAAAGAAAAATTTAAATCGTGATACAATTGAGTATATCAGTAATACAATTCTTCCAATAAATGTAGAATTACTCTTGATAAATGGATTCCACATATTGTTATATTTATCCAGACACAATCCGCACCCAAAAGAATACCTAAAGTTTTTAAACTAACCAATGATCTCTCCAAAAAAAGGAGCCATAATCCAATGCATGCCCACCCACTGTGGTAGACTTGTAAAAATGAGGAAGGAAGGAAGGAAGGAACCTTTATTCATATATCAAAGTGAAATGTTTTGTAGACATCTGAATTATCACTTCTGTTCTTCATTTCGAGTAAGAAATTAAGACTGCAATCTTGTACATACTTATCTGGGATTAAGTCCTACTGAACTAAATGGATCTTACTTCTGAGTTGGTATGAACAGGGAAGAACTGTTGCAGCAGCATCTGATGCAAACACCCTCAGAAGTAAGACCCACTCTCTTCAATGGTGCTTATCTGCAGGTCTGCGTGTGTAGGACTGTACTTTATATTCCCATTAAGAAGGCTAGTTTTCCTTTTTATAGGAGAAGGAACACATTTTCTCAGCTTGCAGTTGTGCTTCAAGGTTGTTTCCATTCATGGGGATATGGCATCAATAATTGCTGAATGTAACGCTAACGTTCTGTTTATTTCCTGGCAGATGATGGGGATAATTCCACCACGCATACCAACATTTCAGCGTCCTCTGGCACTCCAGCAAACATCCCTTCAGCTCTCTCAGAGACCACCACTGGTCCAATAGGTGACAAACCTGCACACATTTTAGAGCATTGCTAGCACCACATGCATGCATGGCTTTGAATGGCATCCAAATTCCTTTGAGAATGAAATTTTTCCTGTGCAAACACAACTGAAATGAATTGGATTCGTGCAGAAATTATTTATGAATTCCAATCCAAGAATCTGGTTTAAGAGCCAAGACTGACATCTGTCATATGAGAAGTGGGATACTGCTTTATCTAAATTGGCATATCTTACCCCAATTCTAGAATGCACTGCAACAAACATAAGAACTTGCAACTTGAAGCAAATTATCCATTTAATTTAGGTAGCTTTCTCAACAGGCAGCACTTTTCAATCTCTGTTACTGTGTATTTGTCATAAAATTTCATTAACAGCAGAAGACCATAGCACTTGGTCACCAGTCATACTGAAATGTATTGTAACAGTGATTGGCACTGAGGATAATATGAATATTCAATATTTCACAATAACATCAAAATTATAATAAATTATAATTTAAAAAAGAATTGATCTAAAAGGTTCCTGCTACTTATTAAGGAAAGTTTTGGTGATCCTAAAAAGTGTATAGCAAGGTGACTGAACAGTAAATAAATGAAAGCAAAGCAGGAGCAAAGAATAAATAAAAATAAAAGCAGAAAATAGATGGCAAAAATTATAAATGGTAAACCAACTTGGAAGCACTGCTAAAAAAATAACTAAATTGTAGCCCTGGAGCCTTACCCAATGCAGCAGCTCCACTCACAGAACAGACTTCTCTGTGAACAATGGAACGTCCTCTTCCTTTCCTCTTCCCTGCAGTTTCCCACATACCCTCAAACAACTTTGGAGGACCCCCTGGAGCAGATTTTGAAGGTTGGGGGAGAGGAGAGGAAGCAGAGGTCCCATTGCGTGAACAGAACTCTGCTCACAAAACCCTGGATTTGGTCACTGCTCTGATGTAAGACCATTTAAGACTCCTAGATTTTCCACCTTGAATTCCATCGTGAAAGAAAGGTGGAGTAGGACTATCATTAAATGTTTTAAAGTGTTGGATCCCCTAGAAAGTGATACTGGGCTACACTGCTGAACTGCAGCTCCCAGTTCACCCCAGCAAGCATGGTAAAAGCCCTGGGATGATAAGAATGGTAGGTCACCAGAATATGCAGGGACAAAGGGTTCCTCACACCTGATATAGGTATTTAAAGGCACATTTTCTTATGGAAGCAGGACAGAACAGTCTTATGTGTACACACTTTTGAAAGTGGCAAATAGACTGATTCATCCATCCCCTAGTCAAAGAAAATGGAGGAAAATGTAAAGAAGAATAACTGCCAATAGAATGAAAGCAGCGAACCTCATAACTTCACAAGAAAGTTCAAGCGATAAGTCAAACAAACATCACAAAACAAAAATGGAATTACTGTTTTTCCCCAACAATAAATGTAGACAAACCCCACATGCATCAGGCCTGCCCCAAGATCAGAGAATAGGGAGGCAATCAAATAAATGTTTGGCTATCTGACAAGCCGTTGAATTAACCTCAGACTGTATCGACTGTTGCAAGCATTTAAATAGCTTATTAGGGAAAATAATTTACACTGTGTCAGAACCTGTCATCTGAGGACAGTTTAGTAGGAAATAGGAAATAGGAAACTCGGAAATAAAATCAACTTTTAAGGCTAAATTATAAGTAGGCGGTTTCATTGGGAAATTGCTAGTTTTGCAAAACATTTTTAGCCATTTTGCAGTGACCTAAGTTGCGTGTTCAGACCTTTAAACCTCCCCCTTAAATAAATTCAGACAAGACTCAAATTTTGGTTTGGTTTTTGGCAGAATTTAGGCCACAACTTTATTGATTACAGCAAGTGAGTGGTTGCATAGGCTCTGGTTCAGCTAGCTCCCTGCACCCTTGCAGGTAGTGCTGACCCAGGACACCAGCATAGGCCAGCCTAGGGTAAACACCCAGGTAGGCCGGGAACAGGCTATGTCCACCACCCAAATGTCCCCCTGGACTCTGACATGGGCACAACCCCCTCACAGGGTTGACCAAACCATTGAGTCCCTGGATTCCTTTAACGGAATACCCTTCACATAGGGATGGCGAGAGCGTTCTCCCATCCCTATCACATGAACCAGTGCCTATCCGCAACCTTCCAAGTTGTGACGATTTGCTACATGGCAGGCGAAACCCAAATGGCACCAGCCAATCAGCCAAGTGGGAAAATTCCTGTATAGGAATTCCAGCATAGCAAGGTCAAGCGCACAGCCCTAAAAAATTAGGGAGAGGTGGGTGGGTGTTCCAATGCACGCACCGAAAGAGGAAGCTCTGGGTCACGTGCATAGGTATATATAGGTCCCTTGATCCGTTTAGGCTGCATCCCATTGGCCTGATTAAACCCTGCATCAAGGGACGTACCAATTGGGTGTTGTGGCTATCCAATCATACCCACCCACAACACAGGGTTTGGTTGCCAGGTCTCACCACAACACATGCCCTCTTTAAGGGAGGACCCAATTTGTCACGTTGTTTTGAACTAGTATGACAAGATACAGCAAGGATGCAGACATGTTTGCTGAGAGGTCCCAGTAGGGAAAGCTTGCATTAGATTTCAGCATTAGTAATGTAAACTATTTGCCCAATGATATGATGTTTTAATTTACTAGACTTTAATGTAGCACAAAGAAGTCAACAGTGTGGGCCCAAGATTAGGTCTTCTGGAGAGGGTACCACCCCCAAAAAGGCTCAGATGGTAGTGGAACTCAGAGATGGGACTTAGCCATACAGAATCTCTGCAATATAAAGTCCAAATAACCACATTTTGAGACTTAAGCATCGGCAACACAATTCAGGTGCTCTTGCATATGGTCTAATTTCATTTCAATAACGTTTGCACAGGAAATGTTTTTTGGGGAAAACCAATAAAAAAAAGTTGTAGTTTTGTGGCTGTAAGATTTTGCTCTGAAGATGCTACTGCCCTGACATGATGTCTACCCCAATATAAGAACAGACAGGTGACAGAAACTCCCGGCAAACACCAAGCATTTGTAGGGCTCAAGTTACCATGGCTCAGTTGTGGGGACACCTTTACTGAGAATCCTGCAATTGACTAGGACCGCTGCAACCAGTAGCAGCCCAGTGTAACAAGGCCTTGGAGGCCGTTCAGCTGCCAAGAGACCAATTGCAGCAGAGCCACAAGTGGAGGAATACTGTCTTCTGGACGCTGTATTAGCTGTGGTTGAGGTTTGCTGGTGCCTGCATGTGTTCACTGGGCCTGGGGTGCATATCATATCAGAGCAGCAAGGTCTGTAGGCCACACCTCAAGTACTGTATACTGCATTTACCTCCATTTGAATGCTATTTCATTGGTCTCCAGTAATTATGCAGTATTTCAATTACTCAGTGCAAAGTATAGTTAACTGTGTTTATGCTTAAATACCATGAAAAAGATCAAAACCATGGTATAAAAGGTACAATGTTATATAGATATTTTAATGATGGGAGCTTATATTTTAATGTCTTAACGCAACTGGTTTTTATGTTTTGTAAGACACTTAGAAACTTATATTGGCACTAAGCAGTATATAAACACACACACATATACACACTGTATGTGAATAATTATTTTCTCTTTGATGCATTTATAATGAAGAGCCTTCTGAGATTTTATCTTCTTTCTTACAGCTACTCCCGTGGACTGCAGTAAGTTTTAATGTTTTCTTGAAGATGGAACCCAACTTGTTAGACGTCCCTTTTGTTATTCTCGAGGACACAGATAATTCTCAAGAACGATAATGAAATACAGAAAACCAGGCATTAAAAATGTGCCTGTAAATTGCAAGATTTGGAGTCACTAGCAAATAATTGCAAGATTTGGAGTCACTAGCAAATAATGGGACCATTCACATATATGACTCATGCATACAAGAAATATCTTTGAATATCCATATAATATGTAAGCTAAATATGTAGCTAAAAACCGACCGTTCCTTTTCATTCCCTGAACTTCATGAAGATCAACAACTGTGGCCTCCCAGGAACTCGAGGTTCTCCTGTATTTTGCAGCCCCTCTTACACAAACAGCAGTCAAAAGATCAAAGGGCTATGAAGCACAAGCAGTGGCAGATCTGAGGGCTTCAAATTTCAACGATGCCCTGTGCAATGCCAAAATTTGGTGCCCCCCCTCCTCTCACCTTCCATTCTGCAGCATAGTTATGTACGGTGCCCCTGAGGCTCTGCACCCAGTGCAACTGAATCAGTTAGGCTCTCCTAAATCTTTCCCTGGCGCAAGCCAAACTTGGCAGAGCTGCAGGGCATTCCCCACCATACAGGTAGCTGCTGAATCAACAGTCTTGCTTTGTTTAGTGGCTGGGATGGCAGGACAGGAAAGGGCAGAGACTGGGGGAGAAATGTTACAAATCAGAGGTTCGTTTTTAGCTGGTTTTTTAGGAGAAAGGAACACAAGTAGACCCAGAGAGTTGCAACTCAACAAAACGTATTTATTGTATACATTACAATTGCAGTCCCTAATACACACACACACACACACACACACACACACACACACAATCTCTTGTAAAGTTGTTATTAGTATTCCAATATACCCCCAATAGTAGCCAAATTATAATAATAATTAATTCCCAAATTATACAATTATCAAAATGCCAATCAACTTCCAATTATACATTTTAGTTAAAGTGGCTCCCCGCATGGTGGATTGAGTTCATTTCTGATCTTATATCACTGTATTCTATAGTCTTCATATCAGTTACATTTCAGTTATAAGTCATACACACACACATTCTCAATCATACTCACCAACTTTACAGCAGTAGCTGATCAGTAGCTGATCAGTAGCTGAACAGTAGCTGATCTCCAACTTCTCGAAAGATTCCATCAGCGGTGTCTCTGAAAATTCTTACACATCACTTGGGAAGACAGGCAAACTAAAATCAGTGTACTGGATGAAGCAAAGATCACCAGTGTTGAAGCAATGATTCTTCAACATCAACTTTGTTGGACTGGTCATGTTGTGCAGATGCCTGATTATCGTCTTCCAAAGCAACTATTCTATTCCTAACTTAAAAATGGAAAGCGTAATGTTGGTGGTCAACAAAAGAGGTTTAAAGGCTGTCTCAAGGCAAATCTTTAAAAAATGTAGTATAAACACTGACAACTGGGAAACACTGGCCTGCAAGCACTCCAGTTGGAGAACAGCCTTTACCCAAGGTGTCATGGACTTTGAAGACACTCAGACTCAGAATGCAAGGGAGAGACGTGCTAAGAGGAAGGCACGCTTGGCAAATCCACACCGTGATCAACTCCCACCCAGGAACCAATGTCCCCATTGTGAAAGGACGTGTGGGTCCAGAATTGGCCTCCATAGTCACTTACAGACTCATTGTTAAAACCGTGTTTATGGAAGACAATCTTACTCAGCTACAAGTGATCACCAAAGAAGGAGAAGATATCAGACAATACAGCTCTAGTGATTCACTGCCATCTGTTCATCATCAAAGTTGTTCATCACATTCCAGAGTTCATCACACCCTTGTTAGTCAATCTTGCTCAACACCTCTCCTTCATTATCAACCTGCTTGTACATCAGGTCTCATGAGTTCAACACCTCTTCCTCACTTCGCTTGCCAACCTTATCAGTTCCACAAGTCTTAGCGAGACTCCATTTTAGAGTGGTGTTCTTCAGCCTAAAAACAGGCCTACACTCATTCCTCCATTAATACCATAAATTTCTAATGAATGTGATTATTATACTCATTACATATTGCCAATTGAGTTTGCATTTAAGGCTGAATCGCTCACATCTGCTCTTTCCAAAGCAACGTGAGAACTGAAACACAGCTGTCCTTCAAAAATCCAAATTTTGCAGTGTAGCACTCCAACTGACCGCTGCTTACAACAACACAGATACTGGGTGTGGGTTTCGGTGTAATATGTGTAGATTAGTCAAAACTGCATAGAAAATATGTGTTTATTAGGATAAAATTGCACTAAATTGATGAAGGGTTTTTCTTTTAAAACCACAAACTGCTGAAGAAATGCAGAGAACTGAACTTACAAAAACTAGAAATGGAGACAACCAATATTGACAAGTCCTTCCATGCCTAGGAAGGGGACAGGATCACTGTGCCAGCCTGGAGCTGCTGCACCAATTGGGTCAATGGATTCCAGGGCCTTCTGCTGGCTGCTGTTGTTGGGGATCCTGCCAGGGGCACTTTTGCCTGTCTGTAGATGTGTGTGTGGAGAAGTGCCAAACCAATTGAGTGATGCTGGCATGGCTGGCAGGAGGCCACCTAGGCTGCGCAGGGGGACAGCTCTGCCCAATCACATTCCACCACCACCCCAGCCTGATGCCAAGGTGTTCTGATGGGCCATTATATATATTGCTGATGAGCTGCGCCTGGCTTGGTGAGTCACACAGGTTGGGCAGATCTGGTTAATGAACTGAAATATTTCCAGTATGAACTGAAGGAAAACAAGCAGCTGCAAATCTACGTAATCAGCAGAAGAACAGTTTGTCTCACCTGTAGTGCACATACTGTGCCTCTTTTTAAACTGTTAATGCACATTAAACATTATTTGTGGTTTGATTGTTTTTAACATGTTTCAGTGCAACAAGCATTTAAACATATCTCTCATCTCTTAGGTCGTATAAACATTTCAGTGAATCATTATAAATACAATTCAGAAGGCGTCACTGCAGAACTTGCAGTTATGAAAAGGGCAGAGCTGCAAAATGTTAGCTGTGAAAATGCCCACTGTACTTGGGACAAGGACCAAAGCACACTTGCTGGACTTCAAGAATGTGACGAAGACAAGATAGTAGCATCTTTTAATGGATGTGATGATTTAACATTATCAGTTCATGTCCCCCCTGGTAAGATCAGATACTTCTCATTTATTTAAGCAAAATCTGCCTTATTGTTTTTCAGCCACTCTGATGAGCTGTCCTCCCCCCAGTGCTAAGCTATTGGGAGAATGTAACCTGGGGGTATGTCAGAGGGCTAGAGAGGGTGCAGGAAGTCAGTTTTAATTTTTTTGGTGTCAACTAATATACTGGTTTTCAGTTTTTGATGGTTTCCAACCACTGTTAATCGCATAGTAACTCTGATGGCTTCTCTATGTTATTTAGAATAAAAGAATGTGCAACTAATAATCGAAAGTGCCGTTGTCATGCTCCACCAAAATTGAAGAGATTTTCTTTCAAATTATTGTGTTCAGATTTGTATTGGTTTTATATTGAAAACAGCAAGCAGTTATGCCCCTTGAGTCATGAGCAATGCCAACGAAGTGAATGCATGAAGCTGGCAAGATGTGAAGGACTGTAGTGATTCTAGAATGATGCTGTAATGATTAGAATTAAGTGCTGGACATAATCCATAAGCACCACTAAATCCCATATATCAAAGAGGGAAATTTTAAACCTTTGAAATCTATTGGGATTTTAAAATGCTCAACTGTGGCTGAGTTGTGCCCAGTGCTTTTGGTTCAAGTCTAGATGATTGATAATTCACTAGATTTCTCACAATAACAGACTAAAGCTGAGCAATGTTTTTATTTCTCCTTCCATCGTATCTCATAGTCATGTAACACATAAAAGTACGCTAATTCAAAATGAATAGATGAACACTGAAAACTGAGTTAGATACTCATTTGGGGGTAAAATGATGCAACCCATTAAGCAATATATTATCCAGCATGCTTTTAAAACTGAAAAAGAAATACTGAACAGAATGTCATTGTGATATTTTTCTCCTTTTTCTTTATTTGGAAGAAACCGATAAGTGGAAACTGGAAGAACCCAAAAAAAGTAACACCAGTGTGACTTTATCTTGGAACAATCGTGGATATGATAAGGATCGTTGCCATTTAAGATATTCCTGTCACTGTCATCCTCGTGGTAGGAGATTTTAGAAGTTTTGAATTTCTATCTTTATTGGCTGGAGAATTAAATGCACTTTATTGGGGACCTTTGTTTTTGTGTCCTATGTATGTCCTATGTATTTAGAAATAAGTGTAGAGAGGTGGAAAGGCAAGCAAGTCTGGTAAAGGCATGAGTCTCTCTCTCTATCTCTATCTCTATCTCTATCTCTATCTCTATCTCTATCTCTATCTCTATCATCTCTATCTATCTATCTCTCTCTCTCTCCTTAATGAAATAGCAAGAAGAAATACCTCCTGCAATAGGTAATATGAAATCCAGAAGGATCTTACTCTACACGAGTGGCTGTAAGTCCCTAAAAAAACCACAAGTTGTTGATAACTACTCCAGGTTTGATTACTGAAGATAACAAGGGTGCAATATTTTGTGTGAAGCATTAGATATGGATGGTGCCAAAGAACTGCTGGCTAGGGTGGACCTAAAACACATAGCTACAGTCAAATAGCAGCTCACACGGAGGTAAGGTCAGGGGAAGGAAGAGGGATCTTGTCAAAGTGGCTCACCATAGCTCTAGTTTTTATCAGCAAGACAGTGGAGTAGCATGTTCTTGATTCTTTGTCAATCAAACTAACCTACATGACCCTCCATAACTTCTTGGACTCAGATCCCTCAAGCAGCATGGCCAATGGTAAGGAAATTCCCCACCCATGGCATAGATGCTTCTAGATGCCTGAAGTACGGAGCAATGATGTTTTGCAATTTCTTATAGGTAAGAATTCTGAAGAGCAGAATGGTTGTATAGTGACAGGTTTATCACCCAACAAGAACTACAGTTGTTCATCAGAAATATCGTTTAATGGCAAAATTTTGAAAACTGGCAACAAACAGCTAACAACAGATTATGGAAGTGAGTATGACAACATGATGCTTAGTCACTTATGAACTTGCCTTCATCCCAGAATCTAAACTTTTACAACGAAGAAAAGTATCTTTGTGCACATATAAATAAAAGCATACAAATAGGATTTAATGTATTACTGTGATAGATTATAATATGGGCAGGAGTGCCTGATCCAAGTTTGGAGGCCCTTGGGTAAGATGTCCATTGTGGGCCCCTTCTCCAGCTGGGTCCACCTTCTTCTCCCCACTGTTTATTTTCTGACCTTCCTGATCTGAGACAAAACTGCATGGTAAACGAAAGGGAGCCACAAGCAGAGTCTCCTGCTCTTTCTCCTTACTCCTGTCACTACACATTTACTCAGAGGACAGGTGAACTGACAGTAGGGATGGACAGATCAATCATAAGTCCATCCTGTTTCATCCATCCATCCCTAGCCCTGCCTACTGCTTTTTAAACGTTTTTATATCTTTAATTGCTTAGTAGTTTTTGAACTGTTGAACTGTTAAAAATCAGGAAGAACCTTCCACCATTAAGAACTGTTCCACAGTAAAACTCTGACTTTCTCGGAAGGTAGTGGACAACCCTTCACTGGAGGTTTTTAAGCACAGGTTGGATGGCCATGGGTCATAGATGCTTTGGTTGAGAATCCTGCATTGCAGGGGGTTGGACTAGATGACACTCAGGGTTCCTTCCAACTCCATGATTCTGTGATTCTATGAACTATCACTGGGTTCCTGAATAATTTTTAAAAGAATTCCCCCCCTGCTGAATTCCTACATCAGCGCCTGGCAAGCCTGAAGATATTTCATGGAATTCAAGTAATTCTTCAATAGAAATCACGTGGAAGAAGCCACTATCTGAAGAAAATGGCCCTATTGATGGGTACATGGTCTGCCTCGGGGACCACTGCAGTGAAAAAAGTATGTACATTTTGCATCATTTTGCCAGAAAGCATATTAAGTCCATTTGTAGATATTAGGTGTGTGTGTGTGTGCAGAGATCTTCTGATCTGCTTTGTGGCCCCTGGATCAGGCAGACCCATTCTGTGATTCTCTGGGGGGTGATCCCCACCACTCTGTCCCACATCCAGTCCTGTATCAAGGAGGTGGGGGGTTAATCTTGAATCCTAATTAAACAGATGGGATGGAGGGGAGAGCAGTGGGGTTAGATCTTGCAGGGTGCTGCTTGCTTGTGAGTTCCTTCCCTGCATTGAAGCCCTTAGCGAAGATAGCAGCACCCTGGGAATCATTTTTAATGTTCTGAGGATGACATTTATTTTGAGGTGAGTATTTTTAGATCATTTTTTAAATTATGACTTTGCTGGGGGAGTGCTTTGAAGAGTTGATTACAAGCCAACAACCCTCTTTTTTCTAAGTATTCCCCTAACACACAGGCTGCGGGAAAATTTCTCCATTGATTTATAGGGGTTCACCAGTGATTAGAGCCATTTTCTGATTGGGAGGTAAATACCGTATTTTTTGCTCTATATGACTCACTTTTTCCCTTCTAAAAAGGGGAAATGTGTGTGTGTCTTATGCAGCGAATGCAGGCTGCGCAGCTATCCCAGAAGCCAGAACAGCAAGAGGGATTGCTGCTTTCACTGCACAGAGATCCCTCTTGCTGTTCTGGCTTCTGAGATTCAGATTTTTTTTTCTTGTTTTCCTCCTCCAAAAACTAGGTGCGTCTTGTGGTCTGGTGCGTCTTATAGAGCGAAAAATACGGTAGATCAGCTCATTTTTGAGAGAAATGGAAATCAAGGAGTGCTTGCGCCCATCTCTGCCTTCTTGGCTCTGAAGCAGTGTCTCTTCTCATATGTTCCTCCATGTGCCTTGAGGTCTATTCCAAAGAAGGCCTATTCAATATTCTTTTTATTTGTGCAAAGAAAAGCAGTCTAGGAATGTTGGGGTGGACTTTTGTGCACACCCCTCACCCCACTTCCAGTTTAACTTTCCACGTGTTCAAGCAAATGCCTGAACTGTAATGTTATGTATTGTTGAAAGCTGGCTATTATCTGTATTGATGGTTTTATCTTGTTCCATTCCATGTAATTTCTAATCCTTTAAAAATGTTTTTTTAATTAAAAATACAGATAATGTTTCAAAGAATACCAGTTATATATGGAATGACTTAAAGCCCTACAAAAATTATAGTGTCTATGTTTGGGCATACACCAAAACACAGAATGATGCAGTACTGGAAGGGCAGCGAACTAGCAAGACAATTCCCACTAAAGCAGCAAGTAAGTTGTGTTCTCAAATATTGTGCTAACGCTATGACTAAAAGTCCGTCCCCCCTATTTAAAAACTTGCTACATACAATCTTCTACTGTATGCATTGCAGACTACATATGGGCAGCTGCATCTAAATTTATCTATGTGGAAATCATTCATTTTCAACATTTAATGCATGAAGATTTATAGGAATGATTGGAATAATTTCCTGTGAAATAAATTGTTATTTCCCCACCCCCTTGGTTATAACCAAGCATCATCTGACTTATCAGAATGGCTCAAAGTTATTGATGATCAGAGGTCTATAACCTACACGTTCGTTCTCCATTACATTTGGTGGTTGTGATGGAACCAAAGGAGGGTGCGCTAAGTACTTGAGGTCATATTTTGTCCCAGACTATAGGAAAGCATTTATACTAATTTGTCTGTCATCAGCTATGTTGGAAGGAATACTTGTGCCATGTAAAGGGGGGTGTTTGGGGTGACTTTTGGAGGAATGTTGAAAATAAGTTCATTAAAAACAAAGGAGCAAGCAAAAACAAAAAGGCATGTATGACTTGACAGGAAAAAGATGTTTTTTAAATTTTTCCTGAGTGGACTAGAGCAGTTTGTTGTCATGAGGCGATAATGAAATGCCTCTAAGAGTGCAAATATTCTGGTTGGAAAAATGGTCAGGCTAGTCCTTTGCTTACTAATAAAAGCTTCCTCTAACTCTAAGATGGGTGGTGCTGTGGGTTAAATCACAGAGCCTAAGACTTGCTGATCAGAAGGTCGGCGGTTCGAATCCCCGCAACGGGGTGAGCTCCCATTGCTCGGTCCCTGCTCCTGCCAACCTAGCAGTTCGAAAGCACGTCAAAGTGCAAGTAGATAAATAGGTACCGCTCCGGCGGGAAGGTAAACGGCGTTTCCGTGCGCTGCTCTGGTTCGCCAGAAGCGGCTTAGTCATGCTGGCCACATGACCCGGAAGCTGTACGCTGGCTCCCTCGGCCAATAAAGCGAGATGAGCGTCGCAACCCCAGAGTCGTCCGCGACTGGACCTAATGGTCAGGGGTCCCTTTACCTAATTCTAAGACATTTATTTCATACAATTCATATATCGCTTGATTGAAAGAAGAAGAAAACCCTCAAAAGCAGTTTATAGAAAAACTAAACAATAGAAACAGTTAGAAACTGCTATTTAAAACATTCAAATAATTAAAATCAGGAATAAGCGAAAAACAGATCGAAACACATTTAAGCATTCTACATATCTGGGTAGGCTTGTCTGAACAAAAATGTTTTTATCAAGCATTGAGAAAAGAACCTTTGCCTGATGTCCCTAGGCAGGGTGCTCCAAAATGTCGGTGCAGCCACACGAAAAGATGGATCAACTACAGATACAGAAAGAGTGTTAAGTTGACTGTTTTTAGTGTGTTACACTTCTGAGTCTTCTACTGTTTTACATTGTGCTTTGTCTGCTGTTTTACTGAACTTATGCAAGCCACTCTAGAAGCACAGCATATTGAAGGGCAGAATATAGATCTTTGAAACAAATGGATAAGTCATATCTGTGGCAAGAGGTGAGCTTTCCTGCCCTCTCGCTACTTCACTGGCTGCCACTTGTGGCAGGAAAACTCTGAGTGCAATGACTTCTTGGCTAGCAATTCAAAGCCTACAACATTTCTAGGGGAGTGAAGGAGAAGATCTTTTGTTATGGTGTTAATCCTTGAAATCTTTGATTCATTAAAAGCAGTTTGTCCCCAAAAGCCTATTGGACCAATAAATAGTTCACCTGCCAGTGGAAGGACAAGGCCTTTGGTGCTTTGCCTGCTGATGGCATTTGTTGAATCCCACTGTATAATTTGTTGTTTTAGTGTATTGTTCATTGCTTTGGACATCAAAAGCAGTACATAAATGAATGGCATTATTATTATTATTATTATGATTATTATGATTATTATTATTATGCCTCAACTATTTGTCTTTCAAACAGAACCAACAGGTGTGAGAAATCTCAAAGCGGACTTATCAAATGAAGCAAACAATGCTGTTAAGATCAAATGCTCAAAGCCAGAACAAATAAACGGCCCCAAAGAAGAATATATCTTGTACTTGGAGGATGAGAATAAAACGAAGAAAGATTGTTCTTTTGAAGTTAAAGACCTGGCTTATCTGACAACATACACGTTTAAGGTAAACTGCTTAATTCTGATGTTTACATTGAGGTATAGGTAGATGCATTTAATTCATTACCTCACTGGGTAATGGTGTTTTCCCTTGTGGAACACAGCAGGGTAGAAGCTGCAGACAAAACTAGAATTAGTCGGCTCTTCCTGCCACTGGCTTTGGGGCCACCTAGTGCTGGGCTCCCTGTCTTCTGCCCTACCAGTCCCAATGGGCAATAGCCATTTGTGTAAAAGTAGCTCTTTTGATTATTGCATCTTCAGTTTAGATGGGAAACCATTTAGGATATTGTTTGTCTTCGGTGATACATTTTTGACATGTCAAAATAGTATCCGCTGTTCTTTCTGTTTATTAGGTTGGTTTTAGCAACGGGAATTATACCTCGGAAGCCTTGGCCTCTAATCCAGTAACAACCAGATGTAAGCTAAAGTTTCAACCACTCCTATCAATTTACTGATTAATTTACATGTTAAAACACATGTAAGGTTTAGAAAGCGAGTAATGGAACAAACTTTTGCTAGCATTTCTTAAACTTTTTCAACATAGCTTCTCTCTCCCTTTGTTCTTTCGAATTTTGCAGATAATTCTCAAGCCCTGATTATATTTTTGGCATTCCTCATTATTGTGACCTCTGTGGCTTTGCTCCTTGTTTTGTATAAAATCTACACTCTTAACAAAAAACGATCATCGTAAGTAACCCCTCTTCCTTTCTTCTCTTAAGTATATGAAATAAAATGAGAAGACTTATCGATATAATGTAGGGTGGCATGAGATTTCTTTCTCCTTTATTTACCTACTGCATTGCTCCAAGGAGTTCAAGGAAGTGTACGTGGTTTAGCTCTTTCCCATCTTGCAACAACCCTACGAGAATCCTACTCCAACCATCTAACCCCTGCTTCACAGTGGCTTCCTTTGGCCATGGTCTGTTGGTTGCATATTTCTCCGGTGATATCTATAGGGAACCACATATCAGGAAGTGTAAAGTAAGGTAGAGAAAAGTGAAGATTTCTCATGGGGTGGTTGGACAGGAAGCTACATCAAGCCACACAGGGCCTCCCATGGAAAGAAAATAAAGTCCCTACCAGAGAAGAATGGCAGATTAAATTGATGGATTATGCTGAAATGGCAAAAATGACCAGAAGAATCAGAAATCAGAAAGACCAACATTTTAATAAGGAATGGGGAAAATTTATAATTTATCTTAAAAACCACTGTAAACAGCTAAAATCATTAGTAGGATTGGAATAACACTTGTAGTTTAATGGTGACTTTGGGACATAATGGAGATGTAAAAGTTTTGGATTATTATAAAAGATGCGGGAGGAAATGACTAGCAGTAGGACCCATGAAGGGGAGGGGAGGGAGCCCAGGAGATTCTTTGGAATCTTGTCTTTATGTTGGATATTGGATTGTAAAACTTTAATTTGAAAAACCAAATAAATAAATGTATATATAAAAAAAGACACACATGCCCCCCAATCTGCGCAATCACTGCAGCTTACCAGAAACGAGAGTGGTGGGGAGGTCAAATGCACTGCTGAAACCAGTTGGGCACCACCAGTGCATCTGCAGGGACGACCTCCCTGCCACCTCACTCCTCTCCGTCTCTATAAACTACAGTGGCACTGCTGCTCAGAGGCCAGGTGAACCCTTTGCCTCTTCCTGCTGGCCACTCCTGATTCCTTCTCTTGCTAAAGTATCCTCCATGGGAGTTGGGTTATAGTCACATAGGAAAGAGTTATATTGTTATTCCTTGACCAGCACCGCTTTTATGACTTTTACTAATACTGGAGTGACATAGGACCAAACCAGACACGAGCCTGCGGATCTCACTCATAAACTTTGCTGGATGTACCTTAGAATTTGGTTGCAGAATGCTTTGTTAACATGGAGCATTGCTCTTAAGCTTCATAACTGTTTATGTTTCTTACAGGGTTCCAGATACACCTATACCTCTTATCATAGGTTGGTATTCTCCTGCTTTGGGCAAGTGCAAGCATTTAATTGATATTTTTGTCTAGCTCACCATAAAGCCTTTGTAGCAGTACTGAACCCCGAAGCATGCTTCTTGGGAGTCGTAATGTAGAAACTTTCCTCATGGACCTTTGTAGGCATTATAACTATTGAGGTAACAGGATTTATTACCTTTCGGTTAACCCTTCAGTACACAGAGTATGTGGGATAACCAGCCTCATATAACCAACATGATTCAGTCTACTTAATGGATGAAGGGGTTAATGCCATAGAGTAAGCTGTCTTGCCTGGCTTAGCCTATGTCACTTCCCTTCACCTTTGGAGGAAGGTAAACAAGCCTATTGTTCACCTGAGAAGCTCAATATGTGAAAATGCAAAACCCTGTTCTAGTCTAAACTGAGTTGCATCCAAACTTCCAACAGTAACATCAGGGAATTCTTGTGACCTGACAAATCTTCCAGACCTAACTCTGTAATGCTGTTAAATGTATATACTTTAAGGATGGGGAACCCATGGTCTCCAGATGTTTGATTCCAGTCCCCATCTGCCTCAGCCAGCATGGCCAATAGTCAGGAATTATGGGAGTTGTAATCCAACATATTTCTATGCCTGCTTTAAGAGAATGTAATACTCTTAAATAATGTGAATTATTTGGTAGTGCTTTGCCGAATGTCATTTCATTGCACTCAGGCTGTATAACTTGATTACAAACCTATAACGAAACTAAAGGAACCTAAGCATGTGTTTAAATATGGATTGCCTTTGTGTGATATGTATTAAAAGAAACAAATGCCATGACATATATGTTTTTCTACGTGTTTTCAAGAAGATGAGAGACATCTGCTGAACATTGACCCAATTCCTGCAGAGTTGTTGTGGGAAACATATAAGAGGAAGATAGCAGATGAAGGAAGACTTTTCCTGGATGAATTTCAGGTTGGTGCCCCATTAAAAGACATTAGCCAAGTGTAAATCAGAAATATGAGTAATGCTGGTGGCTGGCTTGCTTTTGTTATGGGGTAAGAAGTTCCCAAGTTCCCTGAAGGGAAGGTTGCGGGTGGGGGAGACAGAGAGAGGGGTGCAGAGCACAGCTGCGTAGCCCAGAAGGCTAGAATTGCGTTATAAGAGATGAGTCTTACTGAATCCTTTGGCGGTTAGTCCTCAGTAAGTGGGAGTTGGCTTGCAGCCCTGAATGTGGATCAACTGGATTAAGGAGTGCAGTTGAAATGAATTATGATGTGAATAGTTTTAAAGAGCTAAATATGCCTAACTGTGGTGGCAGTGGTTTCACGTAATTCTTTATGCTGAGGTTGTTGTTGTCCATTTGCAGAGCATTCCCAGAGTTTTCAGTAAATTCACGATAAAAGATGCACGCAAGTCTTACAACCAGAACAAAAACCGTTACGTTGACATTCTCCCTTGTAAGTACATATTGCAAATTGGGTTCTTATCCTCCCTGCCCCAATTTATATCAAACTGAAGATAACCTTTGATAACGTCTTAACCTTTGTTTATGACTGTTTGTATGAAAAGATGACTACAACCGTGTGGAGCTTTCTTCAGTACTCGGGGACCCAGGATCTGACTACATAAATGCAAGCCATATTGACGTGAGTGACCACCATTAGCAAAATTCCTAATGTCAGATTGAAAACGTTATTTGTAATTATTCCTAAGAATGTGCAGATATTAGTTTGCCTGGGCATAATAACAAATTACTTTATTTTGTAGGGCTTCACAGAACCAAGAAAATACATTGCTGCCCAAGGTTGGTATTACTTCTTCTTCTTCTTCTTCTTCTTCTTCTTCTTCTTCTTCTTCTTCTTCTTCATTGAATTTATATACCACAGAGCCTAGGGCTTGCTGATCACAAGGTCAGTGGTTCGAATCCCCGCGACGGGGTGAGTTCCTGTTGCTCGGTCCCAGCTCCTGCCAACCTAGCAGTTCGAAAGCACATCAGAGTGCAAGTAGATAAATAAGTACCGCTCCAGCGGGAAGGTAAGCGGCGTTTCCAGGCGCTGCTCTGGTTCGCCAGAAGCAGCTTAGTTATGCTGGCTACATGACCTGGAAGCTGTACACCGGCTCCCTCGGCCAATAAAGCGAGATGAGCGCCGCAACCCCAGAGTCGGCCACCACTGGACCTAATGGTCAGGGGTCCCTTTACCGCCCTATACCCAGAGGTCCCAGGGCGGTTCACAGAATAAAATCAAAATACCACAAAATACATATTCAAAATAAGAACAACAACCCAATAACCTCCCCCCAAAACACACATTTTCTTTTTCCTTCCCTTCCCACCTTAAATCATGCAGGAAAGTAGTCTCTCTCTCTTTCTCCACGCTCATACATATGAGGGGCTGCTGCCCCAGCTTGCGTTGCTAACCAGCCCCACCTTCCACCCTTTCCAACCCTATCCCCTCCCTTTACCCATGTTTCCCTTAGCCTCATAACTCCAACAACCTCCCTATATTCTAACATCTCCTTTATTCCTCCCATATCCACACAGCCCCTTCAATCCCCTATACAGTGGTGCCCCGCAAGACGAATGCCTCGCTAAACGAAAAACCCGCAAGACGAAAGGGTTTTCCGATTTTAAGCGGCTTCGCAAGACGAATTTCCCTATGGGCTTGCTTCGCAAGACGAAAGCCCATAGGGAAATCTCGCTGGGCAGACATCCGCAGCTTGGGGAGCCCTGCAGGAGTTCCCCGCAGGGCTCTCCAAGCTGCGGATAGCAGTCTACTGCCCCTATCCGCAGCTTGCGGATAGCAGCCTGCTACCCCTATCCACAGCTTGGAGAGCCCTGCAGGGAAGTCCTGCAGGGCTCCCCAAGCTGCGAATGTCTGCCCCGCGCTAGGGGCGCCGGGCAGCAGGCTGCTATCCGCAGCCTAGGCAGCCCTGCGGGAACTCTTCTGAAGGCTGGCGGCGGGAGAAGGGCTTTTCTTCCCACCGCCAGCCTTCAGAAGGCTGTTCTGAAGGCTGGCGGTGGGGAGAAAAGTCCTTCTCCCCCCGCCAGCCTTCAGAAGAGGTCCGGGGACAGACTGTCCCTGGACCTGGTCTGAAGGCGGTCTCCATAGGAACACATTAATTGATTTTCAATGCATTCCTATGGGAAACCGTGCTTCGCAAGACAAAAAACTTGCAAGAAGAAAAAACTTGCGGAACGAATTAATTTCGTCTTGCGAGGCACCACTGTATTTTCACAGCTCCTTTAAACTCCAGTCTCATCTGTCTGCCACCTCAATCTCACCTACCTGCCACCCCCCCTTGCAAATCTCCATCACCTCACAGCTTGCTTGCCCAATTCTTCCCCATCTCCTCACAGCTCACCCCAATCCCAAGAGGACGCAGCTACTGCCAGTCACAGAGGAGGGAGGAATGAAGAGGAGACAGTCTCTTCTCTGTCCTGCCCTGACAGAAAGAAGTGTGGATTGTGAAATGCACACTTCCTTCTGCCGATAGCAGCAGTGAAGGGGAGAAAGACTTTCCCCTCCATGGTGGTAGCGACAGTAGAGAGTACTTGAAGGCCTGTGTCCCCAGCTGTGTCCTCCCCTTTCTCCCAGACTACCCACCCATTCATTCACCTGATCAGCTGGGCCACTCACTTGCCCTGTTCCCAGACCTCCTTCACCCTATTGTGCATGGATTTGGCCTGACCTAGCCAAAGTTAATTGCTTTTAAGTTTCCTTGATTTCTGTGGGTTTAACTCTCTTTAAAAGTGCTTCTATCTTTGGCTGGGTCATGCCTATGGCAATCACGCCAACTGCTTAAATATTTCTGCCCAGGTCCCAAGGAGGAGACAACGGATGATTTCTGGAGAATGATCTGGGAGCAGAAGGCAACCATCGTCGTCATGGTGACTCGCTGCGAGGAAGGAAACAGGGTGAGGGAAAGAGGCGCACTCTCCTGTTGTGGCTACTGTAAAAATATGCATGACTCTGCTTACTTTATTCTTACATCAATCCAGTTAATTATGGGAAACCTCTTTGGCCACAAAATACCCGAGAGGATGTACAAAAGCTCTGTTGTGGCTCTGTGGTGGGTCATAACTTCTGCTAATGAATCTGTGAGCCAACCCAAATTCTTCTGGGGAGACACGGGTAATCTGGATGCAAGAAATGGCTACTGACTTGATCAGCAGCATGCACTGACTTGTCCAGCCTCCGCTGCCAGTGTATGGCTACTTCCATTTCTTACGGTTTGTCTTGGCCAAGTTTTCCCAAGAAGCGCGTGCTTGCCATTTGCTGGAATGGGGGGTGGGGGAAAACTGTTTCTCCTCATGCTGTGCACAGGGACTCCTGAAAAGCATCAGGCAAGCCATTGTGGAAAATGAGAAGATGGACCAGAAGAACATTTGGGCTGACCCAACAGTGTTCTCCTCTGTCTCTCTTTTAAAAAAAGCAACACAAAAAACAAAACCGTTTCTGCGGGGGATGCATTCCAGGTCAAAGCTCATGTTGACAGAGCATGCATAAGTCCACCCCACCCCATTATACCTCAGCGGCACCCCTGTTCCACTCCATCCCTTCCTCTTCTGGGTCAAAAATGACCCATGGCTTCAACTGGAAATGCCTAAAATGGACACCGCCTGTACGTGTGGTGTAGTGGTTAAGAGCAGTAGTCTCGTAATCTGGGGAACCGGGTTCGCGTCTCCGCTCCTCCACATGCAGCTGCTGGGTGACCTTGGGCCAGGCACACTTTTCCGAGGTCTCTCAGCCCCACACACCTCACAGAGTGTTTGTTGTGGAGGAGGAAGGGAAAGGAGAATGTTAGCCGCTTTGAGACTCCTTCGGGTAGTGATAAAGCAGGATATGAAATCCAAACTCTTCTACTCTTCTACGTAATTTTGTTTGTATGCTGCCTTTTCAAATGATGCTCAAGGTGGCTTATAACATGAAAGCCATACCTAACTACGGCGTACCAAAAGTTGTCGTAAACAATAAATAAAACAATTTTTTTTAAAAATATAAAACCAAACTGAACAATTTCCAAAAGATCTAAAAGAAAAATACAAAAAACCAACAGCAACAATACTCCAGCCCTAAAGTCTGCCCAGCAAACCTCAGCTTTTGTAGCTGGAGTCAGTCAGGCCCTCCCCTCCAAGGTGAGGCGGAAAAATTCCTTCAGGGAAAGGAGCAGGTCTTCCAGGACTCGCAGCCAAGATTACATCTGACTGTAAAATTGTTTACATTTGTATCTCACCTTATATCCAAGGAGCTCAGTAACATTCATGGTTCTCCCCTTCCTCATTTTTTTCTCCTAACAACCCTGTGAGGTTGGCCTGGGCCGAGAGTTGATTCCTGAAGTAACCCAGTGAAGTAACCCAGGATTTGAACCCTGGTCTCCCAGGCCCTAATTTGGCACTCTTAACTACTATACCACACATTGGAGCCATTCCTACTCAGTCTTACAGAAGAAAGGGTTGAATTGCAGTACCAGCTGGTTTATTTTATGCCGTTTTTAGTTTGATAATTTGAGTTTTAACGGCTGGATCTTGGTTACTTTTATGTCTGCTTTTTTATTTGTAAGCCATTTCGAGCAACTCCAATGTGGAGGAGAAAATCAGTGTATACAATTTTTTAAAGTAAACGAATAAATGCAAACCTATGTTAGGGCTGTTTACAGTTGATGGTCCTTGCGTTTCTGCAGGTCAAATGTGCCAAATACTGGCCATCCATGGAAGAGGAGACTGCCTCTTACGGAGACATCGTTGTGAAGATAAACGAATGTAAAGTGTGCCCCGACTACAACATTCAGAAGCTGCACATCACAAACGTAAGGACAGCAAGACTTGCAGAGCTTTGCATAATCTTGCCTTTGCAATCATACTTGCAAAAGCTGTGTAAAAGAGGTAAATAAGTAAAGCAAATAGTGGTTTTCCAAGGACCACCAAGCAGGTAGCACACAGCAACAGGAGAGGGGAAGCGCTGAGGCGGCAGGGAGGTTGGCATGGTGCGAACATGCCACCTGGAGGAACAGACTGGCTCTGCTGGTGCATTTGTACCGTGCCAACCTCACCACCACCTTGCCCTCCCCTTCCTAGTGGGACCCTAGTGGTCCCAGGCCCTAAGGAAGTTAGATTAGCTTCAACCAGAGCCAGGGCCTTTTCAACTCTGGCTCCGGCCTGGTGGAACGCTCTGCCTCATGAGACCAGGGCCCTGCAGGATCTGATTTCTTTCTGCAGGGCCTGTAAGACAGAGTTGTCCCGCCCCGACCTGGCCACAGTGATCCATGCGACGGTCACCTACAGGCTTGACTACTGTAATTCGCTCTACGCGGGGCTGCCCTTGAAGCTGTCCCAGAAACTCCAGCGGGTGCAAATGCTGCAGCGAGGCTCCTCATGGGGTCTCTGCCATGGGTGCATATTCACCCAGTGCTTTTCAAACTGCACTGGCTCCCGGTAGAGTACAGGATCAGATTTAAGGTGCTGCTTTTGACCTTTAAAGCCCTTCACGGCCTAGGACCCTCGTACCTACGGGACCGCCTCTCCCGGTATGCCCCCCGGAGAGCCTCAAGGTCCATAAATAGCAACACCCTAG
The DNA here is from genome assembly GCF_964270895.1 of Podarcis filfolensis. Taxonomy (NCBI): domain Eukaryota; kingdom Metazoa; phylum Chordata; class Lepidosauria; order Squamata; family Lacertidae; genus Podarcis; species Podarcis filfolensis. Next base: position 19,596,567 of record NC_139609.1, read on the forward strand.
TGGTCCCGGGCCCTAAGGAAGTTAGATTAGCTTCAACCAGAGCCAGGGCCTTTTCAACTCTGGCTCTGGCCTGGTGGAACGCTCTGCCTCATGAGACCAGGGCCCTGCAGGATCTGATTTCTTTCCGCAGGGCCTGTAAGACAGAGTTGTTCCGCCTAGTCTTTGGCTTGGAGCCAATTTGATTCCCTCCCCCTCTTTCTTTTTCCTCTTTCCTTTCTCCTCCTGTGATGAGGCTGCATTTTAATATTTTAATGTTTTGATATTTTAATTGTTGTATTTTAATCTTGTTTTTAACTTGTTTTTATTATTGCTTGTTAGCCACCCTGAGCCCAGCCTTGGCTGGGGAGGGCGGGGTATAAATAAAAATTATTATTATTATTATTCCGATAACCCACAGTGATGCCAGTGACAAGAGGTAAGGCAAGTACAGCAAACCATGACGGGTGGAATGTGTCTCACTTCCCGCTCTCTTAAGCACTACACTTCGCCTGCTCTTCTACTAAGCAGATATTTGGTTTGGAGGAACATGGCTCGTGCTGCTGTATAAATATGCCACTGGAGGAATCCTCTCATGAGGCTTAATCATAACATGCGTCGCTCAAACAGACCAGTGTAGAAGGCCATCCATGTTCTCCCTCCATTTCTGGCTAAGCCCAAAGAAGCCAGAGAGCTTTGTTCACCACTTGGAAGGTGGGCAGTCCCAGTCTTTCTTTGTTCTTTATATTTGCAATTGAAATGACAGTGGTGAATGTTTACATGCACTCCTTTTCACCCAGAGAAGAGAAAAGACCACAGGAAGAGATGTGACCCATATCCAGTTCACCAGCTGGCCAGACCATGGAGTCCCCGATAATCCCCATCTCCTTCTCAAGCTCCGACGCAGAGTTAACGCTTTCAGCAACTTTTTTAGTGGTCCAGTTGTGGTCCATTGCAGGTAAGAATTAGCTCATCCTCTCTGCTTAACTGAGGCTGGGTCTATAGGTGCAGTAGAATATGAAGTGATAGAATTCTAGACTGTGCTACCTGTATTCAGATGACAACAACAACAACAACAACCTTATTTATACCCCACCCATCTGGCTGGGTTTCCCCAGCCACTCTGGGCGGCTCCCAACAGAATATTAAAAACACGATAAAACATCAAACATTAAAAACTTCCCTAAACAGGGCTGCCTTCAGATGTCTTCTAAAAGTCAGATAGTTGTTTATTTCCTTGACATCTGATGGGAGGGCGTTCCACAGGGCGGCCGCCACTACTGAGAAGGCCCTCTGCCTGGTTCCCTGTCACCTCACTTCTCGCAGTGAGGGAACCACCAGAAGGCCCTCAGAGCTGGACCTCAGTGTCTGGCCTGGGACACTTTGGGATAATATTTCTGAATGCTCCTCAAACTCCCTGTAAGTAAAGCAGAAACATACACATCAGAGAGAAGGATGCTTTAACGCATTCTCCCTGGTATGCTAGTTAACTGTATGCAGGGAACTTTTTTCATATACATAGGAGAGTATTCAAAAATGTGATTCTTACTCTGAAACGATGCAAGTCACTTCTGGAATTTTACAGCCTCATTTCCATGCAGTTCTCTTCGCTATCTGAAGTTACAAAGAAAACTGAATCAGAGAACATTATCACGTGTGTACACTTCTGCGAGTACTGCTATCTAAAGAAACGCATACACACAGAGACACAGATTTTGCCCTGACCCTCACAATTCTTACTGCTGTTAACTGTACCTACAGAAATGCACATCTGATCTTGGTCAGTGTTTGCTTATTTTCCTCAAATAGCTTTTAAAAGCGAACGTATTTCCCTTAAGGCGCATATCTTACAGCAAAATCCAACACAAGTATGCTGGGAAGAAAGCCCCATTTATGTTCAGTGGCCCTAACTCCCACGTAAGTGTGTACAGGATTGTAGCCACAGTTATCTGCAATGTATTGTTTTCTCTCCTCCTTGTCAGTGCTGGTGTTGGGCGCACTGGAACCTATATTGCAATTGATGCGATGCTGGAGGGGCTAGAGGCTGAAGGAAGAATGGATGTCTATGGCTACATTGTCAAGTTGCGGCGGCAGAGGTGTCTTATGGTGCAGGTGGAGGTATGCTGTCAGAGCTTTGTTTGTTGACCATATATATATATATATGACTCATTATGGTAACCTTGGAATAGCCTACAGGTGATACCAAGACAAAGGATCCACTGTTTCTTGTATGTGATTACTAGAGCCTGTTGATGATCCATCCAGTAGGAAGATTGATTCACTCAGAAAATATTTTGGTAGGGTAAAAAAAGGGGGGGGGGTATGGATTCACACAGGTGCTGGCATCTCCTTCCCCATATATTGTGGGCCTCTTTTTTAAAAAGTTATTTTTCTTAAAGCTTGAAAAACAAAGCAAAAACAATATACAGAAATGAACATCAAATGTCAAGCATTTTTAACATAAAAACTAAAAGAAAGTAAAGAAAGAAAAGAAAAAGACTTCCGTTTCTTCTTCTATCAGCCTTAAAAATGTATGCAAAACTCTTGCTCCAGAATAACATCAATCTTCTATTTCCCACAAACCAACCTCTTTTCAGTCTTCAAACCTAGATATCACAAGCTCATTGTCCTTTTGGTGCAAAAAATTCCATAAGGGGTTTCAATCATTAATAAATGTCAACTATGATTTTTTTATATAATTAAGCGTGGCAACTTTGCCATCTCAGCCAAATCCATTAATTTCAATAACCATTCTTCCATAGGAGGTAATAATAAATCCTTTCATACTTGTGCATATGACAATCTTGCCTCTTGATTGGAGCAAGTGGTCCATTGCAGTCCCATCCCTTCTCAGTTATTCCAGCAGGAGTGCATCTCTCTGCTTTCTGGATTTCATGTGATTAGAATCTAGTAAGCAGCACCCTGCTTTCCATTGGTTGGTGGACAACTCAACATAGCTGACAACTTTCCCTTTTTTTTGCGGGAAATTCACTTATTCCATTGCCGTTTCCCACTGCTTCCCGCTGCTATCCTGGATTGTTAGATATCCTGTAGACTGTCCCCGGGACAGGTGAGGTTGCTGATCCCTTATTTTTGAGGCTGCTGATTCCTTATTTTCAAATCTGAAAGTTGACAGCTATGACAACTCAAGCAATATATTTGCTCACTGGTAGGTACTTTAAAGAGCTCACTTGAGTGGTCCGTTCATCTGTATGGCATGACCACACAAGATGGCAATTCCCCAAGTGCTACAGAAACAAATGTGGAAGGATGTCTTCAAAGTAGGGATGGAGAGGACATTTTCTCTTCCTGAGACAATAGGCTCTTCTTTGAAATTTGCACTTCTCCCAATTCCCCCATCACCAAATTATGTATATAGTGTGCCTATATTAGTAAAGATAACAGCAGGGAAAATAGCTTGCAAATGTCACCTACAGCCCTGCCCTTTCCTAGATTAAAGGGGTGCGTGCATATTGTTTTTGTTTGTCATTTTGGTATGTATTTTTGTGTGTTGTTTAAATTGTAAACCGCCCTGTGATCTTTGGATGAAGGGTGGTATAGAAATCTAAATAATAATAATAACAATAATAATAATTAGGAGAAATTCACAGTAAGCTGGTACAGAAATGTGAACTGAATTTAAGAATAGAGGAATGAGGAAGACTACCCCAAAGTATACACTTGGCCCTTATGGAAAGTGCACCCTTATCTAGAGCAAGTCATCCTAGCCTACAGAGGCATCAACTCAAAGAGCCTCTGTCTTGTCAGGATTCAGTCTCTATTTGCTCTGTATACTGCTGTAGTCATGGAATTGTATCTACATTTCTTTTAACTGCAATTTTTCCATCCTGCAATTGGCATAATCTGGAATCCTGGGGAACATTAGTCACAGTACATCTTGATCCATCAAGCTTTGGTTGAATACATCCAGTTTGGTGAAACAGAGGTCAATATCCCAGAACTACACAACTGCCTCAATTACCTGAAGAAGCGAGATCCTGCCAGTGACCCATCTCCACTGGAAGCTGAATTCCAGGTAAATTGCTCTCAGTAAAAGTTACTGTATTTTTCGCTCTATAGGACGCACTTTTCCCCCTCCAAAAGTGAAGGGGAAATGTGTGTGCGCAGAGAACTTCCGCTGCGCTCCGGAGGCTTCAGGCAGCTATCCGCAAGCCTTCAGAGCGCAGCAGGAGTTCCCACCATGCTCTGAAGGCTTGCGGATGACCACCTGAAGCCTGAAGCCCCCGGAGCGTTCACAGTGGGCGTTCGCGCTGCGCTCCGGGGGTTTCAGGCTTCAGGCGGTCATCCGCAAGCCTTCGGAGCACAGCAGGAGTTCCCACCGGGGTCGGTGCACACTGATCACTCTTGCTCTCCAGGCTTCGCTTTGCTGGAGAGGCGCTGCACAGTTTTCCCTCTCTGCGCAGCGCCCCTTCAGTGAAGTGGGAGGAGAAATGGAAGGGGCTCTGTTTCTCCTGCCGCTTCGCTGAAGGGGCGCTGAGCAGAGAGGGGGAGAATAATTTTTTTTCCTGTTCTCCCCCTCCTATGATCCGATGCGTCCTATGGTCCGGTGCGTCCTATAGAGCAAAAAATACGGTAGTTGGATACAACCCTCTGCCTCTCAACAGCTTATTGTGGGCCCATTTCATTTTGTTCCTCTTAGACTGAAGTTGGGAAGATGATTGCGGAGCAAAACTATGTAGCGTAAAGAGAGAAGAACGCTGAGTGATTATTTAGCATTTCTACTTAATAATCTCTTCTATATTTAATTTCTTTAGCGACTGCCTTCATACAGGAATTGGCAGACACAGAGAGCAGCTAACACAGATGAAAATAAAAGTAAAAATCGGAGTTCCACAGTCCTTCCATGTGAGTATTTGAGGAGGCAGAAATAACTGTAGATTTCACACACTTGGTTTCTGTGACAGAGGGTTGACATTAACTCCTTGGAAACTATCTAAATGGCATCCTTTGTTCTGGCTTTCTTGCCCTGCAGATGACTATAACAGAGTTCTGTTCAAGTGTGAAGAGGAGGGCAGCCGAGAGAGTGAGCACGATTCCAACGATGAGGATTCAGACGAGGAGAGCGAATGCGAGGAGCCCAACAAATATATCAACGCTTCCTATATAACTGTATGTATGTTTGGATAACATATCCGTCTCATAGATTTTAAGTCACATTGATGTAACTATTGTCCATTGGAATAGCATATTTTGGTGGCGCTGTGGGTTAAACCACAGAGCCTAGCACTTGCCGATCAGAAGGTCGGCGGTTCGAATCCCCGCGACGGGGTGAGCTCCCGTTGCTTGGTCCCTGCTCCTGCCAACCTAGCAGTTCGAAAGCACGTCAAAGTGGAAGTGGAAGTAGATAAATAGGTGGGAAGGTAAACGGCATTTCCGTGCGCTGCTCTGGTTCGCCAGAAGCGGCTTAGTCATGCTGGCCACATGACCCAGAAGCCCTCGGCCAATAAAGCGAGATGAGCGCCGCAACCCCAGAGTCGTCCGCGACTGGACCTAATGGTCAGGGGTCCCTTTACCCTTTACCTTTAAAGTCATTTTAAACACAGAACCAGTTTTTAAGTAGCAACCAAGAGATGAGGTCTGGGTTTTAGTTTGCATTTTAAATGCCAGTTTTATAGCCAAGGTTCCACTCCAGCTGCACAAAATGATAAGTTATTATCACTTACTTTTTCAAAACTAAACCACAACGTGCCATTAAAAAATAAACAAAACTAATGGCGACTAAATGCCTGACATGCAAATGAAGGTGCAGAACAATATGCAAGTTTTTAAATGTTTTCTACTGATCTCTCCCAACTGAACTACAGATGACTATTCAGCTGTTGCTCTGAATTTGGTTTATATTACACAGAGGAAAATTAAAAGATTGGATTTCCCCCTTAACTTGGTATGAAATCAATCTCTGTGTGGCGTCATGCATCCCACCACCCATTTATCTGCAATAAATTCAGGTCTTTCTCTCTTCCTCTCTTTTTTTAAAGGGTTACTGGCTTCAAAATGCAATGATAGCAACCCAAGGGCCTCTCCCAGAAACCATTGGTGACTTCTGGAACATGGTGTATCAAAGAAAAGTGAAAGTTATCGCTATGCTGACGGAGCTGAAAGATGACACACAGGTTAGTCTTTATGAGTCTGCAATATGGCATGGTGTCTCCTCCTAAGAAATACCAAAACTCATTTTTTTTCTACTACTCTCACCAAAGGCTTTTGCTTGTCTTTTTGGGACAAACAGCAATGGAATACTGATTTGACACTCTCAGCTCTTCTTTCCAAGTGCATCCCCTACATCTTCCAGCTCAATGCTACAGTGCTGGGAACCACTGATTTTTTTTGCTTTTCTTCGTTTTCTAGGAATTCTCTGCACAGTACTGGGGAGACGAAAAGAGGACCTATGATGGTATTGCGGTTGAACTGAAGGATGTCAACCATTGTTCCAGTTATACTGTCCGTACCTTTGATGTAACACACGTGAAGGTAAATACACAAGGACTGGATTTCTTTCCAATTCCCCCTTTTTGTTTCACTTTCAAAAAATTAAGAGAGAAAATGAAAAGGGCTGCCATTCACCTCCACTTTCTCCTGTGCGCCAGGCTGTTGCATTTGTAATATAATTATGCCATTCTGAACCATATTTCTGACTTTGCAATAACAAAATAGGGGCATACCTGAGCCATATTCTCATTCCTTGCACCTGCCAGGCATTTGTCTTGTGATGTGGAAGCTGCTCTCTATGGTGAGATGCCACACCACAGTGGCAATGCCTAAATGCGAAAGCCATCTGGGACACACAAAGCGTGTTCTCCCTCATGGAGAGCACGTGTTGCGGTGGGGTCTGCCAGGCCACCCCTCTGTTGCTAGGCAGGGTTAGAAAGATGGCCTGTGGCAATAATTGGATGGTTGGGTTGCTGGGGTAATTTCTATGTTGCCAATTTGGTCAGAGGGGTCAAAGCTTTTATATTCTGTGCACGCGGCTTTGAGCTTTCTCTTTCGCTGCGTGCCCCGGATCACCCGCCCTAATTTCAGGAGTTTTGCACTGACCTTGCTATGCCTGTCATGGGGTCGTCTGCTTTTGGGGCAGGGGCCTGGTAGGTATTTTGTCCATCTGGCTGATTGGCTGGGCCATTTGGTTTTTGCCTACTGCGTAGCAAATCGTCACAACTTGTAAGGTTGCGGTTAGGCATTGGTTATCAATTGGTTGGAGGAGGGGTTAGGATTGGCTGGGCCTGCCCCTCCAAGGTTGCTGCGGAAAGATAATTCCATTAAAGGAATCCAGGGGCTTGCCGTGCTTTCGTCCGAATCCGTGGAATGGGGCTAGGGCCAGCAAGCCCCGGGGAGCATACGGGGAGAGGTGAGGGCCTGTGGCTCAGCTCCATTTCTCCCCAACATTGTTTCCCCTTACTGGCTTTCGCTGGAATCCAGAAGTCAGTTCTGTCCCCAGGCGGGGGGACAGATAATCTTAATCAATGCCTAAGCAACCACTCACATTTATGTATTTTAATAAAGTTGTGGCCAAAATTATGCAAAAAACCTTAAACAAAATTCTGTGTGAGTTGTGAGTTATTTGGGGGGGGGGTTTGGGGACCTCGTCATGCAAAGGATGTGGCTGTTGAGGTCCTGCCTGTGCAGCTTCCTCTAGGTATCTGGTTGGCCACTGTGGGAACAGGAAGCTGGACTTGATGGGTCCTTGGCCTGATCCCATTCAGCTATGATTATTTTATGTCCTGATGCTCCATTGGTTCCACATGGAATGGAGGCAGATCAAGTTAGAAAGAGAGTTTTCAAAGTGGTAGTCAACATTTTCAGACATTCTTTTAACAGCTGTCTACAATGTGGGACCTATTCTTCAACTTAATTATGTGAAACAGTATAAAGCAATAGAAGAAATAGAATGACGGTACTCTAGACTATCAGAAGTGACCCCGCCTTCTCACTGACCTTAGATTTCTGGAGAAAGAGTCTCTCTACTTCCATGTTACCCATATACAGACAGCAATAACAACTTTAAAGCATAGCTAATTACTTTTCAGAAGCCATTTGCCACCCCCCCCCCCAGGTAGAATTCCCAAAGATGCTTTCTTTTTTCTTTTAGAAAAGAGAGAGGTTTGGTAGAGCTTTCTTCAGATATTTCCCACCGTTTTTCTTTATGCCCCAGAATGACACTATGTCTGGGACATTGTGTAAGAAGCAAAATGGGAACTAGGCTTTCTGCTGGCATTAGCAGCAAAAAATAAGATAAAAAGGGGATGTGTGAGAAATAAGCTTTGCAAGGACCACTGCTAATGGTGAACTCCATACCCAACAAGTGCTTGGAGAATGTCTCCTCTCTATAGAGAAATTCTTTGAAATGTTCCCGACATTTTCTCTGGCCACAAATAGGATTCGGAGCCATGTCATCTGTGCATAGCTCTACCTTAAGATAAGGAACAGCAGGGCAATTTTTTAAAATGTAATAAACCTGGCCATGCAACTATGAAATTAAAAATCACCCCTTTAGATGGCAGTTCCCCGGAATCTAACTATAACCATAGGTTTTGGGTGATCTATGAAATCTTTTGAGGCCTCTTGCTTATCAGTCTTCTTAAGGAGAGAAAGCCACTTCCGACGTAGAAAGGAGGTGGGGTTGCGGGCTTCAGCCTCCCACCATGCGTGCGGGGACTGGCTCTCAGCCTCCATGCGATTGAGGGAATCCCAGATTGCGTCATCCCCTGGCCAGCCAATCGGCTGGCCTGGGGGGCGTGGCCTGCTCCATTTAATGCAGGGGTGACCTGGGATCTCCCTCTTTGCCGCTCCCAGCTACTCCAGTTTCCCACCCTCCCGCCGTTTAAGGTTTTTTCATCTTTGACCTTGCTATGGACCTCGGTTGGTCGCCGTTAAGGAGCCTGGTAGGAATTTTTCCACTTGGCAAATTGGCACCAGCCACTTGGTTTTTTCGCCTACCTTGTAGCAAATCGTCATAACTTCCTTGGTATTGACGGTTAGGCATTGGTATTGTTATGTAGAGGGAAGGGGGGAGGAAGTGCCATCACCTCCCCCGCATACTGAAGGGTAGTCCGATAAAGGATCCCGGGGGGCGTGGCCCTGTCCTAAGCTTATGGAGGTGAGGGCCTAAGGCACGCCCCTGAGCGGTGACCCCAGGGGAGTTCCTAGTTGATGTGCATCAGCAGGACTCCCCCTACTGGTGGTTAACCCTTCCCAGACTTGAAGCGAACAGGCTGAAGGCAGATAGTCGGTTAGGACCAATGCCTAAGCCAATCCCGCTCATCACCTGTAACCAATAAAGTTGTGGCCATATTTAGCCCATTAACCTTAAATATCCGTGTCATGTGTCATTATTTCCACCGGGGGGAGGCGGGAACTCGCCACACAATGGTGGATTAGCTCAATATCTCTGGAACAAATCCCCAGGTATCTTTCTGCACAGGAGTGCAATTAATTGCACCACTCCCTCCGGGTTTGTTTTGTCATCTTTTGAAAAACCTCCCCTTTTATCTGTTTCTTGCAGAGGAAAGAAACCCGAAAAGTGTTTCAGTACCAGTACCATAAATGGAAAACCTTTGTTCTACCAGAGAACCCCAAAAGCCTAGTCACCATGATCCAGGACCTTAAACAGAAGCTCCCACCACCAGATGTAATAGCTGAAGCAAATATGCGGAGCAGCAATGTCCCCCTTGTTGTTCACTGCTGGTAGGTGTAAACTTTGGAGATATCGCAACATGCTCTGAGGCTTGATTTCCACTTTTTCCTCTCAATTTCTCTCAACATTCTATATATGGTATAGAATTCGGTTTGATTTGTCTGCAATAAGTCCAGAACTGTCGTCTCTTTGGTTTGGGCTGGGTCACACTGTACATTTTCATACCTTGTGGTCACACCTGGAAGATTATAATTCTATGTGCCCTGCCCCCTGCGTCCCTCGTAAGGTAAGAATAAGCATGGGCAGTGGGTTTATTGTGATGGCATTTACTGGCATGGAGTACCATCGCCTCTTTTTGTTTTTTCTCAAGGCAGCCATTTTGTACTGGCGCCCACGGCACTGTTATCATGATATGAGTACCAGAACCTCATTTTTTTTTTCTTTAAAAGGACTGAGTGCAGATCTTTTAAGGCTGATCTCACTGGTTACATAAGCTAAGATAAGCAGAAATTTCTCAGAATGTATTTTGCTGAGAAAATTCCCGAGATTTTTCTTTCACCCCTCACCCTCCTTACTAGAAAAAGAAGGCCACTTTTAGCTTAGCTCACACAGAAACCTCAGTGAGGGGCTTTTTGACATCCCAAATGTCATTGGAAAATGCCAGAATCTGCTGTGCTGTGTTAGGCTGCAGGTGCAGCCCGTAAGAAGATGCGACAGTAACACTCTTTGTTGGCCACACTAGACAACTGGTTTTCATTTCTCATCTTGAAAATGTGTTTAGGTATTCCATGCTGCAAAATAAAATATATAATTTAACATTATTTCAATAACTGGCTATATCCTTTGATGTTCGTATTTCAGGCTTTGGCCTGAAAAGAATTAATAAAATAAAATGTGATCTCATCAAGGTCACAGTCCTTGATTTACATTACTGTTACATTGAGTTACATTACTGACATTTAACTTTGGCTTGTAATGACTACATGTGGCAAGATGCTACAGCAAGCCTTGAGATTGTGCTTAGTCTATTCCTGCTCTGTATGAAATATCACCATTCCTTGTATTTCCAATATTCTGCCATTGAGTACCATTGCATATGTAGCCAAAAAGCATGGCCTAAGTACAAGAAGATCAATGTTTGCAGAAATATAACTATTTGTTGGGGAGATACCCCAAAACAACCCTAATGACGCCTGAGCAAGCTTTGTGGCCACTAAATGCTGATTGTTGAGATGGAAATGCAGAAAATGGGTGGTTGTGGCGGTCATAGTGTCCGCAATATTTGGCTACAGGTCCCACTTGTATCGTACTATTTCAGATCATCGCTGAACTTTCTGTCATATTGCTTCTGTAGACTAACACTGTTGATTTCCTGGAACATCATTTTGTAGTGATGGTGCCCAGCAAACAGGAGTATTCTGTGCTTTGCTGAATCTCTTGGAAAGTGCAGAGACTGAAGGCGTAATAGATGTTTTCCAAACCGTGAAATCTCTCCGTCGAGCCCGGCCAGCAATGATTTCCTCCTTTGTAAGTGGATCAAACTAAGTTGAGTTGTTATTTGGGAATAATACTACAGATATCACTGCAGTTCAGCAGGTGGATTGAGCTTTTCTTTCTTTCTTACTAACAATAATAATGATAATAATAATAATAATAATAATAATAATAATAATAATAAATAAATAATGTTTTATTTATATCCCGCCCTCCCCAGCCGAAGCCGGGCTCTGAGCGGCTTTCTTCAATCAATTAATTAAAATATTCATATCCTGCTTTTTAAAGTAAAAGATTTAAGGTGGCTAGCAAAACTTGGCTTAAAACAATAAAAATAGAATAATTAAATGTGAGTGCAGTGAAAATGCAGACTGGCTCTGTCGGTTTAAGTAATTAAGTACTGTGTTTTAATGTTGAAACCCCATATTTTTAAATGCTATCGATCAGGCATGTCCAACTCCTAAGAGACTGCGATCTACTGCCACTATAAAAAAACTGGCAGTGATCTCCCTATTGGATTGACCAAAGTCGTTGAGCTTTTTGAGCTTGCCTGCTATAGATCAAACAATGCTAGATTAATGCAGGGAAAGTTGGTAGTGAGAGCCTAGCTGTCTTCCAAAGAGGCGTATCTGCCATTGTTTAAGGAACCCATGATAAGCTTCCTAGGAAATTGGGCGCCCTGTAGTTTCATTTGATAAAACCCACTGTTTTACACCAGCAGAATTTGATGCTAAGAAGCCCAGCAACCACACTTTGCCTGTCTCCCAGCCTTCGTGCCCCTGCTCAGGGAAACCACTTGAGATAAGAAGAACAGTATAGGACACTGTTGTGCCGATAGTCATTCTGCTTTCTCTTTTCCTTCTTTGAATCCCTTCCTTTTTAGGAGGATTATCAGTTTTTGTATGATGCTATTGCCAGCGTGTATCCCGCCCAGAATGGAGAACTGCAAAAAAACCAAGAACACAAAGTGAATATTCCAAATGATGTAAAGGAAGACGAAGGGGCTAACTCTGTTACCATTGATCTCTGCCTTCCAGTGCAGACAAGTGGGAATAATGCGGAAAAGCACGAAGAATCTATAGCAAAGGATGGATCAAGGGAAGCAGAAAGTTCTTTCAATGGACCCACAAACCCAATTTTAACTGAAATAGCCTAAAAGCTTATTCTTCCCTTCAAGGCTTCTGTACATCCCACAGATGGTTCATTCAGCAGCAAATGTTGGGGGAATGTTCTCTCTCACCACACAATCCCAAACTCTTGTTTTCTTTAGAGAAAGGTTTTTTTTAATGAACTCCTGAAAAGATTGTTTCCCCGCAAAGGTACGCAATAGGTCACTTGAAACTTGTAGATAGCTTCAGCATACTGTGAATTGTGCAGGTGCGTTTGTGTGTAGAGTTGACATCTTTAATCGTTTGGTAATATTTGCACTCTTTGGGGTGTGTGGTGTTTTTGTTTTTTTTTAATTGTATAGTATCAAGCTCTTTATTTTCTTTTTTACAAGTTGGTATTTTACATAGCACTGAAAGAGGAAAGGAAATCTTCACTTGTTTGTGTTTGTTTTGACAAAAGAGAAAAATCACTAGCACAGTTTAGATACGTATCACCAATCATATGCAACTACAGATTTAAATGTACAGGCAGATAGCCAAAGCAAAGTGCAACACTTCTAGAATAAAGAGACTCTTAAGACAAGGTTGGGATATGGCAGAAGAAAATGAAGATCAAAGTGTGGGAGGGGTGGGGGGTTAGGTTTAGAAAATTACACTGGGCACCCCTAGGTACTTGTTCTTTGTTGGTGTCTGTCTGTCTTGGGAGACAATGGAGATGAATTCACCTTTGGGGGTGAAGTTAAACTATTGGAAGGGAGAGACATGTAACAGCTGGGGCAGATGAAGGCGTAAATTATATGCTGTTTGGGGAATATGCCCTCCGGTGAGCAGATGGTAGCATTGGTGCATACACAGCACAATGCCCATTGTAGACATTGAGCATTTTCTAATACTGAAGTAACCGTACTGCTGCAAGATCCTATTTTTAAAAGACTTGCATTTCTCCAACCTGCCTCTAGATGTCACTGTGTTCATAGATATCCAACTGACTGTTCCCCTTAGGATGTGCAAAAAGGTTGCTTGTAAGTTATGAACACTGAATGTTTTGCAGTTTGCTAGACGGACATTAGTCAGTTTACTTGGTTTCCACGTGTTATCACACCTGAAATATTACAAACACACACACACACAGACACGAGTTTTCTCTGACTTGAATGAAGCTTTTCTTAAAATAGGTTTTCTTTTTATTCTTGTATATGCTACTCTTTCTGAAATTACGCAAATTTTATATGAAAATAAGTTCTATATGTTTTATTTCTATTTCTGCTTTGAAATAAAAATAATATATCAGATAAAAATAACCCCTCAGAAGTTATTCTGAGGCATAGAAAAGGTTTGGCATCATTGTAATAAACAAGGTGGGTTGGAATTTTATTTTTACAGGTCATCCTAAATTGATGTCTTCTGCAACACAAAATGTATGGTTTTTCAGGGCCAAACTACATAGATGTTACAGGGTTATTAGCATTTATTAGTCACTCAAAGCAACTTACAAGTTGTATTGTGGGCTGTACAATTCGGATTGGGGCTGTGGCACTGAAGAAAGCAAATAGTATGAGTGGCGCTCATCTCGCTTTCAGGCTTTCCAGGTCATGTGGCCAGCATGACTAAACTGCTTCTGGAACAGCAGTACACTGTGACGAAAGCCAGAACTCACGGAAATGCTGTTTACCTTTCCACTGCAGCGGTACCTATTTGTCTACTCGCACTTGCATGCTTTCGAACTTCTTGGTTGGCAGGATCTGGGACAGAGCAACGGGAGCTCACTTGGTTGCAGGGATTCGAACTGCTGATCGGTTTAGACCAAAGCGCCACTTGCATCCCTTGTATCTAAACCTAAATCACTGCAGACACAAGGCTTCATTTTTCCTTCTACAGATGGTGTCCATTACTCCAGCACACTTTTGCTAGTCAGATTGCTAAGATGATGATGCTTCCCTTAATGTTCTTGATATTTGCCATGAGCACAAAGTAAAAAATGAATGTAAGCCTCCAGGTATAAAGGTAAAGGGACCCCTGACAGTTAAGTCCAGTCACGAACGACTCTGGGGTTGCAGCGCTCATCTCACTTTACAGGCTGAGGGAGCCAGCGTTTGTCCACTCTGCAGACAGTTTTTCCAGATCATGTGGCCAGCATGACTAAGCCGCTTCTGGCACAATGGAACACCAACACCAGAGCAGCACACGGAAATGTCGTTTACCTTCCCGCCGGAGTGGTACCTATTAATCTACTTGCACTTTTTGGCGTGCTTTCGAACTGCTAGGTTGGCAGGAGCTGGGACCGAGCAACGGGAGCTCATGAATGTAGGCTTCTGGGCATAGGGTGGTGTATAAGTTGAATAAATAAAGAATAAATAAAATAAAATAAAGCTTAGGAGAAAATTGGTGTCAACTCGGGTTCCCCTACCTGGAAAACATCTTCACTAGCCCTGACCTCCATCCAGTGCTAAGAAGAGGCCTGAGGGCTAAGAAGAAGTAGGACACCAAACATCACAGCTTGTCTAATAATTACTTTATGGTAATTTTCTCTGGGTCCCTCTCAGGAAGGGATGTGTGACAGAGAATTGTCCCTGGGTATGTAGATAGTCTAAAACCTGTGGAAATAACAAGGTATCAAATATTTTAATGGTAATTTGGCAGGAGCAGAATTAGGGTCAAGCAGTAGATGAAGGAAAGGTGGGGAATTGTTTCACAGCAGGTGGGGAGATAATAAAAAAATATACTAAGAGGGACAGCTGTCCGGCTGTTTCAGGTGCCCAAAGGTGTCTCACTAGGTTTCCATACAACTACATAGTTTGTCCACTAGGCTGTGCTAAAACATTTCAAATAGAAGTTAATCTTTCAAACAAAAAGTGCTTTGAGACAAATACTTAGGCAGCGGCAGTAAATGTCTGCTGAAAACTTTTATTTCTGCAAACCTACCCTAGCATAGAATTTAGCCTATGTTTGTCTTAAAAGTTTTACTGATTTTATCTGTTTCTATTATTCTCATGTCTTAACAGTGCTGTAGATTTCAGCTGTGTTTTATAGAAAATTTTACTGTGCATGCCACTTAGAGATTTGAGATTAAACAGGCTGTACAACTTTTTTTCCTAAATAAGTAAAATAATACGGCAAGAAGGATGAAACCTGTGGTTCTTAATTCACGGCCATTGGTGCAACTGACAATGAGATTGAAGTTGCACCCTAGCCCCACTTACCTGGGAGTAAATCCCATTGAATTCAATAGGACATACTTCTGAGTAGACATGGCTAGATTGCACTGTAAGCCAGGGAGGACTTTTATGGTGCCACTAAACATTTGCAGGGTCTTTGCTTCACATGGGGGTGGAGAAATTGAGGTCTTCTTCAGCTCCCGTTAGCCGGCATGGCCAAAAGTCAGAGATGATGGGGTTTTTAGTCGAACAACAGCTGAATGGCCTCAGCTTCTCCATCCTTGGCTTAAAGGACAAAAATAGTTTCACCCTGTTTTCAAGCTTGGTGGGTACTATCTGGCTGAGGGACTCACACCTAACTTTAAGCTGCTACCCCACTGTGCAGGATCGCGGCTGTTGTGTGTGCCCAGTTTCCCAAGAATCAAAGTATTTCCATAATGAGACTCCCAATCTTTTTTTCAGAGGTCTGCAACTTGTTCTTTGTTTTTTTTTTTAATAGTGGGGGTTAACCCCCCCAACTCCAGTGCCTCCTCAATATGTATCATACTTCCTTCATGACAAAACAATACAGGTGCATCTATATGTATAGTGGTACCTCGGGTTACATACGCTTCAGATTACATACGCTTCAGGTTACAGACTCCGCTAACCCAGAAATAGTGCTTCAGGTTAAGAACTTTGCTTCAGGATGAGAACAGAAATCGTACTCCGGTGGCGCGGCGGCAGCAGGAGGCCCCATTAGCTAAAGTGGTGCTTCAGGTTAAGAACGGTTTCAGGTTAAGAACGGACCTCCGGAACGAATTAAGTACTTAACCCGAGGTACCACTGTACATTAAATGGAGTGTGCTGCCAGGGCCTTGAATTTCAGTTTGTGGTCACTGCTTCCTCTGACTTCATAAATGTAAGATGGAGGATAAGACGAGGAAAGCTTTTAGCTACATCTCTGCTGACGATGGCACTGTTCTGATGGCCACGAGAGGAGACGAGGAAGTTAACTCACTCCCCGTTCAGATATTTGCATGGGCTTCACAAAGACTTGCACAGTGCTTGCCTTTGTAAGGGAATGTGCAGAACATCTATACCTAGAATCATAGAGTTGGAAGGGTTCCTAAGCACCATCTAGCCCAACCCCCTGCAATGCAGGAATATGCAGGTGACCCATACGGGGATCAAACCTGCAACCTTAGCATTACTAGCACCATGCTCTAACCAACTGAGCTCCAGTATGAGGCTCTAAAACAGGTGAGAAAGCCCCTTAGAAAGAGCCCTGTGCCAAGCCTGGCCTGGCCTTGCTGCCGCTCCCCCAGCCTCCTCGCTGAATGGCCACCCAACCAGAATGGGGAGGAGGGTTTGCACCTGCCAAGTGCTACATCGGCCAGTCGGGCTCCCCACTGAATGGACTGGCAGTGCAGCTTGGCCCCGTGAATCCTCTGTGCCCTGCGCTCATCTGGCAAGCGGCAGCAATAAGGCTTGGCCGAAGCAGTGGGTTTTGTTTACCCTCTGTGCCCCGGGCACCAGCAAAGGACACAATGCTGCTGCCCTGTGGTGTGCTTTGAAGACCTCACAATAACAGGAATGGGGACCCTTGAGATGTTTCTGGACTCCTGGTAAAGGTAAAGGGACCCCTGACCATTAGGTCCAGTCATGACCAACTCTGGGGTTGCAGCACTCATCTTGCTTTATTGGCCAAGGGAGCTGGAGTACAGCTTCCGGGTCATGTGGCCAGCATGACTAAGCTGCTTCTGGCGAACCAGAGCAGCGCACGGAAGCGCCGTTTACCTTCCCACCAAAGCGATACCTATTTATCTACTTGCACTTTGACATGCTTTCAAACTGCTAGGTTGGCAGGAGCAGGGACCGAGCAACGGGGGCTCACCCCGTCGCAGGGTGAGCTCCGCCGACATTTCCAATTGGCAAGTCCTAGGCTCTGTGGTTTAACCCACAGCGCCACCCGCGTCCCCCAACTCCTGGTAGCCCTAGCCAAAAAGGCTTGCAACATCTGGAGGGCCACAGGTTCCTCACCCCTGCCTTGCTCCTTTGGGTCTCAATTTATGGAGCCCCTCAGCCCCTGACTTAATCCCTAGCCATTCCATTGTTGTTGCCCCCAACACCTCTTTCCTACAATGTCTTCTAGGACCCCATTGCATGTTTCTTAACATGGACACATTTGGGGCTGTAGCAGGTCACCTACAGTAGACTGTCCCTCCCTACAATTTAATCACATAGTATTTAAATGAGTTTAGAGATCATTTGTGAGCAGTCCATCACTCCTGTAAAGGGTGACTTTAGGCAGCAGGACAGAGAGTGGTGATCCTTCAGTCCTTTAATCTTCTATTGAACTGCACAGTAAGGCAATTTCAGCCTGTGGAATTCTTTGAATGCACACAGGGCTGGCTCTAACTTTCGGCAGGGTGGAGCGTCTGCCTTGGTGATCAGATTCTAAGGGACAGAGTGCAGTGGTGAGGTGTTGGAAGATGGAACTGTGTGTGCGTGTGGCAGGATTTGTGCCCTCTAAACTAGCCATCAGGTATCTGGATTGGTGGAGGATGGTGGCCAGTGCCAATTCCCAGATTCAATTGCCAGTCCAGTTGGCTTCTGTAAATGGAATGGGGGGGGGATGTGGAATGTTGTTGTTGTTGTTTAGTTGTTTAGTCGTGTCCGACTCTTCGTGACCCCATGGACCAGAGCACACCAGGCACTCCTGTCTTCCACTGTCTCCCGCAGTTTGGTCAAACTCATGCTGGTAGCTTCGAGAACACTGTCCAACCATCTCACCCTCTGTCGTCCCCTTCTCCTTGTGCCCTCCATCTTTCCCAACATCAGGGTCTTTTCCAGGGAGTCTTCTCTTCTCATGAGGTGGCCAAAGTATTGGAGCCTCAGCTTCAGGATCTGTCCTTCCAGTGAGCACTCAGGGCTGATTTCCTTCAGAATGGATAGGTTTGATCTTCTTTCAGTCCATGGGACTCTCAAGAGTCTCCTCCAGCACCATAATTCAAAAGCATCAATTCTTCAGCGATCAGCCTTCTTTATGGTCCAGCTCTCACTTCCATGGATGTGGAATAGTGGGGCCTATTTCCATCTGAATAAACATGCACAGGATTGTGCCGTACAGCCCACACCTTCAAATGTTAAGCGCAGATGCAACAAAATAGATTTGCAAATGTACATCGCGAGTGCACCCTTCAGGGAGCTGTGATCAGCGTACTTTCCATGGAAAACCTAGATTTGCCACTGTGCAATGTGTGAATCATGGGATGGGATTCGTTCTGTCAAAACAGGCACTTCTGTGCTCAAATAGAAAATCTAATGCCAACAAATCCAAGGTAAACAGTTGTAATGAACCAAAACTGAAATTAAAACCATACTCCAAAAAGTAAAGCAAACAGGAAGGTGGATATTTTATATATATATATTTTTTAAAAAATGTATTTGAAATGTTTATTCACCCCTATTGGCAACATTCTGAAACTGAACCATAAACTACAGTGATACCCATGTGCTGCAACGCAATACTTTTCCACCCAGAAAGAAGAATGGCAACAAAGAGAAGTGCAATGATCTCAGGCTTTGAAATAATCCAGTGCAAATTAAAGTCTGTTGCAAGTGGTTTCAGGATAAAGACCACACAGGCAGGAAATGTTTTTTTTTTTTAAAAAGGAACCTGGGCTAAATAAAAACAGAAACGTAAGAACAGGATATAGTTCGAGCTGGGCCAAAAACAGAAAAAGGAAAAAGAAACTCTGTCTATGCAGGTGTTCATCTGTTAGGCTGCTGGACGTCTTTGGGGGGAAGTGGGCATGCCAGATTAAACAACAGACGCTGCTGCCAACCGTATGTTTGTACAGCCTCGTTTCAGCAGAAACTTATATAAGGTTTTGCCATCACAAGTGCAAAGCTGATAGTTTTAAGTCATGGATTTGTGCACAAAAGCTTGCTTGGACCAGTTCACACAGAGTAATTTCACTCTCTCCATTGGCATGACTTTTATTTTAATTAACAAATAAGAATAATAATTTTAACCACCACAACAAACCACCGCCAGTTGACTTTAACAGTAACAATATCCCACCAGTCTTGTTTTAAAGGTATAAAACTAATTCAGGCAGTCCAAATAGGTGTCTCAGCAAAACTGAGCAATGGTAAGTCCTGCATTCATAGAAAGGGTAGTGAGATCTTGAAACCCCTAAGAGAGAGAGTGTATGAGTGTATGCCCTTCCAACCTTACAGCGTGAGCTACCAGCAGGGTTTCAATTATTATTATTATATTTATTTATTTATTTATTTATTTATTTATTTATTTATTTATTTATACCCTGCCCATCTGGCTGGGTCCCCCCAGCCATTCTGGGCGGCTTCCAACAAAACACTAAAATACAATAACCTATTAAACATTAAAAGCTTCCCTAAACAGGGCTGCCTTGAGATGTCTTCTAAAAGTTTTCTAAAAAGTCTTCTAAAAGAATCCATTTTTGTTGTCCTTCTGTTAGTCCCCACACCACAGAAATATAATTTAAGAGTGTGCGAACATCCACAAATGCAAAGGATTTCTATCAAAGTTGGCATCTGCAGTAATCTCTGCCCAGAGAGAAAACACTACAGGGCATTTCCACATCCAGTACCTCAAAGAGGCACTTTCAGCACAACTTCTCCAACATTTATCTATCTAAACTAACCAATTCCTTCCCATAAAGCGCTATTAGTTTTGGCCCAGTTCTCCAATCTGTTAAGGTCACTCTGAACCCTGATTCTGTCTTTGGCAGCACTGGCTACCCCTCCCAGTTTGCTGTCATCTTTCAAACTGGATGAGCATCCAGCCATTTGTGAGCACTCTGGGTTTGGTCAGTCAACCAGCTCCAAATCTATCTAACATGTTACCAGCTTCTCCACAAGAATACCATGCTTAAAATGTATATAGGAAGTGCAGTGTAAGCGATGGAAGTCAATCAATGAAATTTTATTATTATTGAGATATTTGTAGAATAAATTTGGGAAGAAATTCTTCCAACTTTTCTTCTTCTTCTTCTTCTCTCTTTATTTTTTCTTTTCTTCTTTTTTCCTCTTTTCCCCCCTTTTTTCTGTATATGTGCTTATTTGAAGTGTATATGCGTGTACGTATTTGCAGTGTTTTGCTTATAGTTTGTAACAATTATGTTAAATAAAATGTAAATAAATAAATATCCCGCCCTCAAAATAAATAAATAAATAAATAATACCATGTCAAAAGAATATATTGTCAAAAGCCTTACTGAAATCTAGTTATTCGCTCGCCCTCCTGCACACACACACACACACACACACACAGGCTGGCACACACTCTTTGCTTGACACAGGACCAGTCTTGGGAAGCCAGCCATAAGTTGCCAGTGCTCTTGACATAGAGTAGCATTGACAAAGGTGGGGAGGGGCGTTTACATAGGCCATTTACCTTCTATACCCAAGATTAATTTCTCAATTATATGAGTGATGAGGTGCAATTGCATTTAGCCCCCCCCCCCTTTTCCACTGCCCAAAATTACAGAATTCTATTACTAAATCAAATAGACCTTGATTTTGCATGTGTGTGCTTAAGGGCAAAGGAAAACCAAGTCAGACTAATATTTTGGGTGCTGCGTTCATTTTATATGTTATTGCTTTAATAATAACTAGCTATGGTGTCAGTTCAATGAAACATTCCCTCTTAAGACCTGGCAGAAGCCCTGTTTGGGTGTTCAAGCAACAGCTGGGGGGCAAGTGTGTAAGGAGAGAAGAGTGTGTGTGTGTGTGCCAGCCCTCTCCCCAGCAGCTCCAGCCCATGTGTGTCTCCCAAGCCATGCTGTGATGGGCAGCAAGCTCTGAAAGGAAGCTTTTAAGTGTGTGTGGATGGGCACGCTAAATTCTCTGAACATTCCTGTGGGGGTTAGAACATGGTTAGAAGTTCCCTACCTCCTCAGTGCAAGAAGCCCTGTGGTTTGGGATTGGGTCTTGCACACTGTGCCCCCTTCACACAAACACTTTGAACACTGGTGTGGGACTTCTGTTATTCTACTGGCTACATTCTGTATTGCTACCTCCAAAGGGTAGTTTCATCACACAATCCTGTACTGCACATTATACCATCTCATCTATTTAGACTCAGCACTATGCATCAGCACAGCATAAGATACTTTTCTTATGCGCAGGCTGCTTTGTGTTCAGACCACTGTTCCATTTTGTGTAGCTTCTAAGGTTCATAACAAAGCCCTTTACAGTGGTACCTCAGGTTAAGTACTTAATTCATTCCGGAGGTCTGTTCTTAACCTGAAACTGTTCTTAACCTGAAGCACCACTTTAGCTAATGGGGCCTCCTGCTGCCGCTGCACCGCCAGAGCCCAATTTCTGTTCTCATCCTGAAGCAAAGTTCTTAACCTGAGGTACTATTTCTGGGTTAGCGGAGTCTGTAACCTGAAGCGTATGTAACCTGAAGCGTATGTAACCCGAGGTACCACTGTACACATGAGCTGTTCCCCCCCCCCAAGGCTTGTTAAAGTTCTACCTTAACGAAACTGGAATCTGTTTGCTGTTGCCTATCAAGGAATCCTGCACAATCACTTTCCATCATCTGTTCCAATGTCCTCCCCACCACCAGTGCGCATACACTTTGTATATAGTGCTTCATTATAAGTCTGATGCAACAGCTGTTAGTGACCGTGTGACTGATATGGTTTTCCAACAGATGTACAAACGATAACCCATCTACGAGAATATCTGCTGACCTGCCCAGATCTTCACCCTCACCCTCTCTCTCCCCAATGGCTCCTCAGGGTTCTTTAGAAACCAAAGGACTTACTTTCCAGCTCAACACTAACTTGCCAAATGGGAAGTAGCCAGGCTGCTCCTATAGGCTAGGAAAATGTGGCACTGCCTAAGGGCAGAATTATGGAGGCAGAGGCGGATAAGGCTAGACATTTCTGAATCATCAGGCATATTAGCTATGAATGTACAGGGAAAGCAGGCTGGTACTGATCTGCCTTCACTGTAGCCATGTGGCCAGCAAAGGGATGCCTGCCCCTGGTCTGGCCGATGAAGTTGCACTGGCTCGCCCTTCCCTACATGAGGGCTTCAAACCTCCCCACGCCTCCACCCCAGCTGCCCAGTCCAGCAGGGGGCACAATACTTGCCCCACCCTGGACACCAGCAACCCACCCTGTGCCACTCTGTGTGTGCACCCAGAACGTGCACCCTAAGTTAAATCAGGAATGATAGACTGGGCAAGAGATGTAGGACACAATATAATGTTTGAAGATTGGGAAAGGTTGTGGAGGAAAGGGGTTAAGTTCACTGCATGTACGGTATTAAAGGAAAATATTATGAAAATGATGTATAGATGGTACTTAACTCCTGTAAAATTAGCAAAGATGTATCGTAATAGTGATAATCTTTGTTGGAAATGTAAAGAAAAAGAAGGTATCTTTTTTCATATGTGGTGGAACTGCCCCAAGGTGAAAGACTTTGGGGAGAAGATTTATAATGAGCTGAAAAAAATGTTGAAATATACATTTATTAAGAAACCGGAGGCCTTTCTTCTTGGAATAACTGGATTGGAATTGTCCAAGATGTTAAATTATTTTTGTATGCCACAACTGCTGCTAGAATTTTATTAGCCAAGAATTGGAAAACACAAGAAGTACCAACAGTGGAAGACTGGCAGATGAAGATGATGGACTTTTCGGAGCTAGCCGACCTGACTGGAAGAGTCCGCGATCAGAAGGAGGAGGATTACCAGGAAGAAAGGAGGAAATTTAAAGACTATTTAGTTAAATATGTTAAATAAACTTAATTAGACAGCTTGCAATTATCTAGGATTTAAATATTTGATGTGATGAATTAACATGTTTAAAGTTGAATTGTTTAGAAAGAAAGATGAAAAGTCATTAAGTTAATCTTTTAAGAATTTAGGTGTTGGAAAACCGTTAAAATGATACACACTGAAATCCAACCAGGGGAATACGAGGAAGTCACTTAACAATGTTATGAAGTTTGATTCAACTATGGTGGAATTTTATGTTTGTTTGTTTGTTTGTTTGTTTTGAAAAAAAATTATGTGGAAAATCAATAAAAAAAATTGGGGGGGGGGACCAGAATGTGCACCTTAAGGCCCCGAAGAAGGCTGGCCTAAGAAGTTGCAGACAGGTCCAGCCAGGTAGGGTCCAGGTGACTAGGCTACGAAAGCAACCAGTTGCTAGAACACTACAGTCCTTAGCTCTCTGCAATCCAGTGAGCCAGTGTGGTGTTGCGGTTAAGAGCGGAGGACTCGTAATCTGATGAACCGGGTTCGATTCCCCGCTCCTCCACATGCAGCTTCTGGGTGACCTTGGGCTAGTCACACTTCTCTGACATCTCTCAGCCCCACTCACCTCACAGAGTGTTTGTTGTGGGGGAGGAAGGGAAATTTGACTTTGAGACTCCTTAGGGTAGTGATAAAGTGGGATATCAAATCCAAACTCTTCTTGTTGTTGTTCTTACACCCTGATTGACCCCTGGGCCATTAGAACAGATTTCCCCAACCAGCTTCTTTCCAGATGTTTTAGACTTCAACTCCCACCAGCTCTTTAGCTATGCTGGTGGAGCCGATGGGAGCTGTAGTTCAAAATATATGGAGATTAAGCAAGAGGTAGGGGAAACCAAGTGTAGATAATAGTGGGATAAGATGGGCGTGTAACCCCACCTGTTATGAGGCTCCTTCCTGTGGTCTTGGCTTCAATGATAGTAAGATTTTTTACTTAACTCACTATCTCTAACATGGTGGATTAAAATATTTTACTACAGTGGTACCTCAGGTTACATACGCTTCAGGTTACAGACTCCGCTAACCCAGAAATATTACCTCGGGTTAAGAACTTTGCTTCAGGATGAGAACAGAAATCATGCTCCGGCGGCACAGCGGCAGTAGGAGGTCCCATTAGCTAAAGTGGTGCTTCAGGTTAAGTACAGTTTCAGGTTAAGAACAGACCTCCAGAATGAATTAAGTACTTAACCCGAGGTACCACTGTATATCCATAATTCTTTTTTAATTAAAACATTTAACACAATGTCCACAGAAAGAATAAGAGACATATACCGTATTTTTTGCACCATAACACTCACTTTTTTCCTCCTAGAAAGTAAGGGGAAATGTCTGTGCGTGTTATGGAGCGAATGCCTGCGGGTATCGGGGGGGATCTGCTGCAGTCGTGAGCAGAGGATCCATGGTTCCCCTTCCTTCCCTCCTCCATGGTTACAAAGCATGGATCCACATGGATCCTCAGGTTTTTTGCATTGGGCTACTCCAAACTCACTGTCAGATCACATGTCTGTGGCCACAGCATGAACCACAAAAATCATATATCCACTATTTCGTTTAGAATATTTTTTTTCTTGTTTTCCTCCTCTAAAAACTACGTGCGTGATATGGTCTGGTGTGTGTTATAGAGCGAAAAATACGGTATTTAAGATTATAATTTCATTTTACATCATCTTAGTTGACGGTCAATATAAGGAACTAGGTAGCAAATTTCTCCCGCCAGTCTCAGAAACATGTCTGTGGAGAGCCTGTATGCGTAACTTTTTGAATGTGTCAGCTCTGTTTTGCATTATGTGGGTCATTATGTTGTTATGACACTTGCCATGTTTGAAGTTCCTTGGGGCGGGGAATAGGACTACAATTCCAATTATTTCCACTAATATTTTTTTCCCCAGCTTGGCAGTGTTTGTGGGCTTCTACAAGCGTCCACTTTCTCTTTCTCTCTCCCAAATTTCCTCATGTGAAATATTACTCGGGCGATGTTTGCCAGCAGTCTCTGGCACTTGCGTCATGAGGGAATTCGCCTGCAGCAGGGCTGTCCCCACACAATGGAAGACCAATGTTCCAAGAAGTCAGCGCCTCTCATTATGAGCTTATCTGGGGTGAGTGAAGGCAGCTGCTGAGTTTCACTGGCTACCCTCATTAGGCGTGTGAGAGGGTTTGTCTGCAGGAGGGAAATGGGGGAGGACCTGAGGGGGAAAGCTTTGCATAATTTCATGCTTCCTTTAAGGGAGCGTAGACTTCACAAGCAGGAAGGTAGAAACTGAAGTGCAGATAAAGCCAACCGCCCCTCCTTCACACATCCCCGCCCCCCAAAAAACCTGCAAAAGGAGGGAAGCAAAATACAGACAGCTATAAGAAATACAGGAAAAAAGAACCCTTTCTGGGGGAACAATGATATCAGTAGTGATGGTCGAAAAGGCTGGTTCAGTATTTTGAATCCCATACAGATGATACATGGTGATGATCGCTGGTTATTATAACTAGGAAATGGTTCGTTCAGAGCAGAACAGACTTGTTGGAATAGGTTTGCTACGTGAAATTGTTTATTGAAATGAGTTTTTGATTATGGCGATGGTGAAGATTAAAAGAAATAAGCCTTTCAGTTTTCCCTCACTCACATCTAGTGTGTTTGTGTGTGTGTGTATTCTGATTATTTCTGACAGAGCCGTTAGTCGATGAAAATTATAGGATTATAATCTCTGTAAGATTGTAGCCCTGGCGCATTGTTCACCGCCACAAATTTCATCACTGCCCCCATCCATTGTTTGTTTCCATTGCATGAGGACTGCTATGTAGTCATAGCCACATCCTCATCCAAACTGCTGAAGTCACATATCTGATTAATTTGAAATTTACAATATGGAAAAGACACACTGTAAACTAAGGGGCACATATATGCTGTGCATAGTACAGAATCTTTTCCCAGGTATCAGCAATAACAACCTGACTTTTTAAAAAACACAAAAATTATTCCAAGCTTGTATGTGTAATTCTTACAATAGGGCACTTATTGGGGGGGGGGGGGAGACCAAAACAAAACTTGCTGACTTCTTCTTAAGTAAACATATCCCGATGGAGACACAAGACTGTTGATAGGCTTCATAGTTAAATCTCTGGTAATTTTAGACATATGTTTCTGTCTTTAATTGCATTCCTTATAAAATATATACTTTGTACAGTTATTACTAACAAGCAGGCAATTTCTGATTTACGACCTGGAATCTATGCCTTTAATAGTATTTCATGCTGTGTTCAAGTAATTTATAAAGATACCCGGGTTGGTGTGTTAACTTAGATATTTAGAGATGAAAGTGCTGAAATAAAGCAAGCCCCCAGTCCCGCTTTGTTTTTTAGCAGTCATACTGTCTACAAATGTGCAGTGTATAAGCAGTTTTTGAGACACCCAGGCACCATTCTTGGGAGCTTGACTGCTTGCTATTTTTTGGAACAGGCAGTGAGGGAGGGTAAGTCTAGTGGAAATGTGTGAAAGATTGCTTCAAGGGCTGAGGTCTCTGGTTTCGTGATTTGAAATGCAACAACAGCAGTGCCAGATTGAATTATCGGGAGAGCTGATCCGGACATGGTAGCCACAGTTTCAGTGCAGTGCTGCAATCACTATGTGGAAGTTTTTGCCCATTTGGTGAAGTTGCAGAAGAAAGAGATCCAGGAACTTTATTACATCTTTTCAACATAACCAGGTTCCAATGCTGTTTAAACTCTGGGTGAGCGACTCAGACCTTGTTGATTGGGTGGCCAACAAATGTTCCAAATGAATAAATAAATATGTGAGTGAGCCATCATATAAATGTGGGGGGAAATATCCTCATTAATTATACTTTTAGCTTTTCTCGAGTTCCTCAGGCGTTCTGCCTAAGCATGAGTTTGTACATTGTAGGAAGAAAGTGACATGAGAAGTCACTTGAGAATGTCCCATGATTCTCCTTTCCTATTTCTAGAAATTTCTTCTTCTGTTTCTTATTCCTCTCACCATTTCCCTCTCTCCAGCTCACCTCTCTATTGCTGCAATCCTCCTTGAATCATCATGGCCGGCCTTACGGTTTTAGCTCTCTAATTGACAACAAATTCTGAAGAGGCAAAAGGCTTGGAAATGTGGGTACTGCAACTCATTAAAAGCTGAGTAATAACAGCTTGGGGGGCCGAAGTATCTCAAGGGACAGTTCCCCCCTCTTTTATTTATTTACAATGTTCCATCTTTTGGGGGTAATCTGAGGTAAATAAATGGTTAAATCCCACCACCACCATTTTTTCACAGCATGGGATGTGCCCAGGTACACTGTTTATGTGTATGGTTCCAGATTTAGTCCCAAGAATTCCATTTCAAAGTACTTCAGGTAGCAAGACTGCCTGAAAACTTTTGGTTTGTGTTTTGTTGCATTACGAGGAAAATGGGCAAGGATTAGCAAAAAATCGAAGTGGAGAGGTCTGCACAGATTCCAAAATGGAGGCCTTATTTGGACTAAAGTTGAGGTCCCTTCCAACTCAGCAAGACTGCTTTCCACAGATTCACACTGCATGTTGGTTACTCGGCTTTCAGCAGGATCCTCACTGCCAGAAAAGTATTGTGTTTGGGCAGTGCTAATTCTCTGGAAAAAGAGGTGCTGGAGCTCACCATGAACACCTCCCTTGTTCTCTTATAATGGCAACGGTGCCCACCTGAGAGGTGCCGGAACTGAGTTCCAGTGAATTCTGGGTGAAAAAAAGCCCTGTGTTCAGGTAGCATCAAAACAGGCAAGGGCCAAGCATCCTATCTGCAACAGAAATAACACAACACCATGCAAAGCTCCAAAAAGCACTAACATTGGATCACAGCTCTCCCTGATATACACAGGAAGTTTCCCTGCACGAACATTTGTGAAATGAATGGTTATTCTCTTGTGTAGTGTCCACTTCAGTGAAGTTCCTACATGAGGAGTTCCCACTGAACTGAACTGCTTGTTATATTCGTACCCGTAGCACCCACCATAGTCTGAAGTGGTATATTCCACCTAATGGGTTTCTCATTCTAAGGTTTGCATAGAAAGCCAGGACTGGACCAAGCTAGAAGGGAGATACATCCTAGTGTTGCAAACAGGTTCGCTATATGAAGCTGTGTAAAGCACAATTGCCAAATGATTGCAGTAGCCTCTTCTTCACATATGTGAGCACATACCTAAGTAGAACTGGAGAGTTAAGTTTTTTTTCCTTCCCCTTGTGTGTGCCCCCAATAAAAAAAAGCAATAAAAAACAAAACACAGCTGCTTTTCCTGATCTATGATTCGGAAAGGACTACAAAATTTATTTATTGTGTATCAGTGCTTGAAGTGCTAATGTATAGGTATCAGCACCAATATTTGTCCCAGTAGGGTTATACTTTGCATCCCCTACTGATGCCAGTAGGGACCATTAATCACACATATGCAAAATTGGCATTAATTAGGCTAACAGGATAAACATTCTGCACGAACATTTGGGATCTCAAAAAGCCTTTTCTTCTTCAGAAAAGCAAACTAGTTCCCTACAGAGAGTGATAACCACTTAAGGGAGCAGAGTATTTTTTAAAAAAATACTCTGATGTGCTGAATATCTCATATTTATATAAATATTTCTTTTGAAAAAACAATTCCCACCTTTTGGCCTGCAACCTCTTGACATAGATAAAAGCAGAATAAAGCATTTTACAAGGTAGAAATAAAACACCCCAAGAGCGAAAAAAACCCACAGAGCAGATAAAACAGGCATAGGCAAACTCGGCCCTCCAGATGTTTTGGGACTACAATTCCCATCATCCCTGACCACTGGTCCTGTTAGCTAGGGATGATGGGAGTTGTAGTCCCAAAACATATGGAGGGCTGAGTTTGCCTATGCCTGAGATAAAACCAAACAATTGTGGGGCAGGAGGCGGGGGTCACATCTCAAAGGTCCATAATAATAAGATAATCTTTGCCTTCCTATGGATGTTTACTTTCATTTTTTCTTTGTCTCTCTCTCTCTCTCTCAGTGATCTCAATGGTGGACAAGATAACAACAACAACAATCTTTTTATTTTTTATTTTTTTGATAGCTGAGGGCTGCACCTGTGTGCTGCTTTTAAAAACGGCTTGACATTTCTCTCTCTCTCTTTCTCTCTCTCTCCAAGCAGCGTATTAACAAAGGCAAGGTTATTGGAGCAGAAAATATCCTTCTGTGAACAACTTTTTCCTCTTTTCTGTGATCTGCACAGCTTGAAACACATAGCTGAGGTCAGGGTGTGAGGGCTTTTAAGGTTAGTATAACGACCTCTCTGTTTTCTCCTGTTTTCCTTCTCATAAGGGTACGTAATGGGAGCGGGAAACTGTACTGAATGGGACCTTTGCACTGATAGCCGCAACAGCACCTGTTGGAAGCTGGGAATGTCAGTGCAGAAAGCCTTCCCTTCCTGTGGTGCAGAAACAGACACAATATATATCTTTGTTCTGGATAGCTTTTATTAGGGCAACAAATGGCCTTGTTATATATTACCCACTGATTTCTTCAGGGCATATTCTTCATGGTGCAGAATACTTTCCGGCTATCCCACATTAGTGCTTTGCAAACTTTGCCCCTTTCAACGGAAGAGCCCCATGTGTTACCGGCATAGAACCCTGGCATGTTGCAGAGGATTCTGGGAAATATCCCAGGATGCCAAGTCATTTCACTTGCAAAATGGTAATATTGCCAGGACTCACATTTAACCCTAGCCCTCCAACATCAGGCCCATATTTCTACTGTGTTTGTCTGTCCTTACCCTTGTTTTTAACAACTGAGAGAGCAGGATCAGTGTCCCTTAATAGCAGCATATTTTTAAGAGGATTTTTGACAGGCACAGCTTGTCAGATAATAATAATAAATGAGAATCTGCATGTGTCAATTCCCCCCTTACTTGCAACTCTTTACTGTTCTGTCTCTGTGTTGTTTTCTCCCTTTGACTCTCTTTTATAATGCTGTTTTTTAAAGCGATGTGGACATGCCACTGGTGCAGCAATTGAGAGCCCTCTGTACAGTGGTGATCAGCTTTCACCCCCTCCTTTTTTTCACACTAGCATCCCCAGACTTTTAAGGCCCACAACAAAAAAAGCTTCCCTCTCGTATCTGAAATAAGTGTAGCTGCAGAGCCATATAATGCTGGAGCAGTGGAAGTAAGGAGAGCAATGCACTACACAAAAGTCAACAGACTAGCTTATATGATGCAGGACGGGCTGCATGGAAGACACAGCGGTGCCCTCCAACACTTCCTTGCCACTCCCTGCCCTGCAAGATCCAGTTCATTCTGAGAATCCTCCGGAAAAACAATCTCTCAAAGGACCTGCTGATGGCATTTTACCATTGCACTGTGGAGAGTGTATTAACTTATGGTGTGTGTGTGCGGTTTGGGAGCTGCACGGCCCAGGAAAAAACAATGCTGTCCAGGGTTGTAAAGACTGCGGAGACAATAATTGGGTGCACTCTTCCCACCTTAGATCAAATCTATGCTGCCAGGTGCCATAAGAAAGCGGCAGAGATAGCGCAGGATAGTACGCAACCCGGAAATGATCTCTTTCAGCTTCTGCCTTCTGGAAGAAGGTATAGGGTTATAAAGGCAACCTGAGAAACAGTTTCCAAGCAAATGCAATTCTGGTTCTAAACGCAGCCTAAGGAGTCTCTATAGTATATTGTATTTTAAAATGGGGTTTCAGAGTTTTTAGGGGTTTCTGAATGTTTTAGGTAGTTTTTCAGTTTCATTGTTCTGTATGGGACAATGACAATAAAGATATCGTATATCGTATATATCGTCTCGTATATTGTGAAGTGACCACCCTGTTCTTCCTATTGGCAGGACCAGCTGTGGTCCTTGCTAGAAATGTAAAATTTATGGTGCTTGATTTGCATAGTTAGTAAGCAACAGAGCCGTCTTTCCCATTGGGTTTACTGGTGCGTTGCGCCAGGGCACCGGCCTCTCAGGGACGCCCCAGCGAGTGGTGTGGCTGCGCGGCTTTGCCGGCGGCCTCCCCTTTCCCTCCTGCACACCCGCCAGCTCCGTCAACCATATGGCTGGCGGGCGTGCAACTTGCCTCCCAAGCCCCCGCGGGAGGAGAGCGATCCCTGCAGAGGCTTGGGAAAAGGTTGACAGCTCTGGGAAACAGGGGGTGGGGCACCGGAGGGATCTTTGCACCATGGCGCTGGATATGCTTAAGACAGCCCTGGTAAGCAAATTGCATACTGCATGAATCAGTCCGCCCAAAATTATGTAAATTGTGATATAGTGACTTTAAGCTGGAATGGACCTAAATTTGAATCTTGGAACTGACCCCGGAAGCACTGGTTCTGACATGTAGGCTAATTCTCCTGCAGGAATAACTGTGATGCTTGGATAAAATATATTATGGCCAATTTTTTTCAGTGCGCCACACATCTTTGGCTATTTTGCCTCTGCTTCAGAATGTTATTTAAATGCTTCTGGTTTAATTATCAAAATACACGAGAGGCAAAAGCTACTGACCTAGAATGTTGCCTTCCAGCTTCTGAGCTTGGCTGATCATGGAATGATGTAAAAATGACATGAAAGCCAAAGACATAATTGCTCATTGTGGATCTCTTGTTTTTCTCTCTCATGTTAACTCTAAAAGATGAAAAAGACAGTTGTTTATTTTTGGCATCGTTTCCCTTTAGCCAAAGAATGAAAGAAAAGGGGGGGGGAAATCTCACACAGTTTACATCCCCCCCGAACCCCCATTTGTGAAAGTAAATTTCAATTAAATTCCTAGGGATTTTTTAAATGTCCTTGTAGAACAAAATGTAAAAATGACTTCTGCCTGAGAGCTAATTCAGAGCTTTCAGAAAGTTAGCCCATTCTGTAAAATGTTCTGTAAGTGGGGAAGCCAATTAGCCAGACAGAAAGAGAGTTTATGTTAGCCCAGTTAACCTAAGATAAAGGCAAAAGCTGTAGGCATACTAGGCTAAATAAATTTACCTACTGGTAGAGTTTTAATTGTTAATTTATATTTAAAACAACAGCAACAGCCAACCCCCAAATGCCACCATATATTGCTTTCAGGAAAACAAAGCTGTAGTTTCCAAACACTGGATGTTTTGAAGGCAATCTTCTCGTCTTCTTTGTTTTTAGCAAACGGTGGAGAAAAATCATTTTTTTAAGTTTGGAAACAGCTGGTTTGCAAAGATTTGTGTATAGGCTTCCACCGGTATGGGAGAAGAAGAAGCCCTTTGGGCAAGGCCAGGAATGGTCCTACTACCAAGCTGACATTCTCGGCTGATCCAGCTCTTTAGGGGAGCAGCTGCTAATCTCAGCTGCAAGTGCCGCCAGCTGCAGTTTGACAGGATGCTGTCCCTGGCCTCATTTCATGTGGCCTTGCCTTTGGTGTTTCTGTTCCTTGTTCGCACATCTGCATGGCCACTATGAGGCACAGAGTTGAGCACGACAGAGGAGGAACTCTTACGATTAAGCAACTGACCATGCAAATATCTCTGATAAATCTATGGAGCGGGACCTGTTCTGCTGCAGGATTGTAGCCTACCATCTTTAGGGCAGATATACCAGAAAGAAGCAAAACATCCTATTTTGTGCAGTGTTTATCTTGAGTACTTAAAACAACATTTTGCATGTAAATTTGTTTCAAATACAACATGTGCATGTTAAACCACTATGGTACCCTCCTGCAATATTCCTCAACTTAGAATCAAAATATGCTGTTGGAGTACAGGTCCAATCCACAACCAGCTTGGCCAATGGCTGGGTATGATGGAAATTGTAGTCTGCGGCCCAAGTTTGAAGAATACTGCCCTACTGGACTACCGGACAATTTCTGATAGACTGACAGGGACAAGGGAGAAGCAATCACACCAAGCATGTTGGAGTCAACTCTTCATTAGCAAAAACAAGATCTGCACAGGCACCAAGAGCAGTTAGCTCTGCCTCTGAAGCTGCCCATCTTATCTTGTTTCAAGGGAGACAAGTAACATGTTTTACAAAGTCTGAATGGACAGTTGGATGTCTTGCTGTGTACAAGAGTGTATTAAAAAGGCACTGCTCATCCCTCTACTTCTGGGATCAAGAAAATGAGCTCACGTTGACATAAAGGCATAAAGACGCCATTTCAGAGCTTGCTACATGACACCTGCCATTGCGTGGTAAAGAAGTTGCTAACAGCTTCTGGCCTTGTGGATGAGTCCAGGGTTATCAACTCATTCCTTCACTAGATTTGTTATTTTAGGCAGCTGTTCAGAGCAGAAATGGTGGATTCAACTTTGTATTCAAAAGTAGCAGATAAATGCTTCCCCAGCAAGATGCCTCCAGGCAACCACAAACAGGTAAGAAAGGTGACGTTGTGCTTCTGTTGTCTACTCTCAGCATCTGTTATTCTAGTTTACTGCCTCTGTACATGGACGCTCTGTTTTTCTTGTCTTAACAGCCACTGATAGATCTTTCCTCCATGAATTTGACTGATCCTGTATAAGCTAGTGGCCATCATCACATCTTTTGGCACTGAAGCCCATAAATTGATGTTTGCATTCATAGGAATAAGCTCTAAGCCAGTGAGATTCAGTGCTCAATATTTGTCCAAATGCCTTGCCTTCCTATTACTCAGTGTGTGTGTGTGTGTGTGTGTGTGTGCATGCATGAGCAAAGCCAAAACGTTCTGCCAGCTAGTTAGGAATCTGAGTTTGACTAGGCTCTGAATTCCCCTGACGCACACCTTTGCCTGCCAAACAGCTTCATCGTGTCGGCAATCGTTCTGTTGCAGCAGAAGGCAAGGCTCTGCTGCAACAGAATTTCTCACCCAGTAAAAGGAGCACAAGTTAAGCCTTTGCTACTTTCTGGTTGATCATCAGTGATCCTGAAAACCACCTGTTTAAAACTGCCACTTTCGGCATTGCAAAACAGCAACTCTCTCAACAGAAGTGAAGGTGTTCAAAGAAGCCCTGTGAAACTAGATAGATAGATACATGATAGACAGATAGACAGACAGATAGATGATAGATAGATAGATGATAGATAGATAGATATAGATAGATAGATAGATAGATAGATAGATAGATAGATAGATATAGATAGATGATAGATAGATAGATGATAGATAGATAGATGATAGATAGATAGATAGATAGATGATAGATGATAGATATAGATGATAGATAGATAGATAGATGATAGATAGATAGATAGGCCTAATGTAGTATGAGGATAGTTAGATTTCCTCAGGGGCAATTGCACACTGTGCCTTTGTGCACAAAGATTTATTGCCTGTGCGAGCTATCTTGACTTATCTCCCCTGACTGAGACCTATAGCACAATTATGGCAGCCAAAAGAGTTAGTGAGAAGTTGCCTATTTTCTAAATGTCACGTTCCAGGTTTTTGTACACTCTTTGCTGATACGCCTGGAATCTTGAGGCTGCATGGTTGCATCCTATATCCCTGCCCAATTGTGTAAAGCAATGGAGGACATTAAGAATACGGTGGTGTAATTAATCTCATAATTTAAGCAGGATTCACGAATCACAGATCTAGAGGTTTGTTTTAATATTGCTTGTGCAAATCCAGAAAAACACTGAGTTGCAAGACGGGAAGAGAAAAGGAGTTGTGTACAGACCATCCTTTTATCGCAACTAATTCTCAGGACCAGCCCAAATCTAGAAAAAAGGCTGGGGTTTTTTAAAGCTCAGGGTCCCTAAGCTAGAAAGTAGTCCTCTGTTGACCAGTCTGGCCAATCTGAGTCTTCATACACTCAGGCGGCTAGTCACAAAAATCAACATTATACACTCCATTCAGTTCTCTCTCCCCTCCACTTTTTGTGTGAATAATGAGGTGCCAGTACTTGGTAAAAGTGCTGCGAGTGCCAGAGCAGAATGATTACCTTGGACGGGGGGCGGGGGGGGGCGGGGAGAGGTGACAGTATCTTGTACCATTGAAATATATAAAAAATTGTCCAGGAGCACCCTAGAGACCAACTAAGTTTGTTCTGGGTACAGTGGTACCTCGGGTTACAGTGGTACCTGGGTACAGTGGTACCTCAGCTTCAGGTTACATACACTTCAGGTTACAGACTCCGCTAACCCAGAAATAGTACCTTGGGTTAAGAACTTTGCTTCAGGATGAGAGCAGAAATCGTGTGCTGGTAGCTAAGGTTAAGAACGGTTTCAGGTTAAGAAAGGACATCCAGAACGAATTAAGTTTGTAACCAGAGGTACCACTGTATAAGCTTTCGTGTGCATGCACACTTATTTTGACTGCGTCAGACCAACACGGCTATCTACCTGAGTCTTGTACCATTGAGTACCACCACACATAAGAAGTACTGCTCCTATTATTATTTTTATGTCCGAAGGCAGCTCTGAGCACTGGGCCTGTACAGTTCACAACAGCTCCCTCTGCTGAGGCCTCATCTCAGGCTACCAAGTTTCTGATTCAATCTGTAGAATCCCTAACTCAAATCCCCAGGGACATGCCAGTCCTTAAACCAGGTTATGGCTACGGTATAAGGCATTACTCCTGATCTTCAGAAGACACCAATAAATGCTTCCTCATGTGCTGAAGGGTAACTAGCGCTTATGACAATGTGAGAGCTGCCAGGGTCTAGCCTGGGTATCCAATCCAGCCAGTTCTTACCAAAGCAGAAAATGCAAAGAAAGCAGTTCCATCAAACTAAGGGGTCTCTTTCCACCAATGGGCCAAAGAGAGAAGGTGGTGCTCCCTGACTTCTGTAAGGGCTTTCAGGTAAGCTTTGCTTTGTTGCCTGAGCAACAAAGGGATTTTGCTCTGGATGCTCTATGCTGGACTCACCTTCACCTCCACAGGAGCCATTGCCAAGTCCAGCATGTGTCATGTGGCCCTGCTCACTGTGTAGTTTGAGGCATTTGAGATTATTTTTAAAAGCAAATTCCACAGGAGCAAGGATCTTGCTACGCTTCCTTATTTCATCACAAATGCATCAATTAGCACGGATTGTACTTGATAATTAAAATGATTTACACGTCAGATGGTGTCATTGACATTTGGGGCAACCACCTGTGCCATCTCATTGTAGTCAGAAATTAATACCAGTGGTGGCTTCTCCCCACCCCCATTTACTGTCACAAGATGGAGATTCATGATTCAAACACATTTTCTTAGAACTTGAGGTTTCAGACTTTTTCCTATTTGGAGTGGCATATTACTTCAAGGTCATTTCCCCTCCCCCCCCCCCCCAATCGACAAAGCTCTCTGTCAGTTTAGGCATTTCGTTCCTGGAGTGTTTCCAGTTTGAAAGGAAAAAGGTAATACTGATACGAATATTTCTTTCTAGGCTTTATCGGCCTGGAAAACAACGATGACAACAGCTCTGAATGCTGGCATCTGAGGAGAAGACAACTGGCTCCATCTCAGTTTTCCCCTCCCTCAGTCATGGACTCCTACAGAAAAATATCGAAGCTTTATTATAAAAAAGAAATAGGGGGAAATGAATGGCTGCAGGCTTGTAATTTTGACAGGACTGTTATTGTCAGTGAAAGGTTCTCTCTCTCTCCCTCTCTCTCTCTCTCTCTCTCATGTGTGTGTGTTTCCTGCATTTAAACTCCAGGGTACATTTGCTTGCCGGGGGGGGGGAGGGGTCAAAAATGTCTCCCAAGCCCAGTAAACAGCTTGACTCAAATTAAGTCCCGTTGAGTTCAAGGGGGTTTACTCCCACATTAAGTGGGCATCCAAATCCAAAATCTGCTCGGATGAATGGAGAATGGGATATGCAGTTCTCTGGATGAGCCTGGACTGAGCTGACCAAAGTCCTTTATCCAAGCTCCTCCATCCTGGCCCAGCCAGGGCTCATTTCCACAAGCCCGAAAAAGCAGCATTCTGGGGGGTGAGGTGCATGCGACAAGGGTTTGACAGGGGTGGGGCAGGATAATAATATATAATATTAATAATTTATTATTTATACCCCGCCCATCTGGCTGAGTTTCCCCAGCCACTCTGGGCGGCTCCAAATCGAGTGTTAAAAACAATATAGCATTAAATATTAAAAACTTCCCTAAACAGGGCTGCCTTCAGATACCTTTTAAAAATAGGATAGCTACTTATTTCCTTGACATCTGATGGGAGGGCGTTCCACAGGGCGGGCGCCACTACCGAGAAGGCCCTCTGTCTGGTTCCCTGCAACCTCACTTCTCGCAATGAGGGAACCGCCAGAAGGCCCTCAGCGCTGGATTTCAGCATCCAGATAAGGAGGGATAGACCCCTATTCCAAATCCCTTTCAGTCATATGAGCTAGCAGAACTTACATTGACCCAAAGGATGGTGTAAGTCAAACTCGACTTTTCCCTTCTTTCAGGCTTGGGCCAGTTCAGCTAGCAGTACCCATACTCCTGAATGAGGTTTATGAAGGGGGTAATTTACACAGTGCTACAGAGCCGGTTCTGCCATTAGGCAAGCTGAGGCAGTTGCCTCAGCAGGCAGAAGCCCCCAAGGCAACAGCCCTGTGAGCAGCTCACCTGCCCTGCCGCTTCTACTGCTGGCCCAAAGTGGCACCACTATCGGTGCCTATTTTGGCCAGAATTGCATCTAAAATCATACGAGATTTGATTTGGGCAAGATCTCACCTGAAATTGGCACCGATACCAGTAGCACTTCTTCACGAGCGTGGCAGGGTGGGCAAAGAAATAACAATGGCAGTAGCAGGTATGGTGGCGGTGGCAGGGCTAGGCTAACTATGGTATTTTATTTTGCTCCAGTTGTAAGTGACCTTCCAGTCCAAATTCTGGTTGGGGACAGATTCATCTCTACATCCTTAAAAGGTAAAGGGACCCCTGACCATTAGGTCCAGTCGTGGCCGACTCTGGGGTTGCGGCGCTCATCTCGCTTTATTGGCCGAGGGAGCCGGCGTACAGCTTCCAGAGCAGCGCATGGAAACGCCGTTTACCTTCCTGCTGGAGCGGTACCTATTTATCTACTTGCACTTTGACATGCTTTTGAACTGTTAGGTTGGCAGGAGCAGGGACCAAGCAACGGGAGCTCACCCCGTCGCGGGGATTCAAACCGCTGACCTTCTGATCGGCAAGTCCTAGGCTCTGTGGTTTAACCCACAGCACCACCCCTTACCTTACACTAATTTGCTTTGTGACAAGAAGATATATAGAAGCCACTGCTGTGGAGCTAGGTCTGGGAAGTAGAATATTAGCATTGTAGATTCACTTCTAGACAACAAGAAGAATCTTTGTTCAAAGCTACTGAAGCCACTTCCGGGTTGGTGCCACTGTTTAATGGCGGATTCCCTCCGAGCTCCGGAGGGAATCGGCTCCGTAGCGTCTGGGTCTGGCCGCTGCGGCGAAGCGGGGACCCTTAAAATCACAGGCGCGGATGCCTGTGAACACAGAGACTCGGCGGGCACCATTTGCGCCCCCCCAATCCGCGACGGAGCCTTTTTAAAGGCTTCGGAACGGAGGCAGGGTAAGGCGTGGTGCTGAGAGTACTCCCTCGTCTACGGAGTGAAGCCGCAAGCCATTGACAGAGAGCGCCAACTTCTTCTAAGAGTGATTGGATCCTAAAACATCAACCCGTGAGTAATACGGAGATTGGAACTTTAAAAAATTTCTTATCTTGGATTTGGAACGAGCGGGAAGGGGCTAAAAAGGAAGTCCACCCCCCCCTCTTTGTAAACAACTTAAAGCAAAGGACTGGGCAGCTAAGGTCGAGAGAATCTGTTTCTTGCTTTTTTTTAACTAAAGATCCTGACCTCACGGTTTGGACATTATAAGAGGATATTCTGGAGGATAAAAAGAATTTTGGGAGCTGAAACTACACCCCCCCCAGACCCGGGAACGTCCGATGAGAAAGCCTGTTGCATGGAAGATTTTGACAGCTGTCAAGTGAGCTGCTAGTCAGCTAGTTGTCAGCTGGAAAAAGAGAACATTGTTTCTGCTGTTTTTGCTGGTTTATTCGGGATAACTTGTTGAAAATAAGGTTGATACAAAATAACTGGACTTTTGGTTTTTTGAGCTGAAAGGAAGATCAAGGAATTAAATCCCCCTAGAGGGGTAACAAGGATACTACATTACAAAAATGGCTGGAGTGTCTAAATTCCAAGCAGAATTGGACAGAGCACTGGTTCTCTTGGGAAACTTACAAGATGAGTACGATGCTTTGTCTACAGAGGTAGCGCTATTACACTGGACAGTAAACAACAGCTTGGAGTCTGATAAGGATTTGAAACAGGAAGCCTATTCAACTGAACAAATAAATGAAACCGAAAGCGTAGACACGATGGAGCAATATGTTCTTTTTGAAGAAAACGAAGGAGGAGATGGAGGTTTGCAGGAGTCAAAGGAGAGCTACAATATGAGGCCTGACATGATGACAAAAAAGGACAATAAAAACTGGATGCGGAAAGCCTGGTTTGATTGGGGATTTGGAAAATGGAGAGATCCTCTTTTGAGGAGATCTGAAGACCTGAGGATTATAAATTTGTTGAAGGTGGAAGCTGGAGCTGTGGGGACATTTGGATTTGAAAGAAATTTGAAACAAGAGTTGGAATACCCCATAGGCTTTGCTTTTGCTTTTAAGTATGGAGGACTGGCTAGAAGCAACACCGATTCTGTTGGGCCAGAGCCCCTCCGAGACCTGGGGCTTAACATCAAGGTCTATCAAAGAGACCGGCAGAAAGGAACTGAGAGAGACATAAGGGCCTCGGACCTGAGATCTCCAGGCTAAATAAATAATATAAAGACTGATGGATATTGGTTGGGGACTGGAACCGGGAGAAGGGTGGGTGGAGGTTGGGAATCCAAAGGGTACATAAGGATAATTTGCATTGCTTTGTTTGTTTTATATTTTGTTAGTGGTAAGGAAATTGGGTAAACCGTGGAAGGGAAATTTTGGTCGACCTTAGGAAAAAGGTTCAAGAGTAAATTAATGAGGTATAAGTATTGATGTGTAACTTTAATAAGGTGAAATTGGTTTTTTTTCTTCTTTTTTTTTTAACTAAGTGAGAATAAGGCTGTTAAAAAATAAATGGAGGAAATGGAAAAAAGAAGTAAAGTAAAATAACAGTATGTTAGAATAAATGTTTAAGTTAAGGTGAAGAAATAAGTTAAGGACTTGCTGAATTGACAATTTAAATTGGAATACAAGAAGGGGAGGTGTGAGGAGGTCTGAGAAATAAGGTTGAGGAAAATAAGTATCAGAAACTGTATGTGTTTTTTCTATTTTTTTTGTTTAGTTTCGAATATTTTGTTTATTTTTTTGTTTTTGTTTGCTGTGTGTTTTCTGAAAATACCAATAAATATTTAATTAAAAAAAAAAAAAAAAAACAAAGCTACTGAAGCCAGTTTGTACCTTACCTGTGACAGAACTTCAACCATTTGTGGATTCCTCACTCCTCAATCCTCCACAACTTCCAGAGAGTATTGCTACCCTGAAACCTTTTTGAGCCCTCATCCACCTGAGAATGTGCATATATTGAGTTGTTTCCAGTCCATCCCCAGTAGGAAAATGTAACCACCAGCTGTTACAAACTTCAATGCAGGAAGGATTTTACTATAATTTATCAGATGTAAATGTTTAAGAATGGTTTGGACTTGCTGGAACACAGCAAAGGGGAATATGTAGAAAGCTTCCTATTTTTACTTACTTTTTGCCAGTTCTGTGGGAATACTTCTGCACCTGGCTGAAGAAGGCTATTCACCTCAGTGGGGGTGTTAAATGTGACAATTTTTTTATTCTGAGAAATCTTTCACACACCATGTTGACCAAAATTTCAGAGTAGAGTGAAATGAGTGAATTGTGTGTCAAGGCCCCCAAGCCACCTGCGGGAGAATAAAGACACAAGGACACAGAATTTCGCCTGGCAAACTGACGTGGCCGGGGTCTTCCCCAGCGGGATGTGGGACGCCATCCTGCCCTGACGCTGAGGGGAGTGGCTAGGCAGCCGGACCACAACCCAGCCCCACCAGGAAGTGGACCCGATTTTTTTGAAGGCCGTTTCCAGACTGTTGTCATTTTGGAAGTGGGATTCAACTGCCTCCGGGAAAATTCAGGTGGTGCATTAAAGTGGGTTTGGTTCCCTTGTACAACAAAGCTGCTCTTCTCAAACCCCAACTGGATTTTTGTGGTAAGGAAAATTATGGAACGTGTAGCATAACAATTGCTAGATGTGACTTTATATAACCTCTGCACAAACAAATTGAAATGAACGCTCAGTAAGCAGTAGTTGTTGTACAACCTCCTCACAAACCTTGCAGA
Organism: Podarcis filfolensis; assembly: GCF_964270895.1. NCBI lineage: Eukaryota > Metazoa > Chordata > Lepidosauria > Squamata > Lacertidae > Podarcis > Podarcis filfolensis. The sequence goes on from NC_139609.1 coordinate 19,637,969, forward strand.
TTGAGGTTGATTCCGCAAAACCCCCCACCATATTTCAAATATATTGGACTCCACAATATGTCTCTAGGAATGCACTTTCTAATACAGACAGATGCTGGATAAATGCTCAGTAAACAGGTCATCTGGAAGCGACCTAATTCCTTGAACTTTTTGACTCTATTATGCCACTAGTAAAGGGGTGTGTGTCCAGAAATACTTGTACAATGTGTAACAATTGTAAACTGAACCATAGTAAGTGTACGATTAAAGACTTTGGTTCTGTATTTACTAATACTGCAAGAAGTGCTTTCTTGCTTCTGTGTCTTGAGACATACTCTGTCTCTACATTTTTCCAACTCCTATAACAATAGTTGTGGTTTGGGTTTCTCCTCTCTTTTACTCTTTTCTTTGAACATGCTACTTTGAAAAGAGATAGAGAAAATACCGATGCAAATTCATTTACCATATTGCACCAAAATCTGGTACGAATTATTTTTGAAATAGCTTCATGATTGAAAAATGTTTATCATCAATTATCCTGATTTATTTAAACACACATACACACTCACTCACTCTCCCAAACCGTTAATCCTGTATCCAGAATTATGTGCACAAAGCGTACAGTTAATGAGTTCAATTTAAAAAATAATACATCAAGAATATTTTGCTGTACTCTGTCTAGAAAGTGTGACCTCAATGTTGAAATATCTGTGACATATCTATGTGGCATGATATTTCTCATTATAAATTCCTGGACCTCACTAAAAATGGTCTATAAAATAAAGACAGGGGTGGAATCCTAAGGCAAGGAGAAGGTAGACCCTTGGTAACATATGATGCACTGAGGAAGGGTGAATTTGTCAATTTCCATTTTTACCAGTTTTCTACATTTCCATCATATACATTTTTGCAAAGCAAATTCCCCTAATTAAAAGCACTCTTGTATATTATTTTCACTGATAATTTTGGTTTCTTCAGGTTCAGTGTAATTTATTAACAGTGGCTGTAAGTGGCAAATAACAAGGATGAAACAGTGATACAAGCTGGAGATTTGATGCTGGAATAGTTGCAATTTATATATGAAAGAACACACACACAACCCACACTCTCCATCCTCAAATATTACTAGAATATGGGAGCAGCCAATGAAGTTGATTGGCAACAGGTTCAGGATTGAGTGTGAACTAAAGACCTACACTGACTCCCAGTACGTTTCCGAGCACAATTCAAAGTGTTGGTGCTGACCTTTAAAGCCCTAAACGGCCTCAGCCCAGTATACCTGAAGGAGCGTCTCCACCCCCATCGTTCTGCCCAGACACTGAGGTCCAGTGCCGAGGGCCTTCTGGCAGTTCCCTCGCTGCAGAGAAGCCAAGTTACAGGGAACCAGGCAGAGGGCCTTCTCGGTAGTGGCACCCGCCCTGTGGAACGTCCTCCCACCAGATGTCAAAGAGAAAAACAACTACCAGACTTTTAGAAGACATCTGAAGGCAGCCCAGTTTAGGGAAGCTTTTAATATTTAATAGACTGTTGTATTTTAATATTCTGTTGGAAGCCTCCCAGAGTGGCTGGGGAAACCCAGCCAGATGGGCAGGGTATAAATAATAAATTATTATTATTATTATTATTAATGCTTCTTCACAAAGTGAACTTAATAACTTATGCAATCCAAAGTTGTGGTGATATCTGAGCTGACTTTAAAAAAAGGATTGTGCAAATCCACAGTGGAAGATATGTTTATCAATGGTTAACTCATTATAGCTAAATGCCACTTGCATATTCAGAAGCATTGTCTTATGGAATTGATTCTGAGAATTGTTTTCATATATACATGATATTGATTGAAGGAAGAGGTATAACCCCCAGAAGTTCTGGGATTTATAGTTATTGTGTATGACAGCAGATTGTTCCTTCCTTGCTTACGTAGGCCATAGGGCAACTGGTAGTTGCAGCAGACTTATCTTTGAGAGGGAACGAGGGAGCAAGCTGCCAGCAACCAGATCTTCCTTTCGTTGGGAAGAGTTTGCATGTACGCATGTACAACTTCTCAACAGACATTGGTCTTCTGGCCAGTGTGCCTGTGGCCAGCTTGCCTTTTCTCTTGCTTCTTTAATAATGCATATTTATTAAAACTTTTCCAACACTGTGAGAAAAGCAGCACAACTCCAAAATGAATTACTTGAAACAGCGATAATTTTAAATACTTAGACAACCAAATATTATAAAAGAACAGGCAACTAATATACCACTTTTCATCCTAAAAGAAATTCGTTTTCATCTGGAGCTGTCGTTCTGATGCATTAACCAATTACTGCTAAATATCAATGATGCATTCATTAAAAATTCCACTTAAACAGCAGGATATTTGTCTTCTCAATACCTGACATTCTTCATTCCAATAAGTATCAAAAATATTTGAAAAGAATGTAATATATAATGAAAATAATTCACAGCACTTGAAAATGCAACAGAGTTAAGCAATTTATAATAACAGGCTCCAAAATCAAGTTGTTACAATTATTTGAACAGCACCTTCTGCAACAGATCGCTCTTTCCATCTGGAAAATATTACCTGAATTCTTTTTAAATAAAAATACCTAGTGATGCTTTTTTTATGAGGAGGGTGTGGCTTACAATACTTTGGAAAAAGGGAGTGTTGGTATCAATTGTATCAACCTTACTGTCAGGAAACTGTACCCTTAAAACAAATTATGTACAAAGAAAAATATTCATCTGATGTAAAAATAAAACACCCAGGCACAAGCTTCTGAAGCATAACATATGCAAATTAAAACACAAAATCACAAGAATACTCTTGTTCTAGGACAAAATTTAAATGAGCTGTTGTCACAGTAGCACACGTGGATTGCGTTCCACCTCTAAGGTAGTTTAGGGATATGAGACAACCTCCTGGAAGAAAACAAAGACTCCTTCCTTCCTTCTGTTTTGATGTAACCTGTGCATGAATGTGTATCTAGGAGAGGACCAAAGCTTCATGGTAAAGCACAGATTTGAATGTAAAAGGGTTGAAGTTGAATCCCTGGCATTTTCAGGTAAGACCAGGAAACAAACTATACTGAGCTACACATAGATGTACTAGTGTCTATTTTGTTATAAAGCGGCTTCCTATGTTTCTGCTTTTTCTCAGGGGCCTAGGCAAGACCTCCATAGGAGGGGTTAGCTCCTCCCTAATCCCTCCCATCATGTGTCCTGATTGGTCATTGTGGTTCTACGTTAGGTCCAATCAGCACAATAAAGTTGTGTTCATTCGTTCACTGAATTTTTGTTTGCGCCCCCCTTCCACCACAGATCTTAAAACATGGTACGTTCCCATGGGGTCCTGTTCCTCCTTCTTTTGTTTGACCTTCTTTTTCCTACATAAGGGCAGTAATGAGTTTTGCTGTGAGTGTTACTAGCCTTAATTACATTGAAGGTCCTTTAGGATAGCAAATCAGTGTTGTTGTTTTTTTTAAAGAATATTCATGGTAAAACAAGGTTAAGAACCTCCAATCTAGGTAATAAACGGTAGATAAAAAGTAAAGACTTTTATTTGACATAATCATGAAATTCAGTGAAGTGACATCCTCGGAGGTCTTCCTGGCCCCACACGACACAGACAAGCGAGCAATTTGAAATTATCTGAGCCTCTTGATTTATGAAGCGTAGGTTTTCAGCCAAAGAGATCCACCTTGGGTGCTGGTTTCAAAGCCAGTATTCCTCTTGACTGCGATTGTAAAAAGTGGGGTCACAGTTGCATTCATTGTTCAGTGAGCTTGTCCACATAGTTAAACCCACCGACAGCAATGAATGTTAATTGTGACCTTTTGTGTTTGTGAAACCCTGCAAGGGAAGATGGGCTCCCTCATCTCTTCCCCTCCCCCACCGAGAAACCCAAATATCTTGTGCGCTGGTTTTGCGGCTGTCTTCAGCGAAAGGTCTGCACGCATGAAGCAAAGAGGAGGATGGTTAGCTGGAGGGTACAATCAACGGTCGATGGTTTTCACTTTAATCCCAAACTCACCGACAGCGTTGAATGTTCACTGAAGCAACCACAAGAAGCAGAACTCCACAGACTTCACAGGCTCCACCCGCAAATGTCTGAAAGTAGGGGAGGGGGAAAAGAGAAATTTTAAGAAAAGACAATGATTCCAGTTCCATAGAAAACTCAGTTTTAATTTGGTGGTCCCCCAACACTTGACCATTGGCCCATCCCGTTAAATTGTTCCGTCAAACAATTCTCAGCAAATAATTGCTGTGAGCCATTTAACCCCTAATTTCAGGGACAGTGGGTACAGGAATAGTGGGCGATACAGCCCTCAAATCCTGGGAGGAAAGTCTAACATCAGATCAAAACGTCCCCCCTGGTTTATCTTTTCTTCAAAACAAAACAAAACTGGGAAGGAAATTGTGCAGAATAGTAATAGCTTTAGTCCATTGTTCAGATCCAAAAATGCCTAGCATTTATATAGCACTTGGCTGTGCTAAGAGCATAACATACATGATCTAATAGACCCTTACAACAACCGTATAAGGCAGGTCATTATTATTTTTCCCAAGTTAGAGAACTGAGCTTGCCTCAGGCTACTGAATGAGGTCAGGACAGAGACAGAGATTTGGAGTGGGGACATCCCTGTGCACAACTCAGTCTCTCAGTTTCCGAGTTCCCAGCTGTGTTATCTCTCCCCCCTTTCCCAGACTCCTATCCTGGTGTTTCAGGCAATTTATTGCATCGTTTGAGCCCCCAAACTTAACAATAATTCTTTAAATATCCCGTATAAAATAGACAGCACAATTTCAATGTTAAACATTAAATATATATCAATATTAATTTGAGATACACATGGCCCCAACTGCCATCTCAGACTTGTCCCTGATCACAAAAAAACATAATAGAAAGCATCTTATAACATCTTTCAGCAAATCTCCAGGCTTGGCCTGAGGTGAGTTTCTAAGTGAAGGAATTCCATAACTGTGGGAAACATAATTGAATACTTTCTACCTTCTGGTCCCTGCCTTCATACATCCCTGTTTCCTTCATTGTGTTGATATTTGGATTGTAAGCGCATTAAGGGTGTAAACCTGTCCTCTCATGTTGTTGTTGTTGTTAAGAACTATTTATATGGAGGGGACTGTCTTACTAATCACACTTGGTTGCTGTATGCAAGGATAGGGTGATGAAGATTAGCTTCTCAAGTAGTTTTCGATCACAATGGGCCATGGGAGAAGAGGAGCAGCCCAATCCCACACTTGGTTATTTATGAGTAAGTCCTCTTGAGTTTATTGGGACTTACTCCCAAGCATGCATGCCTAAGTTTTGACCAAAGTTTCCTACAAAAGTTGGGAAGTTTAAGCAAGAGCTGTTTTTAATGCCTCAGGGCATTATTTCAATTTTGGACTTTCTGAGTTAGTTTGCATTTATTTTTAATTTATAAAGTGATTTATGTGCTGTCCTTTGGGGCATAGCCCACCCAAGCCTACAACTTTATAAAAATAATGCAGTATAAAAACTAACAATGGCAGGGGTATTAACAGTTTTCTGAAAAACAAAGGCCAGTTAAAACAAATAACCACCACCAGTGTAAGCTGAAACCCAAATAGCTTCAACAATAACATTCTTAATAAAATAATGCATGCTACTACACACAAAAAAGTGATTCAAGCAGCAAAGGAACTGCTCCTAGTATGTCCTTCCCATACTGCTACATTGGATTATTGCTTTTAATTCCATTTCTAAGCCAAAACTTGAGTAGACACCTCGGCCTAACTAGAAGAATAAAACAACTGTAGACTGCTCAGCACAGACCAGGTTCAAATACTCAGCCATTAAGTCACTGGTGCCAGTGTTTCTCACCCTAACCTACATCACACAATTGTTATGAGAATCAAATGGGTTAGGGGGCTATTGTAAATTAACCACAAGTGTCATGTGAACAGTTCAGTCATCTGCCTCCACTCATTGAGCTGGGGTGGTATGGTTGGCGTGGAAAATGCTGCTGAAAATTGCCTTCTTGTTGAAGCCATCTCCAGCCCTGCTGCAATGTGTAGGATTGTTACCAGAGATCATTCTTTGCTGTTCTGAGTACCGATTAAGACATACCTTTCCTAGTCAAAATAAAATAAAACCGTGCTTTTCCTCTTTCTGGTTGCTTGAGACTTCTGAGTAGTTTCAGCTCAGAAAGACTTATTCAGTATTCACATCACTGCAAGTCTTTTGTGCCTTATAGCCTTTTGAATGAATCTGCATGTGTTCACCATTGTCCCAATAAAGAGAGCAGACTTCATAGTTTGGGACTAGTCATGTTTAACGTCTTCCAATTATTCCCTTCCTTTCTGTATTTATTTTTCAGTTGCTGTCTTCTTCCTGTGACTCTATTCCCCACCACCACCTAATTCTGTATCTTACTTCCTTGCTATCAAACAGGCAAATGTGTCCCTTAGTTATGTCGGTTCCATTTCATTCAGTCTTCAAACAATAGAGCTGGCTGCTTCACATTTTCATTTTGCCTCCCCAATAAAGTACTGGAAAGCTCAGTACTACCATTCATTCTCCTGTTATTTCTCACCTTGAGTGCAGTTGGAAAATCCCTATTCTCTCCTAAACTTTCAGTTCTGTGGTCTGCCTTTCACATTACACACTGGGCAACAATGACTTCTCCCCCTGCCTCTTCCATCATCTGGTTTCCATCGTCTTCTTTTTAAAGAAACCCTGTGGATTGGCCATGTGTGCCTTTGCTGGTCTGCACTACAAATGCCAGATTTATTTTATGTTCATTTCATATCTCTGGGCTTCTGAGAACATTCAGATTGGCTGAAACTTTTTTTTTTGTTCTTTATTTAAGGTTAGTAGGTCATAAATAAACCAAAACACTTTTCCTTGCTCTGAGCAATATGGTCATAAGCGTACATGAAATATCACTTCTAAAAAAGAAGGAACCTAACATGACTTGACAGGAGTACACGAGGAAGTAGTTCATTGTGTTGCTTTAAAGGCCATGGGGATTTCGGCTGTGGAAGTTGTCTGTCTTAGGAATAGATTAAATATCTTGTCTGATGACCTGTACTTAATTTAAGTGGCTGCTTTTGCCAGCTCTTCCAGAGGGCGAATATGTGAAATAGAGCATCTCATCTTCCGTCTTCAATCCTTTGCATCGTCTTTGATGGCTTGACCTAAATTGAAAATATGGGTGCTGTGTTGCAGAGAACATTTGCTTTACTGCTAGGCCAAGCGACATCTTTTAAATGGTTAATTAAAATGAAACAATGTTGTTCATTCATTCATCTATCTATCTGGAGGCCAAGAAGAACTTAAGGCCATTAATTTACTCAAATATATGTTTTGTGTTTACTTTAATAAGCAGATCCTATGCATATTATATATAATGAAAACCTTTCTCCAACGAATTGGGGTGGGATGCTGTCAACCTTCAGTGTACTTTTCACTGTAGAACTGACACAAAAGTAGACCTATAACATAATCCTTTATATGATACTGGCACTCTCACAGTAGTAAACATTGTGTTTCCCGATTTCAGTTATTTCCCCCCTCCCCAAGTACATAAAAAGCACCTGAGGCATAATAAGTCCATCAATCAAATCCTGAATTCGGCGTCTTTCTTTTGTCCCAAGTGGTATGATATGTTGGGGTAAAAAAAATCCAACTGGCATAAAATATATCCAGAAAATCCCAGTTGATTCTTGTGTTTGGGGTTCTTTCTCTTTTTTGCCCCAGATGGTGAAATTTCTTAGGCAAAAGAATTTTCCACATGGCTTTTCAAACAAAAACTGATTTGCGTGTCGAGGTCCCCAGGGCCACCCCAATAACTCACACATCACACAGAATTTTTGTTTAAGGTTTTTGGCATAATTTTGGCCACAACTTTATTAAAATACAAATTTGTGAGTGGTTGCTTAGGCATTGGTTGCGACTATCTGCCCCCACCATGGGGGACAGACTGACATTCCGCACGATGCGAAAGTCAGAATGGGGGAATACACTTGGGGGTTACGCGGAGCAGGGGGTTACCTGCCCTCACCCCAAATGCAACCAGGAGCTCATTGCTATGGCCCGAGCCCCCTTGACAGAGTGGACAAGCAATAGTTAGCCCCCAATTCCTTTAACTGAATCCCTTGCAGCAGCAGCATTAGAGGGGCAGGCACAGCCAATCCATGCCCCTCAACCAACCAAACCATAAACCAATGCCTAACTGCAACCTTACAAGTTGTGACTATTTGCTACGCAGTAGGCAAAAACCAAATGGCCCCAGCCAATCAGCCAGATGGACAAAATTCCTACCAGGCCCCCGCTCCAAAGCAGACGACCCCATGACAGGCATAGCAAGGTCAAAGCGAACAACCCTGATTCTAGGGGGGGGGGGACAGGCAATCTGATGCACGGGCGAAAAGAGGAAGCCCTAGCCTCGTGCAAGGAGTTTTAGCATTTCTGGCTGTCAATCAATAAATGGCAACATTAATTTCTTCCCAACAACAAGGGAAGCCCCAATCGCATCAGTGGCCAACGATCAGTTAGCCCGCCCCCAACTTTGGAGTGTCCTGGCAGCCCCCACCGCAACACGTGCTCTCCATGAAGGAGAACACGCTCTAGAGAAGTAAAATTAAGTGTCCTTCTTCTGACACAACACATCGCTTTTTTGCGGGGGCAGGGGGGGGGGACATTTTTGCCACCCCAATAGGTATGGGAATTTGCCTTGGGAGAGTAAAATTGTCTGCCAAACCATCTAGGTAGGTTTATTTGTTCCTGTAGAAGAAATCAAATAAAACAGGACACTGATGACACCATAATTTCCAGAAATCAGGAGAGGTTTTTCTGGCTCCTTTGCTTATCATGAAAAGTACCAGGTACATTAATGCATAGCACTGTTTACATAAAAATAATTGGCATGACTCAGGCAACGTTAAGCACTATCAAGCCTTGCTGATTTCAAGGGCAATGACATGCATGTAATTGAGTCACTCAAGTTGAAATAAATTAGACGTAAAGGTGGTTAGCAATGGCTGCAGTGGGCCTACCGTTTTGGAGAGCTCTAATAGTTTCTCTGGCTATAAAGAAATAATCATGAAGGATTTGCTCTATCAAGAGTTAATTGCGGTGATTGTTGACATTAATGACTGTCACAGTGAAGCTGATTCCCAGAGGACACTACCAATTAGCACTGTTATCTCTGACACTATTGGGTTTCCACATGCAGACTTTGCTTCGTAACTGAACATGATAGCTTCTGCAGAGAAGGAAACTATTTCATTATTACTTCTGTAAGTTTGGGATGTTTCACACCCCGTCTTTTTTCTTTGCTTTCTCACCTCTATGTATTCACTTGTAGAAAGTTTAATAAGTTATGTTAACAGAGCGCTGGACCACACATTGTTCTTGCCATGGGAATGCTACCCAAAATAGGATAGCTGTGACAAGTTCTCCCCTTCCCCGCTCTGCTGCCTGTTTATACGCAATTACTCACTTATGATGGTTACACCCCATGTGAAATCTCAGCACCACATTCCTGTTGGCTGCTAGAAGGATGGAGAATATACTGGGTGATAGCTGTACTCCACACAGTAAAAACTTGCAAATGTAACTGTGAAAGGTTTAGACGGCATCCCTGAGGCAAGAGTAATTTAAGCTTAGCTCTTAAGTTACAATTCCACAAAACCCAAACTTGGCTCAAGTGGCAAATTCAGAGCACATTACAGCTGCCCACGAGGTAATGTGAGTGTTGAGCTTCCTTCGTTGCATGGCTAGATGAATAGTTTTTGATCGACCGGCTGACTGCATTTGCATTCCACCTTTCTTCCAAGGTGCTCAAGGTGGCAAACATGGTTCACTCACTCCATTTAATTCTCATAGGAACCGTCTGAGGTAGGGTAGGCTGAGAGACAAAGTCTGGGCCAAGGTCACCCAGTGATCAGCCTGGAACTTTTCTGCTAAGGGTGACTAGACTAAAGCAGACCATCAAAACTAATGATGTTCACTTGCTCAGCACGAAGCATTCAACACTAGTGTACAATTTAGTAGTTCCATTTCACTAAATGCCCATCCTTCACGAATTTGTCTACTCCTTCATAAAAGGCATCTCAGCTAGTGGCCATAATAACTTGTGGTAATGAATTCTGTATGTTAATTAAATGTTGTTTGAATAATTGCTTCATTTTGTCCGTGCTGAACTTTGTGCCAATCCATTACATTTGGTGACACTAACTACTACTATTAGAAAGGCAGGAGATTTTTCCTCCGTCCAAAATTCTGTCATACTCTAGTATGACCATGAAATAAATCTCAGACCAGAGCTATGCTGGTGAAGAGGCTGGGTATTTAAAACAGGAGAATTATTTTTCAAAGCTGGGATCATCAGGCAGAGTAAGTAGGATTATCTTCATCCCAATTCTTTCCCATGCAAGTGAATGGCTGCCACATGCCCGCAATATGTTCTTCAACAGTTTGGGTGGGAGCAAAAAAATAAAATCAGCCAGTGGCGTAGCGTGGGTTGTCAGCACCCGGGGCAAGGCAAGTAATTTGCGCCCCCTAACCCATGGATTTGCGCCCCCTAACCCTAACCCCCAGATGTTGCGCCCGGTGCGGCCGGCCCCCCTGCACCCCCCACGCTACGCCACTGAAATCAGCAGAAAATTTCTAAGAACTATCACATCAAAAACTCATCCGTACCAACACCAGTCACCAACATGGTTAACAAACAGTGTCAATTACGGTAAGTTTATTACAGGTATTGGGAAATGGGCAGGAAGCTTCCTTTAGAAAATGCAAGTCTTGCCTGAGATTAAGGGTCTCATGCTCTACCAACTGAACTAAAGAACTGGGCCAAAGCATACCTCAGAGGGGAGGATTCAGGGACACCCCACCTTCAGCAAAGGAATTAATCAGATAATTTATCAGAATATTATTTTCCAAGAAATTTCAACTCAACCCTAAAATTAATTTCCATCCATATGTTTGTGGCAGTTATTCACAGTACTTAAACTGACTATTGGAAATGCAGTGCTTTCAGGTTTTAGAGTCGGTGGTTTGGTGGTTTCTTCCTACACTTTAATATAAATATGCTATTAAACTTAATACTTTTGAGGCTGAGGGAAAGCAATAACAAAGTATAACTTCATAAATGCAACTGCCCATGCTATGCTTCAAACAGCCGATTTGCACAAGAAACAGCACCCAAAGCAACTGTCTGCTGCACATCAAAGATGGAAGTTAATTTGCAACCAGCAGAAGTATTGGGATTTGGCTCAAATGTAGTATTCTGCCTGCTGATGACAAATTGGCATAGAATCAATTCTAATTTATAACAGCTTTGCTGATATTTATTGCATTGGTTTTATATTATTCATTTTAAAGTGCTTGGTTTCTTAATTATTATTAATTTATTTACAATTTCAGTTTGTGATTAAATTAGTGTTTTTAATTAGTAGGCAATGTTAGTCGATCTTCAAGGTTCCTTTTTTTCTGACGTAAGGGGACAAAGTTAAACTGACAAAAGCACTGAGGTTCAATCTTAAATATCGAGTCTGAAAGGTTATGACAGAGTTGAGGGTACAGATGGACAAACATGCCATTGTCAATTTCTCTCGTTTTCTCATTTTGCCAACCTCAAGTACAGTTCACTGCATTAGCTTGTGATTTTCTTTAAAGCACTCATGAAAATCACCAGCATTTTAGTACACTTTTCTCCTAATATGTACACTTTTGCATGCTGTTTTGCCTGATATGCACATTTTGGAAAACAATTTCCCCTGATATAATGCACATTATATGTTATCTTCACTAACACATGCATTTTATATATCACTTTCTCCTCTAATATAACATTTTTTCCAGCATTGTGTTGTTCAAGAACTGAACCACAAAATTCAGAAAGTGTAAATTTCAAATAAGTAGCTGCTCTTTGGTCGGCATATTGTTTCGGGAAATGAGAACTGAACCAAATTTACTCCCCACCTAGCTGAGGGACATCAAAGTTCCCATCAGGTTGCAATTAGTGGCAAATCGTGCCATTTATCATCTTGACTGCATTACAAAATTCTATAGAGATGTCATACGTCTCAAACAACGGACACAAAAATGGCACTTTATGTGGCCGGTCTTGGGGGGGGGGGAGTCCAATTCAAAGAACAAGGTGTGGACAGGATAAGCAACTACAATGCTATGTATTACAAGAATAAACTAATTTCAATTATTCCTGGTTTGCTGCACAGTCTCAAAGATGGCATGTGCTCTTGGAATCTGTGATATTGGGGAAACAATCCCAAATGTGCGTGTGAACAGGAAGCACAGCATCTAGCAGAAACCGATAAAATAGTGTGTTGTGATGCTTGTCCAAAACTCCTTTAGTGATCCATTTATACTAGCCTCCTCTAAGCAGGTGTGTTCCAAATATAATTGGAAGTCAACTTTCATCATTCCTGACCTTTGGCGATGGTGGTTGGGGCTGATGGGAGTTTCAGTTGCAGCACAAAACACCACCAAGTTGGGGAAAGCTGATTTATACCAGACTGTGGAAATACACTGTATTCACAGCCCTCATAGAGATGGCTTTGTAAGGCGTGAGTAGTATCACAGACGATGCTTCTTGGTGTTCAGCATTCATCATTTTGCAGTGCCTATGATTCAACTGTGCGATGCAGAGAAAGCACAGCAGCGTCGCATCTGAAGTTGCATCAATAGAGGCAAGTGGTGGTTTATCTAACAATGAAAACTTGTACCAAAATAAGAAACCACAAACCGACTGATATAATGAGCACTCACACTTTACATTGTGGGTGCCCTTTGTGGGATTACGCATGGTGCTACAGTTCCCAGGGAGCTTACTGGCAAACAGGGGCTGGTTTGCCTCTCAGTGTTAATTTTTGGAGGTTCACACCCAGCCTCAGTAACCAAGTTTCTTGCTGGGAGGTGGGGCCAGCCCCATTTATAAATAGGGGGTGGAGCCGACAATAGCCAGGCAGTTGACTCTGGAGATTCCTCCTCCCTACCTTACCTTTGTTTAATGTTTCTTGTTTGCAGGTTAACTTTTTCTTCCTGTTTAGCAGGCGCTACTACGGTCTTTGACTTGTTGCTGTTAAAGGACCAGGAAGAAATTTTCCTGCATTGGCAGCTTTTGTCTTCCCCGTAGCAATTCGTCACAACTTTGTTGGTTATGGCCTTGGGTGGAATCCTTCAGTCTTTTCTTCCCCATATGGGGGGGGGGGGCGTGAAGTGGTGACTTCAGCGGCGGCGATTCCAGGGTCCCCCTTCTAAAGGGGTTATATATATATATATATGGGTGTCACTGGCGATACACTGAAAGGTCATCAGTGAACTACCTTGGCTGCCTGCTATACTTACATTTTGCAGAGCACTCCCATATCCCATTTACCCTGTTGAGCCCCAGCAGTCATTGCCAAGTCATGGAAATAATACGCAATTACCAGTAATTTGTCACATAAAGACAGCAGAGATCACCACCTATTTTAGTATTTCGAGAACTCAGGTTTACGCTGATGGTACAGTGTCTTTGTTTTTCAAACACGGATAACACTTGCCCTGGTGTTAATGCAGTAGCTATTGATGGTCCTGGATAGATAAGTATACTCAACATTGGGACTGCTCTTAAGTGTCACGGGTATGCTGAATTGGTTTTCTAGTCATGCATACTAGTCAACGGATGTTGCATGGAATGTGATGCGAGTATGAGACACCTCTGTCCATCAACTGCTATGGATTTTGAAAACAAGACTGAATTGTTCAAAGTTCTTGTAGAGATTATCTCAAGGCGTATCTACAAAATAATCTTGATTAGCCAGCAATTTCCACCATCCATCATTTTGACATTAGTGCTGTCACCCCATACAAGCATGAAGAAATGCAATCAAGAATAATGTTCCTCATGTAAGATGCTGCTTTCATTGATAACTGCTTGAGAAAAGAGATCAGGACTCTTGAATTTTACACTGAAGCCCTCGCCATTTTATTCTTTTTGCAGATTTCTGTTAAGCTGTGGCTTTGGTCTGGCAAAGCACTTTACACACAGAGATGTTTGTGATATGGCTATGAAACTTGGTGAGAAGATGACCAAGGCACTGATTCTCTTTCATGAATCCATAGTTTGAGACGCCACGTCATCATTTGCAGGAAGTAGGACCTCACAGCATGGGACATGTGGTCAGTCTTCAGGATTTCAGACACACTCAGATTTTCAGTGTTGAAACTCATGGAGTTCAATACATATTTTTAGGTAGGATTGAAAGGTACTTTGCACTGATGTACAACTGTGTTGAATATATATCACTGAATGAAGAGAGGCAAGTGCTGCTTTTCACATGGTAAAAAAAGGTAAAGGACCCTGACCATTAGGTCCAGTCGTGGCCGACTCTGGGGTTGGGGTGCTCATCTCGCTTTATTGGCCGAGGGAGCCAGCGTACAGCTTCCGGGTCATGTGGCCAGCATGACTAAGCCACTTCTGGCGAACCAGAGCAGCACACGGAAACGCCGTTTACCTTCCCGCTGGAGCAGTATCTATTTATCTACTTGCACTTTGATGTGCTTTTGAACTGTTAGGTTGGCAGGAGCAGGGACCGAGCAATGGGAGCTCACCCCGTCGCGGGGATTCGAACCGCCGACCTTCTGATCAGCAAGTCTTAGGCTCTGTGATTTAACCCACAGCACCACCCATCTTAGAGTTAGAGGAAGCTTTTATTAGTAAGCAAAGGACTAGCCTGTCCTAGGCTCTGTGGTTTAACCCACAGCGCCACCCGCGTCCCTTTTCACATGGTAGTTCCATCAAATACATTCAATCAATAAAAGAAATGTTGCAATAACATATCATGCATTGCCGTCTACTAGGCTATTCATGTATGGGCATAGCTGTCAACTTTTCCCTTTTCTTGCGAGGAATCCTATTTGGAATAAGGGAATTTCCCTTTAAAAACGGGGAATGTTGACAGCTATGTGTATGGGGGTGAAGAAGTGGTTACTTGCAACCTCTGTCAGCACAGGGGTTATAATTGGAGCAACGGGATGGAAACCACATTGGATTACTCTTTCACAGGTTTAGGATTTTTGCTATGAAGTGATTACTGTGGATGTAAAACAGACTGTTCTGGAAAATGTCCGCATCAGAAGAATGAATTGCAATGAAGACATCTGTGGTCATGTACATGTCAATGTCATTGATGAAATTTTGGTATGCAGTGCACTCATGCGAATACACCCTCAAAGCATAAAGTACCAAAAGAACATATGTTATTATTCTACATCTTATTACATCTGAAAGGCTGGTATTACATTGGAATAACTTCATTTATAAATTTTACCTGTTTTTAGATGCTCCTAATGTCTTTATATTATTATAAAATGTATTGTTTTGCTAGTTTGTTGTTTGCCGCCCTGGGGCTCTTTTGGGAATATTTTATATATATATATATATATATATATATATATATATATATATATATATATCATTTTTTTCAGTTTCCATCACTGAAGCAGCCATTTTGGAAAAAGGCCACTGCTGCCCAGCAAGGCTGAAACTGGGTTGCTCCTAAATATTATTTTGATCAGTTTGGAAACCACACATTTGAACTATTTTTGTTTGTTTAAAGGTAAAGGTAAAGGGACCCCTGACCATTAGATTCAGTCGTGACCCAACTCTGGGGTTGTGGCGCTCATCTCGCTTTACTGGCCGAGGGAGCCGGTGTACAGCTTCTGGGTCATGTGGCCAGCATGACTAAGCCATTTCTGGCGAACCAGAGCAGCGCACAGAAACGCCATTTACCTTTCCACCGGAGCGGTACCTATTTATCTACTTGCACTTTGACATGCTTTCGAACTGCTAGGTTGGCAGGAGCAGGGACCGAGCAATGGGAGCTCACCCCGTTGCGGGGATTCGAACTGCTGACCTTCTGATCGGCAAGTCCTAGGCTCTGTAGTTTAACCCACAGCGCCACCCGTGTCCCTTTTTCTTTGTTTCTTTGTTTCTATTACAATGTGTAAGACTCTACCAGTTGCTGGGAATCACAGGTGAGGAGGGTGATGTTGAGCTCATGTCCTGCTTCTGTACTTCCAATGGGCATCTGGTTGGCTTCCATGAGAACAAGATGCTGGACTCAAAGGGCCATTGGCCTGATCCAGCAGTGCTTTTCTTATGTTTATATTCTCGCACAAAAAACCCCAACAACATTAACATCTGCACTACTACAACTGGTTTCAAAATTTCCATTCACTCAGTTACACATCTCTTTTTCAAGAATGGTGTCTATTCTGTTCTACATATCAGATTGATTTGTCGTTGGTTGCTGTGTTCAGTTTTCAAAAATGCCGATGAAAAATCCAGGTATCAGATATTGCCAAGGTTTTGACAAAGTGAATGGCCATAGGCAAATGTAGGAATAGGTAGAAAAGTAAAAGAGAATGGAAAGTGTTTTGCAAGCCCATTTGTTTTTCATTCAGCTGACATCAGTCTACACCAACCTCACCTTTAGTGGCAGGTAGAGACGTACCTCACATTTTCCTTATTTCATATTTGCCATTTTTCCTGGTTTCAACTTCATGCTGTCTTGAAGATTCTCTTGCACTGCACGTTCATCATATTGCTGCAATCTGAGAAAATAAATGCAACTTGTTATATCAGCAACCAAAGGACCAAATTATTACACCTGCCATTTCCTAATTTGCAAACAGTGTAGGATTTTCCAAATAAAATCTTTTGTAAGAAAATTTGTTATCCGAATATAATATGTAATATTCTGCAGGGAAGACCATAGGTAGGAAGATGGTGCTTTTCAATATGAAATACCACTGTATCACACTGGGTGAATTCCATGATCCCAGTACATTTCCAAGCACAATTCAAAGTATTGGAGCTGCCCTTTAAAGCCCTAAACGGCCTCAGCCCTGTAGATCTGAAGGAACTTCTCCACCCCCATCGCCCAGCCTGGACACTGAGGTTCAGCTCCGAGGGCCTTCTGGCAGTTCCCCCTTGTGAGAAACGAAGCTACAGGGAAGCAGAGGGCCTTCTCGATAGTGACATCCACCCTATTGAATGCTTTCCCATCAGACGTTAAGGAGATAAATAACAATTTGACTTTTATAAGGCATCTGAAGGCAGCTCTGTACAGGGAAGTTTTGAATAGTTAATTAATGTTTCATTGTGCTTTTAATCTTTTATTGGGAGCTGTCCAGATTGGCATATTATTATTATTATTATTATTATTATTATTAGTTGTTTTGTTGTTTTGTTGTTGTTGTTTTATTGTTAAGCAATAAATAAAATGTGTAGAAGAGCAGTACAATTTAGTCACATTAACTCTTTATGTTGTTACCACCATTAATTTTAAAAAAATCTGAATTCTGAAGGAAGCTGGCAGTTGTGCACCAGATGTGAAAGTGCTTGACATGAATATGCACTGATCAAGTAGGATCAGCAAATCAGTATGCATGTTCATCGTTTCCTACTGCCGGGGAGCCTATTATTGACCCAAAAGATTATTCTGGTGGCACTTGAAATACGTTTACTTGCTCTCTGAAAATGGAGTGCACTGTTGAAATAAAGCTCTCCAACTAATAATGCACGTGTGCACGGCAATCCTACAGAGATGGGATGCTGGTGATCCATGCTAATTTCAGAACAAGCGCATGCATGGGAGCTACTGCTAACCAACCTGCCTGAGGAAGTGCAGAGATTGCAAACAGAACAAAATTATCCACAGAGATTCCATTGGGTCCAGCTGATCTAATCTTGCTTCCCAGAGGAATTTTCTCTAACGAGCAACTCCAAATGGGCAGTACAGTATATAAATAATGATTATCCTCTTATCTCTTCTAGGTCACAAGCTCCAATGCATGCACAGAAGTTTATTGGTTGCAACATCTTTCACGTTAATTTCAGCAGAGTGTGCTACACAGACTTGCGAGAGCACACATGCCTCTCTAGCTTAAGTCATTAAACAATATATGTATTCTGCCTTTTATCCCAGGGTCGGATATGGAGCATAAATAATAAAACACACAACAGTAAAATAGTAAAATAAACTGTTTAAAAAGCAAACAGATGTGTCTAAAAACAACAGAGAATGGCCTTAATATTGACAATCCCACAATCTCTACATTGTGATCTGCCGCTTTACTTCAGGGCACACATTCGGCTTTACAAAAAGTTAAAGCAGCAACATTAAACCAAAAAGTAATGGGTTACTTAAAACATACTTTCTCCTCACTTCTGGACTGCAAGATCTCCACTGTTTTGCTAATGAAACAATCTCTTATTTGTAGAAGAGAGGTACCTAGTTTGGTTTTTATAAATCGTAATGCCTTCATCTGTTCTGTAAATCAACCACACAGGAGTACAACTGCTTTCCTCATTATTATCCCCGAAGCAAATATTCTCATCCTGACTTCATGTTTAGGTTCGGATGATTTAACAAATATCTTGGCAATCCCATTTTCTAGACAGTGGGAACTGGAATCAGATTCTGGGAAAGAGTGAGTAGGCGAAGACACAGGAGCAACCTAGCAGAAATAATACTGTAGGAAACAGGATGGAGACGTGAAAATCAGCACACAACAAACTTAAGGCATCACACAGTGTCCCGTGTGCAGTTTCCCATGCACATTAATTTCCTTTTGTGAGGATTTTCTTTTTTTCTTTCTTTGGTTAACAGTTGTCCTGATTTGGCTTGGAAAGACACGTTTTCTTTTTTTTTCATTGTATGTGGGAGAGAATATACAGAGAGCTCCTTTTTAAGTTGAGACGAGACTGCCGTACCTCAAATTTCCTGGATGAGTTTGCACAAGACTGTTAAATGGATTTCCAAAGTCTGTTTTCTCCTTCTATACAGTCATGGCCAGGATAAACTTGGCCTTATTTAGTGCAATAAGAAATATATCTATACACGTGTGTATAGATACAGGATGCAATTTCCCCCTTCCAATAGCAAAACAAAGCATTTGCAAATCAGTTTAGTGCGGACATTTCCCTGGGTTAAAAAAACCTGCTCGAGGAGCAGAGACTACATATTACTGATCATCTGTTCAGGAGGAGCCCTCTTCTCTCTCTTTCCTTCCCCCTGAACAGATGATTGGTAGTACAGAACACAATTTAATCCAACTTCTTCATCAGGCTTTCTTTCCCACCCTCCACCCCCAAGGGAAATGAATGCACTCATCTTCCTATCAGATCAGAACAAATGGCAGCATCAAGGAAGTTCAAAATATGACTATTGCAATTCTATCATGCAAAAGAAACATATGATGCAGATTTGAAGATGTGTGGAGAATTATTGCTATTTCAGCTAAATCTGTTGACCTGTCAAATGTTCAGCAAATAGCTATTATATGAGTTAATGTTTATATTCAGCTTGCATTCTTTTGATGAAGAAGTTTATGTTTGGGCAGAATTGGTTTTTGGCTGGAGACATTCTCAGGGCTGCACCATTATTGTCTTCAATAAGCAGGAAGTGACCTCAGCGCAGCAGCCTTTTAGAGATGCTGTTAAGGAAACTGCTAGCTGAAGTCAACCCAATGCATGCAAAACGAACAACAACAACAAAAGGGCTATGGACCACATCCCTAGAAACGGTACTGCTGTGAGGCAATTCAAGTTCGTTAGAGCCACCCCATTGTTTCACGGGGAGAGAGGGTGACATGAGTGGGCATGTTAGTAGCTCTCATCCTAAATGTTTTCTAATTCAGAGAGTGAAAAGAGAGACGCTAAGGAACCCTATAGCATTTTCTAATGACAGTGCTTTTTCTGGAGGGACGCAGGGGTACGCATACCCCTAAAGATTTTGTGAATCTAAGTTTGGCCTCATTGAGTGGCAGTATTTCAATACGAGTAGGAAAATGAGAGTAGCCCTAAACATTATTTATTTATTTTAGAAAAAGCACTGGTAGAGGATGTAATACTCCTCCTGCTTATGTTGACATGAGAAACCCTATTGCAGGACACATTCTGCACATCGTGCCCAATTTCATCAACTGATGGCAGTGGGGCCAGCTTAGGATGCACAGAATCCCCACACCCAGAATGCCCCATTGCAAGGCTTTCTGTAGGAAGAGCAAATAAACTGTATTGTACTTTGGTGGTGGTGGGGGGGGACTTCCAAAAGATATGCAGCCTTATGCTTTTCAGTTCCCTCTTTAGCCTGCTGAAACCCTTGCTTTGTCAGGCTGTGCACAGGACTGCAACCTCCCCACTCCCGTCCTCCCAGTTCTGTGGTTCAGCAACTGCATTCAGCTCTTGTACTCTGTTGAATGTTCTAATCTGAGCTCTGAGCTGCCTCCACCCCCATCCATACCTTCTTCAATGGAAAGTGTGGAAAGTGGTCAGTGGACCATGGATCTCTGTTGAAAATAGAGGTGTGTTTTTTTTATGGAGACTCAAACTGGATGGCACAGCTAGATGTTAGTGAACATTTGTTTTAAATTCATCTTAGTGCTACAGCACCATGTAAACTCGCTTCTTGCCTTTTTGCTGCCTTTTCCATTCATTTCCTCTGCAGACTTCTAAAACCTCAAGTCCATTGGCAAATCTATTCCCAAAACTAATTTCTGAATGAAAGACTGAGTTCCAGAGCTACTGCAAGTGTAGTGGTTCTGAGGTTAGTGCATGTCTGCGTGCACATCTGTTTGTAAACAGGTGCATCTTCAAAAGCCAGTGGAGAGCCAATACAGATTGAAAACTTTTTAAAAAGCTTCCCAGCTAGTGATTTGACCTGCAATCACCACCCACTGGTGCAGGGGAAAGGGCTGTGGCTCAGGGATAGAGCACATGCTTTGCTATACAAAAAGTCCCAGGTTCGATGTCCCTACCAGTTTCCCCAAATATATTATTCTTCCATGATGATGGATTGGCTTGGATGTCTGAAATAATGTTTTAGTTTGGACCCAAAGATATTTGACAATAATACTTGTATTTTTCTTTTTAAACTCTAATAAAACTACATGGTCAGAAAAACACAAGCTTCTGATTGTAACTGAAAACGATAATTAAAGAGAAATGTAATGAAGAAACACGAATCAGGTGCGCACAT
This sequence comes from Podarcis filfolensis, assembly GCF_964270895.1. Taxonomy (NCBI): domain Eukaryota; kingdom Metazoa; phylum Chordata; class Lepidosauria; order Squamata; family Lacertidae; genus Podarcis; species Podarcis filfolensis. Next base: position 19,658,972 of record NC_139609.1, read on the forward strand.
GTACACGTTTTGTGTGCAATTCCCCAGCCCAAACAGAACATAGGAATCTGCATTATGCGGAGCCAGGGCACTGTTCCACCATCTACCTGGGTGGCAGCAAATCTCCATGGTTGCTGGTTGCTCCATGGTCAGGCATGAGACGTACCCAGCCCTACCAGGAGATGCCTGGGATTGAGTCTGGGACCTTCTGTGCGCAAATCAGTTGCTCTACAACTGAACTAGAGCCCTACCCCAGCCAGATCTGTGCATACATAGTTTCAATCAGACTGATGGAATTTAGGATGGAGGCCGACTTAGTCTCCCTCCTGTCCCCTGCCAAACAACTGATTAGTGCTGTTGCTGAGTATCTGGCTGGAACAACCTGTATCCAGCCTTTGTCGCTGTGCACGCATGGAGCTGAAACAGAGCCAGGGCGAGCAAGGCATTTCCCACAGCATGTTTCTTGCCCAAGGACTGGATATATAATACCTAATGAACCAGGAACTAAAAAGCACTGTCTGGAAAGTATTACAGTAAAAGCAGTGAGATACATCACATGGGTATGTCTAATGGGTTTCTGTTGAAAGTTAGCTCTTTCCATAACCCTGCTGATTTACTGCTGTTCTCTAAGACTACACTGGAAGGTGAAAAAAGCCTATCTAAGCATTTCCAAGCACATGGGGAAATTACTGTAGGGTGGTTTTGGGTTTTTTTTTTTTACCTAGGCAGCTAATTAGCCCCGAAAGCTACTTAGTGCTGCTTTGGACAAAAGAAACATCCCCAGCATTTTCATTTATGTTTTGGAAAATGACCTGAGGGTGTATCAGAAAGCGCAAATGGCTTTCCTGCTGTTGTCTTAGCATACTCCTTGTTTTGTTTTTGTTTTAATTTTAAAATGTGATATTTACCATGGTAGGCTTTCTATACTGACTGGGTATCGTGGAAAAGGAAGGTTCTTCTTCTGTGTCCTCCTAATGGAATAATACCAACTAGCACTTCCTGAAGCCTTGAAGTTTCCAGATTTGGTAGACCAGGGGATGCTGCTGGACTCTTGGCTCTTATCATCCAGGACCATCGGCAACACTGACTGAGGCTGATGGGAGTTGGAGTCCAGCAACACCTGGAGGTCCACAGCCAGGTTCACTACCCCTGGTGTAGTAGAAGGCACTGCACCTGTCCTTAGGTGATTGTGCTATGGAGGCAAGGTGATTTTCTCCTCCTGTTAGTGGTTCTGCCTTTGTATTGCGACAATGTGGAATCTCTCCTCCCCATGAATGGGAATCCTGTCTCATCACCCTCCATTGCCTCATCAGTAGGGATGGGGGAGAAATTTGGTTCACCTGACATCTAAAGGCAAGCCTATCAAATTCACATGTCTGGGAACAATGTACCGTATTTTTCGCCCCATAGGGCGCACCTAGTTTTTTGGGGGGGAAATAAAGAAAAAAAATTATCCCCCCCCCCAGGCGCAGGGCTGGGGCGGGGGAAGCCCGAGCCTCCCCCGACCCCAGCTCCCAGAACAGGCAGCTCTCCGCAAGCCTAGGGAGCCCGGTGCGAAGTCTCGCCGGGCTCCCAAGGGTTGCGGAGAGCTGCCCGAAGCCCGCTGCGCTCCCCAGGTTTCGGGCTGCAGGCTGCTGTCCGCAAGCCTTGGGAGCCCGCGGGAGTTCCCAAGGCTTGCAGAGAGCTTCCTGAAGCCTGGAGAGTGAAAGGGGTCGGTGCGCACCGACCCCTCTCGCTCACCAGGCTTCAGCGAATGCCTGCATTTGCCCCATAGGTCGCACACACATTTCCCCTTCATTTTTGGAGGGGGGAAAGTGCGTCCTATAGGGCGAAAAATACGGTATATATAGTTGTCTCTTTCCATTAAAACAAATAGCCCTTGGTAGCATGGTTAAGCCTAATGGAGACTTGAGCCACAAACTCTCACTGCTGCTAGTTAAGTGTGGGTCAGGGAAAGAATCAGCACTGGCAACCAGCTCTTATGGCTGGGAACACAAATGAACTCATGCTAAGCTGTGTCTGATCTCTGGAGATGCCTGGGCTTGACTTGGCATGGGCTCGGGGAGGGGCAAAAGTCTGTATTTCAAGTCCTACCCATTCCAGCTGGAGACTCGGACATCAGCCCTCCTCTCCTTGCAATTATTTTCTTCCCCTGCCACTGCTCTTGCTGTCATAATATGGCTGCGAAGCTTCTCATTAGGCACTTTTAGCAATTACATTGAGCCTGATTGGCTATGTGCAGCCAGTGATGTGATTGGACTGACTGTATTTTTTTAGCATCAGACTGAATCCTTTATGGTTCTATGAGATTATCAGAACAGTATGTCTGGAAGCTATATGTATTCGGATATGCTATTTGGCAGAGTTCTGGTTATGAAATAATCTTTCTCTTGGCAAAGGAAAATGCCGGTGATCTTCTGCTGTACTGAAACACTTTGTTGAGGGGAATTATGGACCCTGATTGCCAACAGATGTAATCTTGTCAAACTAGGACAGGGAGAAAAATATGCCTCAAGGTGAAAAACCTGTCTGTAGAGAGATGTCAAAGCTGTCACCTGTCCATCGAAACCTTTCTTAGCACCTCTGTCTTTGAGAAATGAAGCAAGCTCCTTTCAACTGGGCATGTTGCCATTGCAACAGATGGTTACAAGTATAGGCAGCCAAGAGACCATGCTTGTGTTTGTAGCACAAACTGGAGAGGGGAACATCTTAATATGACAGCTAGTGAGAAAAAAGGAAGCAGAGTGGATGGAAAGATTTTGAGTTCTGTTTAATTGGATTTTTTTAATTCTGAGGAAGTACATTTGCATAAACTTGGAAGGTATTTTTTGTCTTGCTCTTTAGGAAAGATGGGAGTAAATATGGAACAGAATCTAAATTGAGGCTGCAGTCCTATGCCAACTTACCTGGGAGTAAGCACCATTGAGTGGCACTTATGTCTGAGTAGACATGGTTAGAATTGTGCTGCCATGCTTCAAATATTGCTCAGCAACTTTGGACTGGTCACATACCTATATTTTTAAAAAATCACTGTCCAGCCAGAGGAAAATGAACATTAAATAACAATTATCCTGAGGGTGTAGACATCTGTATAGTGTAGTAAGTTTACCGTGATCACGAGAGAGTGATATTTTATTGGCAAATAACTCTTTAGTCAAGTCTCACGCATGTTTACTGAGAAGTAAGCATTGCTTTACTCAGTGGCATTTACTCTCTATGTTTCTTGACTTGAAATGGAACAATAACTCATTTTAGTGTGTGTGTGTGTGTGTGTGTGTGTGTGTGTGTGTATACTCTCCCTCCAAGAATTTTACTAGTCTTATCCGAACTCATTTTGGCTTCAAAATCCCTTTGTTCTTCACCCGAGTATGTATTTCCAAGTTTGCTTTTAGGCCAGTTGGTGAGCAGGCCAAAATTCCTACTCAGCCCTGAAGCAACTGGTTAATTTTATCCTAAATCTGAGTGAGGGTGGAGTGGGCTTAAAGAATAGAGTCCCTTCAAGTTTTGCCTCTGCATGTATGAATGCAGCAGCACACATCCATCTGCTAGCACCACGTACATTGCCTGCTTCTCCTGATCTCTGTGCAACATTGCTTTTGCCTTGAACCCTTATGGTCTGTTGGCAAATGAATTAACCATTGAAATGATACTGCTTATTTTAGAAAAACAAAACAAAACAAAACATGTACATGGCAAATACAAAAGCTACTTTCGAAATAATTTGGTTACCCCTTAATAGCCATCACGATTCACTACCTAGGTAGGAACCCAGTGGTTATTCCAAAAGTCCCTTTCAATTATCATACTGATTTATTTACCGTAATTTTTGCTGTATAAGACTCACTTTTTCCCTCCTAAAAAGGGGAAATGTGTGTGCATCTTATGGAGCGAATGCAGGCTGCACAGCTATCCCAGAAGCCAGAACAGCAAGAGGGATTGCTGCTTTCACTGCGCAGCGATCCCTCTTGCTGTTCTGACTTCTGAGATTCAGAATATTTTTTTTCTTGTTTCCCCCCTCCAAAAACTAGGTGCGTCTTGTGGTCTGATGCGTCTTATGGAGTGAAAAATACGGTATTTCATTTTGGGTGGTTATTAAGTTGTATAGACAGTTTGATTCTGTAAGAGAAAGATAAACTTTAGCTGCTCTTCTGTCAAAACCTTGTTTACATATGATCAGGCACAAGGAACGAAAGGGCACAGTCTCACAGATTCCTATAATTTAATTAATGAAGAGAAATGAACCTTTCTTAAGATATAGTTTCCTTCAAACGTAATACAGACCCAAATATCAGACTGAAGAAATAGAAATAGGCAATGCATTCATTTCCTGTTTGGAGTTGGGTTTAAAAATAAAAACTGAATTATTGCTTTGGCCAGCCATTTTCATTCTATTTTGTACCTAAAAGCTGCAGTGGTTGTTGGCATTGTGAACCACTTGCACAGCTAGCCTTGAGCATTCATGTTGCATCAGATTTGTGTTGTCAAACTGCAACAGCATGCATGTGCTTGAGACCAAGCAAAGCAAAGACATCTTTATTGCAACTTTTGAAGCGAAGGATCTATTGTGGGGGGAGGCTGCTGCTGCTCAGTGGTACATCATCTGCTTTGCATTCAGAATCTCTCAGGTTCTACACATCTTCAGGTAGCACTGGGACTGCACAGTCTGAAACCTGGATAGCAGCTTCCAATCAACGTAGATAATACTGCATGCCTCTTGGTCAGTCTAAGACAGCTCTCTGTCTTCCTATGTTTTAGTCCCTCTACCCAAATCTGAATATCCACAAGCTACAATAAAATCCAAATATCACAAGCGAGGCCAATTCCCCCCCCGGTCTCCCCAGTTTACAAACCACATTTTACTTTAATAGTGCTGAGGGTCAGCAGGTAGGTGATACAATATGCTTAGGAAACACTTGGCTGGGGAAAGCGAACAGATAAAAGTAGGATGTGTTTGAATAGTGCAGCAATACTTTTACAAGCATTGGCCCTTGTTATTTGGGGGTGGGGAGGGGCTTTGCTGCAGGCAGCAGAATGCCCTGGGCCAGCAATAATAGCACCCAAACACACATTCCAGTCAAAAGCCTGTTTCTCATTTTCTTGTTCTTGGAAGGGAGTATGTGAGAGTTAGCTGCACATGATGGATGTTAGTCACTTGGCTGAAGGTATTATTGGGATGTGCTCACAGAAGATATCAGAGCCAATAGGAAACTGCACGGATTAACACTTATCTGATCTTTCCATTGCTTCAAAGTTTCTGGGACATCTTGCTGTCAGACCCTACTTAGAAGCAATATGCTTCTGAATACCAAGGATCTTAAATATATACTTTTGAAAATGAGCACTGCTCTGAGCGCCACTTGCAGGTGTGATTTTTCCCCCCCTGTTTGTGTTAGTTAGTGCCAAAAAAAATAGTGAATGTGACATTCACATGTGAATTTTGATTATGCCAGATGAATTTCACTGTGTCCAACACTAGATATGTTTCCCCACATTTGGGACATACACCAGTAATTTCTGATAATCCCATTTAAATGATGATGATTTATTAAATTTGTATATTGCTCTTCATCCGCAGATCTCAGGGCGGTCAGCAAAATAAAACTACAATATACATAGTAAAAGTAAGACCAACAAACCAATAACCCCTACCTCCCCACACAACACATTTAAAATGACTGTCACTATTCACTGACATACCTCTGAGTTTTCAGGCATTTACAAAATTCGATACGAATATAGACATTCATGAACTGTCAATATTAGAATCATAGAACCACAAAATTGTTGAGTTAGAAGGGACCATAGGGGTCATCTAGTCCAGTGTTTCCTAACCTTGGATCTCCAGCTGTTTTTGGACTACAACTCCCATCATCCCTAGCGAGACCAGTGGTCACGGATTATGAGAACTGTAGTCTGAAAACAACTGGAGACCAAAAGTTGGGAAACACTGAGTCCAACCCCTGCAATGCAGGAATCTCAACCTACTCATTGTAATGTATATGATGTTATCTTACCTGTGACATTCAAGACTGATTTACACAGCCTTTCGGTTATCTGGATAGACAGAAAGGGTTGTGTGATTGTGTGTAGAAAACTAGCATATTTTACAAAGTCAATATTTACATTCCACTGACTTTTGCCTCTTGCCCCACCTGCCACTGGAAAACGGCCCTTGCAAAGTTACCCAGGAGCAAATGTGGCCCTCAAGCTGGAAAAAGTGCTCAGCCCCTGATCTACAGGAAGACTGAATCCCCTTTTCACATGGCAGTGATTCCTATGCGGGCATTACATCATGTTTGAAGATACCCTATCAGTGTTTCTCAGACTTGGAATCCCCCCCCCAGCTGTTGTTGGACTACAACTCCCATCATCCCTGACCACTGGTCCTGCGAGCAAGGGATGATAGGAGTTGTAGTCCAACAACAGCTGGGGGCCCAAGTTTGCGAAAAACTGTGAGTGGAGAGATGCTTCTTAGTTATAATTACAGCGGGCAACCAACAGTGTATCTAGCAGAAGCACTTGCTTTTAAATAATACTCTCCCCATTTTCTTAATCTCATTATCCAATTTCTGAAAATGCAATTCAAGACAAAACCTCTTGTCTTGGGAGTTCAATAGGATCCTAAAGGCTTTACATTAGCTGCGTAATGCCTGGCCCCTTTTCAGAGCTGCCTTGTCGTGGTGAATAGAAAAGCAGGCTGCCATTCAGCAGGCAGAAAGCGTTGCCTCATTGTGTAAATAATCATCATTCTGGCACACAGGAGAATGGCTGTCACAGAAGTCTAGTTAGGAACTCTCTCTCCCCCCCCCCCATTCTGTTTGTTCACGGACCATTTTTATATCTTCTTCAGTTTGAAGTGGCATCTCCCAGGTGACGTGGATGAGAGCCAAGCTGAGTGACTGGCTCTCAGGAATATGCATGGTCTTCACTCATCCAGAGAAACCGGGGCACGGATGCTTGCCTGCACAAATAAAGGTCTTGGCTGTGACATGTCACTTCAGGGGCCCCTGGTAAACAGCTTTCATTTCGTTTTCTTACCTAGGAACACCTGCATTGTTTCTTTAAGATTCAAGTAACAAACAAACAAACCCCAGTTCAGAGAGGCGTCATAAAATCATAGAACTGTAGAGTTGAAAGGGACCCCGAGTTTTATTTAGCCCAACCCCTGCATTGCAGGAATCTCAACGAAAGCATCCATCCAACCTCTTGCTTATCATCCTTCTCCTGCATACATACCCTCAGCAATTCCATTTGATCCATTTCCATGTTTCTGGATAGCCACTTCCGACCTCGGGAGGAGGTGGGGTTGCGGGCTTCATGCCCCCAACATGCGCGCGGAGGCTGGCTCCCAGCCCCGCGCGATCAGGGGAATCCTCTGCCAATTGGCTGGCTCAGGGGTGTGTCGCTTGCAGCATTTAAGACAAGTGCGGCAGAGGAGCTTCCTCTTTGCCACTGATCAGCCGGGGAATTTCCCACCCAACCACCCTTCAAGGTTTCTACTTTGACCTTACTATGGACTTCGGTTGGTTGCCGTTAAGGGGCCTGGCAGGAATTTTCCACTTGGCAAATTGGCACCAGCCATTTGGTTTTTTCACCTACCTCGTAGCAAATCGTCACAACTTCCTCGGTTTGGCAGTTAGGCATTGGATGGGGTATTGTTATGTAGATGAATGGGGGGAGGAGCGCCATCACCTCCCCCAGTTACTGAAGGGTAGTCCGGTAAAGGATTTCGGGGGGCATGGCCCCGTCCAAAGCCTTTGGAGGTCAGGGCCCAAGGCACACCCCTAAGCGGTGACCCCGGGGGAGTTCCTAGTTGATGTGCATCAGCAGGACTCCCCCTGTTGGTGTTAACCCTTCCCGGCCTTCAGGCAGACAGACTGAAGCCGGATAGTTGATTAGCACCAATGTCTAAGCCAATACCACTCATCACCTCTAACCAGTGGCGTAGCGTGGGGGGTGCAGGGGGGCCGGCCGCACCGGGCGCAACATCTGGGGGTTAGGGTTAGGGGGCGCAAATCCACGGGTTAGGGGCGCAAATCCACGGGTTAGGGGGCGCAAATCCACGGGTTGGGGGCGCAAATTACTTGCCTTGCCCCGGGTGCTGACAACCCACGCTACGCCACTGCCTCTAACCAATAAAGTTGTGGCCAATTTTAGCCCATTAACCTAAATAATGGTGTCTTGTGTCTTTATTTCTACTGGTGGGAGGCGGGAACTCACTTCACAAATCCTTCTTCTCATACACACCTTCCTACAATTCCTTTAATTCATTTGCACATTATTATCTGCCTTCAGCTGCTGGGTCAATGACCCCTACTGGATCACAGCCTGATCTAAGGCAGGTAGCACTACTACCATGCAAATAAGAGATAAAAAAAAATCAAATAAGAAATAGGTCCCCAAATGCATGTTTGGGTCACAAAAGGTTGAGGACTACTGTATTAGGTAAATTGCTACATCATTTGTTCAAGCAGTAGAGCTCATTAACAAGTAACATATCTAGCCTTGTTATGTGCTTGTCATTAACACCTTTTTATACGCCTACAAACTTAGATAATCCATCATTCCATTTCCAAACAGAACTTGCTTCCTGGGAGCATTTTAGAGCAACAACAGCACACAGCCACAGTGGAGGTATTCACTGTTCTAAGCAATTGTAAAATGTTTAAGTAAGAAAGAGGCAGACTTTGCACTGCCTCATAAGTACAGTACAGATCTATGCACAGATTGGTTTGTTGATTATTTGGCTTATTCCACAGATGTATATCAATCTGCATCAACATCAGCGTTGATGTTTTCAGTAACTGCCTTCATGTATGTGAATTTTCTTTTGGACTGTGTATATTTTTGAAAAAAATCTATTATTAAAGAAATACTTCTCACAGTTTGGGATGCCTGCATGTTTAGGTAGTTTAGAGATGACTATTTACCAAATGGTATTTTCTCACAGTGTAATAACTTGGTAAACCAATCTGCAATAACTATAAAACAGAGGAGAATTACACCACACCCACCCAATTGATGCAAATTCTGGAGAGGCAGGAGTAATGTAATTCTCCTCATAATAGATAGGCTTGGATGATATCAATTGGTTATGTGGATGATATCAATTGGTTATGTGCACTCTCTTGGTAAGTGGTGTATGTTTTCACCCTTCAAAATGAAGGTAAAATCTGCCTTCCCACAGTGTGTGTGTACAGTATTTCCAATGGTGGCTATTTTAAATGTTCCAGTAGATTCTCGTGGGTACTGAAAAGTATCTTCAGTTGCATAAAATGCTTAATCCCAAGCATATTGGTCCCATTAGTTGCACTTTCCAGTATAAATATTGTAATGAAAATAGCTTTTCAACTGTGTGTGTATATTTAGGATGTTAATGCCACTCTCTGGGGTAATTCCTCTGTTTTCTTTGGGGCCCTGTTCTACAAAACTCTGGCTAGTACTAGTTATTACCTCTGGTATATGTGAGACACCTGAAATATTTTGTTTTAAACTTCTCATAAGTCTGCATAGACACTGATTATGTTTGCTTGAAGTCTAGATCTATGGAATATAAGAATTACTATGGCAATTTTACCGGTCAGGCAATTGTCAACAACTTTTGGTGTACAGACCTGCCTTTTTTCATTTGTTCTTCTCTTGTTTACAAAAATTTCTAAAGCCTAATGTATATTGTATATAATCAATGTATACTGATAATGTATTGGTCCTAATATACTTTTCCATCTTGGTATTCACAGTTATACCCTACACAACCATCCCAAGCTCAGGGATGGACAAATTAGGGATCACATTAGGGATGAATGACTCTGTTAATTTTGATTTCTCCAAGCTTCTCATTTCTGTATCAGTTTGCAGTTTATTTTTTAAAAAATGCCATCACCCCTGATGTTGGCTCTGTTGGCGGAAGCTGTGAATATGCGACTATCCATCAGGGTCAAAGTCCTCCAGATATGAGCTCTGTAGTCTGTTTCTCTTAACATTTACTCAGAAGTAAGTATATGTCCACAAGTTTACTTGAAATTAAGCCCAATCCTATGAGGTTACACTCAGACAAATTAGTACAAACTTGTCGTCTCAGTCTTAAAAAAATCAGTGTGATTTATTTGGGCTTCTTTATCCTGAGGCTACTCTACACAACGGTGAACATAACATGCACTACTGCATGTTCTATATGCAATAGGAATAGCTCTGTGTACTTCATGCTTTAAAATACATAAGTCAGAATGCATAAACCTTAGTGCTTGAGCAAGAAAAACCTGATTCATCATATATCATTAAACAAATTTCCATGATTTCTCCTATTTTACACAATTCTGCTGTTGTTAATATTTTCCGTAACGCATTCTGCAGCCCCCCTCTCTCTCCTTTGAAAGAGGCGATGTGTGAGCATGGCAAGGACCAATGCCATGCCAATCACACTCTCCTCCAAGGAGCTCAAGGTAACACACAATGCTGTTCCTAATGCCATTCTCAACAGAGGCACCCACACTGTGGGGTGCCCTTCCTTCACAGATCTAGCCTGCACCCGTCCCAATGGGTTTCCGGCAATAGTTTAAAATGTATCTGTTCTCTCAGGTCTTTGGTTTAAGTTTATGGTGGGGCTTGCAGTGTGCCCTTGCTAACCTTATCTCGTGCTGTATATGATGCAGAATTTAAAGTGACTTGGTTTGTTTTATTGCATACTGTACTGAATGATTTATGTTGGATTTTATTTTATTTTTTTAATGATGTGAACCGCCTTAGGAGGCCTGCATAGTTCCAAAATGTGGCATACACCCATAAAGGCTGGAATTATTAGGAAACTGAATTCTCCAGGCAGTGTTGCATTCTGTAGCTTTTCAGTCCGGCAGAATCGTAGCAAGCTCTCACAGCCTTGATAAGGGGGAAATAGCTCTGAATTAACACTTCAGAATTAACCTTAGGATCCTTGATTTGTCATTTTGAGGCAGGAGGAATGTGGGGTGAAAGATTGGATAGTGTGTTATATTTTAAGCAATCTTTTTTAAAAAATGACTCATATTAAAACAAATGTCAGGCTTTGAGTAAAATGTAGGTTGATCTTTTTCATGGGCGATATGGGATACCCAAGTTTAATCCCATTAGGCCCATAAAAAAACCCTGACGGGGGGGGGGAGTCTGGCCTCGACAAGAAGCTCAATATTAGTTTACAACTTGAGTCCATCTAGAAATGTAACTGTTCAAGGGTAGGGGGGCAACCGAACAAAGAAAGCATTTAAAGCCATCTTCTGTAGCATCATCATGGTTAGTCATGGAAAAACAGTTGAGCTATGCTCAGATTATTTTCATTTGTAAAATTTCTCTTCATGGACATATGGAAATAATAGCTGGTTGCTTTAATGGTGAGCTGTGTCTATAAATAAAAAGGGTTACAAATACAGTTTGTGGGTTTAAATGTATATAAATCAACTGCTGCCTTCACTCCTGCTTTTGACACGGATCTCTGTGTACATTTTGCTCTTGATTTTCAATAATGGGATCAGGCAATCTTCCATGAAAGCCGTGATTCTCAAAAAAACCCACACAGATAGCCTTTTCTTTACTTTGATGGGAATATGCATGTTCCAAATGAGTTGACGATGGGGCACAGAGCATCTGAAATTACCAATACAATTAGGAAACAAAGGACTTTGTGGAAAAGGCTCATCAGGGAGGTGGGACAAGGTGGTTTTGGTTATGGAACAGAGAAATTATATTTATGTCCCAATTACTTATACTGTGCATGGCGATGCTTGTGTTACCAGGCATATAGTCAAGAAACCCACAGGCGCTTGTAATTGGATCTCCCTATCTGCGGCATCCTGGAATTGTTCTGCAGATGTTAGATCAGATGAGAAAGTTCATTATGGTCCTGCACAAATATGTTCCTCAAGAGCTGCAGCTGCAGCCTTTGCTCTGTAAGGAATCTTCATAGGAATGTTTAAGATTTGCCTTGCTGGATCAGATCAAAGGACCATCTATTTCCAATGTTCTGCTTTCACCAGAGGCCAGGCAGATGCTTGCTGGTTGCTTTGCAGCTTCTGGCGCTCACAGATATACGCTGCCTCACTCCACTTGGGGCTCTTATTTGCCTCTCATGGTGTGTTCATATACTTATCTTCCTTGACTCGGTCTACTTGTATTTAAAACCTTCTAAATTGGTGGTCAGTCTCGCATCTTCTGGTACTGGGTTTCAAAAAGGTTAATTAGGTGTTATGTAAGGAATTGCTTTGGTTTCTTAGCCCTGCTGAGTATAATGCTAACCTCAGCTTCACTGGAAGACCCTTTGTCTATAATAGTGAGAGAGGGAAGAAAATGTCTCTGTTGCCACACGGTTTATGAACTTTTTTTGATCTTGCTAACGTCTCTCTATCACTCATCTTTTCCCACTGAACTAGAAAGCCCCAGATGCTTTGGCCTTTTATCAGACAGAGCCCCCCAAGGCTGTGATCATTCCAGTTGACCTTATCTGTGCAAATTTTATTTGTGTTGAGAGGGGGCAACCAGAAAGGCATGCTATATTCCAAATGCGTTGAACCATAGATTTATATAACGGCACAATACTTGTGCATTTTCTAGCTTTCCTAATAATCTCCAGTGATCCTGTCAGGGCAAATAATAAATTTATTTATGTATATATTTACTTCTGTATTGTTATATCAGTACACACATCAGGGTGGTGTCCAATGTTAAAACACAAAAAAACCATTAAATAAAAATTAAAATACAGTTCTTCACAGCCACAGCACACTGAGTTGCTACCGCTAGAATAGTATTTATTTATTTATTATCAGATTGAGAAACTTGTACACTGACTTTTGATATTGTAGTATTAAGACTGTGCCTGGCTTCGATGGATCTCTGTAACCTTCCCTGTGACCTTAGCGTATAAACAGCAGTATATAAATCTTAAGAATAAACAAACAAGCCTGGACCATTAAACCAAAACTAGGATCAGAAGAGCTGAAATTGAACCCAACCTTTGCCTAACCTTGAGGAGAAACTTGGAGCGCACTACTGGATTGGCACCATTCCTTGAATGGTGGTAATACTAGCCTGATGAAGGAAAGCAGACACAGTAGAGTAGCCTCCAGCAACTATGAATCATGTCTTTCATTTGTGAAGAATTTTAGTGGATATTGCTCAGTGGCTCTATTTTATAGTAGTTTATTGGAGCAGTGCAGAAAGGTTAATGTGGTGTAGTGGTTAAGAGTGTTAGACTCAGACCTGGGAGACCAGGGTTCAAATCACCAATCAGCCATGATGCTCACATGGTGATCTTGGGCTAGTCACCATCTCTCAGCCTAAAGTACTGCACAGGTTTCTGTGTGAGGATAAAATGGGGAGGTGAAACCCAGGGCCAGCCCAAGACAAAATGGGCCCCGCTCCCTGCCAGGGTAGAAGGGGGGGGGAGTGAAGATCAACAGGAACAAGGGGAGAATAAAGATCCACATCAGGATCTGCTACCCCTATGGATTCTGCCACCTGAGGAGCTTGCCTCTCCTTGTCTTATGGATGGGCTGGCCCTGGGGAAACCCATGTATGCCACCATGAGGGGTTTTTTGTTTTTTGTTTTGTTTGTTTTATTTTTTTATTTTTTTGAGGAAAGGAGGTATATAACTGTAATGAATCTATTGCAGCATGAGTTTTCATAGGCAAGTACACTCTTTATGAGATGAAGTGGCCAGTCAGTTTCAAATAAACTGGAAGTGGAGAGATGATTTAGCAAACTTGTGAAGGTAGGAGAGAGATAAAGGAACACCACATCCTGACAGCAAGGAGGTCATAGACAGATCATTCAGTGGATTAACCAGACCATTTGGAGGCACAGGCCTATATATTTTGACGGGGGCTGTGTTTCAGTGATGTAATAGCAAGCAGAAAAAGTGTATGCTTGTTGTGTCTGGGTGCCCCTTGCTCAGAGTGGATGCTAGCAGTGAGGAAAGTTATCCCACATGCTGAGGCGACTAAGTCATTGTTCTCTTTTTTTAGTACACTAGGCTGCAGCAAGTAACATCCGTCAGTGATGCTTTACATTGCCCAATCTGATAGGCTGCATGACATTATGGCATCACCACACTCATACAGAATCGCTGATTGGCTGGGATCAGATGGTGTGGAAAAATAAAGAATCCTTAAAACTGTATCCCAAATTATGACAATTGGGGATTCTGAACATTCAGAAAAAATATGACCTGGAACGAAGGTTTCAGCTAATCAGGGACTTTTTTTCCCACCCTTGAGGGCCCACTCCCTGCCCCCTGCTCTGGAAATATTTGCAGGCGTTTAGTGCAATCTTGATCAGGCATACTCAGTCTTTGCAGAAGGGTAGCATGTTCCGTTTCTGCTCTTGATGATGATGATCTAATTTAGCTGACTTTATTCCCCAATTTTAATAAGACTTGTCTTTAATTACTGATAGTCGCTTCTGAAAATTTCAGCTTTGCTAGAACTCTTTGACTTTGAGCCCAAGTTGCACAAGGCACTAGCAATTTCTGAATGGCCTTTAGAAAGAAAGCTTTTTCAAAATCCACCAATAAAAATATGCAGAATACAGAGGGAAAATGTCATGGACAAGAACAGTAGCTGCCTGTGCAGAAATAATTTTTTTCGCTTCATTTCCAGGACATAATGGCTGTGTTCAGATGATCATATATTGGCTTAATAAACTGAGATGCTGAACAAGCCTTTTGCCCATTTATGACATTTTATCCAAAATATGGTTACCAACTTTGGAGCAAGGGAGGGCCTTAAGCCACATTTAGAACTTAGTGTGGACTTCTGCATCAAATTTCTGTCCTGACAACATCACTGGTGAGGTGTGTGCCCTGGTGGGATTGGAATATCTCTTCTTGGGTTTGGGACTGGTGGAGTGAGGTGAAGGGTCCTCCTGGACTAAATATAATTTAGGGGAGGAATTGTGAGATTCAGAAGACAGGGGCTACCTGAAGCACAGGGAATGAATGCCTTATTGGGGCATGGATATCCCTAGTAGATCACCTGACTGTCTCCAGTGGTAAAGAAACCTAGTCTTTGGAGCTCTTCTCTGACAGGGCTGTGATTTGGGGACCTGCCCATACAGTTCATACATGGCCTGGGCATGTATGTTATGCATATGATGGACCCTCAGACTAGGCATATGTCTGTGAGAAGCTGCTGCTCATGTGATCAACCCACCCCTCTTTCGTGATAGACTGTCCAAATGGGACTTAATCACACAGACAGCTTGGGGTAGACAATACTAAGCTAGATGGAATAATGGCCTGGCTACCAGTTGCAGTTTCTGATATTCCTGGTGTTGGACAGTGAAGTCCTTAACACTGGATTTGAGTGGTGGTCAGCTGAGCATTATGGTTATTGACTCTGTGGCTTCTTACAGTTTCCCATACTCCTGCAATATCCTGCTTACAATATTCAAGAAAGCTGATGTACCGTATTTTTTGCTCTATAAGACTCACTTTTTCCCTCCTAAAAAGTAAGGGGAAATGTGTGTGCGTCTTATGGAGCGAATGCAGGCTGCACACCTATCACAGAAGCCAGAACAGCAAGAGGGATTGCTGCTTTCACTGCATAGCGATCCCTCTTGCTGTTCTGGCTTCTGAGAATTTTGTCTTCTTCCTTGTTTTCCTCCTCCAAAAACTAGGTGCATCTTGTGGTCTGGTGCGTCTTATAGAGCGAAAAATACGGTAACTCCTTTCTTTCTCTCCCTCTCCCTCAAGAGTTCTAATTGATTTATGTTTTCTTCTGATTGCCCTTGGCTTTGAAGTGAGCCTTCCTGAACTCTTTTCATAGAAGATATGACGGCGTGTACTTCAATTTGCTGCAACTGTCTGCAAATGCTAGATCCTACTCTTACTAGAAGTAATTTATCTAACTAAAACTCATGCAGATAGCTTATGGTATTGTATTTGTGAATTTTGGGATAAATTTGTATTCCCCCACCCACTCACCCGCAACATGTGGGAGATAATAGGTGCATTAAAGTATAAAGTGAAACAAAAGAACAAGGAACTTGCTCACGCTTGTCAAACACAACGTCATTGTATACACAGATTTGATTGCTAGTAAAATCTTGATGCTGCTATGGTCACATGTATTTTAAAATATGTTTTTTCCCCTGCCATTTTTGACTTAAAACATCTTCTATCATCAAAAAGAAACATGTAAAACATATAAGTACTTGTGATTGAATGCTCTTAGTGCAGCCATTTTAAAACTTGGTAGCAGAAAGTATTCTGAGTCACAGAGCACACTTTTCTCCGTTGAAGAATGTTCATTATCATAATTTTGTTCACATCCAAAATGGTTCCAAGCCTATTTACATTTCATTGCAACTAAGCCCCACTGAAACCATCTGAACAAGTTAGTCAAGCTAACCAATTTAAGTACCAATACTTTTAAAATAATAAGGTGCAACTAAATTCTGCTGCTTTCGGTTTCAAGTGATAGGTTGTACATTTTTATCCATAGGTAGATCAACTGACACTTTAGATATCTGTGGTGCTCATTTCCATCACTTGAGTTTATTAATCCCTAGAGTTTATTTATTTACCATTTAAATGATTTATATATTGCCCCTCAGCAGAGCTGTGAGTAATGGGCATTCTTGTTTACTTTCTGAATAACTATTTGATTTAGTTATAATAGAAGGGGTTTTTTTAAAATGTCCTTTCATTTTTATGTGTTGTAACTTAACTTTTATAAGTTGTAACTACGATACCCTCACACTTCCTTTACTATCTCCAAATAGAACATACATTGTGGTTTTGTTAATTTGCAGATGTACTTACACTTACCTGGTCAAAGTTCTTAATCAAACTGCAACCCTGATAATATAAAATATGTGTGGTTTAATAGCTAAATTGAACAACAAGATAATGTAATCAAACAAAAGGAAGCTGATGTTCTAAGCAACTGCTACACTGTGTGGGGTATTCTGATACCTTGTTGTTTTTAGTTATCGTAATTGTTCTCCATACTTGCCTTCTTCAAACTTGAAACATCTGGACTATATTGGAGTAATCTACTCATGTGAGCAATGAAACATCAGAAGAGGTACTCTGGTAAAATTACAGTGATTACTTCCGTGAAGAGGATGTGCTAGAAACTGGAAACCCCTTTCCACAGAGGCACTTTCTGTGATCTTTTGTGAATATATTCTCTGATGTCACACTGCTCGCGTGAGGAGACCGTCTGGCACAAGTTCTTCTTTGTGTGTTTCTTTCTGCACATGTACACATTTCTATATGAACTCAGTGTGCAAATGAATGCAAGAAAGAAAGTTCTTTCCCCCCCACAAAAGCCATAATGGAATTTACTGTCACTGGATATGGTGGTGACGGCTGACTTAGGTAACTTAATCCAAAGAGATTTGGACAAATTCACCAAAGATAGATCTATCAATAGTGATGCTTACTACAGGGATCCTCTATATTCAGAGGCAGTTTCTATAGAGCATCAGCAGATGGGGACTTAATGCTCAGCTTGATGGGCGAGCCCTACCACTAGGAAGAGTGAGATGGCAACTTCAGGCAAATGCAGGGGGACAGAAGGAGAAGTGTCCTGAGCAGAGGTTGTTATGTGCTGGAAAACTAGGTGTCAGAGAATTCCAGTGAGAATGAAAATTACTAATTTTGGCTTATTATTCCATGTCCAGATTTGAAATCAATTCAGTAAATACAATTGGTTGTTCACTGTTATTTCTGCTTCCAGTCTGCAAACGAAATTTAATTGATGATGAGGTCGTCCCCCGCCTTTGCAATGTTTCCCCTTTGAAATGAATGATGTAGAATATTGTCGTGCTAATTAAAATAATTAAAATTATGCCACAGCAGACCGCAAGACAAATAATGTAGGGTTTTGTTTTTTTCCCAGAAGTCAAACTGCAGCAGAATGGAAACAGTGCAATGACCATGGGTCAGAATAGAAGCCAATACCTTCTTACTTCCCTATGAGAACAGAGCAGTGTATAACACATATCCCATGTAGCACTCCCAGTAGCGGAGCACAGTAGGTGCAGCCAGCCTGAGTGCCTTCCCTGATGGGGGTGACATCGCCACTGGCTGTGTCCCCATGATGCTCCCCACCGCTGGCGCACCCTCCTGGGATGCACGCCGACACCGACGCACTCCCATGGCAGCTAGCCCTGTCCCGCAGGTGACTAGCCCCGCCCCCGTGGGCCGCTCAGGGTGTTGGAGCAGCTAGCTCTGCCTCTGAGCACCCCTAGCACCCTGCTTTTACATGCCACAGAAGACACTTTCCACTGCCAATGCCGCAGTGAGATCCATAACATGCCTATAGGCTTTAGTACATGAAATGTGGGGCATTGCTTTGTCCTTCGCTTCAGGAAGCAAAATGTATTTGACCATGTCTGTCTGCTTATGACTATCCCAGAGCCATCCAGTTGTCTATTTCAGAAAGTAGGACCCTGGGCTAGATTAAGGCTGTTCTTACGTTCAAGGCTTGGCCATTCAGCCCATACAGAAGTGAGTGGGCTTCCAAACCCAAAAGGCTTGTGGTACACAAGGCCTGAGGCTTATATGTTTGGTTCCCCCCAAAATCATCAGTGGGAGTGTGTGTTGGAAAATCGTAACTGTATGAACAGCTCTCTCCATGTGGGTTGTCCGTTAAAAGCACCTGAACTGGGGCTTGGACGCTTGTGTACCAGAAATATCTCAAAAACACACTAATGCACACAAAATAACTTTTACATGGAGGATGCTTTGCATTTTCTTAAGGTGGTTTGTGGTGTTATGGAGAGAAATCCTTCCCCCAAACCCCCAGTTTGGCATCGCAATCCACTGCACACAAACAGTTTGCTGCAAGGAGACAGTCACCACAGGGAGCACTTTAAAGTGGCCTCCAGGTGGAGGTTGCTTTCATGAGCTCCGGCCCCTAAGCTGTACAACTCAGCGCAGAATAAAAGATCACAATGGGGGAGCCGCATTGGTGCGTCAATCAAGGGAAAGACTTTCGCTGTGCTTTAGGGAGAAAATGAATCTTGTGGTTGAAATCCACACATCTGGATATCCTCAAATGAGACATTTTCCCCACTAAAATATCTCCATAGATTTCAGGTTTCTCCTCCCTGGAAATTTTGCTTTTTCAGTTTGTGGTAGAATACACCTCCCTTTGATGAATACAAGCAACATGGGACACTTCTACCATGTCATAGAGGATGCTACATTGTTGTGTTTAAACTTGAAAAATGCAGCTGTTATTTAATATTATGGCTCCCGTTTAATATTTTAATTAATACACATGATGGTGGTGATATGTAATGGGATGCTTTCTTGCACTTGCTGTAATCACCCATTACAAGTCCTGCAAATAAAGTTGTGGCCTCTTCCTTCGAATATGCTTGTCTATGGCTGCAATCCTAACTGCACATAACACAACTTATTTATTTCAGCAGGAGTTGTTTCTGAGTAGACACATGTAGGGCTGAGCTGTAAATCTCTTCCAGTGGCAGAGCAGTGATTACAAAACTGGTTAAAAGAGAAAAATAATCTGTCCTCATTTAATTCTGTTTCTTTATGAAATTAGGGTGGTTTTTGGTTACTATATTTTATTTAACATTTTTGCCCATCAGTGTATGACGACACATTCCTTATATTAATTACACTCTGCTTGAATTTTTGCCCCGGCCTTTTTAAAATCTGGAGGTAATGATGGCTAACAAAATTATCAAAATTGAGGCAAGAGTTCTTACACGGAACATATTTTAAATAAATAAATAACTGATGCAACATATTGCAAAACCTTCTAAAGTGCAAGGAAAAGTCAGGCTATATAACTCTCTCTGATTTTGTTCTCACAGATGAAATTAGCAAATAGTTATTATACCTCTAAAGTTACAAAAAATGGTTTGTAACAAAACCAGGGGGAAACCCAGTTGACTTCCTAATTTAGCAAAGGAACCACAGCTGCTATTTATGCAGTAGGTTTTCCAGATGTCTGTCTGTTCTGTGGAATAGTGGTGTAATTTCAGGAAGGAAGGGATACAATTATGCTATCAGATGATGTTGTCAAACACTCCACATTTCACTGTACTGATGTAGATTGAGTCTGTACTGCAAGTCTTTAGATAATGCATTATATACCGAGTCATAGTCTGCCTGCCTTCATTAACATTGTGTATCTTATTTTAAAAGCAAGGGCATATTCTCTCAAATCATTCCCATATCTGAACACACACACACACACACGAATGCCAATGTTCTGTTTTGGAGTCTTCTCTCACTGCATGTTCGAGGGCGGAACCAGATGTAGCTGCCAATGAAAAGTCAGCCCATGTTCACCTCCTCTCTCCCATTAGGCAAGCTTACTCGTGTTGTTCCTCTGCCTCGACAATGATGCGGTTATGAGGTCCAGAAATGCAAAATGTGAATGGAGACCCCACCCTACCCCACCTATGAGGCAAGGTAAGGTGACCACCTCAGGTGGCAGGATTCACAAGGGCAGCAGATACGGCCTCCAGGGATTGTTTTTGTTATGGTGGCAGCGACAGCTGTGGTGTGCTCCTTGGAGGCCAGATCTGCTGCCTCCTCAGCATCCCTCCCAATGCCATCTCTATAGCAGCTTCTTGGTGAATAGGAGGAGCTGCTGGTCCCCTCCCCCTTGTTCCCAATGCAGATATTAATTCTCCCCTGGTTCCTGATGTAGATCTTCACTCACCCCTTCCTCACTCACCCTAGCACAGAAGAGAAGCGCCATTTTGTGGTCTGCCTCAGGTGGCAAAATGCCAGCCCTGGATAAGAACATAAGAAAGCCGCATCGCACTAAAAGGCCCATTTAATCCCGCATCCTGTTCTTACCTACCTGGTGGATGAACCTGTTTCTAACCCATCTGACTTTCATCACACCTTTTTTAATAATTCTGCTCCACTTCAGCATTAATCTACGCTTAAACAAAATTCCTCTCAAGATATGATGTATTTCAGCGCTTATTTCCCTCCTCAAAATATGTACTTAAACTCTTACTTTTCACCTGAAATACATATTTGAATGTGGGCATCAATACATTTAGACCACTAAGAACTGTGCCACAGCGTCTGGAGATGTGTGAAATTTGGTGTCTATCTAAATTCCAATCCGCATCGGAATTCCGTAAGGGAATTCCGAAAGATCAAATTTCTCAAGTATCTGCAGTTGCAGAAAACCTAGCCAGATGGGCAGGGTATTAATAATAATAATAATATTTCATGCAGAAGAGCTCAGGTTCAATCCCAAGCATTTCTAGGTTTGTTGGTGTGTGTTTTAAGTGTCAAGTGGCAGTGAATAGCAAAGGCCACAGTCTGAGACCACAACACTGAGTTAGCTAGGCAAAGGGTCTTGGAACAAAAATAACTTTACTAGGGATGAGAAGAACTCAAATGGAACTTGTGCTTTTGGCAGCAACCCCAAGTTCAGCAGTGAGACCCCTCCAGCCAATGTTTGTTTCCAAAGTTAGTTTCCTGTCTTTCTGTTCTCATAAGTATGCTTCGCTTTCATATCCCTGAGACTCAAGGGAGCATCCATGCCTCTCCTACAGTGTAATGTGAGAAAGCAATGGAGGGTACTTCTTTTTTATGTTTTTGAGTCACAGTCCTGTGTTTGAAAATATGCACAGTTAATCTTCCACACAGCAGCTGTTTCTATAGGATAATGCAACAACGCATGGTATGTAGCACGGATAGGAATGTTTCCCCCACCCCCAAGAAAATCCTTAAGGTCAAACTTTTTAAGTTGATGAAAACCAACAAATTGAGGTCAAAAACTGCCTTTCTGAGCCTCATTTAATTGCCACAGAGTACTGGAGCATATAGCAAAAGCTTATGCAACAGGCAGAGATTTTAGCAACGCAGAAATTCAACAGACTGAATGGAGATTGTAATGGCAGATCGAGCCCTGGCTGTCCTTTCTGTTGTCAGACTATATATTATTTTAGTAGAGAAATAGGCCATGGTTGAATGATTTGATTAACTCCTACTCAAATCCCCCACATACATATCTGCACTATTTAACAACGGCTTCTTCTTAGACTCCCAACGCATCCGAAGCATTTTAGTGATCGTGGCAGTAATGCAGACTGTTGTGTTTGTTTTTTCAAAGCCCATGATGTTCAAAATCAAGAAGGCATGTGCTGCTAAAAGTGCTTTCAAGAACTTGGTCTATCTTTGGATCTGATCGTCTTTCCATATTTATTAGATTAAACCCTAGCCTGTCCTTGCCAATTAACGACGGTATAAGTAAATTCTGCGGAGAATGAAAAGTGCAAATAATTTTGGCAACTGAGCTTTTATTCAAACATTTGATCTGTGATGAGTTTGATGCCTAAAATGCCATTGCCCAGGTCTTCCACTAGAGCTAACTTCACACATTAGTCATCTGACGTGGGCATCATTCAAGAACCAGGGAGCAGGAATCCGCTCCCATCACCAGACACACAGCCTAACCCTGCTAGCTAGCTCTGACTTTCCCCAGTTGCTGAGTGAAGAGAATGCTGTTGTACCCATGCCCCACTTCCGGGCTTCCCGAAAAGCATTTTGTTGGACCTTTGGTTTGCATTTAAAAAGCTATTCTTATGCTCTTATGTTGACATCCATCTGTACACAAAAAAAGCCTGTGCATGACCTGAATACATTTTTGGATATGTTACAGCAAATGCCTGAAATGTGGTGAAAGTGATTGATTACTAGCAGTCTTGTGTTTTCAAAATGTGAGAAAATGCATTTCAAGCACTTCAACGTGAATGTCATCATTCGCCAAATTTTATATGGTCACGGAGCCTCGTTCAGTGTTTCCCAAATTGGGCTCCCCAGCTGTTGTTGGACTACAACTCTCATCATCCATAGCTAGCAGGGATCAACAGCTGGGGACCCAAGTTTGAGAAACACTGGCCTGGTTCCTAGCTACAGAAGTAGTTCATCAAGCATGACAAATCGAGGCTACCATTAAAAGGTAGAAAATCATCAGCAGTTTAGTTATTGCTGTATTATTATTATTATTATTATTATTATTATTATTATTATTATTATGCAGCATGGGGTGCCATTTTAATGCTCTGCCTTAGGCTCCAAAATGTCTTAGGCCAAAGGAGGGGAACCTAAAGCCCTTCAATATTCTATGCCTGGCTGCTGAGATGCTCCCAAGTTCACACCCCCTTCCCAGACCACACCCATCACCAGCCCTGCTCTGCATCCCCCTTGAGTGCTTTTGCCTGGCTATAATGCATCCTCTTGCTTGCCTAGGTGGAGGATGAAGAGATGTATGATTTTTGTGTGGCTGCAATGCAGCCTACTGTTCACAAAGGCAAAAATAGCACCTGTTGTTCCTCTAACTTTTTGCCTCTGGCACCACCCACCACTGGCATGCGGCCCTTGAAAGTTTGTCTATGAGGAGCTGTGGTCTTGGGCTGAAAAACATTTCCCACCTGTGTCTAAGGCTGTCTGCACCATTGGCTGTAACATATATTAATCTTCAGCAGAGTAACTCTTTTGACTTTAAAGAGAACATGCAAATTGCAGTGATGACTATTTCTGGTGAATATAATATTTTCATGCGTGAGAGAGATAGTAAGTTAAAAACATACCATCTTTACATAGCAATTTTGGTTTGCGCCTCTAAAAAATCAACCCCTAAATTGTCTAGGGCAAAATGCAAATTAATCTTGCACAATATCCACCCTGTCTCTGATCTACATGGACTTCTCTGCTTTAGCTTAATTAAATAGATCTGTAAATGTAAATCAGAGAAATCAACTGTACAGAGAAATGGGGAGAAAAGGCTAGATGTGGCATATCAGAATTGATAGGTACATATATCAATAGCTGCATAGGTTTCCCACAAATTACAGCACCTATTTAAATATGCTACGACTGTTTTCAATTGTTTGACTCATGGGTAACATATTTCTAATAGATGAAAGGATAGCAAGTCACGGATTGCATTAGTCCATTGTAAATAAAACCAAAAGTAACCTGGGATTTTGAACTGGGGGAAAACTAGATTTTGTAATAGAAAAGCACATATTCCGCAGCTGAGATTACAAAACTGTATATTTACTTAATTTGCACTTTCAGTTTGAAATTGTATTTACAGTCTGGAAGGCATCCTTCAACACTCAGAAAATTGGAGATCAAATGCTGTGTAGAAACAGAGGGACAAGGTGGTGGCTGGGCTAGTGGACATCCCATTCATATGTTCTAAATGTTCCTAAATGTGCACACATTTTTGCATTTTTCAGCCATGAGATGGCTTTCCATTTTATTATACACACATGCACCACATCAGCGGTCCATGTAGCTATCAGAATTATACTTCTTCATTCAGTTCTCTGATCACTGCTTACAGATTTCTATTCTACATTCTTCAAATAATATCTTATGTTAGCTGTTAGAGGTATCGGGTGGTTGCTCGAGAGCAATCAGGCAATATGCCTCACTAGTGTGTTCTAAAGCTTTCTTATTGGTGCTAAAAAAACCTTTAGAATGCAGAGCACCTCTATTCCATGTCTTGCTCATTCACTGGCAGAACCTGAGAGTGGGCGCTCCTTAAATCTTCCCCAGCAGAGTAGTTTATTGACCCCCAGTCTGCGCCTTCCCTCTCTGCGCGAAAGCCTACTGCGCAAGGAAGGCTTGGGTAACGGGGGCCTCCCTCCTCCCCGCTTTGCTCAGGCAAGGTGTCCTGGCACCGCCTCGCATCCTCCGAGCCCTGCATCTCCTCCCCACTAGAGGCGTGGCTTCCTTCCTCTACTGAGGAAGTGCTGCTTCCCACAATCTTTGGGGGCTCTCTGTAATCCATCCGCCTTTTCCCCTGTCGCCCCTGAGCCGATGGCAGTTCCCTGTCATTAGCCTATGGCAATTTTCTGTTCTATCTTCAGGTTTCATTCATTTTGCCTTCTAAACACTGGAAGCCGCAATCCTGAAAACAGTGGGCTTTGCTTCTGAGCAAATATGTTTAGAATCATGGTTGCAAATCTACATCCACTTACCTTGAAGTAAATCCCACTGGACTCAATGAGACTTCCATGCAGACTCGTATAAGATTCCACTCTGAGTCTACTAGAGCTAAAATCCTTGAGTATGGATACAGAAAGAGAAACATAGCTCATATGCAACTATTGTCTATATTGTGTGAGGCATAGTAATATCTAAGCCTGAATATCCAACTTTTTTTCAAGGAGGTGATTGACTGAGAAATCTAAGTATTCTAAAAATATTTTTACCCCTTCCACCGAAATACAATCTGCCTACAATTCTCTTTCTCAGCCACTGCTAATCTATCACCTGCTGTACATGTCCCGTTTTCTTTTCAGCTAAAAAGAATAATCCAGTAATGTGGTTTTAAAAAAGGTGATATGGCTTGCTGAAAAATGACACAAACCCAAAAGTCATATAACCATTGTGTGGGGGAACTAGTGATCAAAACAAATGAATCATGCAATGTAAGAAATCTTATTTTTAAGGTTTTCAAGTAGCACAAAGTCCACTCAGAGGTCAGTCCCATTGAGTTAAAAAGGACTTAAGCCCATGGCTACAGGATTGCAGTTTCAGGTTATCGTTTAGTAGTCTCTGAAGTGAGCATTATGGAGAAGCTAGTTTATACTTTAGATATGCAATGCTCTTTGAAGATTATGTTCTTCTATCTCAGTTCATATTATTGCTGTTGCTTCTACACAGACTTGCACATATTTAGGATAGTGTTCCAGCAGAAAAACAAGGGATTCTATCCCATAATATCTGCTAATGCTTATAAAGTTCACGCACAGCAAGTGAGTCAACTGAACTATTTTTTTTAAATAACAGTAGAAATACTTACTGTAATTGTTTTTTTATTATTATTTAGCAAACTTAATGGATGAAGGGATATTTTACAGTTTTAAGATGGAAGTTTAAAATGAATTCCGTTTCAGGATTTGATGTAATTTTCTATTAACCTGGCTAATCCTCAAAAATTCAAACAATTAGTCTTTGTAATGTTGGCTAAATCTTTTGGAAAATTTGTGTCCTCCCCCCTCCCCTCCCCCCCCCCCCGCAACTAAGAAACAACAGCACAATCAATATAAAGTTAAGCCCTCTTTAGTTTCATTGATTTCAATGGGAAACAAGTACTCGAATTCCATTGATTGAAATCAATAGGACTTCAGCTGCATAACTCTGACCATATCATGCCCCAGGTGTGCAATAATTCTACATACTTTGATTCTAAAGCTTTGTAGGCTGCTGGCTGCCTGCTGGCTTACCAAACAATTCACTCTCTTTTGATTGTGTTGCACAAAGTCGCTGCTCTCCTAGTAATGTGAACTTCCTTCTGTTCACATCTGGAAATCTTTGATCCATTAACAAAGCTAAACAAAAGAGCTTTGCCACTGCTGCAGTGAATAAATGCTGAAGGACTGGTGACAATCACACCCCAAGTATGATTCATTACTGTCTTAGGACACTAATAAAAGCATTCTTAATGCACATTAAAAATGAACTGCTGATAAAAAAAAAATAGCATTTGAGACCGGTGGGTTGAATCCACTGAAGTCACTGCATAAGCGGAATAAGTTCCACTTAGGCAATGAAACTTCTCCTGCCATGTTTGCATTCTCCATACCCACCTCCACAGACCCTATAACTTAGTATATAGAGTACATACTTTGCATTTAGAAGGGTTGATGTTCAATTCCTGGCATCTTGTAAGACAGGCATAGGCAAACTCGGCCCTCCAGATGTTTTGGGACTACAATTCTCATCATCCCCGACCACCGGTCCTGTTAGCTAGGGCTCATGGGAATTGTAGTCCCAAAATATCTGGAGGGCCGAGTTTGCCTATGCCTGTTGTAAGACCTATCCAAGTAGTTGCCCCCCGCCCCGAAATTAAAATTCAGTGAGGGAGACTGGGGGAATGCTGTCGACTTTTTCATTGCTGTGCCCACTGCCATCCACATCTTCAGCACAGAACCTGTGGTACTTCCATGGGGTAGTTGTTGTTGTCATTTAGTCGTGTCTGACTCTTCGTGACCCCATGGACCAGAGCACGCCAGGCACTCCTGTCTTCCACTGCCGCCTGCAGTTTGGTCAAACTCATGTTAGTAGCTTTGAGAACACTGTCCAAGCATCTCATCCTCTGTCATCCCCTTCTCCTTGTGCCCTCCATCTTTCCCAACATCAGGGTCTTTTCCAGGGAGCCTTCT
The DNA here is from genome assembly GCF_964270895.1 of Podarcis filfolensis. Classification (NCBI taxonomy): domain Eukaryota; kingdom Metazoa; phylum Chordata; class Lepidosauria; order Squamata; family Lacertidae; genus Podarcis; species Podarcis filfolensis. The sequence continues at coordinate 19,686,114 of NC_139609.1, forward strand.
CTTCTCACGAGGTGGCCAAAGTATTGGAGCCTCAGCTTCAGGATCTGTCCTTCCAGTGAGCACTCAGGGCTGATTTCCTTAAGAATGGATAGGTTTGATCTTCTTGTGCATAGGGTAAGCCCTGCACAGGGGGTCTAAATCAAGTGAGGATCAGGGGGTCTGAATCAAGTGAAGAGCTTGTGTAGGTGCTGTAGGCTCCCTACTGCACCTGTTTGTTATCCCACGCACATAGTGTGCCGGGGATGAGCATACTGACATGATGGGAGAAGCAGCTGCCAATGCATTCCCACCCTCCCTAATCACAAGGGAAACTTGGAGAAGCATCACTGTCATGCTTTCCAGTAGCCCAAGGGAACAATCTCCCACACTCCATCCATGTGGTGTTCTGTGGGTTCTCAAGAGCCAATCTGGGGAAACAGAGTGGGCAAGAGAGGAGAGGGGAAAGTCACATTGCACAAGCAGAACCACTTGCACTGGCTCCCACTAGCACACCTCCTTAGTAGAACCTGGTCCTAATGTGCATGGGAGTCCAGAGATGGGCATGGTGACATGATGGAACAAGAGAACACTCAGTGGACCCATACTCTCCCTAATCACAAGGGAAACTAGTGCCTGAACAGGGATCTAGTTAAAAAAAGTGGTGCTAATGATCCATAGAGCCACCGCCAGTCAGTCAGAGGAGACAATATTGACCTGGTATAAGGCCTCTTCCCATGTTCCACTTCTTTGCTTTCAACCTATAGCCCTCTTTGTCATGGGACTTCTCATTAACCGCCCTGGGCTCCTTTGAGAGGAATTATATGCACAACCTGAGTTGGCTGTTCCATTGAGGCTGAGGGGGGAGGGGGGAAAGTCACTATGAACTGAGTGGGTGGGGTGGGGTGGGGGGAATATGTAATACACAAACACTGTTCCTCAGTGGAGGATGGTATGAGTTAGAGTATGTATAGTATGAATGAATAAGGGGAAATCACAGGCTATTTATGAATTTATTCCCCACCTTTCTGCAATGGTACACGAGATGAAATAAGATGAAAAGTACTAGCTAAAAGCAAGACGAAATGAAATCTAAAAACAAAATTGAGCCGACAAGCAAAATCAACGGCAGTTAAAAATAGACATGTGACAGTTTTTAAAGCAGATCACACAACAGACGATTGGGAGCCATGGGAATGTGATACCCTAAACTTATGAAACATCTTAGACCACAATGCTGTGGAGCAATAGACACTAACAGTGCCATCGAATCTACAACGGCTTCCAGGTAAGCTCCATGGAACTTCCTGGCTCTTACTTCTGAGTAAAGTCATGCAGGATTTGCTGTGCAAGTCATAGCTTTATCAAATCACTGAATGAACACATGAGGAGATATTCAACAAAATAACTGTACTAGCGCAAAGATTAGCACTAGGGCAGCAGGACTTCCCCCCATCCCACCTACATCTTGCACTGCCCCCCCCCCAATCTCAGCAGAGGGCAGGGGCAACCCCCAGAATCAATGGAGGAAGCAAGTGGGAGGAGGAAAGGGGAAGACCGGTTCATTGAACAAGGAGAAGTCCTTGCACTGATGGAACCAGGGACTACCTTGAATACAACTCAGGATGTAATAAAGGCTGTTCCGTAATGCAACACCAAATTAACTTTGAATTAAATTTGTAGCCTCCATTTTGGATTATCTAGATAAATTGTCTCCCTCTGCGCTGGGTTCTCTGCCTTGCAAAAAGGCAGTCATATGACACGCAGGATCAAATCTTTGATGTTTTCTTTCTGGCAGTGCAAAATGGAAATGTGGATACGATTTAGGCTTTCTTCATGTTGGGGAGCACCATTTGCACATGTGCAAGACAGAAAGACAGGGCCAATCAGAGAATGACAAGAGCAGTCACTAACCCACCCTTTGCAAATAGCATTTGATGAAGGCTGAAACTGGGGAGAGAGCAGAGGTGCTGAACATGACCAAGTATTTCAGAGTGCTACCTATGTAAGTAATTAGTAGGTCTCTTGACATTAACCTATCTTTCTAAAACTTCTATCTGCCTCCAGCCTACTCATGGAGCTTATAGATGTAAGCTCTTGCCAAACAAGATTTCCATATAAAATATCTAAGTTCATTTGAGATATAGCCTGCAAAATATGAAGTTGCCAGATTGGGAATAAAAGCCTCAGCAACCTATCACTTTTCCACAGTGCCACTCAGAACATCTGTCTGGCTTTCCTCATACATCATTGTTGCCATCATCTTCATGATGTGTTAAGATCAGCAAGAAGCAGCTCTCCTGGTAGTTCCACTGCCCTCAGAAGATTGGGATGGTGGAGAAGGAAATTCTCTGCGGCAGCACCTAAGTAGTGAGATTCCCTTCCCACAGAGTTGTGTTTGGCATATCCACTATACAGCTTTTGGTGAATGCTGAAGATTCCTTTGTCACTTGAGATGCGTGTTTTTAAGACCCACCCTATTCTTGTGGCTACAATTTGTTTTAAATATTCTAAATTCTCCTTTAAATTATGGTGAAGGGCAGGTAAGAAACCAAATAAATCATCTTCATCTGCACATCAAGGAATAATAAGCCACATGAATCATTGTTCCTCAGTTTCCCTGCTCCAAATTGGGTGCATTTCTGAGCATCTCTTAAGAGGAATTGGATATGCTTCCTGAAACGCTTTCAAAAGTCTTCTGAGATTTGTGTGTGTGTGTGTGTGTGTGTGTGTGTGTGTGTGTGTGTAGAGGGGGGCATAATTGAAGAGGCAAGCAATATCATGAAAGACAGCAACCACACACACACACACACATCACGCAAGAGCAATGCTGTAATCCTGGCTCCTAGGCAACCCACCACTAGCAAATCTGGGTTGACGGATTTGTTTTGACTGCAGAACCACACGGACAAATGGAACAGACAGATGGTATGATGCACATTCATGATGCATACCCTTGTATCACAGTCTAGTCCATAGTGTGTGTGTTAAAAACAAAAAACAAAACCCAGCCATAAATGGAGCCAGAGCTTAAATCTCAGCAGTCTGAAGGGGCCTTAATTCTACCTTAATCAGGGTGTGGGGGCTCTCTTTTTATTTGAAAGAATTCATAGAGGAAGGATCTGTGCAAAAATGCCGACTCCCCTCGCCTCCTCCAGTAGTTTTCTTTTGTCAAGGTGGCGTGTAGAGCCTTTAACAAACTCACCACCAAATAATATATATGAGACGGCTGAAGAAGGCCAATGTTAGCATTCACACCCAGCCTGGATTATGTACAGACATGGCAAGAAGTGAGGGGGGATATAAACAGCAACAAAACTTTTACTAGAGATATTCAGCTCAGTCATTGCTTAAGCAACGGACAAGGCACAAATACTGTGGCTGTTTTGTCTCTCCTCACTGCAGGGGAAAGAAAACCCACCCCCTCTTCTTTCCAAACTTCTTTTATCTGGAAGCCTGGTTGACTAAACAGAGAGAAAGCAATTGCTTGTCAGCGAATGTGGTAAGCATTGTTCAACATAAAAGCAGCTATTTATCCTCTAGTGTAGAAACAGCCGGCATACGAAAGGGGCAAACAAATCACCAACTCCCCCCCCCCCGCCCCCCGCTTGAACGAATATGTTTTTTTTCTCTTTGTTTCACTTTCTCTGCTTTGTAAAACATTCCTCACGATCTGCTAAAATGTACAAGCACGGAACAGTTAGCGAGACATTGCATCGTGTTCCGCTACCACGCTGAATAGCTAGCTGCTCATTTTGGACAAGGACGATGTGGTGTTATGGCTAAGGGTGGGGGCTGTGAGACAGAACCCCCGCCATCCCATTGGTTCAAATCTCTCCTTGGCCATGAATGCACTAGGAGGGGGCCTTAGGAAAGTCATTATCTAGCCTTAGGTCATTTACAACATGGGAATACAAACTGCTGCAAAACCAGGTTAGCCAACACGAGGCATGTCCACGAATCTGCCTCATCCTCTGAATGCTGCATCTGTGGATGGGAGGCAGATGTGCATATTCAAGACCCAACCCTAAAATCTCTCTCTGTGTGTTGCCATGTGCACTAAGTCTGCAACTTCACCTGTGTTGAGCACAGGGGTTGAGACTGTAGGGGTTGTTGTTTTTTTAATTGTTGTTTGTTTGAATGTGAATAGACTACCTCACACATTGTTGAACTATGCTTTATCAGGGTTGCTCTGCACAGAGGACTATATTCATGTTTGAGGCAACAGGAGTAAAAGCCTACTGCAGACTTTCCTAACTCGATATGGGAACAGTCAGGGACTGAACATGTGGGGTGCCACACATACAGGTATTTCCCCCCTTTATTCAGGCTTTTTTGACCCTTAATTTGAAGACCTCTTTTAGTTGGGCAGGAGCTGTCAAGCTATGTTTTTAGGTTTTTACTTGGTTGTTTTTAATTGCTTTCAGTGTAAGTCCTTTTGGGTCACTCTGTGAGAAAAGGGACTAATAAATATTGATATTGATAACACACATGCATGCTATACTATACTGTTCCATTCTGTTTTGATTGAAATGGTTTTACTGGTTATTGTTTGCTGGTTGTTTTTATACTACAATGATACATTAAGAGTATTTATAGATTATATATACTGGGAGATTATGATGAAAGGTGGTTCAGAAATCTTATAAACAAGCAAACAAATAACAATAATTGCATGGGGGAACACTGGGAGGGGCGCAGCAGAGGCAAAGCTTTGCCCTACATGTCAGGAATCTGATATATAAATAGCAGTATATTTCCCATTAATGCTGCAACCCTGAATATACAGTGGTACCTCTGGTTATGAACTTAATTTATTCCAGAGGTCCGTTCTTAACCTGAAACCATTCTTAACCTGAAGTACCACTTTAGCTAATGGGACCGGTGGTGGTGGCATGATTTCTGTTCTCATCCTGAGGTAAAGTTCTTAACCCTAGGTACTACTCCCGGGTTAGCAGAGTCTGTAACCCAAAGTGTTAGTAACCAGAGGTGTTTGTAACCTGAGGTACCACTGTATTTCCCTTGGAGAAGTCCTGTTGATCTTGATGGAGTTTACTTTTAAGTACGCAGACTTGGGATTTCGGCTTTATATAATTTCCAGTTTATGAGGCAGTTACAATTTGTATGTAAAAAAATGTTTTTCCTTCAAGTAACCTCAGTGGTTCCCCCCTCCCCAAAAAAGGGAAGGCAGATGTTTGTTAACCACCACAGAGACACCCCATAGTGCTACCTAGAAATGCTAAGGTTTTTGCATGGGCACCTTGTATGTAAGCAGCCTGTCACATGCCATTGAAAAGCAGCCCAGTGAACTTTAAGATGGTGACAGCACTGGGGGCCAAGTCTCTGTTTCTCATTGCTTCTTACTGGTTATCTCAGTAGTACTTGGATGGAGTGTGGGGGGGGGGGGAATAGCATAGGGCTGCAATCTGCGGCCATACATGGGGAGCAGTGTAGCCAGAGGAACAGATGAGATGAGAAGAAAACAAACCAGGCAGGTCAAAAGATCCTGAAGTTTTTTTAAGGTAAAGGTAAAGGTACCCCTGCCCGTACGGGCCAGTCGTGACCGACTCTGGGGTTGCGCGCTCATCTCGCTCAAGAGGCCGGGAGCCAGCGCTGTCCGAAGACACTTCCGGGTCACGTGGCCAGCGTGACGAAGCTGCTCTGGCGAGCCAGCACCAGTGCCGCACACGGAAACGCCGTTTACCTTCCCGCTATAAAGCGGTACCTATTTATCTACTTGCACTTAAGGGTGCTTTCGAACTGCTAGGTGGGCAGGAGCTGGGACCGAACGACGGGAGCTCACCCTGCCGCGGGGATTCGAACCGCCGACCTTATGATCAGCAAGTCCTAGGCGCTGAGGTTTTACCCACAGCGCCAAGTTTTTTTAGATAGGCACAAATTGTTTGTTCTTCTCAGTAGTTTTCCGTTCCTGAGCTAGCTGTCCGAGGAAGCCTAAATCTTTAATTTGCCTGCCTCTAACAGTTGCTTCTGATGACACCACAAAAAGATAAATTATAGCTTTCAGGCCTTCATTTCATTCCTTTCACCTATAATTCTTGAGTTCCAGACTGCCTGTCTGACCACTCAGTGAGGCTTCTTGAAATGAGTAGATCCCTTCCTCCCTTTTGATGGAGTAGGATGGGATGCAGAGAAAGCTTCCTGAATATGCTTTGTATATATGCAGAAAAAGTAGATAGCCTCAGGGACTTTCAATCACACAAACCACAACCTGCTGGGAATATAAAATGGCACAAAGCAGCCTTCTCAAGGCTACAACTATCACCATCCCTGATTGCTGACCATGCCGGCTGCAAGCTAATAGGACCTGTAGCTCAAAACATCTGAAGTGCAACAGGTTGGAGAAGGATGGCTCCTTGTTAGAATAAGCAATGTACCAAAGATGCATAGTTCTTGTACCAGGCTACCTTTGGCTGCACAGTGATGTAGTGCTCATGGTTTTGAGATGGCTGAAGAGAGGTTAGATGAAACATGTGTAACTAGAAACTGCAAACACATTGAAGGACATGGTTAACCTGTTCGTTTTCAATCTCTTTTACTAATGCGACATTTATTGCTTTTTATTGTGAGGCTTTTAAATTTTGTTTTGGTGGCTTTTATTTTATTTGGTGGCTTTGAGGGTGTTTAAAAACAAACAGCTGCTCTTGTATGCCCAAATGATCTCTGCAGCACCAAGGACTGGAAATGCCATTGTAAAAACAAAATCCTGAAATTGCAATATCAAATTCAGCATTAAAAAATCAAGCATGGTGTCTCTAGTGATGAATATTCCTCACCACTCGTGCATTTGGATACAGTTCACAGAAACAACTTACTTGTGCCTTTTTCTAAGAATGTAATGGCAGAAGAGGCCATTGCATTGCATCTTGATGGACTGATAACATGCCTCATCGGCTCCTTGTGAGCAGACACAGAAGATGCTGGACCAACTGCCTTGAGCCAACTTTGTCACTCGTCTGCCTCTTCCAATTCATCTGGGAAAAGAAGGAAAATGTAATTAATACACATCTCTCTGTGTATTAACAGAAGCAGCGTGGATAAAGGAACATCATGAAATAGTTATTTGTTATTTTTATGCTCTACCCTTTATTTTGGAGCACAGGGTGGCTTCACATAATTTATTGTCAAAACAGCCATATACAGTAAGACACAAAACAGAAATATAAATTACTCCACTATAATAAAACACAGCAGAGCAGCAGTATAGTTAACTAAGGGACTACACCCCCAGCACAAAATAATTAAGAACCAAACAACAGTGCAAACAAAAAAGTCTTCAGATTGCATTTAAATATACTGACATTGGGGGCAAACTGAATAGTGTGGTAAACAAGGTAGGTTTGTGTAAATGTAGTTTGATGCAGTGTGTATGAGAGAGGGGGGGAGGGAGATGAGGATGATGAGGATGAAGAGGATGATGATGCTCTGCATGTGACAGACTTAACCGTTCAGGGGTCGCTTTTAAAGAAACTTCATTTCCCCCCCCCCCAAAAAAAATACCTCAACACTTTTTACAGGCATTCCTGCAGGTCCTGCAACTAAGCCACATTTTGTTTGTTCTGAATTCTGAACATTCTATCATGCTCAAGTTGAGAGAACTCCTGGTGGGGCCATTCAGAACAGAGCAGGCTTGATTCCCAAGGCGTTTGGTAGTTATATATTTTGTGCAGCACTATATTTTGTACATCACCTTAAGATATGTACATGGAAATTAATTCATTAATCACCATCTCACCATAGCAAGGAAGACTGCTAGCAGATGGATGAGAAAATCATTGTAGGGATGCCCAACCCCAGCTTAATTCTTGGGACATCTTACAGCAAGAATAGCCAACGTGGTGCCCTCCAGATGTGGCAGGCTGCAACCTCCATCAACTGCTGCCAGTGTTAAAGAGAGGAGCTGAATTTCACAACATCTGGAGGATACCACAGGAGTGCTTGCTTGAACATGCAACCTCTGTATCTGTCTATTTCCTATGTATGTATTTATTTAGTTTGGATGATTTATATTCTGCTGTATGAACAAACCACAGGGCGATTTACAACCAAGTCAAATTAGATAAAAAGAATCTATAAACTCCATAAATAACACAGCCCTTAAGATACAAAACACAACTCACTAAAGGAGCACTTTACTAAAAACCAACAGCAGCAGTGAATTCATTTATCTAAACAAGTCTCTTCTCCTCCAAGTGCTTGCCCGAAAAGATACATCTTATCCAGCCACACAAAACTACAAAGTGATGGGACCAGATGCACCTCAGCAGGGAGAAAGTTCTACATGTGAGGAGCCTCTACTGAAAAGCCTGTTCCCCGTGGTTCCAACACTACATTCTTTGTCCTGTATAGGGACTACCCAGTGGACCTGAACTTGAGAGCGCATGCAAGTTGATGTGAAAGAAGGCATCTTAGCAGATATTTGGGTCCTGGACCCAAATATCAGAGCAAGTACCTTGAATTGGACAATCACAACCAGTATATGTGTATGAGCTCATCTTCAAGAGCAGCCCCACATACAGCACATTGCAGTAGTCCAGCTTGAAGGTCACAAGAGGATGAGTACCAAAATAGCCATGCTATCCTTATCTAGAAATGGCCGAAGGTTGGCACAGGCACTTCCAGCCTCCAAGGCCACTTGGGCCTCGAGTGATAACAGTGGTTCCAGGAATACCTCTGAACTGCACACCTGCTCCTTCAAGGAACCCCATTAAGAGCTGGCAATATTTATTTATTTATTTATTTATTTAACGAAAAAATTCTACACTGCTTGATTGTAAAAGAACCTCTAAGTGGATTACAAAAAAACCAACAGTAAAACAATAACATTTCACTAAAAAGGAAAAAAAAAAACCAACAGCTGTAATTTAAAGCATTCAGAAGGTTAAAAATGTAGTAAGATAGTCTGCCTGATATCAATAGGTAGGGAAGTCCAAAGTGTTGGTGATCATCACACCAAATGATCGCGTTCTTACAGATGCATTGCAGGTACTATGTGACACGTGTACAGTGCCAGTTCCACCAACTGAAGCAGCCTAGTTGGCACATTTGGGGTAAGCTGACCCAAATTGTTAAAGGCTTTGTATACTAGCAGTAACACTTTGAGGTCAGCCCAGTAATATAAAGGACTGTTCTCTGTAGAGAGGGCTCCATGGCCACTCTAACAAAGATCAAGCTTTGGCCACCTCATTCCAATGGTTTCCTCAAATGTACCTTTTCTTTATCTCATATCTGTGAATAATTCCCACTCCTTCCTATGGGGAAAAATATAATCATGTAGGGAGCCTGTAGTCAAAGAAGACAAAACCTAGCCTTCACAGGGGGCGCAACGGGAGTGGAGTGATACTGCCTACACCTCCAGAGGACCTTGCAGCACAGAAACCTGCTTTTTCTCCTTGCATCAGATGTCACAATGATGACTATTTTCCTAGTTGTATGCTATAGCACAATAGCAGATTGAACATTTAATGCATTGTGATGCAAATAATCTGTCACGCCACAGTCATATTTCACCATATTATTTTACGTCTATTTTTATTTTAATAATTGCAAAAACAGGTTGTTGTTGTTTTTTAAAAAAAATCAAAATAAAACTTGGTTTGTCAGGAATACTATATCTACTTACTTACTTACTATTGTAACCTACTCCCCTTTCTTTGGAGTGTTTTTTTCTTTCTTTTAAGCATTGCTGTTGCTTGTTGGAAGTATGTTAAGCCATGATTTAGCATGATACGTAAACCCAGTGTGTACGTATATCAGGGTTTGGTTGTTTACTCTTGTAATGGGTCAGTGTGTCTGGCTGTTAACCAAAGGTTGGTGGTTCGAGCCTACCTAGGGAGCTGCAATTAGCTTTGGAACTGAACACCTCTCTCAGCATTGTGGCCAGTAGGAGGACTTTGTAAGCTTTTGCATTCATTTCCCCTTAAAGTCAGCTCATTGTTGCTGGGAGAAAAAGCTTCCAAGCTCCACCCAGCCACATGGGAAGAAGAGAAGGGAGTGAAAATTGTGTGAGCCTGGGAGTCACTGGAGCTCTTTCCTGCTTGTGTATTTCTTGCTTAAACATAGGTCAGCATGATGTGCAGCTGCAGCCAATGCCTCTGCCAAAGAGATTGGCCCATTATGAAATCCACTGGTATGCTCTCATAGAAAAAACAGGTGCCTGCAGGAACACACTGGCAAAGCAGCATCTAGCAGGATTGAATACTCTGTGTCTCCCTGCCCATCAGCTGACATCACCCAGCAAACAGGTGGCTGTGGTTTGGGGGGAAATGACCTCAACTTCAACCACCCCTGGAAAGCCAAGATTGACCATAGCACTGGATGTTCCTTATCCCTGATATAAAGCCTAGTTTGTAACTCCTGCCTGTACTGTACATGGGTTGTGAGCTCTGCGTGTTTTGATGGGTTGCAAGTTGTATAGGCTAGCATTATGCCAACATTTCCAAATCTCCATCTAAGTGACATGACCTGGAGAGATGAGGACGTATGAAACCCCTGCAACATTTTATACATTACATTTTGAAATCTATGTTTATTTAAGCTACTCAGTAACACAAAACTGTGAATATAACCAACCTGCAACATTTTACACATTATATTTTCACATTATATTTTCACTTTTATGCTTAAGATGTTCAGAAGTCCAACTAAAAACTGTGAATGTTATAACTAAAAACTGAATGTTATAACGCTGTTTCAACGGATTGTTCTCGTGGTTAATTTTAGCTGTACTGGAGCCACACGTTGAAAAAAATTAAATAGACGTTTTCCTACTGATCCCACCCTTTAAGTCTGCAACTAAAATGCCTCAGTATGGATAAGAACATATACATTGGGGCTTACTTCAGAGTGGACACTTATGGGATTGCACTAAAATAAATATTACTTGACATTAGAACATCAGGAGCAAAATATTCCATGTCATAATCTATATAGAGATTCAAAGAACTTCACTCCAGATGTCAATCAAATTTGCAAATACTTAACAAAAGGGCCTCCTTTCAAAACCAAAGCTAGTAGTATGTTCAACACACTTACACCATTGACTTTTTAAAATTATGCTATTTTTAAAAAGTAACTCTTCATATCAAACATTATTCAATATGCCATTTTTACCAAGTCTATTCAGTTGGATCAAGATATGATCCAAGATATGAACTTGGGCTTCACAATGTTAATGCATGACCTTAATTAGCTTACAAGATTATACATACATACATACATACATACATACATCTATGTGAACACTGCCTATAAACCAGTGCTTGTGTGTGTACGTGTGATTTTCTTAATCTGCAACAAAATCTGAGTTTGTGATATGACTTGTATACAAAACCTACAGTTCTAAAATCACATTGGTTTCAGTGGAACACTTCCCTGTGTGTTTTGAACCATGGCCTTAATCTGCAGCATGTTAACAAAGCATGGAAGCCCAGTGGAACTTTTTCTGGGTAGCACTCCAGCTTCTTTCTGAATTTCCATTTTCCATATATATTTATATATATAATGGTTACAGTCATCAAGGCTGCAATGCCTTCCATTTACACTGTGTAAGGAAGATTTTGGGCATCACACGACAGGACAGAGGCTGAAACAAAGATGTGTTCTTCCAAGCCCAGATTCCCAGCATGTTCGCACTTCTGTCTCAGCGATGTCTACACTTGCTTGGTCATGTACATGGGGGGGGGGGGAGGCAGGATCCCGAAGGACGTCCTTTACAGGGAGCTGGCCTCAGGCACCAGGCTTGTTGGCAGACCAACTCTGTGTTAAAAAGATGTCTGCAAATGTGACATGAAGGCTGAAAGAATTAACCCTTCTATGTAGGAATCCTTTGCATACGACCGCAGTGCCTGCAGACAGGCAGTCAGGTCGTGTATCCACAGCAATGACCAGAGGAGAGATGTCTACTGGGAGGAGCATAGAAAGAAGAAATGCCATGGTGCATCTGCACCAGCCAAACCAGACTCCTTCATCTGCCCCAGCTGTAATAAAACATGTCTCTCCCGTTTTGTCTCTACATCTCCAGCAGGTGCTATAACTGTAACAGTTTTGACTTTACCCCTGATGATGCACTCTTCCATTGTCTCTCAAGACAGATGGGTGCCAACAACAGTCTTCAAAACTGAGCAACTAAAAACTCTTGTCATGAAAGTTGCATTTAAATTTCTAATATGAAGCAACCCGGCAAATGTAATCTTACAATAAAAAACAGCAGTTGCTTTGACTCATGATGAGGAAGACATACAATAAATACAAATATTTTGAAATTTATGAACACCCCAGTCCCAAGAAATTTTGTGGATCTTAATTGAAACTTGGAATTCTTATGTTTTGTTCAAGCAGAATTACCCGGATTTCACTGTTGTTGTTAATATAAGAAAAACAGATACAGATTTATATTACGGAAAGGAAAATGAGAAAATTAACAAAAGGGAGAAAAATATTTATACGTTAGAAACTAGTTCTTGCAAAACATTGTAAATAAAGTCATTTCCCCCCTACCAAATGCATTACACTGTCCACAGTGAAATAATTAGTTAAATTTGATAAAATAGCAATATTTCAAAATTTGATGTGCCGTTTTGAAAATGGAGGGTCAGCCATCTTTCTTTCAACTAGTTGTGATACACGTCTTGGTGGCAGTAAGTAGATTAACAGTCAGTAGGTCAAAAGCTTTTAAAAAGAACTTGCAGGTCAGTCTCACTGAGAAAATCCTTTAAACAGACGACTCCTGTAACTAGCTATGGAAAACCTGTGGCTGCCCAAATTTTGTAGGACTGCAACTCCCCCTACCCTAACAACTGGCCATGCTGATTGGAGCAGCAACAACATCTGAGTAGAAAAACACATGGAGGCCCCTGATTACTGTCTCATGAAGCATATAGTCTGGGAACTATATGCCAAAAACAACAACAACCGCACTAAGCTAAAATTGGTGGGCATCTAAGTAGAAATAGTGGTGCAAAGGAAGAACTGGTTATCTAAGGGCAAGGGCTATGGCTAGCGGGACTGGGAAGGAAGAAGATGTGGTAAACTTCTAGGGCTTTTCGGCCAGATATTTATGAAATTTATGGCCATCCTCAGATTTGCCTTATTTGTATAACAAGTACCACTCTTCATCTTTTGATATTCCATTACGGAAAATCTGTAGTATCATACAGGAAGTGTTTTATGACATTGACATCTTCATTCTCTTTTTCCCCCAGTCCCCATTGCCTCATCTCTGTTCTCTGTGGTCTTCCTTTCCAGCCCTGCTTTGCCATCTTAACTGCAGAAACCACCACGAATTCTAAGAGCCTAACAGTGCAATCTTAAGCATGTCTACTTAGAAGTAAATCTCACCGAGATCAATGAGATTTACCTAAGATTGTGTGTACAGGATTGCTGCCTCCACCTCTGCTTTGTAAAGGAATCATTTGAGTTCTGGAAATATATGCAAAATTATTTTATCTGCATAATTCATATATTGAGGTTCCTTGTTGCAGTGCCTGAAAAATATTTATTTGGCGAAGATCATGAACAGCCTGAAGTAAAAGGTTAGAGTGTGCTCTATAAAACTGAGAATTTTCTATTCAGTCTTTCTTCATGGAAGCGATCATGCCTGTAAAGTGTCCCTCTTTGCAGCTATTTTGTTGAGCTTAGTATATACAATTCTCATCTTCCTAAGAATGCTTTCCCCTGCATTTTGCCTCTGAAGCCTTGGACATCTTGCCAGCTCTGTATTCTTCTCGCTGGTGTTTTACACATGAAGTCTATTTTCCTCGAGCAAATGGGATCTTTGTGCCTTTGTCTCCTTCGCTAGCTTTCAGGCATGTTTTGGCAGAAGCTTTGACTGTCGAGGCACTGGAAAGGCAGGGAGGAGGAGGGACCATGCAGTCATTTGTCAGCTTTTCCCGCATCTGTAATTTTTTGTCCACTCAGCACTATTAGAGGGGCTTAGAAAAGGGGAACTCTCATAGCTGGAGAGAGTCAAAAGCTTTTAAAAAGAACTGCCAGACAGTAATAGTCAAAGTGGGGAGGGGAGTGGGCTGGATTTAGGAGAAAATCCACTAAACGAACTGCAAGCTATAGGATAAGTATTCACACAGTTCTTTGAATTCAGACAAATGCGTGCTATATCTGCAGACTGCAGTGGACAAAGTTGCTGTAACCTTTTTTTTACAAATATTGTTCAGAATCTTAGATTCCCATATCTTCTCCGCAGAAAGGACGGCTCTTCAGGGCATTAGAGCAAAGCGGCCTTTTTCTTTTTACTCAAATTATCTTCACCTACCATCCAGGAATCTTTAGGAAAGCATGGGTGACTTTAGAATGGTCACATGAAAGCAAAGAATGCTCAGAACACTGTTCCTTCCTTTCTACATGAGGATCCATTCCAATATTTTATGAACTAGTAATGCTGATCTTTTACAATTTCTGTAGGTTGTTCAGTTCTGAGCTCCTGCTGTGAGCCGTTAATTAATCAGTCTGACAAACTGAGGAAGTATCCAACTATGTAAGAAATTATTGCTCCAGTGACTAATAAGGAGGGTAGGAGTTGCGGTGATATATTTTTTTGGCAAGAAATAATGAGGCTTTACATTGTTTGCACTAAAACACATTGTTATCTCAATCTCTGGTTTAGCAGAAACATGAAAGGGCTCATCAATATTTCCCTTGAAAAGTCTAGACAGGAGTTAAAAGAGCTACTTCTCCAGCCTGAAAGGATCCTGTTCCCAATAATTAATAACAGGAAGCAAGTAAACAAGGTTTTAGTGACAAATGAAATGACAACAGTAACATGTGTCGAGTAATGTTAGATCCCAGTTGAGCAGCGCAGCTTAGTGTTAAGTGTATAGGAGCAGATTATGCTGTAGACATATTAAAATTCTGCCCGAGCCTAATGGAGGTACGCGATAGCAGAAGACTTTGGGTTCAATGATAAAGATAATGCATGTTAATTACAGCATGAGATTCTTGACCTTTCAAAACTCTTAAACTGTTATAATCCAAGCACACTTCCTCCTTTGTAATTATTTAAAATACTGTGTCTTGCAAGGGAGTCTTTCATGTTTATTTAAAAGCAACCAGAAGGCATTCCTGACATTTCCTGGAACAAAAAATGTATATGTTGGAAGATAAGGAACAACAGGAACACACACACATATAGTTATTAAAATCAAACTACAAAAACCTATGGAGAGGGCCACTTGCACAACTCTTGTTTGTGTTCTGACCTTTTAAATCTGACAGATGTATAGAGATGACTGGGCATCCAATGACACAGTGCATAGCGGTGCTTGAGGAATTATATCTCTGTGAGCAGACCTGATCCATACCACCAGAACTAATGTGCAGCTTGGAATGCAATTGGACAGTTTAGATGTACCCAAAATGCATTAAGATTAATATTTTAGCACAAAGTTAGTTTAGAATAGAATGCACATAAAATAGTTATTTAAATATGATTTTGATTTTCTAAAAAACAGATTAATGTGGAAACAGGAATGGACACATGAATACATGTGAAATGTTGCACGGACCTGGGATAGCTCAGTTGGTAGAGCGTTAGACTCAATGTCCGGAAGGTCATGGGTTCGAGCCCAAGGTTGGGCAAAACATTCCTGCATTGCAGGGGGTTGGACTAGATGACCCTCCTGATCCCTTCCAACCCTGCAATTCTATGATTCTATAGACTGATTCATCCAGTCCTAGCATACGGTGACTTTTCAATCAACTTTCAGGGTCTGTCTAGTGACCCTCATCACTCTGGTGCCTTAATACCAAGTCACAAGTATCAGATTCTGCGTTAAATCTGCTCTTGTACTGAATTACCGCAAAGCAGGCTATAGGTGGGGCTGCATGTTTGTGGGTTCCTCATTTGTGAAATGCTCTTCTTGGGGAAACTTGCCTGGTGCCTTCATTGCATATCTTAGCGGCAGGCAAAAACATTCTATTCACTCAGGCTACTGGCTAATTAAACAGCCTATGGCCTTTTAAACTAAGTTGTGGGAGTATTATTTCATTTGATATTATGTTATGCATTTTTTGTGTTTTTATACTGTAAACCACCCTGTGATCCTCATATGAAATGTGGTGCATTCATTAAATGAATGAATGAAGTTTGAAAGCTCCCACATTTTTAAAAAACAAACTAATCCTGCACCATAAAACTTGCATGCAAAGATGATAACGTAGAACCCTGCTAACTGATATGATTTTAATTTTCTCTAGAGAAGTGTTTTTATTATTTGGAGGAGAACAGAGCATTCAATAATTTCACCCATCTGCAGTCTTTAGTAGTACAGACCAGAAACCGTTTTACCCCACACACTAGTTTTTGTTTGAATTAATTTTAAGCACAAGTGACCAGGCAGGTGATTCACAACAGTTTCCTTCCACTGCCTGCTCAGAAATTGTGGTGTCTGCATTTTACCTTGGTGGAGGGGGGTGGGAGAAGGAAAACAAGCTCGAAGTGCACTCTTCTGATCTAAATGACACAAAGATAAATATGGAGGAACAATGTTTATTTCATTGCTGAAGAGTTCCCTCAGTAGACTTCCCTTGGCTTGCGATAAGTGAGTTCAGAACTGGGGCCCTAACTATTTTCTTTCCTGCTGCAGAAAGGCTGGTATTTATGGAAATTGAAAGTCAAATGTATGAAGGCAAGCCACGGAAAAAAAATATAGTTTGATATTAGTTGGTTGCATAGGGCTTGGCTTACTGAATTATGGCTCCATCTGCTCCCATGCCTCCTATACAAATTACACTGTGTGCCACACACGGCATGTTGTTTTGGCAGTGACCTTGAAAAACAGAACAGCAGGGATGAGGTTTTTCTGTTGATTCTCAAGTGTACAAAGTTGTAAATGCATAGATCTTTACAGGCTTGGACATTTAATATATAGTTGCTAAATTATATGTCTGTTCTCCCACCTCTCTATACAAGAAACAGATAAGAGTTAACTCTGAGAAGACAGGTAAAAATATACCTATGGTACATTCCTACTCAACCTCTTTCCCCCCCCCCCCAAACTCTTTTGTACATGGGAGATTAACAGCTACACTGTACATGGGTATTGAGATGAATGCTAAGTAAGAACCTCTCTGTAAGCCGGGCTGGAATGAACTTGACTGATTTGAAAATATATATACCTGAGTATAGCATGAAATTGTATGTCTGTGCAGGGAGAGGTGCTAATATAATCTACCCTAATTTAAGCAAATAACAAAAAGTGCTAAGTTTAAGTTTTTGCTGCAAAATACGGGCAATTGGGGGGGTTGTCCTAGTTGCTTTTTGAATGTTTCACTAATAACTTATGAAAAATGATATCTTGTTAAGCAATTTGCTCCACTTCAATCAACCATGTAACGTCTCCAATCCATTCAATGGGGCCATCTGCCTTTGGCTGACACTGAAAAACCCTTGCGGGTGCTCATGATTTGCATTTGGGAGAGCAATAGTTGAACCACTTTCTCCCATTTTGTTGTCTGATCACATGCAACATTTAGAGACTCTGCACCTGAGGGCGTCCCGAAACAAAATGATGGGCCCCTAGTGGACCATTGTGAGATTAGCCGGCTGAAGTGGCTACATATCAAGCAGCACCAGGTAGCTGGTGTTAAACCCCTTTTCATTCCATACCACGCTCCAGAACGACATGAGCTTGTAAGAAATGAAAGAGGTGGTAGAAGTCGACTTCAGTATCACTCCCCAAGTGTGGAGCACCAACACAAACAAGGATTTCCAACAGCAAGTTTGAACTTATCTCCCTTTGCATGGATTGCCGTTGCCAATAAGAGCTTTCTGGCAGCAGCCCACGCGCAGGCTGAGCACCTGTTCAAACCCTCCCAACTTGTGACATGCAAGGCAATGGAATAACTGATGGATGCAACATTAAAGACTTCAAGAACACTGTTGAATTGGAAGTTGGAGCACTGTGAATGATTACATGTATTTATTAAGAATTCAAGGAGGATAACGATGCTAGTCTCGTGCTGCCAAAGAAACAATGAGTTCTATAGTAACGTAGAGCCAAACAAATGGATTGCAGCACGTGCTCTTGTACACAACACCCCACAACACGAGTTTGATAAAGCAGAATGTTGTTGACACAGCATGCCTCTGCACGATCACTACTTTGATCGTGCAGTTCGAGCACACGCCAGAACTTTGTGCAGTTAAAAGTGAACTTGAGAGCTCTGTTGCCTTCAAAACTCATCATCATCATAACCATCCCACAAACAAATCAGAACAAATGCACAACAAAGAGCAAATACAATCTAACTTTTGTGTAAGCTTTCTGCAAGCAAATCAGGATGAATGCTCAATAAACAACACCTCAGGAGGGGTCCCAAAGCTCACACCACAATAAATTTGTTGGGCATTGAGGTGCCGCTGGCTTGCCCATGAAGTGGGGTGAAGCAGCCATCTTGGGTGGCAGAAGCCCCCAAACTGTTGCCCCCATGAGTGCCCCACCCACCCACTTCCAATTTTCATCAAGATCTCACGAAAATCTTCTGAAATCTTGCCAGAACTGACCACCGCCACTTAATACCACCAGCAAAGGATGCTTCGGAGGGGGATGGCAGAGCAGGGTGGCACTTTCTGATTTTCCTCAAGAAGTGAAATGGGATGCACCACCCCAGCCTAGGACTTCACTATTGCTGGATCAGTTCTATTGCTTGCATTTCACAGCTCCAAATACAGGATAGACCCAAATAAACGTAGAGCTTGCTCATAGAGAGTGCTTAGTTTGAAAGCATTTCATAGGGCCCTGCTTACTTTTTCCACCTTTTCTTATAATAGGAGCAAGAGAACACAAAGGAGGTCTTTGATTTTACTATTATGGCAGCTACCCTTTGGAACTCACTGCCAATGGAAGTTTGATTGGCTCTCCTACTTCACTGCCAGAAAAAAAACAACATGTTTATTCTATCTGGCATCCACTGGCTCCTTCTTGAAATTATCTGCATAGCTTTCTGCTTTCTATTGTGGTTTTAATGTTCTAATTTAACCCTCTTTAAAAAAAAAAAGTATGTCACTATGAGTGATTGCCTAATCTTAAAAATGCAACTCAGACATTCTATAAATAGACAGACAAATACTACACGTAACATTCTCTCATATGCAAGGGAAGCCAGAGTTTCTCTCATCTCTCTTCAGGAATGTTACTTTAGCTGCATGCAACCCCATAAATTGTAAGCACATCCATCCCCTCCCCAAAGAATCCCAGGAACTACATGCTATAGTTCCTAGCACCCTTAACGAACAACAGTTCCCAGGTTGGTTGGGGATGTGCTTTAAATGCATGGCATGTACACAGCCTCTTTGTAGAAGTCACATTTCTGTTGACATAACCTAGAGGGAAGCAACCTGAACCAACTGTCACCAAGGGGATGAATTTTCAGCTACCTGTGACCAGTCACAGCTGGTGTGGTGGGGCAGAGCTATGGAGAAAGTGTCCATGCTGGGAGAGCATGCTGTATTCCTTACACAATTTAGAACTCTCAGCAACCATGGGGAGCCTACAAGAGGAAAGCAGGCTCGCCTCTGAAGAAATTACACCTTGAATTCATGCGAGCGATGGTGGGGGAAGGAGTCATGGAGCCAAATGATGGGAATGCAAACCATGCACCTACCTTCCCCCTCATGCAGTTCTAATGTCTTGGGGAGTGGGGTGTGTGGGAAGAAGATAGATTTAAACAAAAAGGATTTGTGTGCTTAGTCTTTGATGCCAGTAAAATCAAATCAAGTACTCCTAGAGTTCAAAAGGCTTAGTGATTAGTGAATGTTTTTTAAACTACAACTACTACCATCACTAACTGTTGTTGTTGCTTTTTTTTAAAAAAAAAATTAACAGGCCAATCACATCACATTATCCATATCGCATTGATTCCAAATTATACAGCCAAATTTGAAATTATTTTTTTTTTGGGGGGGGGGATACCCATACATCAAGCTCAGCTTGAGTCCAAAACTATCACTTGTCTTACTGCATTAATTAGACAGTTCTGTCCAGTTTGATCCAGATAGTCCTTTGTTACTTCCTTTCTCTTCTTGTTGTTATCATAAATCCCTTTCTTTGCGATCTCTGATGGTTTTCACAAGCAGGTTAGAAGCTGGCATTCTATGTGGGTTTTGTACTCTTCCAAAAATCATATCAATCCGGGACTCTGGTTTCTCTTCAGATCGTATAAATCTTTCGCCTTTAACTGTTGCAATTTTAATTTATCATCACCAAACTGTACTTGCACTCTTCTATCGGTTTTGCTTTATGCAAATGCTTCAAGGGCTGTGATTTCAGGAATGCAAAGGGGTGATTTCTTTTCTTTTTTTTTTAACTCCGCTTTTGTTATGGCCAAGGGCCAATGTAAATAAATTTTACTACATTTGTTCTGCAGCTGCATGAGGCTTAAATCACTGCTCAGCCACAAATGGAAGCTGGACTCAGATGAGGTAGGGTCTTTTCTATTCTTTTCTTTTGCTCCTGACAGTGAGGTGTCCCTGCCACCTCCCCGCTATGGTTACCACACGTATGTGTCAAGGTTGCTGGAATGGCGCAGCATGTCTTTCCTGGTTGCGCTCCTCCTTCGCCTCCACGAATACACAGGAGGAGGAGAAGGAAAACTCAAGGCACACAGACCCACTGCTGGGCAACAAGCTTTCCTAACAGCTCGGGAGAGGAAGGTCAATCACCCCTCCCCAAAGAGGCTCTCCAAAAAAGCTAGCTGCTGATCATAGCTATCTGAAAACCAAGGGGATAATTCAAACTCAGTATCTACCAGCATGAGAAAGTTAGGATTTGGTAAATCTCTGGTTCAATCAGGACTATGCTAGTGTAAGTTCCCCAGCTAGAGATATGCTGTAAGGCTAGTGTTAAGTCCCCCAAAAGGGGCATGAGAGGGGCATGACTGAGCAGGAGGGAACTTACGCTGTGTTCTAACTCCATTCAGCTCACTCATGTAACCTGGCAACCTGGCAGAACTTGAACTGCCAACAAAAGTGGTGCAAGTCAAACACTATTTTAAAATTCTAGTCTTCTTTCTGCCTGGTTTGGGCTGGTTCAGCCAGCAATAGCCTTGCTCTGGAACAGGGTCTGGATCTGGTGTGCTTTGCACTAGCTTAACTTAAACTGCTTGAAAATCATGCTGTTTTCCTATAGTTAGGGTTGCTGCCTAAGAGAATTTGTTCTGGATTATATAGCTCCTCCTGGTTTTCTTAGCAGGGAGGGCAAGGAACTACGCAGAGCAACAAAACCTCATTCAGCAGCCACACTGGAAATTCTGCTCTGCTCCAGTGTAGCTTGACCTGCTGCCCACATGTTCTGTAGCTTATTTCCACAGCCATGAAGGCAAATGTCTTGTTTGCATAGGGCAGCCACTACAGGGATGCATGCTCCCTTTAAATGACTCCACCAGCAAACTGTTCTCTTGTAGAAAAGTATTCTTGCACACTGCATGACTTGCACCACATACAGGTAAAAATCAGGTGCTAGCACTCATACCTTGATAGAAGTGCTGTGGGTTCAAGCATACTATGGCTGCCAGGGTAAGAGGTGACAGTTCTCTGTACCACTGATTACCACCACACACAAAAAGCACTCATGCTTCTCTTTCCCAGGATTCGTGGTGATGGTGTGGCAAAGATCACCTGCTGCATGTTGGGAGGTGCTGCAACAAAAGGTCATAAAAATTGTCACATGGTATGATGTCAGACCCTCCAAGTGCCCCTATTTTCCAAGGACAGTCTCGGATTTAAAGAAGCCATCCTAGTTTCTGATTTGATCCCAGATTGTCCTGCTTTTCCTTAGGACATCCCTATTTTCATTGGAGAAATTCTTGAGGGTATGGAGTTATGCAAACCCCAAGCCAAGGAGATAAGTAACTGTTCAACCTTTAGAAGACATCTGAAGGCAGCCCTGTATAGTGAAGTTTTTTTTAAAGTTTAATGTTTTATTATGTTTTTATATATGTTGGAAGCTGCCCAGAGTGGCTGGGGCAGCCCAGTCAGATGGGCAGAGAATAATAATAATAATAATAATAATAATAATAATAATAGAATAGGACATCCCTATTTTCATCGGAGAAATATTGGAGGGTACATGAAAGATGGTTTCCATTACTATAAAATGTAAACTTACCCTAAAATATAAAATATATTTTTATATACACAGATACTCTATAAAAATAATAAATATTATGTTTACCACAAGTAAAACAACAACAATTTCCTCATACCGATGTAACAGAAACAGCAAAACTGATAAACAAGCTCAAGACTACAAGGAAGATGTTGATTCTTCCTTGTATGTATGCATGCGTTAATAATATATATGCACAAGATGCATTATAAGGTTGTGCCGGGGCGGGGTATTAAATCTACTTTTAGGGTCAGATGTAAACAACCTCCTGAGTCCCTCACCCCCAATAACAAACTAGGGGCTGGGTATAATGTGGAAGACTAAGAATCTAAATCAGAAAAAGGTTCCAGAAGAATGGGGAAGAGGAATTAAACGTATCCATAAACCTCTCAGTCACAAAGAAGACTAAAGGACGGGTGAGCAGAGAGGGTCTAATGAGGAAATGCATTGCCCTTGCCTGCAAGTAATTTAATAACTGCTAACCTCTATCTTTAAAGACTTAGTGAGCGTTTATTGACCCATCTGGGATCTATGAATAGAGGTCAGTGAAGGAGGACCAGAAGTTTTGTCAGCATCATTGCAGTGTCTTCCTTATACATTCTTGTACAAGTAGTGAATTCTTTTATAAAGAGTATACAGTCGTGCTCAGGCGGACTGAGCGGACGAGACCAGTAGTGGGTCCAACAATTGAGAAGGCAGTTTCTGCACGTGCTGTGGAGGGAAGTGAGGGGCAGATGGGGCTCCTCAACCTGGGAAGGTAGCCCATCTAGGAGAAGGAAAACTCTGATCCTAAAGCTCCGCTGCCTTGTAGGATATCTTCAGGAGAAGAAAGCGCTAAAGAGTAAATCTAGTGTGGAGTCCTTAAGATGGTTGGCTGCTGCTTTCTACACCTCCTTCCAGCAACACCTGCAGTTGGTGCCACACTTATTTCCCTGCTTTCCTTTGAACCACATTTGCTAGACTGAGACAAGGGTCTTGTTGTCTGGGCAGCCCAAAACCTCCATACACAATGCCTAGGCTTGTGCCCCAGCCACGTCACCTCAGTTTGACTTCTCCCTTGGACAGACAGATGCCAACAACAACAAACATCGCATAACTGAAGGAGGCAGAATTGGCTCCAGGTTTTGATAACAAGACGCGGGTGGCACTGTGGTCTAACCACAGCGCCTAGGACTTGCTGATCAGAAGGTCGGCGGTTCGAATCCCCACCACGGGGTGAGCTCTCGTTGCTCGGTCCCTGCTCCTGCCAACCTAGCAGTTCGAAAGGACATCAAAGTGCAAGTAGATAAATAAGTACTGCTCCAGTGGGAAGGTAAACGGTGTTTCCGTCTGCTGCTCTGGTTCACCAGAAGTGGCTTAGTCATGCTGGCTACATGACCCAGAAGCTATACGCCTATAGAGCGAGATGAGTGCCGCAACCCCAGAGTCATCTGCGACTGGACCTAACGGTCAGGGGTCCCTTTAGCTTTATCTTGTTAACTAAAAGTGAGGGTGCTGGATTATTTACCAAATTTCTGTGATCCCTTTCACAGAACTGCACTTCTCAGATCTCCTTAGGAAAAGAGAATGGCTATGAAACCAGTTTCAAGGATGGAACGATAAGTAACAAATTTCTTGTGGTTTCGCTTTTCACCCCTCTTGCAGACACACAAATACCACCACCCCAAATCTGGTCTGAACATTTCGGCCCAGTACTATTTGGAAAAGTGTCCCCATATATCAGGTTTTAACTCATCCAAGGCCCAAATCATAGCAAGGCATTCCAGTTGTGCCACTGAAAGTACTTATTTCCCCACACTGATAACTTCCCAGTAAAGTACATTATGGGGTGCTTTACTCCTTCCCTATCTTGCAGTAGGGAATCTAGCCTGCGCCTCCAGGCTATGCTGTCTTGCTGTCCTTCCCTCAGCTCGTTCTGCTTTCTCAGCATCTAAGGGTTCTTTTATTATCTTCTTATTGCAATGCAGTGGTACCTCGGGTTAAGAACTTAGTTCGTTCTGGAGGTCCGTTCTTAACCTGAAACTGTTCTTAACCTGAAGCACCACTTTAGCTAATGGGGCCTCCAGCTTCCGCTGTATCGCCGCTGTGCAATTTCTGTTCTCATCCTGAAGCATAGTTCTTAACCCGAGGTACTATTTCTGGGTTAGCGGAGTCTGTGACGTGAAGCGTCTGTAACCTGAAGTGTTTGTAACCTGAGGTACCACTGTACCTGTCTCAGTCCTTTAACGATGAGGCCTTCCCACAAGAAGTCCTAAGCTATGTTGTGTCCAATAAGCTCTACCTTAGGCACGTCTAACTTCCAGCGACTGTGATCTACTCCCAGTATTTAAAAAACTAGCAGTGATCTACTCATTGTCATTGCCAAGAGTTGTCAAGCTTTTTTGGGGAGGGCAGTGACCAAAGTTCTTGAGCTTGTCTACTCAAGTGTTACTACCATTCAAGTGTTCTTTACTGTACTTGAAAGAAAATATGTCTCTCTTCTAACAGTCTCTACAACTTCAGCAGGCACTGTAACATCCCAACAGTTTGACTTCATCCCCCAAAGGTGCACTCCTCTATTGTCTCCTGAGAAAAAAAGCCTGGATAGCTGGATAGTTGGTTAGACTGTGATGCTGATAATACCAAGCTTGCAGGTTCGATTCCCATATGGGGCAGCTGCTTATTCCTGCATTGCAGGGGGTTGGACTAGAGTATCCTTGGGGCCCCTTCCAACCATACATTTCTAGGATTCTGTGATTCTAGCCCACCCACTGCAACCACCCGTTGAAGGCCATTTTGTTGAAATAAATAAACTAGAACGTTGGCTATGATAACAGAAGAAAAGCAAAAAATACTTTCACTGAAAAATTCTGTTGAAATCTAGAAGTTTTTAGTCTTTGTTAAAAGAGCTCAGGGTAATCGATAATTAATGTGTGTGTGTGTGAATTGTCTTTCTGTCCATTTGTTCTCTACACATTCGGACGCCTCTTGAGATATCATTGTCAAATGTGGTGTAAGTGTTCCTGGGGTGGGGGTCTTGGTTGATATTTGGGTGTCAGGTGCCATTTTTGATCATGATGACAGGCCCAAATGTGAATTTGACATGACTTCTCCCAATTTTTGGTGAGATGGGCCCAAACTCACAAATTACAATTTTTGTTTAAAAAACATTTTTTGTTGTTCGATATATACCAGGCAGCACCTGGCACTCCCTGCTAGTAAAGTTATATTGTGGCACAAGGTGTAAAATGTACATAAAGGTAGCATAGTAAACAGAAACTGTATGCCCCTCTCCATGAAATTTCAATTATTCTCCTCAAAGATTGAGTAATTAAACCAAGCAAATTGTGTTTGTGTTAAATTGGTTTAATGGATGGTGACATTTATGCAGCAATAAAGGAACACATTAAAATGGCCTTTATTGTTAATAGATTTCTTAGATGTGTTTTTACAGCTTGAAAATGAGTCATTCATAAACTGAGCATCTTGCACATTTGTCCAGGACAGTGAGCACAAAGGCATTTATGCGTTAATAAACAGAGCAGCCAAATACTGTGTTATGTAAAATACCTCCTGACAGTAAAACTTCCAACAATGCTTTGATGCTGGGAAATCTCAGGCTATTATTTATCTCCAAAGCTGGAAATCAATTTGCTTCTAAAAATTATCTTCAAAGAGAATTTGATCACCAATATACACTGGATATTTGCTAAATTTTCATATTTTATATTAGCCATTGGTGTCTAGACATCTGATAATTTATTTTTATATATGATTTCAATTTTCCAGATTTTACAATTGATGTTTGGCTTTTTTTAAAAAAAAATGTATATCATTTAGCCATCTTTGTTGAGGAACAGATTCAAATTCAAATTGCTGCAGAATAGGATACATAAACTTGTCTATGCTACTTTGTGAGTTATTCTCTGGCCTGCAACATGTGATCCTTTTAACCGGGAATGGTTGGGAACTGAGCATGGATCCTCTGAGAGCAGAGTCCAAAATAACATGTACACAAATGTAGGATTAGGTGTGGACATCTTAGCTGAAAATATGCATTGTTTTATGCATTTTGAGCTGAGAACTGCATCACAAAATTTAGAAAACTGCATAACCCAAAAGTTAAGTACATCCTAATCCATGTATTGGTTCAGCAAGTGTGAACTGGGGCAATTTGCTTCTGCGTAAGCTGAACAAATTCCTTGAACATCCTCATTCATACCATGGTATGAAAAGAAATGTGAGAATCAGACCTAACACTGTGGTAGATCACCATAACTCACTTTGCTAACAGATAGGTTGAAGCTGAGAAATAGTGACCTGACCCAGAATTCTCAGTTGCCACCAATAGCACCTTCTCTCACACAGCAAATAGCTGCTCTGAGAAGAAATTACTTTTGTCAGGATCACAGCATGGGGAAAAGGCTAACACCGCTCCTCATGTGTCATCATCCATATCAACCTTCTCCCCAATAATTAAAACAAATAAAGGCTCAAATATATGTCTTAAATGTAATCACATAATTAACATAACATGCATCTTGGCCCACCAACTGAAGCCACAGTTTCCATGCAATAGACCACACTACCTCTTAGCTTCAGTTGCTGTGTCTCTGAGCTTCCATTTGATCTTGCCAACAGATAGATCTTCCAAAACAGTCTTTGCCAACATGATAGTATGTGACATAGCCATGCTCACTGGAGCCGAAGGGAGTTCTAGGCATCTTGAGGGCACCAGTTTGGCAAAGGCTGCTCCAATGTTTTTGTCTTTCTTTGGGTGGAGAACACAGACATGAACCAAGAAGGTCACTTGGACATCACTTGGGCCATCACAAAGGGGAACTGCAAATCAGTGCTTTTCAAGTGCTTTTCTATAAGCAGGCAGAAATGTGGTATGAATTGTGCGGACTTATAACAGTTAATAAGGGACACGGGTGGCGCTGTGGGTTAAACCACAGAGCCTAGGACTCGCCGATCAGAAGGTCGGCGGTTCGAATCCCCGTGACGGGGTGAGCTTCCGTTGCTCAGTCCCTGCTCCTGCCAACCTCCGCGACCCTTCCCCTCTGCAGGGAGGTGGGACCAATTTGGATGGTCCGCCCCCGCCACTTAATGGATCCAAATGGTTTCCAGAGAGTGGTAGGGGATGCTTTATCCCATGTTGATGGCCTTTCAGCTGATTCCCTGGTGGCCCGCTGGAATGCGGAGTTAACCAGGGCTATCGACTGTCTGGCTCCGAAGCGCCCTCTCCGATTGCATGGAGCCCGGACAGCCCCGTGGTTTTCTTCGGAGCTGAGGGCGATGAAACAATCGCTGAGACGGCTAGAGCGTCGGTGGCGGAAAACTCACTCCGAATCTGACCGGACACAGGTTAGAGCTCAACTTCGAGCCTACCAAGTGGCGATAGCGACGGCGAAGAAGACTTTCTTCACCGCCTCTATTGCATCTGCAGAAAATAGTAGCAGGAGACTCTTTCAGGTGGTTCGCAATTTAACGGAACCACCTTTACCACCGGGGCCTTGTAAAGACCCCAAGATCTCCTGCAACGATTTTGCAAAGTTTTTTGCAGATAAAATCACTCATATTCGGAGGGAGCTAGACACCACCGTGGGAGCAGGGCTGGGGCGGGAGAGTGCTAGAGCTCTGTCTGGTCAAGTTGCATGGAATCAATTTCAATCCGTTACCCCCGAGGATGTGGACAGGCTGCTTGGACGCGTGAAACCAACCACCTGTCTCCTTGATCCTTGCCCATCCTGGCTAATAAAAGCAAGCCGGGAAGGGCTGGGCGATGGGCTCTGCGGGGTGGTGAATGCTTCCCTCTGTGAGGGAACATTCCCAGATCCGCTGAAAGAGGCGGTCATTAAACCGCTTCTTAAAAAACCATCTTTAGACCCGGCCAGTATGGCCAACTATCGCCCAGTCTCAAATCTTCCATTCTTGGGCAAGGTGATTGAGCGCGTGGTTGCTGAACAACTCCAGGCACGCCTGGAGGATGCGGACCATTTGGATCCCTTCCAATCAGGATTCAGGCCTCATCATGGGACTGAAACTGCCTTGGTCGCGCTGGTTGATGATCTCCGGCGAGCTAGGGACAAAGGTGAGAGTTGTTTCCTAGTTCTGCTGGATCTCTCAGCGGCCTTTGATACAATCGACCATAACATCCTTCTGGACCGTCTAGAGGGGCTGGGAGCTGGGGGCACTGTTATGCAGTGGTTTCGCTCCTTCCTCCTGGGCCGTGTTCAGAAAGTGGTGGTGGGGGATGAGTGCTCAGACCCCTGGGCCCTCACTTGTGGGGTGCCTCAGGGTTCCGTCCTCTCCCCCATGCTTTTTAACATCTATATGAAGCCACTGGGAGAGATCATCAGGGGGTTTGGACTGGGTGTCCATCAATATGCAGATGATACCCAGCTCTACCTCTCTTTCAAATCAGAACCAGTGAAGGCGGTGAAGGTCCTGTGTGAGTGCCTGGAGGCAGTTGGAGGATGGATGGCGGCTAATGGATTGAGGTTGAATCCTGACAAGACAGAAGTACTGTTTTTGGGGGACAGGGGGCGGGCTGGTGTGGAGGACTCCCTGGTCCTGAATAGGGTAACTGTGCCCCTGAAGGACCAGGTGCGCAGCCTGGGAGTCATTTTGGACTCACAGCTGTCCATGGAGGCGCAGGTCAATTCTGTGTCCAGGGCAGCTGTCTACCAACTCCACCTGGTACGCAGGCTGAGACCCTACCTGCCCGCGGACTGTCTCGCCAGAGTGGTGCATGCTCTGGTTATCTCCCGCTTGGACTACTGCAATGCGCTCTACGTGGGGCTACCTTTGAAGGTGACTCGGAAACTACAACTAATCCAGAATGCGGCAGCTAGACTGGTGACTGGGGGCGGCCGCCGAGACCACATAACACCGGTCTTGAAAGACCTACATTGGCTCCCAGTACGTTTCCGAGCACAATTCAAAGTGCTGGTGTTGACCTTTAAAGCCCTAAACGGCCTCGGCCCAGTATACCTGAAGGAGCGTCTCCACCCCCATCGTTCTGCCCGGATGCTGAGGTCCAGCGCCGAGGGCCTTCTGGCGGTTCCCTCATTGCGAGAAGCAAAGCTACAGGGAACCAGGCAGAGGGCCTTCTCGGTAGTGGCGCCTGCCCTGTGGAACGCCCTCCCATCGGATGTCAAAGCGATAAATAACTACCTGACATTCAGAAGACATCTTAAGGCAGCCCTGTTCAGGGAAGTTTTTAATCTGTGATATTTTAGTGTATTTTTGGTTTTCTGTGGAAGCCGCCCAGAGTGGCTGGGGAAACCCAGCCAGATGGGCGGGGTACAAATAATAAATTATTATTATTATTATTATTAACCTAGCAGTTCAAAAGCATGTCAAAGTGCAAGTAGATAAATAGGAACCACTCTGGCAGGAAGGTAAATGGCGTTTCCGTGTGCTGCTCTGGTTCGCCAGAAGCGGCTTAGTCATGCTGGCCACATGACCCAGAAGCTGTACGCCGGCTCCCTCAACCAATAAAGCGAGATGAATGCGCAACCCCAGAGTCGACCACAACTAGACCTAATGGTCAGGGGTCCCTTTACCTTTACCTATAACAGTTAATAAGATCTCTAATAATATTTACAATGACATTGTTATGATGAGAAGTCAAATGTGGGAAGAAGTATATTCTTTCAGTTTCTGAAAAGGTCATTTAAGTCTATGAATTTACAGAATATCCTATTTAGATTTAAGATGCCTGCACAACCAAAGGTGATCAGCTGGAAGGAATGATGCCAAATTTGAACCTGCAAGTGGGGAGTCAGGGTGCTCCCTCACTTTTTGAACGCTTCAGCAATTCAGTCTTTCTGGATTCCTACATGAAATTACCTGAACCACATTTCTTGGATTCATGTGAAGATTGGGACTTGGAGATCTCTGTATGCTGCAATACAGTTATATCAAAATGCCAATTTTCAATAGGTATTTTTTAGAGAAAATACACATATGATGTGTTTTAAAATACAAACCGTAATTACCGCATTTTTCGCACGATAGGACGCACCGGACAATAGGACGCACCTTGTTTTAGAGGGGGGAGAATAAGGAAAAAAATTCTCCCCCTCTCTGCCCAGCGCCCCTTCAGCGAAGCGGCAGGAGGCGCTGCGCAGAGAGGGGGAGAATTTTCCCCCTCTTGTTTTCCCCCTCTAAAACAAGGCGGCTACCTCGGAAGCCTGGAGAGTGAGAGGGGTCGGTGCGCACCAACCCCTCTCGCTCTCCAGGCTTCAGGTTCCTTTCGACCTGCTCTTTGGGGCTGGCGGGGGGAAGCCCACCACCAGCCCCAAAGAGCAGGTGGGGAGCAGAGGAAAGGCGCGCAGTGAAGAGGCTGCTGCCATAGCCGCGCGTCACCTCTCCAGCCGGGAGAGGGTCGTGGAGCTATGGCTTCTTCGCTCCATAGGACGCACACACATTTCCCCTTCATTTTTGAAGGGGGGAAAGTGCGTCCTATAGAGCAAAAAATACAGTAAATACACATTTTGGGAGGAATTTTTAAAATGCAGATTTAATTCTGGAGATGGAAGAAAATTGAATTATGGGTAAAAAAACCATTAAAAATGACCCAGGCCCTTTCAACTTTTTGGCTTCTAATCAGTAGCCCCCCCTTTTTTAAAAAAAGCAGGCTCCATTTTAAATGGGGGGGGTTAGCTTCATAGTTTGGAAGTGACTCTTTGATCTTTGCAAGACATGCTACAAATACAAGAAAATACCATGCCAATTTTTATAAAGGTTGAAATGTATTATTATTTTCATCACCATAAACAGAAGTTCAAATCTACTACTGCATTCAGTAAGCTGATTTTTGAGGCATAAAAAACTGTTCTCCAAAACACACTGAGAAATCTTAATGGTGAAGATTGAATGATAGTACCATGGCACTAAAGAATTCAGTGTCTACTTCTTCTACATTTTGTATTAAACTTCCTGGAAACAGATGTGCTATTCATACATTTCATTCAGTCTTATCCAGATGTTGTGCTCATTAAAAAAAATGCACAGGGGGAGAGAGAGAAAATTGCTTTCATTGTCTCACTTGCTTACTTCTAAAGAAATGTTAAAATATCTTAGTGCTATCCAATTTGAGTAACGAATATGTGCAGAACATATTCCACCGTCACTTATCTTCATTTGGTTTAGCCCATGTAATTGCTGCTTCTAGTTCCAACATGCACATAAATCATAAACACATCATCCAAAATTGCAATAAGTGCATCCTTCTGAGTTCAATGTCCCTCTCTGGTCATTATGATCTAATTGCATGGGCACATAAAACATAAATCAAACTGGAGGCTAAGTGATTGTTTTACCACACATATTTTGAGGAAGCAGAAACAAAGGGAGAACAATGGATTTGCTTGTGGCGGACAACAATATGGAAGAATCACAACAACATTTTTTTGATGGGCAGTGGCTTCGAAAGAGGAAGAAAAAGTTATGGGAATAAATTAGATGGATTTATTGAAAGTTCATATGTTTTCATTTTTTTAACCTCTCTTCTTTTAAAATGTGGCCACAAATTGCCACAAAAACTTGATGTGTTGAGCTCACATTTACTGACAATGGCAAAAACAAACGTTCTGAGGAAGGGTTAGGTTCCCCAAGACAATGAGTAGTCTCCGTGGACAAGGAATAAGTGTCAGACTTCATAATTACATGGATAGTCTTAATGAGTGACTGATTTGCATTTATTAATTACTGTATTACAGAGTCAAGAAAAACAGAAGGTGATCTCTAAATATTAGAGCATGTTAACACTGGGAAGGGAAGATCATTTCAGCAAGTTTCCTTATATTTTATTTTGTTCGCCGGGAAGCATTTTTCTGCTAGAAATTGTAGTCTGCGGATGTGTTAGTCAAATAATAAAACAAACCCTGTAGTCTCTATAAAGACCACTCTGAGAGATACACTGAAAAGAAAAGAGATGATACAAAACCCAATCCATCACTGAAATATTAGGTTCAGTGGTCTCGGGGAATGTGGCTTGGCCCAGATCCCCCAGGGAAGGATCTTTAGCATGCCTGAGTAAACCCCTGTCCTGTCCCAGCAGGGCTGATGGTGCAGTCCCCCACCATTTCTGGGTGTTGTGGTCTGGCCTTGTGTCCCCTGACATAAGGCAAGAACATGAGGATGGGGAAGCCTTTCCCAGGCTGGATCGGGTGCAGAGGGCACCCAGCCTGCATGCCTGATAAGATGTAAGAAGCAAAATTTAATAAAAAAGACACACACACACACACACACATATACACACACACACAGTGTCATTCCTCATGTTACGGACGCTTCAGGTTACGTGTTTTTGGGTTGCAGACCGCGGGAAACCCGGAAGTACCGGAACAGGTTACTTCTGGGTTTCGCTGCTCATGCATGCACAGAACTGCCAAATTGCGCCGGCGCCTGCACAGACACGGCGCTTCAGGATGAGAATGCTGTGGGTTGCAGACGTGCCTCTGTCACAGATTACATCCACAACCCGAGGTTCCACTATGTGTGTGTAGATGACGTCCTGGTCTGCACTAAAGGCCCCGCATTTCTGTTACTAAAAACCATCATTCAAGTATCTTCACAACTGGCCTAAATAACGTGCAGAGGTGTGTGTTTTTTTCAAATTGCCACGTCAAGTTTAAAATGTGCTTTGGATTATGTATTGGGCACAAGGAGAAGAAACGTCTTTCAGTATTATTATTTGTAAATTTCCAAAGCTCAGGACAGCTGAAAGAAATGCACGGTGGAATTGTGTGTATGGTAACTTAGAAGTCGTATCACTATGTTCAGTGGAGCTTACCCCCAAGTAAGATTTGTACAGGGCTGCAGCCTTCTACTTCTGTGTATGTTTACTTGGAAGTAAAGCCTGCTATTATAAAATTACTTTTAGTCTTCTGCACACCCTTCGAAGAGCTGCCAGTGTTGGAGAAGATTTAGAAAGGGAGAATATAGTTGTTATTACTCTGATTTGTAAAAATGCTTTGTAAATGCCATATAAGCCTTAAACTGGAATATAGTAAACTTGTAAGCATTTCAAAACTAGGAATGGAAATGTTCTCCCTGCTGCAGTCTTCCACCTTAAATAGAATTAAAATACATAAAATGCGTATTATTGTCTATAATAAAATTGTCATTGGGTTATACGGTGTGGCATGCTGCAGAGTAAGATGCACAAAGCACATTGGCCTAAATATGTATAAATACTCCAGTAAGCATGATGCACCAACTGTGTTCTAAGCACTGCTCAAATAATAAAATCTGCAGCTCAAAAATCTGACAGACAGGGACCGAAAGAAAAGAATGTTAACAAAATGCAAACACAGGAGCAAATCCACCTTTGTTGGGAAACTGATGGACCTTAGTGAATACTGTCATGATGCCCCGCAGCTCTTGGACTCCTGGAAAGGTTGGAAAGCACTTCCCTTGCAGTCCCTAATATAATTAGGAGTTGGGACCAAGTGGAAATTTTCCTTACCACTATCAGAAATAGAGCAAATAATGTGTAGCTATGTTCTTTTTCATATTCAGTAGATCCTGCAGTTAAACTTACTTTTGACCCTAAAATGAAGCTCCAATTCAGCAGCACTGGGATGGAACACGGAGTGATTGAAAAATATGTTTGGACAGCTGGTACAGTCAGCAGCTTTCTTGAAGAAACAGTTTTCAGTCAAGAAAGTCTTCGTTCAAAAATGTGTCTGTGTAATGGGGCAGGAGTGGGGAAAGCTCCATTATCTTCGTAATGTTGGATAGCATTCTTCAGGAGTTGCATGGCATGAAATAAAACATAGAACAGGCTGATTTATGGGAGTTTTTTTAAAAAAAACACAACTTTAGGGTATAAGGAGCTTCCTTTTTTGTTAAATCAGTCAATGGGTACCCTTGCACAGCACTGGAAATCCTGACCATTTCTTTTGTGTCTGTGGGTTGATCTTACAACGCCTACTCCCTTCCTTTCATAACTGTATGCAAGCTATCCTTTGCCAATAGAATTTTGGTGTTGGGCACACAGATTCAGCTCCTGCAAGCTTCAACTTTCATAATCTCACCTTTCTATTGTTTTTTTTAGCCCATCTGGCACTGGCTATGAAGATGGGTTTGAAACTGTGTGGGCAATGGCTGTTGAAACTGCGGAAGCCCAGCTAAACAGCACTAACATCAGGGTTGGCTTGCCTTCCATAACTTCTTACTCATCGTTGTCCATATTGATGCCGAGTATAATTTTTTGGAATGGGTTTGAACAGTTCTACTTAACTTTCTTATAGCCCACTGGTTTGGGGGTACCACTGAAGGGCAACAAAAGGTCAACTACTGGCTGAGCAAAGTGAGACCTTAGGTTTTTAGGCTTGTCATTCCTCTTGTGAATCTTTTGTTTGTTTGTAATACAGCAAGTACATTGCTTTAAGTCCATCCCAAGGTACCAGAATTAGTCTTGGTGCACAAGCTGAGAACACAATGCTACATTCAAGTGCAAATACAAGCTTGGCTTCCCACTGACGACAGCCGATTTCAGTGGGGAAAAGAGAATGAAAAATGTAATACAATGCGTGATTACCTTTCTTGAGGACTGAGAGTAAAACTACTCATGATTTTAAAAATAAATTGCCTCTTTGTTTTTAATGTGCAGCTTTTTCAAAGTGCAAATAACATCAGCTGGGAATGCTGATCGTTACTGGGATCACAGCAGGCATGGAGGTGTGGTTAACCCTTCCCTTCTCTGTGGTAGTTCCTGTGGGAGATTAGCTGCCAAACCTAACAAATGGATATTCTTGCTAGCTAGTATGAAAAGGAGCTAATGCCGCAGAGCTGTATTGCTGACTCAGACCATAGAAATACAATTGGTAGAGTGGGTTCTGCCTGATGTCATTTCCTCTCTTCTCCTGAAGAGGAAGGAACATATAGTACTTCCTGTCATCATCCCCCCTTTGACCAGCATTGGATACAGACATGCCTCTGCTTGCTCCAGCTTTAGGCACATGTCTGAAGCTGGTTATACTTTAAATGTAAGTATTTTGCTAGCATAGTTTTTACTGGTACTGTGAACCAATGCATGAGTATTAAGTAAGTAAATCTTATTTTAAACTTACTTTACAAGTTGTTGCCCGTTTCTTTGTTAAGCGAGGTAAGAAGTGGGATACAAACTAATTTCATAACTGGGCTTACTCAAAACAAGGTTTTACAGCCCAATTCCCATGCTTTTAATTTTGCTGCCAATGATGGATTGTGAAACTGTTCAACCCAGACACGTAGGCACCTGGAGGGTTAAATTGCAACTGAGATATCCTTTCCTACTCATTAAAACCCATCCCACAGTTTCATCCACTGAAGCTTGTAGTATTTCCTTTGGGGGAAGGCAATCTCCCTTTGGTGCCAAGGGGGAAATTTCCATCCAACATGTATGCTAGCCCACAATTTAAAGTTTGAAAACTTTGAACAGCAACATCCGTTTTCAAAGAAGGTAGGGGGAAATGCAAAGTGTGTTGTAAATTTCATGCTGGCTTTGGAGACTGAGATATCAGGCTCAAAGCTGGCACTCATGTTCAGAAGACAGCTCTACACTTCATGGACAAACCTAAGTTTGACCTCCCCAACTGTCCTCAAGAGAGGCAGCAGCAAGCAAGTTCTCTCAAACACTGAGGCTATTATATTTTAATCACCAAGGGAAATGAAATATGTTGTTTCTGTGTCAGGAGCCAACATGTACTGAGATGTCACTAAATCTAAATCTTCATTGCTGCTTGTTGGACTATGGTTCTTTAAAAGAGGAAGAAAAAACAACCCTCACTTGCTGCTAGTTGTCTGCATCTTTGCCTGCAGCAGCATGTGAGGGGGTGGGGTGGGGGTGGAGCAGCAGCTGTGTTTTTTGGGATGGAGATGGGGCAGAGCGAGGTGGTAGCAAGGCTGGGGGAGCTAGTGTTGGCATTGTCCTTGCAGGAGTTTTTCATAAAGCACCAGTGAATTTGATTTCCCGTGGCGTTTCCTTTCCTTTCTTGCACAACTCTAACCAGAGCCTCTAAATTTTGAGGAGGAGGCATTATTCAGTGACTGACCTCTAAAAGGAGAGGTGTTGGGCCCCATGCCTCTCCAATGACAGAACTTTTTGACTCGATGTGAAAGTGGATGAATATATTATTATTATTATTATTATTAATTTATTTTATTTACTTATTAAATTTGTATACTGCCCTTCATCTGTAGATCTCAGGATAGTTTATTTTCTACCAACAGTAATATGGGGCTTTGGAATCGCCTGGTCACAGTATCCCCTATTCTGGTGAGATCTATTGTATTTATAGTCATTATTTCTAATTTTGCATCTATGCATATAAATTAGCACATGCAAATGTGTTCTCCTTTGCCCCCCAACCCCTTTCAGCAATGTGCAATGGTCACCTTAAACCTGGGGTCTTTCTCATGGGAAGCATTATACTCTATCACTGAGTGACTTTGGAGCCTCCCGTGCCAATTGCTCACTACTAGTAGTGAGGAAAGGCATTGGAAGCTTCTGTTAGGCTACCAACAATGCAGAGAATAATATTTCTGCTTTTGTTCTTCCTTAAGAAGGATTTTGAGGAGCTTGTGCAGGGGCATTCTAACTCACAGTAATGGGTAAGAGAAATGTTGGTAGATGTCTTATGTCCATGTGTGTTTGTGTGTGTGTGTGTGCATAGGCCTCTCCCTCCCTCAGCACAGTTTGTGAATTACTTGGCTAGAATCACATCAGAAGTAGGTCTTCAGTGCAAGCCAATATATCACCAACCACTAACAATGATTAAATATGTTTGAAACTGTGTCTTGGTTTATATTTTCAGCAGTTGTTTTGGCAGAGTTACTGTACAGTAGAGTTACTGGCTAATCAGTAAATAATCAATTGGGCAAGTTCATGTCGTTTTAATTTCCCAGTTGGATGAATAATCATTTTTTGCTTCTAAAAGCTATAGATTTTTGCAGGCAAGAGTTCTTTAACTTTACAATTCAGCTGGATTTTTGGAAAATGTTTGCTGGGTATTCCACTGTTGATGTTGGAAGAGCATCGGAACCGAACAATATTCATCTTCTGAATTCAGTCAATGGGGTTAATTAAAAGTAAGGAATGCCCTATACTACAAAACTGGAAGTATCACAGTGATGTGAAGGTCAGCCTAAGCAGAACCCTGCACTGAAGCAATGTTTATCCACATGGCCAAATTATGGCCATGCAATCATCCCCTCCAAATTCTTAAAAACAAAAACAAAGAACTGATGCCCATCAAATATCTGATGGTCGTTCTCATAGTTCACAATGCCTGGTGGGTGGCCTTTCTCCTGTTTACAGAGGACTATGCGAAGGGCTGTACTCTGCTTCAAGGCAGACACCATTTCAAGGGTTGCCCAGCCAAAGTCCAGTTTGAAGAGAAGGAACCCTAAGAAGGGACGGCAGCTGGGGCCTTGGTTGCCCATCAGAACAGCAGGCGCCTCCACAGCAGATGGAGCTCACTTCAATCAGTTTTCCTGTGGTTGTGAGATGTACTATATCCCTATTAAAATTATATCAATTGTTTCTAAATTTGCAGCTAACATATATAACATTTTATGTAAAACTGTGCCTTCCTCTCTCCCTCCCCCCTTTTGGGTGATGATGCATTTCCTATAACACCCATAATATGACACAATACCTATTCTTCCACTCCAGATATGAAGATAGATTCAGGTAGGCAGCTGTGTTGATTTGACACAGTCAAAATAAAAATAAAAAAATTGTCTAGCAGCACCTTATAGACCAACTAAGTTTGTTCTGGTATAAGCTTTCGTGTGCATGCACACTTCTTCAGATACACTGAAGCAGAAGTCACCAAACCCTTATATATAGTGGGAGGGTGGGGTGGGGTATTTCTCAGAAGGGTATGAAGCATAGTTCAGCTCACACAGAATGCAGCACCAATAGGAATAGGTATGTTCATCAAGATAATCATAGACCAAGCACATTCACATAAATGAGGCAGAATAAGAGTGAATTTCCTAGCAATATTTTCACCTTGGTGTACAAGAACTTTTTTTCTTACAGTGGAACTGGCTTTCCAGGTGCTTGTGGCAGACATCCCCCAATCAAGCAAGGAAGATTTATCTAAGGGTAAGCAACCTCCTACTGTGCATCTGGATACACAGCCCCCTTTTTCTATTGCAATGTTCATCTGAGCTCTAATGAACTCACTAGACGTGTTATTTGAAGCAAAGAGGAAATCTTCATTCAAGGCCACCAGGTGTTACACGTCACTATTTTCCTATAATTACAGCTGGATCAGGACCAAGATGGTAAAGGACATTCCCCCAAGCTTCAGTCACTCTTAGCTATTTACTTATGGAAGAATTTTGGTAAAAATCAATTCACTGTAGTAATCTGCCTCCTTTGATAATTGTAGGGCATGAGTTCATGAGGGGGTATTCTGAATAGGGAAGTCCCTAAATCAGACACAGTTATACTGTATTGCTTTTTTAAAAAAAAGTAGGGGGAAAACCACAGGAAAATATCACTAGATATCCATGACTGGCTCAATCCCTCTCCCACTCTGAACAGCGAAGAGCCTCTATTACCATCCACCCCTGGTGAGGAAAATAGTAGAAGTTCAAACAGGAATCAAATAGAGGACTTCTGTTGCAAGACTAAAGTCAGCCAGGATAATGTACTCTGTAGTGGGGCAACTACAAAGATATCATCACTCTACAATTTTTTGTTCTGCACTCACTAGGATAGAAGATTTCTTTAAACAAGCAAAACATCAAATTATTCTGTTTTTTTCCAGGATATGGCATCATCATCATCATCATTATTTATACCCTGCCTATCTGGCTGGGCTTCCCCAGCCACTCTGCTGCTTCTTAGAACTGTCCCAAACCTCTTGCTCTGGTGCAACTGCTTCACCTCAACCCTGATTCTGACAGATTTGACTATGGCAACAGAGCGTTTCCTGGACTATCCTAATTCAGGCTACTAATGAATGGTTGCAGGTCTGATTGTTTACCCATGGAAAATAGCCCTCATGAACAGTGATCCCCTGGCACAGAGAAAGACAAAGGTTCTGCAGGGTTGAATTGATTGCAGACAAACCCACACAAACCCACACAGCAGCCTCAGTTGTTATTGTCAGGATAGGGTTGTGTTTTTTTATCTTATTCTACAGATTGTAATATACTGGGCCTTGGTTAACCTGGAGCAGAGAGAATAATGAGCTCTTATGTGTGTGACAGAAATACCACAATATCTGGCCACAAGGTGCTGCAAAGTCAGGGTTGGCGGGGACTGCTGCTGCTATGTTAGTTTGTTTTTTGTTAATTTAATAGGATTGTGGGAATGGAAACATTAGCAAACAAATTTGGACATGCACTAAAAGGCACACTTTGAGGAGGTCATGTTTGTGAAACAGGGTCTGTGCTGTGTTAAATAGCCTGTACTTTGCAAAATGCATGTGTAACAGGCACATACTAATTAGTTGTTGGGGGGAGTGTTGCACCTGGGGTAGGGAAGCATGACAAGGTGAAAGGTCAGCGTTAGGCATGAAGGCACTGACTAAACAGACTTTACACTCAGTTAAAAGTCCAGACAACCCCTGCAGTGTCACCTTATAGCTCTGAGGGTGTGTTTTTTTCCAAAGCATAAGTAATCCATAAACAGAAATGAAATCACTAGTAGTTTAGAAATCCTTTTTTAAAAATAAAAATCTGACTTCCCTCACCTTTACTTGCTCCTTAAGGATCAAAGCATTTAAGCCTTATTCTTTTAATGTCAAAAGGTGAAGCCATTATTATGCTCTGGCTTCACCTTTCTGGAACATGGTTACATTTCGATTTCAGATTGGTCAACACATTTTGGAAAACACACATCGCAATGGCGTGGGAGGAAAGGACGTCAGGCAACTAAGTAATTTTATTCAAGAGCAATTTGCAAACTTTGCTTTTAGCATTCTCTTGGGAAATTCATCTTTGGGGAGGGGAGGGAACAGAAAACTGCCTTTATAGAATTGCCAACATTTTTCTGGCAAGGCTCCTCTGCCTTCAGCTGCTAGGGGACAAGAACAAATACAGCAGGTTGCTTTTCTACTGGAACAGAGACACAGTAAAAGGAAAACTGCTAAATTTCTCCCTTTTCATGCAGTAATTAAAGGAAACAAGAGGCCACCAGGGGAGGAGGTGGCAGTGTTAATCCACCTGGAATGCATCTGGCTCCTCTTGGCTGATTGTGTGTAAGTGAGAGACAGACAGACAGACAGACAGACAGACAGACAGACAGACAGACAGACAGACAAGGAGAGACTTGCAGTGCTATGGCAAAGACACTAAGGACAGCACAGGAGCATTACAGCATCAGGGTCATAGAAGGTCCAACTCCAGTCACTCAGCCTCTCATCTGGGGCATAGCTGCTGAGCATGACTCCTCCCACTCTGCCTTCAGCCAGTAAAAAGACCCTGAATCACTGGGAAAGGGGAGAATCTGCTGCTCAGACAGCAGCGGCACCATCAGGGAATGACTTTGGAGCAGAAGACCAGAGTTCAACTCAGCAGAGAGAGCAGGGGGACCCGCAAATGCAACAGAACAGGCTTACTGCATTTTTAAGTAAGTGAAGCAATACACATTACTATCTAAAGAGCGGATGAACTCAGGCCATTAAGTCCAGAAGCTCAAACTACCTGGCTGAATGACTCCTAGATGCTGTAGAGTACCCACCCCATGTCATTGTATAGTGCTGTTTGTTACAAGCCACTGTGGGGATTATTTTGGACATGTCAAATAGTCACATAAAACAATTATCTAATGCCAACTGTCCTAATTATAGCATTATACAAGATGGTGGAAATACTATGAAATACGTCTCTGAACTCTGGATTGGGCAATGGCTGCAATCAGCTGTACATAATTTCTCCATTCTGGCTAAGTTATAATGAGCTCCAGAAACCCATGCGGTGCTTCCCATACCCCATCGTCAATGGTACAGTCCCACTGTGGAAGGACGTGCGGATCCAGAATTGGCCTCCACAGTCACTTACGGACTCATCGTTAAAACCGTGTTTATGGAAGACAATCTTACTCGGCTACAAGTGATAGCCAAAGAAGAAGAAGAAGAAGAAGTCGTCTATTTGCATGTCTGGGGCCAACACTGTGAGACTGTGACAAAGCACTTCTCAGGATTGGTTTTATGAGCCCACATCAAATTTGAGGCAGTCCCATTGCCCCCCACCCTATCTCAAAGGACCAGCGCAAACGTTAATACATTCAGGGAAAGGGAAAGGTACCCCTGACCATTAGGTCCAGTCGTGACCGACTCTGGGGTTGCGGCGCTCATCTCGCTTTATTGGCCGAGGGAGCTGGCATACAGCTTCCAGGTCATGTGGCCAGCATGACTAAGCCGCTTCTGGCGAACCAGAGCAGCGCACCGAAACGCCGTTTACCTTCCCGCCGGAGCGGTACCTATTTATCTCCTTGCACTTTGACGTGCTTTCGAACTGCTAGGTTGGCAGGAGCAGGGACCGAGCAACGGGAGCTCACCACGTCATGGAGATTCGAACCGCCGACCTTCTGATCGGCAAGTCCTGGTCTCTGTGGTTTAACCCACAGCGCCACCTGTGTCCCTTCGGGTGCCTTGTCACTAAAATTAAGCTGGCCAAAGTAAGCCCCATCCCTACTTACTTTGCAAGGAAACAATATCCTTTTTCTCCCATTCTCCAGCTTATGCATGGTTTGTGGCTAAGGTTTCACACAGGCCAAAGCACATCATAACTTGTCTGTTTTCCCACCTCAACCATGCTAAAATGTGAAAGGAGAAAGAGGCATTTCACTTTCTTAATGCACTTTTGTACAGGTCTGAAGCCAACAAGAAGGCAATGGGAAATGCCCAATGGAACTTAATGCAACCTGCTTAGCAGGCAGAAGGAAGCTTTTCTTGTCCTATCCAGGGTGTAGGGATTAGGGAGAAATTTGATTAAGTTAACATTTAAAGGCAAACTTACCTGATTCACACTTTCTGCAGCAATATGTGAACCAGAACACAATCAACTTTCAACATGTTCACTTCTCTGAATTTTGCAATGCAGCCAAGTAATGCGTTCAAAAATGCATATGTAGGGCAGAAGTGTGCATTAAGTGTGCATTAAAATGCATATATTAGTGTAAATAACAGAGAAGTGCACTGTGTTAGGGGCGACTGCTTTGCAAAAATGTCTTTAGGCAAAACTGCATACCAAGGATGTGAAGAAATTCACACTAAAATGCTGATGGATTTTCATGTCTTTTTTTAAAAAAAATGCAAACTGATACGGAAATGAGGAGAACTCACCTTAATATTGGGAAAATAAGAAACAGAGAAACCTAAATTAACAGATTCACTCATGCATAGAAGGGTGCCATTGTGTTTTCACCAAAGTGGGGGTGGGGGTGGGGGAATAGCAAAAACCTAAAATGTTTTTTCTTTCTCTTTTTCTTTTTTTGTTTCAGTCCCACATATGTGAGTCAGAAAGCAATTTTCTGTCCCTACAAAATGGCAGGCACGGACGCAAAATGTTATTTAAGACTTCAACCTCTGCTCATCCACTAAACTTCTGTTATGAATCCAGATGTTTTCTGTTATCTGGTCCTTGTCAAAAGCCAACTGAAAACATACCAAAATATGCTTCTAGCCACACCTGTGCAACTGGGCTCCCCCCCCCCCCGCTCTTCTACCCCAGCAGCTATTTAATCTATTCATTTCACCAGTTACATATATTACTTGATTGTAATAAAAGCACAAAGTGGATTGCATTAACAATACAATCCTAGGCATGTGTAATGCTCACTGTGCTCAACAGGGCTTACTCCCTAGTAAGTCTGTTTAGGATTGCAGCCTAAGGTCCAAAAAAGGTTAAAACTATATCTCTATTCAAGCATTCCAATAACTTATTGATAGCTGATCTGTATGTGGAGTAAGGGCCAGTATGTCGCAAGAGCTTAGAAGGATACAGGGCCTGATCTGCAGTCAGAGGCACATAGTGCTACTGCAGGATCCCTGTTAGTGCTGGGCTAGTCAATCTGTGTCAGGGTACTGGTCTCACTGCAATAGTGTCCCCAAATGAAGTGGGTTTTCACTGAACAAACTGGGTTGCATTGGCAAAGTTTTGAATTTCACAGAACTCTTCTTTAGATGGAATAAAAAGCTTTCCATTCTGTCTAATAAAGAAAACTGTCAAATACCCTAAACCAGCTCATTCTGTTTTAAACCGTCAGACCTTCAGGACCAACTCCTAGGGAAGACCAGACGCTTTCTCACTTCACCATTCACTGTGAATTAATGCAGTTTTATCCCAAAGCATTTCGAAGATCTCTGTTTTGCTCCCTTTGTTTACAAGGGTTAATTCTGCAGCTCTTACATAGACAAATTCAATTGAAAGTCTCAGGGAACATGGTATATGTGCTCTGATTATGAATTCTGCCCTGCTTGTTAGAATCACTCCCCCCCTTTTTTTTGTCCTT
The DNA here is from genome assembly GCF_964270895.1 of Podarcis filfolensis. Taxonomy (NCBI): domain Eukaryota; kingdom Metazoa; phylum Chordata; class Lepidosauria; order Squamata; family Lacertidae; genus Podarcis; species Podarcis filfolensis. The sequence goes on from NC_139609.1 coordinate 19,729,683, forward strand.
TCCTGTGGTCACAGTTGTGGGGGTTCATGGGCAAGCAGAAAAATTAGGAGATCCCAAAATACGCTTTCAGTGTCTGAGTTTCCATGCACAAATTCTTGCATGACTTGGCACGTAAGCAGTATATATACAGTGCATAATTCTACCCAATTGGTACGTGCCGTTTTATTGGTGCATGAAAGTTGACAGTATACCCAGCTGTAATTTTGCTCATTTATTTTCCCCATTTGAGTAGTGCTTTTAGGCGTGTAGCATTCCAAAGCAGTTTCTAAAATGTGAAACAATTGTCTCAATAAAGATTTATATGGTACAGCCAAAGAACACTGTTTCGTAACAGCAGTTTAAAGAAAAGCCATACAGACGTAACCGTCAGATTAAGCATCATAAAAAGTTTGGGTGAAAAGAAACGTATTCACTTCAAACTAAAAGGGTAACAGAAACGGCAGCCAGGTGAGCTTTGCTGGGGGAGCAAGTTCTGTTATGGCAGGGTGCCATAAGAAAAAGGACTATATTTCGTGCCATCCCCACCTCATCACAGCAACCCACAAAAGGGTCTCTTACTCATGATCAGGCTGGTATGGGAAGAGATTGGCCTTGTGGCATCTCTGTCATGATTCTTGTAGGATTTTTAAAGTTCAAACCACCATTCCAAATTAGGCCAAGAAACAGACTGGGAGCCAGTGGAGCTCTTTGAAAATGGGTAACATGTGTTCCACTTGCCTATCTGCCATATTTTGTATTAACTGTGCAGAGACCTACCTAGGGTCCCTTGCACCCTCGGCATAGAGCTGTATTGCTCCCTTCCCACCCCCCAAAAAAATCACTTTACCCCACAATAGCCACATTTTATGTGACCCAAGTACTCGAAGAGTCTAAAGTGAAGGTAAGGCAAGGAAGATGGATGGAAAAAAAATCACATGCCTTTGTGCTGCAGTGCAAGGACAAGAAGTTTCTCCTCCTTTTGATCTTTCTGTAAAACCGTGGCTACACACATATATGTCCATGCGCTCCATAGTCTCCAATGGTCTACCTTCGTACTGCCTTGCCATTTCTCCTACCGCTCAGCTCCCAGCTCCTGTCTAAACTCACAACCTTACACAGATAACTAGAGGCAAATTTCTGGAGTGATTATTTTAGTGCGGGGGAGGCCTGCACACCTGTCAGGGTCCAGTATCACCAATCCCTAGGTGCGCCTCTGTAACAGTGGGTTGTCACCCACTAAGTTATATTCACAGTAGACCTACTGAAATTAATTGGCCTAGTCATGCCCATTAATTTCAGTGGGTATATTCTGAGTAGAACCAGCATTGGATTAGAACTCAAGCATAGCTCCACCAATTTTTATTTTTAAAGTATTACAATAGTCCAAAATGGGCATTGCTTTCCTAGGCGCTAGTTCTCCTGCATGTCTGCAAATTCTCTCCTAACAGTGTATGCATAGATGTTAAAAAGAAAAGGGAAAGGGAACAGCATTAACAGCCTATCAAACCTCAAATATGCAAGAAGTGTACAGTGATGAACTATACAAGTTGGTAAAGAAAATGTATCTCCTACATGAAAGTACACAAAGAGAATCTTTCCTATTGCACAGTGCAGCAAAAACATCCTGGCCCATTGCCTGACTGTAACTACCTGGCTATTGCACAACCTGTTATTGGTCAAACTAGGCTACCTAATGATATTCACATGACAAACTTAAAACAAGTGTGAACTACGGTTTGGGGAGCTTTATTGGACTGCACAATCAACTTTTGCAATTCCTGGCCATCAAACGTGACACTTGTCCAAGAGGAGAAATATGTTTTCAGAAGGGCTAGGCAAATTAATGGAAGGTCTATTCCTCAAATAAAGAATGTTGTTGCTGTTGTTGTTTCTATATCACCTTTCATCTGAGGATTACCGGGTGGTTTACAATACAGAAAGAGAAAAATGTCCCCCACCCCCAGTTTAAAAGACCATAGATTGTTTAATTAGCCAAAGCCACGGGAGAAGAGGAATGTTTTTGCCTGGTGCCTAAAGATATGTAACAAAGGTGCCAGGCGAGCCTCCCTGGGGAGAGCATCCCACAAATGGGAGTCACCACAGAAAAGGCCTGTTCTCATCTTGCTGTCCTCTGGAACTCTTATGGAGAAGGCACACAAAGAAGGGCCTCAGATGATGATCTCAGGTTCTGGGTAGGTTCATATAGGGAGTGGCAGTCCTTCAATTAATAAGGTATTACTGTCCTGAGTCATTTAAGGCTTTATAGGACAAAACCAGCACTTTTAATTGGGCCTGGAAACTAATTGGCAGGCAATGCAATTGGGCCAGGATTGGTGTTATATGCTCAAACCACCTTACCCAGGTGAGCAACCTGGCGACCAAAGCAGTTTCTGTGCCAAAACCAAGCCTAGACCATCAGTTTCCTCCAAGAGCACCTGGATCTGGTCCACAATCCAATATTACCATCTACTAAAAGACAGAAATACTACTTATGCTATTAAATCTCTGAAAGCTTTCAGACTGGGCCACTATGGGTCACTTAAGTTGATTCGTGATTTTCAAACTTTCTACCTTTCCACATTGACTCCTCTCTCATCTCTCGAGAAGCCGCTTCATATCTTCCATACAGCAACAATAAATTCAAGAGTGCAGACTCAATTCGTGTGGGGCACTTCCCAAAGTTAGTGGGCCTCACCGTAGCCCAACACAAACACAATGCACAACCTAGACTTTGCACAACCCCAAACTTTCCTCTGGCAACAGGGAAGTTAATGGTGAGCACGCTCATTTTTTGAGAAACCCATGCATCATTACTAATCTAACTGAGGAATCCCTGAGAAGCTTCCAAGGAACCCCATGGCTTTCCTAGAAAATGGACTGAAAACCACTGGGCTAGATGTCTTAGAATCTTTAATAACTTTTATACATCTCCATGGGATGGAAAGCCACAGCCAGTTGTGGTTTTTCAGCACACGTACATACCGTGAAATGTACACACATGCAGCTTTGATTACTGTTGATGATGGTATGACCAGAGAATCAGAGGAATTTTCTGATTCAGACATTTGATGATCAGCTTGTTTAACTCAAGCAATGCTCCTTTTAGATACAACGACTAAAATAAAATTTCAGCTTGTGGTGAGATATCATGACTTTCTTGAAGCAAGCAAGAACTCTATGAGTCCTATACTGTGATTTCAACTACATTTTGAGACTGTTTCAGTTCCTTCTGAAGCAAACAACATACCTTCATGACGAGCTTATAAAATTTAAAAAGGGAACTATTAAAATGCATGGCATGATCCAGCAACATTTACAGCACACACTCCTGATGGGTATGTTCAGAATACAGACAAATATCTCCCATTCAGATAATTGGGGCATAACTTCCACTGGATTGTACTTGCAGTGTTAGTTCATGGTTATTTTTAAACATTGGTAATGATACTGCCATTTTAATAATTCCAGCTCTTTTACTCAATTTTTAGATGGCAGTATTGTGGTGAAAACTATTTTAAAGTATTACGATTTGCATCTTTCTAGTTATTTGTCACATCTAGAACATGCCTGTAGATTATTGCACAGCACAGTAAGAAAGTACTGCATACATTTCAGTGTATGCAGTTATAAATTACATATCACAGCCACTTTTCTCCAGCCACACTCACCCTACAGTTAACAATGACAAGGAATCAAGCATGCTATAATTTGCTCCCTCCCTCCCTTATAATGCCTGTGGGTTTCTCTCTCTCTCTCTCTCTCTCTCTCATATCTAGTGAGAATAAGCAGTGTTTGCCTGCGTGCAGGATGACACTAAGGATGCTTGAAGAACCCGATTGTTGTGAATTCTGATATCAACTGATTCACAACCTCCCAGAACCCAAGTTACCCAAGGCTTTTCACACTTTCCAAATGTTCTAACACAGGTGTTGGTACAAAATAAAACTATTGAAATGTTTTTGAAGTGTGGGTTTTCAAAGAAAGTACATTTAGTAATTTGTGATTTGGAAGGAAATGCATTTAGAAACACACCTTTTGAGGGAAAGCAAATATGTTAAAGTTTTGTGAATTTTCAAGCACGTTTTGTTTTAAATGCACCGAATGTGAATGAACGCATAGCAGACACCCTAGATAACCATGCCTTCTTGGGCACCACCTCATTCTAGAAAAAGGACTCCACCTACATCCTCCACACACAGACACATAAAAACAGTTAACATAGCAATTCTAGTCCAACCCATATACATCAAATATTCCTAATTATTTCAGCTCTGGCTAGCAAGGATGCAAGACAAAGGCGAGATTGATGTAGTATGTCTCACAATGGCTCTACTGATTTCTCCACTGGCCCTTCCTCTGCACATGGTCAATTAGAATTGAAAATCCTGTGCTGATTTCATTCTCTGGAATTTTTAAGCAGGTCAGGAAGAAAGATGTTATTGAAAGGAAAACTCTCATCTAAATAAGAAAAGAGCACGTGGCCATCTGGTTCAGTTCTACCGTACAGAAAAGTCGTTGAAACTCAGACACTCTCTCTCTCCCCCCCCCACCCGCCTCTCTTTCTGTGCAAGAGTTTGCCAAGGAATCAAAGAGGAGTATGTTTACATTTAGGTTCCCTTAACATATTTTTATCTCCAAAAATGCTCTGTGCAGCTCGTTTCCTTTCTATAGATGCATATGTTCGCTTACTCATGTCCCGTGCTTAGCAAGATTTGTAGGCTCAGTCGCCAGCAACAGGCTTGATAAAGGTAGAGGCAATCCAAGCAGTCCTTTTAACGTTCTAAGAATGTCTCTGGTATAATTTTTTCCTCAAGGCTGTAAGGGTGGCTTCATGTACTAAGCCTTTCCTACATGGAAAGGGCTACTGCACTGGAAACAGCATGAAATCTGGGTGTAGACCATAACACATTTGACCTTAAGTAGGCACCCTGGAAAGCCACAACTCACGCTATGCTAAACTTTCATTTCTGGCATGGGAAAGTTTATACCCCATTAAATGAGGTACAAACATTTCTGGGTTCCTGACAGATGTGTCGACCCATTTCTTTTTCCTGCCTCCCCTTCTGCATTACCGGATGCTTTACAAAATGCATAATGTAGATTTCTACCTTTGCACTTACATGCTGTCCATGTGTCAATTTATTTTTGGATGAACGAAACCAGGTTATCTCCTGATCCACAGTCCAGCTATTTACAATATTTGGAATTCTGTGCCTCCTCTGCTGCCACCACCCTTTTTTGACTGCATGGGCACCATAACATAAATCTGGCAGTTCGCTAATTGGGGCGGGGGTTATTTTCTTGCTGGAAATACAAGAGTAGTGATGGACAAAAGTGGATGGAAATTAAACAGAACAATGTGTATTGTCTATGTCTAAGTGTATACTTAATGTGCAAATTATTTTGGAAATGTGCACAAGCCATTTGTGTAAGTGTGCAGGCATTTTGTAAACGTTTTGAAATTTATCCCCAATTACTACTGTTCCTTTTCTTTTACCAAATGCAGCCAGACAGGCTGCAAGCTACAGGGGGAGACTAGCTAAGGAGGAGCTGTTTAACCCTTTTCTCCTTGGTGACTTTACCATTAAGGTGATTTACACAAGAAAAAAAATAAAAAGAGGGTATAGGGTTAGTAAGCACCTTCCCTACTCCACACCCCATCAACTTATCCCAGCCACACAATATTTCATAGCTACAAATTAACTACACGCAATGGAGCATCACACGACACTGGGCAGCATGTTTATGAATCAAAGTTTCGTAGCATTTTTTCCACCAAAATTTGGGGTGCTGAGATCAGACCATATCCTAAAGGCTTGCCAAATTATCTCCTCCACCACACTTTGGCATACACACACCACAAATGTGAATGGTTCCAATACCTACAGATCTGCAGGTGGCTGGCCACAGACCATAAGTTTTGAGGGGGGGGACAACCCCCATTACCACTAGTCGAGGCACAGGGAGCAAGTTTGCTACAGACACATCAGCTACAGTCCCACTGAAACAGCAGCTGTAACACTGAAGCACTGCAATAAGAAGTGCTTCTTTAATGATCTGCATCCCCCTTGCCGGCTCCTACCACCAGGCAGAACACCAAGTGGAAGCATTGTTCAAATTCTAATTATTTCCAATAACCATGATTTCTACTCCAGCTTGTTACAAAAGCCGATCTGTTAAAAAAGGTGTTATTGCTAGGTTCATTCAGAGGTGACGGTTATAGGGAAAGGGTGCGGTGCTGAGTGTATTTCTTGCATCGATTTACAGATGTTGGTGGCAACTCTGGAAGCGGTGGGGGGTTGAAGCTGGCATGCAGCAACGACCTTTGTTTCCTGCACATGCAACCCTGTCCTTTTTGGAAGGCTCAGAATGACTCCTGTCCTTGGGTTCTCCTTCTGGCACTTCTGGCATCTATTCTTTGCATGCAGTCACCTAAATGATGTACCCTGTTCGCTACAGTCTGGAAGCGAAGATGGAGATGAAGACATTCTGGTAGTGGAAGGAGGAGGACCTGGTTCAGCAATGGTTGCCTAATTAGCACCATGTGAGAATACCCAACACGTAATTTGAGAAGATGTGGGTAAGGGCTGATGCAAACTTCATGCAGTAATTACAGCAGTCAATGCCTTGAATATATAAATCAGGGCATGTATTTAAAGCAGTGCTGGATGCATGGTATTGAGTCACGCTGAATTTGCTATTCCCAGTATAGGTCTACTGCATGTTCCTGTGCAAAGGCAAATCTTAGAATTTGTGGTCCTGTTTCTATGAACACTGGTTTCGTCCATAGAAGAAACGAGCTTGCTGCATAATGTCTGAATGGGTTCTTCTAGCCAAGGAATAGGAGAGGCTGATCAGTAGAGGTAAACTCAACTGCACGTATGTATGTGTAAGTGCACAAACATGTGTGTGCACCTAGATAGATAGGGCACAGGTGTACAACACTGGATTCTTCAGCAGACTGTGAATATACATTTTCACAATTATTTTGGAAATACAGAAGAACCAGATTTCTGAATCGGGCGCCACAATGTCACACCATAAATTTAAAGAACCATTCTGGGCTAGTGGTAATAACAAACGAACTCTCGAAATTATCCACTCTGTCTGTGGACAGAGAAATTGGTGGTGCGTGGGTGTTTTCACCAAAACAGGGGAGAGGAGAAATTATTCAACAGTTAACATATAGGAATATAGGAAGGTGCTTTCTACCAAATCAGACCATTGGTCCATCGAGTTCCTTATTGTCTGACTGGCAACAACTTGCAAGGGTTGGGGAATTCCCAACCTTATCAGGACCTGCCGAAGATTGAAGCTGGGATTTTCTACATGCAAATCATATGCTCCACCACTGAGTTACAGCTCTTCCCCTTTCTTGGGGAGACCATTTGCACTGGCGATAGCACGGCTTCCTTCTTTTCTCCCTAAGGTTCTTTTTGTTGCTGCTGCTGCTGCCGTCTTGTTGCAACAAAGGTGCAAAAACTGTGTCAGCAGCCCAGCCACCATTTTTGCATCTTCCACAATGCCCTAGACCAAGCGTCATTCCAGGGCATGGTGTGGGGGGGGGGGAGAATGGCGACTGCCACACACAAACACAAAATGAATAATAGTAAGAGAGAATATCTTGATTTTTGATACTCCTTCATAATGAACTTACACAACTGTGCAATGAACTATTTATTAGATGTAGCTACTGTTCAGAAGATTATACCAAGGAAAGTATCAGTACCGTAATGAATCCCACTTAAAAGTGGGCGAACTGTACAGCAAGGGTGTTTGATCCTGGATAAACTTAATTCAGTTGCAGGTTCCCATTTCCAAAGGCTAGAGCAGCAGTCCTGTAACTAAAAGGTTTAAGTTTAAAACTTTTGCTACTAATGAATGTATATTGACTCGGAAGTGGGGATGAAGCTGTACATTGTGTATATTTCTGACTGTGATTCTTCTTCTTTTTCCTTCCCTTTTTATGTATTTCTTTTGTTTTACAAAGCCACAAAGGCTGTGATTTGAAACACAAGTGGATTTTTGAGCCCTTTCCACCATTACTCCGCTGAAATCAACTGAAATCCAGCTGTTTTCACCCCAATGAAGAAACTGTATGGGTGCCCATATAATTTCCATTGAGCAAGTCAGAACAGCGAACAGTCAGTTTTCAACCTTTCTCTTCACACTTTAAAGGAGACCAGTACTGTACATTTTTTTGAATAAATCACAAGATCACTTACCGCCATCGAAGGCTGTTATTGCCCATTGTGGTGAAGTTCTGGTCATTTACAGGTAAGATGTGAGGTAACACACTGGGATTATGAAATCTTTTTAAGTAAGTATTGAATATAAGATATATATTAACATCTGTTGGTGCATTAAATAGGTAGAAATCAGGGACAAATGCATCTTTGGAGATGCTGTAACCTCTCTAGTTATTTGAAGTAATTAAAAAAACTGCTTTAAGAGGTAAGTAAACTGAATAAATGACAGTGATAATGAAAATAGAGCACATTAAGAACGCTAGAATGAATGTGTTTTCATGAACAACCTTTCAATTCCTTACCCACTCACATTGGAAAAACCCCTATTGGGCTTAATGGGCTTAATTTTAAGTACTTCAATACACACTTACAAGGAAGTAAGTCCATTTGAACTCTAGGTATACATTTATAGTATAGTGCTGTTACATACTGAGTACTCAGACTGCTGGAATTCCACTACCCTATCAGAACTAAGTAAGGAGTTTTAAATATTGTTTTGTTGAATGGATGGTATTTTCATACACATGCAATAGTCTGCATTACATTAGCAGATGGACAACATTATAGGTCTCCTCTTTAAATAGAAATTTTAAGGAAATGTTTTGTTACACTATATCAGTTAACATGTTACTCAAGTTACTTTGCCATATGTGTGCAGACAATGTTTCCATTGAAATTATTTAGAGAATGCCATTACTCCCGCCCCCTGCCCAATACACATACTTTCTCTCATAAAAATGCCTTCAGTGGGTCAGGGGAACTTTTAGAAAGAAAGTTACTAGGTGAATGCACCACTGAAAACAAAAACAAATGAATAGAAAATCAATTTACTCATTGGAGTAAACCTGAAAGTGTAAACCTAAAGCACTTCACAAAATTACAGATGTATCTTTAAAAAAAATAAAAAATAAACAACAACACTTTATTTGCATTCCTCCCTCCCTCACTGCATAGGTTTCACTCTCAATAACAGTGTTTGCTATAAATGTATTATAATGGCCATATCCATTTCTATATTGCATGGCTGGGCACAGAATACTGGTTGGTATGTGAAACTAGCTTGCGTGACCTTCCCACCCTTTCACCTAAGAGATTTCACTAATATTATTTTAAAACGACATCAACGTTCTCTTTAACTGGCCAAATTTCAGGCAAAAGTTGCTGTTGTTTTCAAACATCATTAGTGAAATTTGTCAGGTGAAGAGGCAACAAGGTCACAACACATCCCTACTCAAAGCCAGTTTCATTGCTTTTGCACCAGGTTTCCATAACCTGGCACATTTTAGGCTGGTAAAAGCAGTTCTACACCAACCAGTACTCTGCGCTAAGCTGTACCATAAAAGAATCAACCCGCACATTATAATGCATTTATAACAAACACTTACCGTGCAAAAGCTGCAGGAAATATTTTCCTAATCTTTATCAACATTTTGTTAACTTCCTGCAAAACTCATACCTATGCATCACCTGTTCAAGATCATCCAAAACCGCTTTGAATTTGGTTTCAGGCAAAATTTCCTAGTGACTCGACTCTAAATATTTCTTGTCTTTAAGGCAACAGTCCTGTACATACTTACCTGGGAGTAAGCCATTGAACTGCACATCATCAGACTTACTTCCAAGTAAACAAATGTAGAATTGCACAGTTACTCATCTCCTTTTAACCAATTCACAGGCCACATCGAAATTTTAAGTGCAGCTCTGAAGGCATAAACACCTCAGTGTTTCACCCCAAAGTCCAACTTTATGAAAGTGTTGTTTCTCAAAACAATGTAATAGCTGCCTAACAAGGGGGATAACAGCAAAGTAAATGACTTGATGCTTCTTACAAATGGGTTATTGAATTACCTTGGAATGTTTATGTATGTTCGTCTAAACACAGTAATCTTTTTTTTTAAAGGGGGGAAGCACCATGCAAGACACATGTGTGCAATGCCTTTCTATACACTCCACACTTTCTAAAAATAATACCTGTGGGAACTGTCACATAACTGTCATAGTATATGAAATGCACAGCACATGAATACTAAAGTAAACTGTGAGCTTGACAAAACTGCAAAGAGGAGCAGATAGTGGTGCTTGCAAATGCATTGCGAGGGACAGAGAGAAAATACATGTCAAAACGGGTCCTCGCCTGGCTAGAGAAAGGGGATATTGTTTGCTTGGGTCTTGCCACGGTGTGAGGAGCAAGACTCCCACCCTTCTTCTGCATGCAGTTGAAGAATAAGCCTGCCGTGCATTGCGTGCAGGCTCCTTGATTGGAGAATGGGGAAAGGGGGGGGACCTGGCTGGAATCCAGACAGGCTGGAGTAAAGCGCTCTGTTGATCATTATGTCTGGCCTTCAGGTGTCTCAGCTCACAGTGGGCGGTGGTTGGGGGAGGTGTAGATAACAGTACGGCAGACAAAGAAGAGGAAAAAATAAAGAGTGTTGCTTTGTGTGTGTTTAAAAAAGGTTATGAGATATTTTCACGCCGAGTCCTCCTTTTAGAAAATGCATTCCTTGGGTTCCTTTCCCAACAAACCACAGCAAGCGTAGGCTCTGCCCGCGAAGATTTATTTCCAGCTGTAATTAGGAACGTCTGGAGTCTCACTAAACCATTTTCTCATTTTAATTGAAATTCATATTTCAAGGGGCGTTGTTTTGTTTCGCTGTGGGTGAACCTAGAAACAGTTTGCATGTCTCTCTGTGTGTTAGGTTTTGCTCTGCACTTTCTTACAGACCCTGCTTAGCTGGGTCTGAATCAGATTTCTATTGTCCTGTTCGCCCTCCCCTCCTCCCCTCCCCTCCGTCCCAAACCGCTCCCCTGTGAAGCTAGTTTCAGAATGCAACTTTCTCATAAAGGGTCGCATTTTTCTACTCTTTAGTGCCTGGTGAGAATTCTTTATGCGAGCATAAGCTGTAAATCAAAGTGCCTTGCTATACTCCGAGACTCTTGAATTCATTTTTCCCCCTTCTCGGGAGGAGGGGAGAAAAAGGGGGCAAAGAAGGAGAAGAAGAAGAAGAATAAGGAGTAGAAACTACACCCCCTTATGCTTTGTCTGTTGCTCCTGCTTGAGAACTCGTAAATCTCACGCAGCAAAAGCAACTTGAATCACTCGTGGTGTGTGTGTGTGTGTGTGTAAAAAGCACCAGGGAAAGGCTCCTTATTATGAATGTCTTCTGATCGCCTTGTCTTCTCTTTCCTCTGATCTTGTGCTATGAAGAGAGTCCCACACCCCTTTCCTTTTTCTTCTTTTCTTCTTCTTCTTCCTTCTTCTTCTCCCAAGCCCGTTGGGAATTCAAGCAAATTCAAAATCAAAGGCGAGAGAATTCCAATGCATGTCTATGTGTGTTGGGGTTTCTTTTTTTGGGGGGGGGAGCAGTCTCTCTGCCCTAGGTGCAATTAAATTATCCTAGGCAGGCAAATAAATAAATAAATCGCTGGAAAGAGATTTATTTATTTATATGCCAGGAAAGAAAGAAAGAGAGAAAGAAAGAAAGACATCCTACTCGAAAGGGGGGGTGAGAGTGGAGTGGGGGGGCTCTTGCCCCATAGACCCTTGTCCAGAAGAACCTGCGAGGCGTTTTGTCCCCGAAGTGTCTCCGGGCGGCCTCATTATCATAACTGTCAGATGCCTGCAAAGTGTGGCGCGTCCTCCCCTCGCCAGCTGACTTGGCAAAGTTTGTCCCTCGCTTCCCCGACGCCCCACCCGGAGCGCCGCACCTCACTCAAGACCCCCCCCGAGAAAGGAAGACGCGGAAAATCAATAAGGAGCCGAGCGTCCTCGTCGTCCGTCCCCCCAAGAGCCTCTTTCCTCGTCGCCGCCGTCCCCCCCCCCCCAGCCAGCCAGCCAGCCAGCCACCCCACCTTCCCCCTCCTCGTTTTCCCTCACGAACAAAGCAGGACACTGTCTGTGATAAGCAGCGGCGGGGCTTCGCAGACTTTTGCCCTGAGGGAATAACTCTGCACATTTTATATATATATATATAAAAAGAAGTTGAGGGCTTCTCGGAATATCGGCAGGCAACCCTCTCTCCCCCCCACCCCCGCAAAGTCTTCTCCTCAGGAATGCCCCCACCTGCGCGCCAAAGGCGGCTCCGTGAGGGGAAACGTTTTTTGACACATGCCCGGGACCGAACCCGCCGCTCGGAGAAGAAAGAAGGGGATGGGGGGGGCGACGAGGGACGGGACTCACCGTTTCCCGCTGAGGCGAAGTCCCTCCGGCGTCGTCCGCGAGCTGGACGCGGCGTGAGAAGCATACCAAAGATGCAGAATTCCCAGGGGTTGGATGCGTGGGGGGCCGGGGCAGGGTCTGTGTCGGGCCGGGCCGAAGAAGAAGAAGAAGAAACGGAAAGGAGGGCGGTGGTGGGAAAGTCTCCCTTGTCCAGCAGCTGCCGCCGCCGCCGCCGCCGCGAACGGGGCGCTCCCCTTTGGCGCGCGCAGAGACATCCCACCGCCGGCGCGAGCTGGCCGACCTGAATTGAAGAACTAAATAGCGCCCGTGTGAAGAGACAGGGTGATGGTGATTGTTGGAGGTGGGCGGGCGGGCGGGCGGGCAGGCGGGGTGGGGTGGGGAGGGGGGGGTCTAAGCATCGTCACGTGAGGCGCGACGCGCTCCCCCATTGGCGGCGAAAGCATAACTTGGGCACCCCTTCGCCTTTCTCCGACGCGTCGCTCGGCGAGAGTTGGGAGTGCGCGCGCCGAGGGAGAGCTCGTCTGTCTTGTCTGTCTGGGTCCTCCTCCTCGCCGCCGCCGCCGCCGCCACAGTCCGTGTGGAAGAATGACTGTAGGGTTTCCGAAGGGGACGGGATTAGTAGAGGCGCGAGGCGGCGAGCGTGAAGTCATTCTCCGGCTGAGGCGGGAGGGTGGGTGGGGATTGGGAGGCGGCAGGCCACCGCCCCTACACGCACACGGGGACACACACACACACATACACCACGCGCGTGTGTGTATTGTGTGGTGAGGAAAGCGAGCCCCGTCGAGGCGCGTCCGTAGCGCGCGCTTTCCACACGGGGCTTCGTTTGGGGTCTGAGGGAAGTGTTTGAAGAAGAAAGAAAGAAAGGGGGTGCGAAGAAAGAAAGAGAAAGAAAGAAAGAAAGAAAGAAAGAAAGAAAGAAAGAAAGAAAGAAAGGCTTCCGTTCAGGGTTCACTTAAGGATTTGGGGGTTTTGGTCGACACACCATGAACAAGGGCTTCGCTTCACGCTGAGGAATTTCTCCCTCAGAAGAGCGTCTGCGCGTTTCATAGCCTGTTGAACAAAAGGAATGCGCTTCCGCACTATTCATATTTTCTCACTCCCTTTCAAAAAAAAAAATCGTATCGTATTGCAACTACGAATCTCTCAAACGTGTTCCCCCCCCCCCAATGAATGGAAAGTACGTCCAACTTTGGGCTCCACTTTCTTTTAGGAAATCTGGCAAACGTGGTCTCGACCTTTTTAACCAACTCAGTCTTTTGTCTTCCCTCTTTCCTCACACATGACCTGTTATCTTCCACATTTTCGCCCATATCTGCCTGGAATTTCACTTTGTCGCCTGTCTCTTTGTAGCACACCCGTTTCTAGCCACTGCAATCATAGAAACTTATTATTTCCTTACCCTGAAAGAATTCCTTATACGTTTTGTATTGGCTGACAAGAAACAAGAAGAGTCTCGCTGAACTGCCTATGTATTTATCAACCATGAAATATATTTTTCCAATATTCCTTTACACTTGGATAATAAACCACGAATTGATACTGGTTTTGGCATGTGCTTCACATTTTCAATACACCAAAAGGTAGCACTGATTGATTTTGTCATTCATTTGAAACTGTTTTCTCTCAATATGTACACACATTCTTTTCAAAGGTGTTCGCAGATCTCAAAAGGGATTCATTTCTGGGGCTCCCTTTATCATTGAGTTTTCATTATGTCAGAGAAACAGCCTTGGTTTTACATTAACGTGACATCCAGGAGACATAAATCCATCACATTAATTATGGCTTTGTATTAGCTACTGGCTAAAAACATTAGCCCCTTTTACTGGGTCACAGACGAAAGAGTATGTGTCATCTGACTACCTATGTAAAATTCAACCTCACCATTATTCTGTGTAGCACAAAAGTCTCATGGTTGGACAAACACAAATTCAATCCGCAAGAGGTTTGTAAAACATAATAATGGCATGATTGCAATAACGAAGCATTTATTAAGATGCTAATTGGGGCTGCAAATGGTATTCAGCTCCAGTTCAAAATCTGCCTGTCTCAATTTCTTATGCTGGCATTGACCATAACTTAAAATAGCACATAGTCAAGTGTGGCCGCCTCAGATTAACTCTCGCCATAAATGCCAATAACTGGAAGCATTGAAAAGAGAGAGAGAGAAGGGATATGCTGCTGGAGGTGTCTCTAAAGTGAGGCACTTTGTTTATGAGGTGAGAGGTTGGGGTGGAAAGACTAGCAAGTGTAAAAGGAGCAGCTGTGGGGGCTGGGAAAGCAGAATAGGACGGCCACAGAAATCTGTCTTACACCAAGTCAGGCCATTAGTTCATCCAACTCAGTACTGCCTACACTGACAGGCAGCTCTCCCAGTCCTACTTGGGGGTTGAATCTGCAACCTTCTACGTGCAAAGCAAGGGCTCTAGCACTGAGCAGCTGTCCTTCTCCATCTGCCTAAGCACCCACTTCATGCCCCCAATACAGTCAGTAGACTGATTTCCTCAGGGAAAGGGAAATGTCCTGAATTTAAGCCAGACCCAGGCGGAGAGCTAGTATTCTGTAGGCGCAGTAAATGGACAGCAGGGAAGTCCTTGGTTCAGCTCTCGCCAACAGCTGAAATTGGGAGTTAGAATGTACAAGCTAAGTAACTTAAACAATGGAGAAATGCTTTAGGACCCACACATGATATTCATTTAGATTTAAATCTGAGATTGATTCAGCAAAAAATATATATGATATTTTGGGTATGTTGGACTCAACAATGTCTTCTGTGGAGGTGACAGCTGAGACAGCTCAGTTGGTAGAGCATGAGACACTTGATTTCAAGATCATGGGTTTGAGCCCCACGTTGGGCAAAAGATTCCTGCATTGCCGGGGGTTGAACTAGATGACCCTTGGGGTCCGTTCCAGCTCTATGATTCTATCCTATGATTCTCTACAATAAGGTGTTGTTTAACTCAGATATATGTTGGAGGTGAAATGCCTCCTTGACACTTGTCCTTATGATAATCTGCTTTTTGGTCTGAAGTTGTTGTCTGTATTAATCTTGTCTTGGCAAATTC
The DNA here is from genome assembly GCF_964270895.1 of Podarcis filfolensis. Lineage (NCBI taxonomy): Eukaryota > Metazoa > Chordata > Lepidosauria > Squamata > Lacertidae > Podarcis > Podarcis filfolensis. Next base: position 19,745,156 of record NC_139609.1, read on the forward strand.
CTATATTCATGGACAGTCACGTACTTTTAAATGGCACACCTGTAGTATGGGGACAGGGCAACAAAAATGGATTTTTATTAGAAACTTATATTTGAAGCCTGGGAGGATAAATTCTCACCATCTATTATGCAATGGTCTGAAGGCATCATTGCCCTTGCCACATTTGAACATACTTTATATAAGCATCAGCTTCATTTTGATAGCTACTTGGACATTAGGAAGGCATATCTGTATGTCTAAATTAAGAAGGATGTTTCTTGTATTGTGACTGAACTGATTGCTTTGTTTTGTTCTGTTGTTGTTGTGTGTTTGTTTTCCATACTTTTGGGTTCCCCCCTTTTTCCTTTAATAATTTTGCAATAATAAATAAAACCCCAACCAGTAACATGCATTAGGTGGCCTTAGGCTGTTGTTTCCCTTGCACACAAATACACACATCTGCAGCATGGGGTTAATAACTCTGACCTACTTTACAAGGTTGCTGGAAGGTTTACTGGGATAATGTACTGAAGCAATCTAAACACTCTGAATCACTATGTATTATTTATATTATTATTAAGAAACATAGAATGATAAAATTCCTCAGAAATGTGCGTTGTTGTCCAATGTGCAGATACTATACCACCTGCACATGAGCAGCTAGAAACATTATATGTGCTTACATTGTGTATTTGGGGCCTCCCAGATGCCCTTAGAGGTATAGGTCACTTTTAGCTTTTGAGGCCCCTAGCCATAATAATAATATTTTTAAAAAATAGCAACACAGAAAAGCAAAATAAGGCATGCAAAAAAGTGAATGGTTTATTTATACAATCAGCTGATCGGAGAGGACATGCTCGTCAAGGCGTAATCTTGTGCCATCAGACCCGATATATTTTTCTTAGTGCTTATTGACATCTTAAAGGGTACTGGTTGTTTGAATTTTGTTCCGATCTTTACATTCTTAACCTTGAAAAATGTACAGTTAATGGGTTTTCTTGCAGTTTTGAGTTTTTTTCCCATTCATTGTATGGAATAAAACATTTTTTGTTGTTGTTTTACATGTGAAACGTTGTTGTTTTACATTTTGTTGTTGTTTTACATTTGTTGTTTTACTGATAAATAGCGAACTTGAATATTGGAAGTTGATTCTTCTCTCTAAAGGTCCAGTTGTAAACAATACGAAGTGACTATGTGGTTGTGTACAATGCTGTAGACTATATTACTGGAGGCTAGTTTCTACACATACACACACACCTTCTGTCTCTATCCTCCTCCTAGACAAGCAAAAGGAGTCATCAGAATTCTAGGAAACATTCCAGCTGAGTAAAAAGCCTCAAGGAAGGTGTGGAGCAAGCCAGTGAGGCATATGGCCCAGAGAGAGTTCTGACAGTCAGATAGAGAGGTGGAGGGTGGGTGGGTGTAAGTTTGGTCCTTGGACCTGACGTTCACCACCACTCTGGTAAAAATGGCTTCAAAGTGCTGGTGTTGACCTATAAAACCTTACATGGCTCAGAACCTCAACACGTTAAGGATCACCTCTCCCCATACAAACCAACCCGGACTCTGCACTTGTCATCTAAGGACCTTCTCGATGTCCCCCATCCTGGAGAGATTAGATGGGCCTTTTCTGTGGTGGCTCCCCAATTGTAGAATGCTCTCCCCAGAGGGGCTTGCCTGGCACCATCATTACATGTGTTTAGGCACCAGGCAAAAACATTCCTCTTTACCCAGGTCTATGGCTATTAGATAATTTATGACCTGTGAAAGTGTCAGGGAGAAGACTGTTATTATGAGGACTATTTTATTATTAGGCTGTCTGCCAGTATACTTTTTATTATGCTTTTTATTACGTTTTATCATTGATGTTCTGTAATGTGTTTTAAATGGGATCTTCTGATAAAGGTTGGAATAATAATAATGATGATGATGATGATGATGATGATGATGGATTCCACCAATCCCATCTTAACATTCATTACCAGTGACCCAAGGCAAGGGTGGCATGAAATGTAATGATGTGATCAGGGTTATTTGTGAGGCAGGAATTTTCATGTTGCCAAGGTTGATATGGGACCAGCCCATGGAGGTAAGGTTTTCCAATAGCCACTCACTGCCTCAGGCATATATGAACTGTGCTTGTGACTGTTTTAGTGATATTCGCTTAAAACATGCTCTTAAAAAGAGAAGAAAAATCCTCCCTATCATGACTTGCTAAGACTGTACTGGTTTTGACAGTTTCCCTCCCTCCTTGATGTTTACCTCTGAAAGTATTTATAGACTTTATCCTCTGCGCTCTTGTCATCACTTCAGCTGGGCATAGTTTTCCAGGTATAATTGCACAAGAGGCACGTTGCAGAGCTTTTATGTTCTTAGCTTGTGACCTAATGCCTCTCCAGCTAATTGCTTAGTTCACTATGCCTTTGCATGGATAGTTGGTCGGATATATATATATATATATATATATATATATATATATATATATATATATTCTTTATTGCTTTACATGGAGAAGTTATGTTCTTATTCAAAATATGTAAAGAAAACATTAAAAACTGTCAACTTGGTACTACCCAGTTCTCACTCCTTATAACCCCTTAATCCTGTACTTCTTGTCCAGTTTCTTTAATCAACCTCAACAAATATAATTTTTAAAGAGAAGGTAGCAAACATAAAAATCCTCCTCCTACAGGCCCATTTCTGAATGAAAGCTACACGACTGATGGATTCGAGGGGCAATAAAGGGGAAGCCAGATTAATGACTGCTGTAATTCATAGCAAACTTTTCATCCATTTCCTCTCTCAGAATGCCTGCTTGTCTCAAGGACTTAGCTGGAAGTATGCCTTTATTAACAGTAGATGTATAATGTGATTTCTGATTGATTAACAGTAATATTGCTAGTCCGTGTATGACACCATGGTAGGTGTTATGTCCTGGATAAAGTAACACTGGGCAGGTATCACCAGCTCGGACACAACGGCCGCATTTATTGCGGGACTTATTTCCTTTGGCTATTTTAGCCTTCCAGCAACAGGGCTGAATAATGGCATTCCACATTTCTGTGCCTTCAGCAGGAGTACCAGGAGAAGGAGGATGGGATGGAGGAAAGCAAGTGAAGATCCCAGGTGGGTCATCTGCAGAAGCCATGCAAGACTGGTCAGCCTGTGTAAGAGAAGCAGGAGACAAACAAAGGCAGCCATCTGCTTCCAACTCATGGAACACTTCATGGTCGGCCATTTTGTTGCTTCCCTTCCTCATGTTCACAGTTTTCCCATGTGTGCTCCCCTCTTCTCTTTCACTCTCTACCCCACCCGCCTAACAATCTTTCCACGTGGATCCATTTCCGCCATGGTTTTAATTTTTTAAGTAAAGGATTTGTTATATAATGTATTTGTCGTTGTGAAGTCACTTTGAAGACTGGGATCAAAAGGTGGGATACATTTTGAATCAATAAATATAATGCATTCACACATACACATTGGTGGGTTTTAGGCATTTGGGAGGAAAGGCTGCTGTTGCTTTTTCCTAGAAGACTGAGATTGTTTTTAAAAAAAAATTAAATAAAATTTGCTATTTAAAATTTAAAAGCAAATCTCTCCCACCAATTTCGCAAATATATATGTTGAGAGCCTACATTGACCATTAATGTTTTAAGATGATGTAAAATGACACTATAAACTCAATATTATGTTTTTGTTTGTTTCTTTGGTTGGTTGGTTATTTATTGCAAAGGCAGAAGACTAGGATTCTGATACTACTTCATGTTACGACGACTTACATGTAGGAATGGGAGAAATTCAGTAGTTCCACATTAAACTGCAAACTCCAGGAGGGCATCAGGATGGTGAATTTTTACTTTCATAGAATCGTAGTGTTTGCTTTGGACTGCTCCATTCTTCAGCTTGCAGCTCCAAAGCCCAAGCCCCAAATTCTCAGCTGCACCTCTTCCACCATACTATAGCTTTTGGATCTGGAAAACTCGTTCTCTTCCTACATGGTGTGTGTGTGTGTGTGTGTGTGCGCGCGCGTGTGTGTGGTTGCACTCTCTGCCACTCTAGCAGCATACTTGTGACTCCATATAGAAAACAAAGCTGGCCTTCCCACTGTTTCTCTTCACTTTGCCAGGAGAGCAGCTTAGAACAGCAATTTGAGCCAATCACCATATGCCTCTCTGAGCCTTTGGTGGAGGGGAAAGAGGGAGAACGTAAGGGGGTGGGCATGAGAAGCATGTCACTGATTTTTTAGTTTTGGTAGGGGATGTAAATTGCTTCTGTTATTAATTTTGATAAAATGAACATTTGGGTGGGCAGTGAATCAATTGATTCTTTGATACCTTATTAAGAAGCTGGTGGTGGCAAGAAGAATGGATGAAGCAGTCCAGGGTGGAATCGATTTTGTTTTCAGTGAGTTTTGCGGTGGAGGGCAGAACAGATGACTTCCAAAAGATATCGAGGGGCTGAAAAGCAAGAGAATTACAGAATCACAGGGAGGCAGGTTCCCAGCACCTAAAAAGCTGGAAACTGGCAGCTCTCATTTCCCCCCCTCCAAAAAAAAATTGCCTTGAAATGATGCTATGTTTAGGGAATCCAGGGTGGGTGGGTGTGTAATGGAGCCTATCTATCAATGACCCACAGAAGCCCCACCACCTGCAACTCTGGTGGGGTCAGTGGAAAAAAAGTTAAGAAAGAAAAAAGTGCCACTATCAAAATGAATGGCACCTGACTAACTGCCCACGAACCTCTCTAAGCTTTTTGCCCCATTCTCTCCTCTCCTTTCTAATTTCAAGCCCAGAGTTCTCAGGTGAAAATGTTCAGCTCAGCTTAGTCCTCTCAAAATTCCAACAGGTGTTTCAGATGAGCTGAATCTTCCTCCAGCTTTGCCTCCGCCTTGTCAGCCGTTGTGAGGCACTGGTCTTCCGCTTCATGAGCCAGCAGGCAGAAGATGGAATCATGGGGACACAAACAGGCCCAGAATCTTCCATGCCCAGATGGCCAATCCCAGGCCACCATGTGAAAAATATTCTCACATTTGCTGAGCTCTGTCTGTCTGGGCAACTTGCTTGATGGAAAGTAGCCTCTGAGTTCTCTCTTTGCATTGTCCTCTTCCTGCCTGCTGTTTGTATGGTTGGACCTGACTATCTAACAGAACCTTGCCATAGGTCAAACCTGAAGACAACTTTACATAATAAAGCATTTTCCCTTTCTTACAAGCCCTGGGATGGTCCTATTGCATGGGCAGTTGCTGGTATGGTTACAATGAAGTATAGATGGGTCAGTAGCAAGAAGACTTTCTCTTCCCTTCCTGTCACTGTATCCTGATCTAATAGGCTTTCCACATCTGGGCTCCAGAACACAGAGGGAGCAGAATTACAAAGTCTGAGAAGTCTTTTGGTCATGGCTGGTGGTCTTTAATTTTTCTCCTCTCTCTTTCATTCAATTAAAGTGGAAAGAAATCGTAATAAAAGAAACCTCACTCTAAAGAACAGTCATTTCTGTTTTATTTTCTTGCTGCTGTTTTTTTAAATGTGTGATCTCATTCTAAATCACCAGTCTGAATGTCAGCATTTGTGAGGATTAGGAATAAACTGGGTATATTGTTTTACAAATATTATATTGGTAAGGAGATATGTGTATATTATCTTTTTTCCAGTGCAAGGGGTGTGTGTGTGTGTGAATGAGAGAAAGTGGTACACATTCAGCATCGTCCCCTACGAAGCAAGCTGCCTTCAAAACGAAGTAGTTTGTGTCACATTGCAAAGAGCTGAGAAATGGTGTGGCTCAGCCCCTGTGCCATTGCTGATGCACCATGTGATTTTCTAGCTAAAGTTTATGCCAGAACATAGCAAAATATTATGGAAGGGACATACTGTGTAAATTAAAGGTTATGCTCAGCAGGAGCTTAGTGGGGGTGGCACCGTGGGTAGGTCCTTCCAGAGGAGGTTTGCTGGACCACATGTTCTCTGGCTTTCAGGGGCTGTAAGACCTACCAGTGGTAATAAGCATGTGCTCTATAGAGCCAGTGTGGTGTAGTAGTTAAGAGTGGTAGGCTCGTAGTCTGGTGAACCGGGTTCCATTCCCCGCTCCTCCACATGCAGCTGCTGGGTGACCCTGGGCTAGTCACACTTCTCTGAAGTCGCTCGGCCCCACTCGCCTCACAGAGTGTTTGTTGTGGGGGAGGAAGGGAAAGGAGATTGTTAGATGCTTTGAGACTCCTTAGGGTAGGTAGTGATAAAGTGGGATATCAAATCCAAAAAAACAACAACACAAAAAAACTTCTATGGCCATAGGAAGAATTGTTATCAGGAAGGTTTCACTTCTGTTACTGATGTCTTCGATAATTTTATTTGTTCTGTTGCTGTAATGGTGGATTTCGATTGTGCTGTTCCCATGATAAACACTATTTCATAGAGTTTATGCGCAGTTGTTTTAGGCCAGGGCCACTGGTTTGCTGAGGATAATGAACTGATCTCCTAGCAAATAATTCCCACACAAGAGACTTACCCGATCAAGGAACTTTGTTCTTCTAATTAATATATATATATATATATATATATATATATATATATATATATATATATGTAGAAAGAATGTTGCACATGGTCAGAGGCACTTGATTCAAAGTATTGGAATTCTGCAAAACAAAAGGGGGCAAATCTAGCAGAATCTGGAGCTATCTTGCTTGTTTATAATATCTCACTTCTAATTGAAATCCACTAGTGACCCTAAGGTTGGTTAGGATTGCATGTGCTGCGTTTAGAAAAAGCTTCTGCACATTTTAAAAGCATTCAAGCTGCTGTCGTTTGAAAGCCTGTTACTTGTTAAACTGTGTGCAGCACCCTGTTTTGACATGCTTACCCTTCAACGGATACACAGACTGTTTCCATACGTTTAAGCAAATATTTCATCATGCTAATATTGTCATTTTATGGATCACTTGCATGAAAATGAGAAATTTTGTTGATTCTTGCCTGGAGGGAAGTCACTCGTTACTTCGAGACATTTCTACAGCTGTGGGTTTTGGGGGTTTTGTGTGTGTTTTTAAAAAGAAATTCAGCACCTTGTACCTGCCAACATGATTTTTCCAATTGGACCTTGGGAAAACATAGCTTCTTGGGATATGGTTTCCTGTTGTCAAATGCAGGCAAACTTTACCAAATACATTAAAAATCTGCCTGAAAATTTCCACTAGGCTGTTTACTCTTAAATGATGTCCATTAGGCTTCCCCAACCTGGTGCCCTCCTGATGATTTGGATTACAGCTTCCATCATGGTTCAGAACAACAGCCTATCATACACCTGTATGAGGTGATGGGGGTTGTTTTCCTAGCAAGAATGGCCAATTTCCAAGTATGATGGGAGTTGTAGCTCAGCAACTTCAAGAGCCTCAAAGGTTCACCACTCCTGCCGTAGACAATTCTGGCCCACCACACCCTCCACTTTCTTATGGTCTCCATGAATACATCATACCCGCCAAGTGTCCTGATTTTCCAGGGACGGTCCCAGCATTATGGAAGTTTTTGACAAACGAAGAGAACAAAACAGAAATACAACAAGACAGAAAATAGTTGGCATTCATCTGTCTCAAAGGACAATGGAATGCACCTATGGGGGTGAAGTCAAACCATTGCATTAGCAGCACCAAAGCAACCTCCCCCAGGCACAAACCTGGGCAGTGTGTTTGGAGGTCCTGGGCTGTTCACATGAAAAGACTCCCCGCTCAGCCTTGCTGATATGGTCCAATGGAAACCAGAGAAACATGTTTGGCACCAGCTTGGCTGCAGGAGTTGCTGGAAGGAGTTAAACGAGGCGCCATCCAACCGTCTTCCGGGCTTCACACTGGATCTGTGTATGGTTCGCTCTTTCGTCTTGTCTTCTCCCAAAAATATCCCACAAGGCAGTGGAGGTTTAGGATCAGAGTTTTTCTTCTCCTTCAGATTGCAGCCAACAAGACTTCTTCCATTAGCCTCAGCCAGTATAGCCAATGGTCAGGGAGGATAGGAGCTGGAGTACAGCAATACCATGTTGGTTACCCTTGCAGCATTCTCTCACATATCCCTCAAGTAGCTTCAGCTTCTTATTATGTTCCTTCTTGGTCCTCCCCCACACCAGGATACCCATCTAGCATGTGACACCAGATGTTGAAATGTCCTTTGGATCTCCCTTTGGTACACCTCCAGAGCCAAGGAGGTACCAAATGGTAATCTTATACAATTTGAGTGTACAGAGTTTGGAACTCTTGTCATCCACCTGAATCTGCCAATATCTGCTACTGATATCACAGACTACAAAGACCATTACTATGTGTCCTTGTCCACACATGTCCACAGGAGAAAAACATTCTTTTTCTATACAATTTGTTTCCTTTTGAAGCCTATCTCTTAGTGTTCCTATACTCACCTGAGGTGCATACATTATAGGTGAGTGAGACTTCCAGATTTATGCTTGTTCTCTGGGAAGCAACCTAAGCTTGGAGAACAGCTCTATCATCTGCAAGGAGACTTTCGGGGTCTCTTTCTTAAAATTAATTCTTTGTATCAAATTTGACCCTTAGAGCAGTATATTTTTATCTACTACCTGGAATTCTAGGTCAGCTGTTCTGTCTTTAACACAGTAATTTACATTGCGTTTAACCAACACTTGCAATCCTGAATGTGAGTTGAAAAGGTTCTGTGTACAATTACGGTGTGCCAAAGACAACGCATGAGGTTGTACCCTTATGTCAAATTTAAAATGCACTCTTTTGTGATATTTATGAGGAAACACTATTCATTGTCAAGAGCCCAAAAAGTTGGTTTACAATGAAGAAATCCTGTGGGTATTCATTTGTTTCCAACAGTATATAAACAGTATCCTAGCCCTGATTTTCAGACATGTAGCTGTGTTAGTCTGTCGCAGCAAAACAAAGAGTCCTGAGGAACCTTAAACACTTAGAAAATTATTATGGCATAAGCCTTCGGGGACTACAATCCACTCCATCAGATGCATGAAGTGTTGTCCTGAGTTAGCTGTATGGAATGGAAACTCATCAATCTCAAGAAGAAACACACCCAGGTAACTCAGGATAACACTTCATGCATTTGATGTAGCAGAATGTAGCCCACAAAAACTGAATGCCATACTCAATTTGTGGCACCTGAAAAACTTACAAGACTTTCCCTTGAGGCACCTCTCCCTCCCCCTTTTTAAATTTGCCACATACTTTTATTTAGAGAACAGGTACTCCACTGGTGGAGAAATGAAAGCCACGCTCCCTCTTTTGATGAAAGAAGAGGGGGAGGAAGAATTAGGAGGAAGAGGAGGAGGAGAGAAATTTAACTACTACTAGTAGTAGACATATTTTATTCCACCCTTCAGTCATATTCCCAGGGCGGTTTACAAGAAGAATAAAACAATTAAAATGTAAATACACAAAATACAATAATCTGAAAGATACAAAAATGTAAAAACATCATAGAACAGACACCAGGATTAAAATGACTTCTAAGAAGCTCTTAACAAGAAATGTCTTTGCCTGAGACCGAAAGGAGAATGATGTAAATTCTCTCTGAGGGTAGCGTTACACAACAGGGAGTTGTGCTTTGAGCCCCAAAACCCATCCCGAATGGAAATAAAGACACAGTGGAGACAGAATTTAGTTTAAATGTTAATGGGCAAATTTTGGCCACAACTTTATTAAAATACACAAATGTGACTGGTATTGGCTTAGGCATTGGTATCAAACTATATCTGGCTCCTGCCCCACCCTGTGGGAAGTCTGGAAGGGTAAACAACCAGCAGGGGGATCTCCATCAGTGTATATTGACTGGTGCTCACCCCTGGGGTTTCCGGGGGTCCTGGCATGGCCCTAGCCCCTAGCTTCGGACAAGATCCAGACCCCCAGATTCCTTTAACGGAATACCCTATTCATTGGAGGGGCAGGTGATGGCCGCACCTCCCCTCCCCACATTCCCCTAAACCAATGCTTAACCTCCAAACCTTACAAAGTTGTGACAATTGCTAAGTGGTAGGCAAAAACCAAGTGGCCACAGCCGATCTGCCACATTGGAAAAAATTCCTACCTGGCCCCCATTCCAAAAACAGGTGATCAACCGAAGTCTCTCTTCACCATCCAGACATCTAAAGCACATTTAAAGCAATGGGTTCACCCAAAGAACCCTAGGAGCTGTGGCTTGTTAAGGGTGTGGAGAAGTTTAGCTCTGTGAGGGGTAAACTACAATTCCTGAGATTCTTTGAGGGGAGAGCCATGCATCTTAAATTTATGGTGTGGATAGCAGAGGCACCCACAGGAGGCCAGTCACAGAAGACCCTAATGTACAAGTAGGAACATCTGAAGACAGTCCTTCAAGTCCTCAGGGCTTAAGCCACGAAAGGCTTTCAAAAGTCCAAACCAGGACTGCAAATGGGGCCTGCAAACTGAGTTGAGCAGGATAGATAAGGATGTCACATTTCTGCATTCTATTTTTTAAATGGCCAAATGAACACAGATGTGCAGGATGGCATTATCGGGGGGGGGGGGTAGGGTGGAATTCTGCCTCTGATTTATGTACATTATTGGAACATACATTGAGAGCCTAATGCATATGCGCCTGTGCATGTGGTGAGACTCTGTGCACAGGTTCTAGTGAAAGTACAAAGGACAGGGATGGAGCTTATCATAGAATCATCCAATTGTAGAGTTGGAAGGGACAACTAGTGTCATCTAGTCCAACCCCCTGCAATGTGGGAATCTTTTGCCCAATATGATTACCCTGAGATTAAGAGTCTCTACTGACTGTACAGTACTGTATTGATCTCTCCCCCCCCCCCTTTCTCTCATTCTCTCCCACCCAGCCATATATAGCACATTCATGATGTTAGGAGAGGAACAGGCAGTATGAGATATGGGGAGAATAAAAGCATCTTGTACATGTGAAGAGTTTGGTGTGTGGCTTAGAGACTTTGGCCGCCCCTGCTTTACACGGTCAGCATCTGTTAAAAAGATTTTCCAAATAACATGTAGGTAGGAAATTGAAATCACCTGGAAACCAGCTTAAAGTCATTTTCTCAAGTCAAGGTAGACTCTCTTGGTATGGCAGGCTGCTTAGGGAAAGTTCAGCCATAGGAAATAATACCCTGCACTGGCTATTTAAGAGCTTTCCTGTACTGTTTATATCCTGTTTAAGCTTCAGTCAGCAAGGCTGCAGAGCCAACACTTCGGCATCAGACTCTGTTACAGACGTTAAGTTATATTTGCTGCTGTTTTTTAAAAAAGTGTAGTGGAAGTTTAGTGCCTTCTGGTGTACCTCCTGACCTGAAATCTGGGAATTCTTCAAATGTTGGTTTTAAATTGAACTATTTAGTTAAATTTAGTTAAATTTCAAGTAATTCTGTTTTCAAAGTTCCTTTTGCCCAATCGTAATATGTGATTGTCCTTCTAGTTCTGCTTTGGGCTTCTGGAGACTTCTAAGTCATATTCCTTTCCCTCCACACACCCCATCCATTCTTTTTTTTTCTGCTGTCACATATTCTGTCTAGGACTAGACAAGGTCTCTTAAATTGCCAAGATTCTTTGTAGGGATGTGTGTGCTTTTACTGGATTGTGTGTATGTGACCTTACTCTTGTTTAGGAATGGGAAACCTCTGGGTCCTCCAGATGTTGTTGGATTCCACTGTTTATTTGATTGATTGATTGATTGATTGATTGATACACTGCCCTTCATCACAAGATCTCAGGGCAGTTCATAGAATAAAAGACAGGATAAAAACATGAAAATAAGTAAAACAAAACAGCAGAGCAATAACCTCGCTTCCCACAGACACATTTAAAAGGTTGCAATGTATTTATCAGCCCAAGGCTATAATTACCTCTCAAAAAACTACAGTCTCTGGGATTCAAAGGGGGCTTAGAATGACTCCCACAGTTTAAGCTTTCATTGTTCATATGCCATTGAATTTCACAAAAAACAGGAGCGGAGAACCTATAACCCTTCTGATGTTGCTGGACTACAACTCCCATAATCCCTGACCACTAGCCATGCTGGCTGGGGCTGATGGGAGTTGGAGTACAACAACAAGTGAAAGGCCACAGATCCTCCATCCCTGACCAAGAGCAAATCATGGGGGTAATTTAAGTGGCTGGTGCTTGGGCAAACTATCAACGGATTTTGGGAAGCATCTAAAATGCTTTCAGTGAAATTAGTGAGCATTCTTGGGAGGGTGGTCCATCTCTAGTTATTACACTGAATCCCAGTTTCAGATACGCAAAAACTGAAGTATCTTTCTGTTCCCTTGTTGAGGGTACCATGCTGGGAGAGAACTGCATATTTCTTTGATAATTTAAGCTCTTACAGTTTCCTTTCCATATTTTGACATTGGCAGACCTTTCTTGGATCAGTTTTCTTTTCTTCATAATATCATATTTCAATAGTACAAAACTGATGCCCCAATACGATAAGTGCCCCTTTTATTTCCAACATTTCATTTGGGGGGGGGGGAGTAGTCTTACTAATGAGCTTAGGTAGTTGGCCCTTTTCCACTCTTGTTCCACTTTTTGGGTGGTCTCAGATCAACAAGGTGTTCATTAAAACGTCCATCTGAATCCCATCTGCCCTGCAGATTTCTTTCACACTCCACCCATAGCTTACTGCGAAAGAAATGGCTTTAAACTTTATATATGAGATATTAATACCATAAAGATATTTCTGCCCACATCACTGGCTTTCTTTGTGGGAAGCAAAGCCCAGTGCATGGCCTCATCATAGATGCATTATTTTGAAAGCGCATGAAACTGCAAATTGCACGGTTTTAATCATTTAAGGTAGCTGCCTAGCAAGCACATGCTAGAATTCAGATGTTTTCAAGATGGCTTGTTAAATATGAAACACTTTTCTAAGAGGCTGTTGATTCTTTGCTGTTATAAGTGGCTGTCCTTGGTAATTTATAGAATCCTAGAATTGCAGGGGTGGAACAAGACCTGAGAGCATCTTAAACGGTACTCCAGCATAAAGTGCCCTGCCCACTAACCATTATGGCACACTACAAGTGGATAGCATGCATGGTGAAAGCCCAGCCCGCCAAAGCAGTCTGCACAAAAAGGGGTCATCAGTGCATAAGTCAGTTCCCAAAGTCTACTCACATTCACAGGTGATCAGGAAACATTAAGTTGAAATGGGAATCTACCTTATACTGTGTCAGAGAATTGTTCTATACAGGCATCTCCCCCCCCCCTTATGCGGGAGTTACATTCTGTGTCCCCTCATGTAAGTGAAATCATGTAAGTGGGGAGCAGCCTCTAAATGCCTATTTTGCCCTGCTCTCCAGCTCACTCTCTCCCACTCTCTCTACACACAACTCTCTTTTCAGCTACAGTTGTAGCCCTGGCATCAGCTGGTGGGTGGAGGACAAAAGGGGAAAGTGGCAGCAGCTGCTGCGCTACCCCACACATCAGCTGTTAGGTGGGGAGGCTGAGGAGCCAAAGCAAAGCCCTGATCTGCCTCAGGTCTCTTTGGGGCTTCCTCTGTCCTCACTGACATCGTCTTCCTTCTGTTGCTGAGGTGCAACCCTGTGGAGTAGGTTGGCTCTCAGTGGTTGGGGTCACACAGGGCAGGGACTTTCTAATCCCACCTCATTGGTGTCCACAAGTGCCACTTTATTTTGCCCTTGGTGTGAGTGGTTGGCATTTATGCATCTGCAGGAAGGCAGGGGTGAGGAACCTCTGGCCCATGGGCAAAAATGTGTCCCATGAGGTTGTTTCTACAAAACTTCCACCCCTCCCTACATCATATGAGCAGGTGGGAACATGACTGCTGATGCACAATTGGGGGCCTTAAAGTGTGCTTCTTTCTGGCAAGGGAGGTTTCCCTCTAATACAATGTATTTTTGTGCATCATTTTTCCTAAGATATGCATTTCTAAGCTCACTTTGCCCTAGTATATATATTGTTGTACACATTACTCTTCCCTTGCAAAGTTCGGAGAACTGCAAATTTCAAAGAATTCTGTGTTTTGGTTCACGAAATGTTTCAGAAAGTGCTAATCATTCAGGTTTGCTTTTAAATGTGAACTGAATCAAATACCTCTCCCATCCCTAAGCCTTAATTTAGGATTTTGGAAAGTGCATCTGTCTTACAGAGGCTGAGTTGAACAGGAACTCTATTTTGGCTCTGTGGCAAAGAGCAATGCCTCAGATAGAATCAATTCATGTAGAAATATGTGTGTGTTCCTTTGAGAGAAGTGAATAGATAAACTGTCCAAGTTATAGGGAAATAGAGCATGGATAATGTTGGTTTGAGATATTCTGTTGCTTAAGTGATGCATTAAATCAATATTCTGCAAAGCCTTTCCTTGCTACGTTGTTTTCTTGGCCGCTGTCAGATTTCGCCATTTAGGTCATCTGGCTTGAGAAAGCAAATTTCATTTTTCATGGCCTAATTTATCTAAATGAATTTATTTTTAGATTACTTCTCAAGGTGGAAGCATTTTAGGGGGGGGAATGTTTTCCCCATACTGACAATTTTCGATTCAGTTGGTTGGCTACTAATTTAGGGAGATAAATAAGTTTTTTTAGTAAATTACTGCTCTGTGGGCTGTATAGTCTGTAACTGTTTCTGAATGTGTTGCATGTGTATCTGAGCAATGGAACAGAGTTGTGAAATGAGGAGACACAAAACTACAGGGACCATAGCTCAGTGGAAGGGCACATGCATAGGAACTGATTCATACCACTAGTCTATCTAACTCAGGAGTGCCTACACTGACTGCCAGCAACTTTCCATGGTTTCAGGAAGAGATTTCACCCAGCCATACCTAGAGAAGCCAGAAATTGAATCAGGGACCTTTTGAATGTGTGCTCTACCAGTAAGTTACAATCCGACTGGTCACAATATGGCTTAGTCAGCTATATGTGGGGGGCAATGTGGATTGGCTAGGATTTACCAGTGACTAGTGCGAAATCATATGGCCAGTGGCAGAGAAACTATGGTCAATGGACATGTTACAGATCCCTGTGATGAACAAAATAGGTAGGCTGGCAATGAATAAGCTTGAGGACCAGAATTTTGAATCACACCAACAGCAGTTTGGTACAGAATTGTGTAAGGATTTACACTCGGAATTAGGAACCGAGTTTTTCCAAACACATGCTTTGTGTGAGAATTTGTTTCCAGTATCATAACTGAGCTCACCATTCTTTCACTCAAAAATCTAGTCCTGGTTTATCCCCACCCCCAACTTCCTTTGTTTTAGCAGCATTTTTTTTGGTGTTGCTATTGTTGAACAGTTGGGAGACAGAAAGCTTTGTGGGTCTACTCTGCTTGCCCTAACGCATCTCAGAAACACATATTTTCCACAACCCAGCTCTAATTGCAGCTGACTAGTCATGTGCAACAGCTAGCGGATCCGTATGAAGATTTGCATCATTCCCCATCTGCATTAAAATATGCACCCATCCTTTTCAGTGGAGCTTGGATAAGCACCACGTTTGCATTCCCTTCCGCATCAGCTGTGCACAACGAAGCCCATTTCTACATGTGAATCTCTCCTCTTAGATCAGGGTAATCATCCTACATTTAAATTTTGATTCCATCCTCCTAGTGCTTATGTAACCAAAATGCCAATAGCCGTACCCAAGAGGGAGGTATGAGCATAGTCTGGGTAACCCTGAGTTTTGCAGTAATACAAATAGACTTTTGGAGGGATGGCGGGGTGGGTGAGAATCTGTAAGGGAGGCGCACTCTGGTCAGTGACCGAAATAATGATGTAAGGGGGGGGTGAAACCGAAAACAGCTCAATGAGGACTGAGAATGCTCGATACTCACAGAATTATAACTGTTAAGAGAGAGAGAAAACTGAAAACCAAGTAGAAGGAGGAATGGAAAAGGATTGGTGGGAAGATGAGGATGAAGGAAGAGTGTGCTGTGGGTTTCCGTGAGGCGAGGTCCGAGTCCAGTCCGAGGTCAAGGGAGCAGTATTGAGGCCGTCCGTCAAAGCTGAAGCTGGGTCCAAGGCAGGGAGTCGGGTGAGGTCAGGAGATCCAGCAGGACAGGGTGCAGGCAGGAACAGGCTACCCACAATGTTGCTCCCGCAACTTGGGACTGGGGTTGGCTGGCTTTTATCCGCCCCGAGGCATAGGGTGGCCCCAGTCCACAGGTGACTCACCTCTCCTGGCCTGGAGGTGAGCACTCCTCCTGCAGGAACTTAGTTCCCTCCGCCTCTCTGCCCTGAGCTTCTACAGCTCAGAAAAGGCTAGAGGGTTACCAGACCCAGAGGCAACCTCTGCCTCCCCTGACAAGGCTGAGAGTGGAGCACCTGCAGGCAATGGGTCCTCCCTCACCTCAGGAGCCAGAGCAGACTCAGCTGATGCCTACACCTGAGGATCCAGCACAGGTGAGGACCCTTCAGGCTCAAGCCCCAGCCCCGGCTCAGCTGGTTCTGGAGGCGGGGAATCCTACGCAGGCTGGGATTCCTCAGGTTCAACCTCCGAGTCCGAATCCCAGGCCATCACAAAGAGACACATAGAGGAAGGAGCTCTGGGAAATAATAATAATAATAATAAATTTATTATTTGTACCCCGCCCATCTGGCTGGGTTTCCCCAGCCACTCTGGGCGGCTTCCAACAAAGATGAAAAATACACTAAAATGTCACATGTTAAAAACTTCCCTGAACAGGGCTGCCTTCAGATGTCTTCTGAATGTCAAGTAGTTGTTTATCGCTTTGACATCTGATGGGAGGGCGTTCCACAGGGCGGGCGCCACTACCGAGAAGGCCCTCTGCCTGGTTCCCTGTAACTTGGCCTCTCGCAGTGAGGGAACCGCCAGACGGCCCTCGGAGCTAGACCTCAGTGTCTGGGCTGAACGATGGGGGAGGAGATGCTCCTTCAGATATACTGGACCGAGGCCATTTAGGGCTTTAAAGGTCAGCACCAACACTTTGAATTATGCTCGGAAACGTACTGGGAGCCAATGTAGGTCTTTCAAGACCGGTGTTATATGGCCTCGGCGGTCGCTCCCAGTCACCAGTCTAGCTGCCACATTCTGGATTAGTTGTAGTTTCTGGGTCACCTTCAAAGGTAGCCCCACGTAGAGCGCATTGCAGTAGTCCAAGCGGGAGATAACCAGAGCATGTACCACTCTGGCGAGACAGTCTGCAGGCAGATAGGGTCTCAGCCTACGTACCAGATGGAGCTGGTAAACAGCTGCCCTGGATACAGATTTGACCTGTGCCTTCATGGACAGCTGTGAGTCCAAAATGACTCCCAGGCTGCGCACCTGGTCCTTCAGGGGCACAGTTACCCCATTCAGGACCAGGGAATCCTCCACACCTGCCCGCCTCCTGTCCCCCAAAAACAGTACTTCTGTCTTGTCAGGATTCAACCTCAATCTGTTAGCCGCCATCCATCCTCCAACCGCCTCCAGACACTCACACAGGACCTTCACCGCCTTCATTGGTTCTGATTTAAAAGAGAGGTAGAGCTGGGTATCATCCGCATACTGAGAGAGCTTTAAAGGAGAGCTTTAAAGCAATATTGTGTTAAGAGCTCCCCTTGTATACAGCAATCACTATTCTTTGAGCACCAGCCATTATTTTGCCAAAATGGCACCATCCAGATGCAAACAGGTAGAAACAGCCAGCAAGAAAAGAATGGGGGAATGTTTTTGCATGTGATCCCCAAACAGCCCAGTGAAGACTGCATAGGAATAGGGAAGAAATTTGATTCAATTCACATTTAAAGGCGAACCTGCCTAATTAGCACCTTCTAAAATAATGCAGGAACTGAAACAGCCATCCTTCAAAAGTTGCACTCTCCCGAATTTTTCAAGGGAGTTTGACAGCAAGGTAAAATGTACAAAAATGCATGTACCAGGGTAAAGTATGCATAAGTTAGCCGCCCTGAGCCCGGCTTCGGCTGGGGAGGGCGGGATATAAATAAATTTATTATTATTATTATTATTATTATTATTATTATTATTATTATTATTCTGATGAAAATACATGCATTGCATTAGGGGAAATTGCTTTGCAAAAATGTGTGTAGTGTATAGTAGGCACAATTGCACACGAACATTAGGAGAAATTGACATGAAAATATTGGTGAATTTTCATGAAGAATTCTTTTTAAAATTGCACATGAAAGTGGGAATGTGGAGAACTGAATTTAAGATTGGAAGAATGGTAAATGGAGATTTACCAGAACTGACTGGTTTGCCTTTCTGCAGGACTGGGCATGCTCACTGGGGACGGAATAGTAATTGACTACTTGAAAGAAGTGAGTGGGAATGGAGTATCTTGAGCAGGAGCACTCCACACAGTAACATTTCGTTGTTATGTCCTGTTTATAATGCTGTTTCTGCCTCGATATTATAATTTGCTAAAGCTGAAGATTAAAGTTTATCTTTGTTGTACAGGTGCTGTTTATTTTTAGGTTCTTTTTTTAAAAAAAAAGTGGAAAGGATTATTTAAACTGGAGCTTGAGGAGAATGTGCATTCGGCAGCTGTAATGATACCATGGGAAAGCTTTCATCCAACCGTCACTAAATGGCTGAGATGTCAAATAAATGCCACAGAACTTCAGCACACTGAGGTGCTTCAGTTCGCCCAAAACACATAGATGTCTCCTTGGCCATAAATCACCTCGGCTGCACTACGAATCTTGCAAACCTTGAGATAACAAAAAGCCAGCTGAAAACGTGCAATTTATGCAATTAATTTTTTTCCCTTTAATCAAGACTTAAAAGGCCAAGATCACACACTTCCTACTGTAAACTATGGCTTAGGGTCTCTCATATTTCCAGTGCTGCTTGAGGTACCATCCGTATGCACCATATAATTAATCACAGGGCTCTAAACTCTTGTTGCCAAGTCTGCATTTAAGCTTCTGAGGCTCCCCTTTAAAAGAGTTTTAGGAGTGCATTTAATTACAAATGACAGACATAGGGGCTTGTGCTGAAAATAGATCCTTTTATTTTGCAACTGGACCAGGAGGTCTTCTTTCTCAAAATAGAAACTCTTTCCCCCTAGGATGCAATACAGGCAGAAGAGTCAGATCACTTAGGGTCTACCCACATGGCATTTGTTTATTTGTTTATTCATTATTAATTTATATACCACTTACACCCCCCAAACAGCTTCAAAGTGGTTCATAGCTATAAAATCAATACACAATTAAAAATATACAATAACAATTGCGTCGGGGCATTAAAACACCTTTAACTGATATATGCAATAAAACAAACATTTAAAAAGTGTGGCAATTAAAACAGATGCACCATCTTAAAACAAAACAAAACAGCTCAGCTAAAGAAATAAAATCTGAAGTTAGTTCGGTTCAGGGAAATGCTTGACTAAGGAGGCTTGTCTCCAGGATCTTTATCCTCTTCATACATTTAATATAGAAAAAAGAAAGAGCAAATCACGAGGAACCAATTCTTGAAATAAAAGGAAAGAGAAAAGAAAAAGGAAAAAAATACATATTTGATAGTGTTATATTATCTATCTGTCTGTCTATCTATGGTAAAATCTCACGAGACTCTTAATCTCAAGGTTGTGGGATTGAGCCCCAGGTTGAGGTGATGATGATGATGATTAATCTGGATTCAGTGTAACAGGAAGCCACAGGAACAAGGCTTCCCTGCCAACCCACATGACCCTAGGCCAGTTACGTTTCCTTTTCAAGTGGGAACAAGTAGGAATGGGAGCACCCTAAATTTAGGGCATCTCAGCCAATTTCCCCACACTGGGCACCAAGCCAAGGGGGTGCCACAGGGCACAGCAACTATGATGTAGTGTTTGCGCAGAACGGAAGGAGAGAGGCAGGGTGCCAAATTTTGGGTTCTCACAGGGCGCTGCTGAAAAGTGAAAGACCGAAGTCTGCCCCGATTCTGAAGGATGAGGCAGAAATACTTACCCTGCCGCATTTTGCAGACCAATCCCTACTGCCCCAGAAAACCCTTGTTTAAGGATAATTTCCTGGAATAGTGGAGGCTGGGAGGAATCGTTTTGCCAGTATTTGTGTCCTTTTGACTAAAGACTGTTACAGGAATAATAATAATAATAATAATAATAATAATAATAATAATAATAATTTATTATTTGTACCCCGCCCATCTGGCTGGGTTTCCCCAGCCACTCTGGGCGACTTCCACAAAGACCAAAAATACACTAAGATGTCACACATTAAAAACTTCCCTGAACAGGGCTGCCTTCAGATGTCTTCTGAATGTCAGGTAGTTGTTTATCTCTTTGACATCTGATGGGAGGGCGTTCCACAGGGCGGGCGCCACTACTGAGAAGGCCCTCTGCCTGGTTCCCTGTAGCTTTGCTTCTCGCAATGAGGGAACCGCTAGAAGGCCCTCGGTGCTGGATCTCAGCGTCCGGGCAGAACGATGGGGGTGGAGACGCTCCTTCAGGTATACTGGGCCGAGGCCGTTTAGGGCTTTAAAGGTCAACACCAACACTTTGAATTGTGCTCGGAAACATACTGGGAGCCAATGTGGTCTCGGCGGCCGCCCCCAGTCACCAGTCTAGCTGCCGCATTCTGGATTAGTTGTAGTTTTCGGGTCACCTTCAAAGGTAGCCCCACGTAGAGCGCATTGCAGTAGTCCAAGCGGGAGATAACTGGAACATGTACCACTCTGACAAGACAGTCTGCGGGCACATAGGGTCTCAGCCTGCGTACCAGATGGAGCTGGTAAACAGCTGTCCTGGATACAGAATTGACCTGCGCCTCCATGGACAGCTGTGAGTCCAAAATGACTCCCAGGCTGCGCACCTGGTCCTTCAGGGGCACTGTTACCCCATTCAGGACCAGGGAGTCCTCCCCACCAGCCCGCCCCCTGTCCCCCCAAAACAGTACTTCTGTCTTGTCAGGATTCAACCTTAATCCATTAGCCACCATCCTTCCTCCAACTGCCTCCAGGCACTCCAGGAAGCCTGGACCACAGAAAGCATTGCCTTGAATGGATTTGCCGTCCTCTCTCTCTGAGAGCAATCTGGATAAATATGAAGGGCCATCCTAGTGCAGGCCTTGGAGTTTGAACTTCAACTTCATTGGCCGCTGAGATTCATCTGAATCTAGCCGTCTCCTGATCATTAACGTTTATATATCTCCAGTCAAACCATTTCCCCCTTTATGTTGTGCTATCAGCCACACCAAAATGGAACCCAGTTTCCATAACAGAAGTCTGATCTATAATTTAGACTCCAGCGATTGATTATATCCCCACAGAGCTTACAAAAGTAAAACAACACTGGTAGCCGCATTGTTGGCTACCCTTTCTTACTACAATAAATAATTCTGGTATGATCCCATCTTGTACCATTTTTTAGAAAAGGTCAGGCTGGTGAACCAGGAAACTATAGATGTATTAGCCTGGTATCAGTTGTGGGGAAGTTGTATATTCAGTTCTTCAGCAATAGATGTCTCTGTTTCTTGGGTTCTGAGAATATACTTACAGGTATTCTCAGGTGGCATTTTGAGAGAATCATTGCACCCTTGATCACTCTCTAGTCCTTTCCCACCTACAAGACACTTGCAAGGGAAACGGTTTACTGCCTTCATAAATTCAAAGGCAGCTTTTGATTCTATCTGGGGGGTCAAATTATGGCAGTATGCTGCTGAATGTTCGTTGCTGGCTCTTGCGCTTAGGCGCAGTTTGCAGGCTTTTTTCACCATCATCTGGTTGGCCACTCTGAGACCAGGACTTTTCTTATGTTATTATGGTCCTCCATTTCCCTTTATGGAAGTCGATACTGGAAAGGGCCCTGAAGCTGCAACGAGAGACCATATTCTTGGAAAAAATGGGCTTTGATCATGAACTTAGCTCAGGCTGAAGACCTATGCTAGTAGTTTGGCCACTGATGAATAAGCCACAGTTTACTTTAGCTCGAGAGTGAAACATTCTGCCTGTATGAAACCTGAACACCCCATAAAACACTTGCTGACTTGCTACATATATGCAAAGTGGAAACAGACCCATAGTGCAGTAATTGCTCAATTAATTGCAAGTGGGTGCAGAGTCATGCCTAACCCCCATTCCTGGCTTCCCTGTTTACAGTGGTTTTTATTTTATTTTATTTTTTAAAACAAAGCAGCATACTTGAATGAAATGTAAGAGGGATTAAAACAAGCACCCATTCATTAATCCATCTTTAAGAGGGAACATTTGAAGATTGTTATCTATTTTCTGAAGAAAGCACCTATTATGTTTTCCTTCATCTCGGAGTACAAGAGGGAAGAGAGCTACAATAAAAGACTCAAAGCTCCAAACACAAACGCCTGGAATTAGATTCATAAAAGTTTCGCTGTGCTTTTACTCCTTTTAAAAAAAGACATTTTCAACTCACGATTTTGCAGACAGCGATCAAAACTCTGCTCAGCACACAGTGTTGAAAGGCAATTAGTGTCTCATCCTTTCAAAATAGTCGCCCCCCCCCAATCAAAAGCAACAGATAATCTTTATGTTTGGCCTTTTGTTTGATGGGGAGGGGAGCCATATCAAAATGCTACCACCAGAAATTATTTGAGGGTTCCACTGGCCTCAGCTTCATTTTTTTTTTCATTTTGGACCTCCCTATTTTTGTGATTGTAAGCTGTTTTAAGTTATTTTAATGCTGTATTTTAAATTGTTGCAACCTGTTCTAGGACCTAAGAATGAAAAATGGGTTAACAACAACAACAACGTTGAAGGATGGGTGGCTGTAAACTGTTTAAGGTGCTACTGGACAATTTTTTATTTAGAGACCAACTAAGTTTGTTCTGGCTATAAGCTTTCGTGCGTATGCACACTTCTTCAGATACACAGTGTGCATGCACACGAAAGCTTATACCCAGAACAAACTTAGTTGGTCTCTAAGGTGCTACTGAACAATTTTTCATTTATTTCGACTGCGTCAGACCAACACAGCTACCTACCTGAATCTGTAAACTGGTTGCTAACCTTAACTGTTAGCTAGTAAAGCTAATTAATGTGGCTGCCTCAAAAAAGTCAAAACCCACATTGGCAACTACCAGTTTTGGTGGCAATCAGTAGCTACCAGTCAGGTGGAGCCAGTGGCGTAGCATGGAGGCTGGGGTAAGCATGGCCCCGGGAGCAAATTTCTGCCCCCACAACAGACTTCCTCATCAAGGCCAGAGCCTTGGGGATGCAAACCATGCCTGGGCTGGGCCTTCGGGGCTGGGGCAGCAGGGCCACCACCTCCTCCTCCTTGTGGTTGGTGAAGGGACATTGGAGCACACCCCACCCTTGGGCTGGCTGAGAGGTAGGGAGGGTGCTGTCAGCATCTGGGGGTCAATAGGCCAGCTGGATCATCTCCCTCTCAGCCTTCATGCTGCGGAGATTCATCGACCTCTGGCTCCCACGTAAATCAGCGACTCAATCCTGCTGACTTGAGCACACTTTACTTAGCAGAGTAAACTGCACAACAGAAGAGGCTTGAGGCTGTGGATACATACTAAAACTACGGATTTATTTTACATAAATCAGGACAAAGAAACATGTCGTCTCTCTTTGCCATCTTCTTGGAGAGAGACTCAAAACAAAAGCAATACACAGAGCGGAAGTTCTGCTCACGGGACCCAGCAGTCTGTGCTGGAATGTAAACAGACATGTGGCATGTAACAATCCCACATATCTGCAACAAAAGGTGGAATGGAATCTCCCAACAGGTGCCGCAGCTGCCTCCCACCAATGAGAGAGGGAGAGAGGGGAAGGCAGGAAAGCACTTTTAGGGCCACATGTATTGCCCAGAGTGCCACACTGCAAGGACAGGATGGTGAGGCAACACAGCAGCGCTCCTGGCTTCGTGATTCTCTAACTTATATCTGCTTCTAGGTTGGGGCTAGTTTACAAGGAGAGACTCCCTTGATTAGATGTTGGTTGGCAAAGGGACTGACTGACTGCTACCCAGTCCACCAGTGGGGCACAACACTTGCTTGGTCCCAGGCACCAGCAACCCCTGCTATGCCCCTGGGTAGAACAGTTGGGGCAACATTGCTCTCCTGGCTTCCCAACACAGCAGTGTACTGGCATTTACCAAGAGGGAGAGGGGAGATGTGGGGAGCTTGGCACAGTGCAACATGTCATTGCAGGAGCATCAGATTGGCTCCACCCTATTTTATGGCAAATGTCGTCAGAAAATGGGGGTGGGGAGGGAGAGAGACATTCATCCTTCGACATTCCAGAAACCCACCCACATGCTACCCTCTGCACAAAAAGGATTGCAGTTGAGCCTCTAAGGCATTATGCCCATTGGTAGCAATCCAGAGAAAAATCACACTCAATGCCCACTGAATTCGTGGGGCAATTAAAAGTTAGTTGGGATAATAGGAATCCCATTGATTTCAATAGGAATCAAGTCCTTTCTCTCCATGGTTCGAGGCCACAGTTTTGGGCAGCAACTTGACATGGGAAACCAAAACTCAAGAAGAACTTTGCTTCATGAAGAAGTGGTATTTACGCTGAAAAGTCATTTTGTACTCTGCTGCTTAATTACACGGCCCCCGTAGTCTTTCTGCTTACATGTCAATTATTTTATTGTCGGTAGATAGTAGAAATCACCAATTTGACTTCCTGCATACCATTCTTGCTGACATATAGCCTTTGATTGTGTGTGTGGGGGGGGGGTTAAAAAAAATTGAAACCCTGCTGTATGCTGTTACAAATCCATTAATTTCAAACTCTGATATATTTGAATGATTCCAACATTCTCTTCAATTCACATTAAACAAAACTCGCTGTGGTGCAAGCCAGAAGGAGTCGGGTTAACTTTAAAAGCCAATTAGTTGCATATAGCTTATCCTCATGTAAGAAAACAAAGGGTGAAACCCAGCCAAAGTTCAGCGTTTTTAGGTCCAATTGAAACACACGGTTAACCCTTTCATTGTCAGTGGGACTTAGAAGTGCCGAACTTTGAGTGAATGGTGGCCAAGCACAGAACATTGTTCTGTGAAAATTATGGAAGTGAGGGGAAAGAGGAGTTAAGCCTCTAACAGGCCCAGGAGGTGGGGGCGGGGAGAGTCAGTGTATTTGCCTGACATATTTTGAGATGGCCTCTAAGCTCCCTCTGCAACCTCTTTAAATGTTATTTTGAAAGTTGTGTTGACACCGCACAAATTCTTTGGCAAATACTTCGGAAGCAGTTTCCTTCTTGCCATTGTTGCCCTTAAGGAGGATTTTGTCTAAACATGGGACTGGGAGTCTCTGGCCCTCTAGATCAGGCATAGGCAAACTCGGCCCTCCAGATGTTTTGGGACTACAATTCCTATCATCCCTGACCACTGGTCCTGTTAGCTAGGGATGATGGGAGTTGTAGTCCCAAAAAATCTGGAGGGCTGAGTTTGCCTATGCCTGCTCTGGATGTTGGGCCCATTGGCCTGAGCTGGCAAAGCCAATTGTCAGGAATGATGGGAGTGGATAGTCCAACACATGAAGCACCAGTGTTTCTCCATCCAGGTTCTAGTGAATGTTGTTGTTTAGTCGTTTAGTTGTGTCCGACTCTTCGTGACCCCATGGACCAGAGCACGCCAGGCACTCCTGTCTTCCACTGCCTCCCGCAGTTTGGTCAAACTCATGCTGGTAGCTTCGAGAACACCATCCAACCATCTCGTCCTCTGTCGTCCCCTTCTCCTTGTGCCCTCCATCTTTCCCAACATCAGGGTTTTTTCCAGGGAGTCTTCTCTTCTCATGAGGTGGCCAAAATATTGGAGTCTCAGCTTCAGGACCTGTCCTTCCAGCGAGCACTCAGGGCTGATTTCCTTAAGAACTATACGGACCTGGGATGATCTAGGGCCAACTCAATGCAGATTGGCTCTGAACCAAATTGGGGGCCTTGCATAGTGATTAATTAGGGTTTTAACCCCCCCACCAACGACATGTGTTGGTGGGGATGAAGGCAGCCTGTATCTCTTCCCACTCCTTACCAGCTGATCACCCCTTTTGACAGCCTTGGATCACTCCAGGTGAACCCAATCTGACCCAGGGTGATGCTACAGCTGCCTTTACCACACTCCATCTTGTGTTGATTCAGATTTGGCTAGAGTGGTTGCATGGCTCTGACCTTTTATCCCAGTCTTTGGATTTGAAATGGTGCTGATACAGAGAATGGTTTTTAATTGTGTTTTTGTTGTTGATGATGATGTCCTTAACGTGACATGGCTTTGAGGGATTTTATGGGAAGCAATTCGTAAATGGAATATAAATAAATAAATGGCATTCGGCCTCAGTATCCTGATGTTGATCCAGAAATCACTTGATACACATGTCTCTATATACAAAAGTTTCAATTAAAAAAATAAAATCCCAGGCTAATAAATAAGAAGGACAATTTCTTCTCAAAAAGCCAGGTTCCTATCTACAGGACACTGGGGATCTAGCAAAGAATTGTCTACTGTTTGCCCTCAAAGCTCTTGACTGGTTTCTCCTTCATTCAATGTATGATTCAAGGACAGAAAGGCTTGTGGATGCCCCATATTCATTTTACCAGTGTTTTCTCATAGAATTCATTAAGTATGAAATATCTTAGGAGTCAAATAAGTCCAAGGTGCCATAAGATAAATGTTAATCATATAATATTAGTGCATAGAAAAAGCCTTCAGATGGAAACCATATATCTTTTTCCTCTCGGAGCTATTTTAAGTGTTACCCCTAGAAACACAATTGTGTTTGGCATCTAAGCTGGGCAGAGGGGGGTGAGGAGCGAAGGTCTGAAGCTGGTCCCTTGCCACTGGAACAGATGGGCAGAACAGGCCGGTAGCCAAAAGATCCTATATGTGCAGTAAGTGTGAAAGTTTAGGGCACAGTTCCCAGCTTGCACTGCCATATGGCTTTTGCAGCCTCGATTGTCATTGCCTTCACTTAAGGGGGACCTCACTGGACTAAAAATACTTATCAAACACAACCAGTGACTTAAAAAAATAAGGGAGGAAACTAGTCATGAAATAATCAATGGGGAAACAGAATTAGGTAAGAAGTGGAAGGAGAAAGTGTGTGTTTGTGTGTTCAGTGAGGCTGGATCAGCCCCCCGACTCCAGCATCCCATTGTTGCAAGGGCTAACAACTTCAAGATATTGCATTATGGGGGGAAATAATGAACAGCAGTTTGTATCCAACATTGTACAAGAGGACTTTCCTCTCCCCACCAAACAAAACAAAACAAAATCCAGTATGCAGGCCAGATGTAAAGTTTTACTGTTTGTGTAAAATAAAAATAATGACGACAACAACAACAACAAACAATAAACATAGATATCTGTAAGATTGCTTTCCTTGCTATCTACTTGCCTCTTCACAGCCTCTTCACTACACTCATCTCCTTGAGGTCATAAATGCACTGGAGGTTCTTTCCATGCCCTTCTGGACTAGGCACCTGCCTAGGCACCTAAAGTTACATAATCATAATAATGATGTTGTTGCTGCTGATGATAATACCCCACCCATCAGACTGGGTTGCCCCAGCCACTCTGGGCGGCTTCCAGCATATATAAAAACATAATAAAACATTAAAAACTTCCCTATACAGAGCTGTCTTCAGATGTCTTCTAAAGGTTATAAAGTTGCTTATCTCCTTGACATCTGATGGGGTGGGGGGCATTCCACTGGGCGGGTGACACTACCGAGAAGCCCCTCTGCCTGGTTCCCTGGCTCCCACTTCTGCCTGGTTTCCTGTAACCTCACTTTTCTTCCAGAAGGCCCTCAAAGCTAGAGCTCAGTGTTTGGGCTGAACAAATACGGCATATTATTCTACAGAATATTGACTGACTTTCTCTAAGGAAGACCAGCTTGCTTATGTTATCTGGCAGACTGTCCTATAAATGCAAGGAGAAGGAATAAGAAAACAAAATAACCATAAAAAGTGAAAGCAAACCTAATACAGGTGCACTGGTGGGGGGGGGGTAATTCTCATCACCTTGCCAACAAAGGTCCGTATAGTTAAAGCTATGGTTTTCCCAGTAGTGATGTATGGAAGTGAGAGCTGGACCATAAAGAAGGCTGATCGCCAAAGAATTGATGCTTTTGAATTATGGTGCTGGAGGAGACTCTTGAGAGTCCCATGGACTGCAAGAAGATCAAATCTATCCATTCTTAAGGAAATCAGCCCTGAGTGCTCACTGGAAGGACAGATCCTGAAGCTGAAGCTCCAATACTTTGACCACCTCATGTGAAGAGAAGACTCCCTGGAAAAGACCCTGATGTTGGGAAAGATGGAGGGCACAAGGAGAAGGGGACGACAGAGGACGAGATGGTTGGACAGTGTTCTTGAAGCTACCAGCATGAGTTTGACCTAACTGGGGGAGGCAGTGGAAGACAGGAGTGCCTGGCGTGCTCTGGTCCATGGGTCACGAAGAGTCAGACACGACTAAACGACTAAACAACAACAACAACAAGATCATCCCATGCCAGATAGTGGTTGCTCTGAAGCACCAGATCAGAGCCCAGATCAGATTGGGGGGCTGCGCACAGTCCTAATAAAGATCTTCACTTAAAAGGTTTACAGAAAAAGGAAATGTTCAACAGACGCCAAAAAGACAATAGAGGTGGTGCCTCTCTAATGATGGAGGGAGTTCCAAAGGGATGGAATTGCCCTTCTGGTAAGATGGTATCTGCAGGATCCCTGCAGAGCACAATGACTGGTTGGGCATTTACTGGGTATCTTGTAGATGTGCTTCTGTATCTGCAGCCCTGCAGGACTAGGATGCCTGTTCCTCAGCACATTTTTATAGCCATTACTGCACACATAATATCCAGGGCTCTGAAGAGGTTAGGAATTTTTGCACCTGTAAAAACACAAATGACATGGCAGTTCCCAGTAATTTTAAAAGAAAATCATGGTGAAAAGAAAACATAACAATCCCTACTCATCTTTCTGTGATGGTTTCCCCTTTATCTCTCATTTCCCATCCTTAAATTTGGTTAACCTATTTTCTGCATCAGTTTGAGATTTATTTATTTTTGCAGGAAAAAGTAATCACACACACACACACACAAAAATCACCGGGATCTTAGCGCACATTTCCCCCAATATACACTGTTTTGCAAACAAAAAATATATATAATAATGCATTTGAATTCTGTATTCATCAATACGTGCACTTTATGTACTCTTTGATCTCATACAATTTTTCCATACAGTTATGTGTTTGCAAAACTGCATCACAACTTTTGGAGAAGTGTGAATTCTTCAAAGGACAGGTACAATTCAGTTCATGTATAATTTCAGGAAGAGTGAATTAGGTAGGTTCATGAAATCAAATTTCTCCTATATCCCTAATTCTTCCCTTGACCTTCTTCTTGCCTTCTCATTTCTTGTTTCAGCTTTGGCATTTCAGTCCTGATATTTTTAAAACTAGAGTTCCCTGTTACGTACAAAATGGGAGCTCTAATGTCCATTTACAGTTCATGATCTTAAATGAGAAACAAATGTGACTGAGATCCTGGTTAAGTAACTGACATTAAACTAGCATTTCCTGACTTAGATATCATGGAGAACACTGTGTGACTGAACAGCTGAAGCCAGTGTTCAAATGGATGATATTTTGGGTTAGAATGGGCCTGCCACTCATTCATGGCTTCTTTCACATCCTAGGATCGTTGCATCTGAACTGGCATGTTGTACTGGCTGTTAAGCTTTCATATTAATGCTGAGCAGGAATGAAGGAGTACTTTCCCATAAGTTTTTGTAGCTTTGAATATTCTAGGGGGAGCTATCAACAGAGGATTACGGTAAGTGTTTACCTATTCAGAGCAAGTGCAGCGAGGATTTCCCTCACTTAATTGAACTGACATCATGATGCCATCACAAAGCTGTCTGATTATGTGACGACATTATGATATCATACTTCTAATTACTTGATCCCTAATTGGCTGAAACAAAGAAGGGTGAAGAACTCCTTCCTTTCTACGATGGCTTTGTTTTGAAAATACACTGGAGCAGCTGCTGATTGGTTTTCACTAAGAAAGAAACAAAAAAGGGGAGCAATTGATTGGAATCAGGGAACATTTCATTCCCCAGCACTTATTCACCGTGACAATAGGAAACAGTCAATGTAGACTGCTTGATATGTTGTCAAGTAAGCCCTGCACATTTCTTTGCAACTTTGCAAGCGGATCTAAGAACCCAGCTCTTCTTAGATTTCTGATAACTGAGACATACTTCCAGTCTTCAGTTAAATGGGAGATGCATTCTTGTACCTGAAAAGATTTTGTTGTAGAATCATGTAAGTGTAAGGATCATGGTTACTTGTCTGCAGCTGAGCCCATTCTCTGTGTTTCTAACCAAGTTTTCTGCATCTTAGATCTGGATAGATCTTCTGACTTACTCTGCAAGAGATGTTGTTTCTTCCTCCCTTCCTGCTAGTAGGTCTTAGAGGGGGACATTTGCATGCCCTGACAAGGGCTGTACACCCATTGTACATTCAAAGTTCATAACTTCCTCTAAAGAATCCTTGGAACTGAAGTTCACCCCTCCCAGTACTCTTTGTGGGAAGCTGTGTGTTTTAAATGTATGTTGTACTCTGTAAAGCTACTAAAAGAAGCAACTCCACAGGGGGAATGTGGAGAAGGGCCCTCTGATTCTGGCATCTCGTTTATGTAACTGATAAAGAATAAACATTTGCTTGAGTCAGACATGCCCTGTATGATGTTGTCCAGTTTCCCTCTTTTGTGTGTGTGACTCTGCCTTCCATGCTTCCATGCAAATTCTGCTTTCAGCCTTCTAGAAGATTATGTTCCCTATCCCCCCATCCATGCTCCCCAAAGGGAGAGGGAAGGAAAGACACACCCACACCCCACAGATACACTCTCTTCCCCAATCTATCGCTGTTTTTGAGGATTCCATTTTGGTTGCTTTTCTCCCCCCCTCCCGGTCCACGTTCCTTTTGCTGGATTAAGGCCGCCCCCCCCCCCGCTTGTTCCCCGCTCCAAATAAGCTTCCAGAAACGCTAACCTAGTTTGATCTGACAAGCCACATCACACAGCTCAGACTCAAATGGCTTGGACAGGGGTCAGAGTCAATCCAGTTGGGAGACAGTTGAGCAGTACTGACTGGCTGCCAAACGAACCCTTTCTCGCTAGCATCAAGCCCAGACCACATTAGAGAAGAGCTGGGGAGTTGGGGTGGAGGCGAACAACCAAAGTCCCTTTGTCCAGGCTTTGGTAGGTGTTAGAAGACACACACTGTTTTGCTGAGGTATCTTCTCCCTGTAGTATCTGCCAGTTTTCTACTAGTAATAAATCATAATATTCCAGAGCCTTCATTGTAAGATTGAACCTTATATAACGTTTTAAATTTTTTCCTTCTCTTCTTGTATATGGAAGCAAGGTGCTCAATTCCAAATGGAGAAATCTGTGGTAAATGGCATGACGCTCTCTTTACAAGGGACATCTCTGTGTGTGCTGTACGCATTTTCCTAACCTGTGAAAGGAGGTGTGGAGGGCTGGGTTGGTATTTGGGCTTGTGTCCTGAATATATACAGTGGTACCTCGGGTTAAGTACTTAATTCATTCCGGAGGTCCATACTTAACCTGAAACTGTTCTTAACCTGAAGCATCACTTTAGCTAATGGGGCCTCCTGCTGCTGCTGCGCCGCCGGAGCACGATTTCTGTTCTCAACCTGAAGCAAAGTTCTTAACCTGAAGCACTATTTCTGGGTTAGCGGAGTATGTAACCTGAAGCATATGTAACCTGAAGCGTATGTAACCTGAGGTATCACTGTACTCTATATTCTAATAGTGAACTCATTGTGTGGATGTTTATGTAGCTAAAATGGCTGCACCCAAGAACAAGAGATACCAGCAAACATGGGAAAGTTCAAAGGTTTCTAAGATTACCACAAAAAGACACTGCAAAAAACAACAACCTTCACCCATCCTAAGTGAGGAGGGAACCTCAAAAGCAGTCCAATGAGGACTGAGCATGCTCAGTGACCATGGTATGCTGATGAGCTCTTGTGGCAGGAAGTGAGGTAGTACAATGGAAAGAAATATCTAGAAAAGGTTGGCTGAGCCCATAACACTGTGTTGCACATTCCAGTTGTACGACAAACAGCTCAATATCCAAGGGAGATGCTATACTGTGAACAGTTATGTAAGAAACACCAACCAAGCCTGGCTTTCTTCAGTCTATTAATTCTCATACAGAAGATTTTATCAGTGTTCTGAATTTCCTCGCAGCAAGAGACATAGAGAAAGCTCTATTGTCATGATTTGGGAAGGGCACTGCTGTCTGAGTTGTGGGGAATTCTACAGTAGTCTTAATGCCTGTAGAAAGGTAGGGACAAGTTCTTCAGGTTGTTTGGCTATTTAAAAATTAGGCCATAGAAGCAATTTGAACTGCCCTCTTAGTAAACAATGATTAATCCACTATTTCCCAAATATCTGTTAGCTGAGGAACACTTCTTTCTGAAGCAATCTGAGGTGCTCTTTACTTTTACATCTCCTAATTTTTACTTTTAAAGCAGTGGTTTCCAATCTTTACAAGTACAAGGAAACCTTTTTAAACACAAATGTTTTTGCAGACTCCCACATGCTAATTGTTGCAATTTTAGGCTCTGTTAACTGAGAAAATACAGAAGGGAGGGGGAACCCATTACGAGCTCAGTGGCAATTTTAAATGAACTTGCTTTTTATTAATCATGGCAACAAACTGTGAAACTGCATACATCTGAAAAATAGTTGTACCTATATGTATGTGACATATTATTTATTTCAGTCTACAGAAGAAGGGTATTGTCCCATCACCAGTGTTGGAATAAAACTCAACGATCAGTCAATATGTCAGGCTTCTGAAGGTGGAGCTGGGTGCTGCAGATGCCATTTTGTTCTTTGCCTGAGGTAGCAAAATATCTTCAGCCCGCCCTATAACCAGGAGAGGACTTTTGTGCAAAAGGACCATGACCTCCATCCAGTTCTGGTACCGGAAACAAATTCCTGCGTGTGCCCAGGGGCACCTTGTTCTCTAATTCTGTGCCCTGACACAACTTATCTCACAATTTAAACAACTGCACACAAGGAAATTTTGTGGAGAGTTTGGAGCTCTTTATGCGTTTTCCGTGAATATTTCCATAGGGTACATTTCCCCCCGGCTACGGCTCTTGTTTTCATAGGGGCCAATATTGTGTGAGATGCAGATCTTCCTCCTGGTAGACAAGGGATGTTTCCTGGAGTCTGTGTGTATGTCAGAATTGTGCACAGGGTTAGCCATAGCCCCAGAAACGTGTCTGCATTCTTTTTGGAGCTGGCCGACCTGACTGGAAGAATCCGCGATCAGAAAGAGGAGGGACATCAAGAAGATTGGAAGAAATGTAAGGACTATTTAGCTAGATATTCTAATATAAGTAGAATTACTTGTAAGTACCAAACTGGCCTAGGAGTAAAATATGTGGAATTGTATAACATTATGGATTTAAAACATTATGAAAAGAAAGTAAGATAGTAATTCGAATAAGTCAAATTTATTTGAAAGTGGATATTGGAAAACTGCTACAATGTGATCTATGGAAGCTCAGTTTGGGGGGATCCGAGGAAGTCACCTAACAATGATAACTAAATTGAGACTTTAACAGGATACATGTTTGTTTGTTTGTCTTTTTAATAGTGTAATGTTTTCTTTTATGTTTGTTAAAAATTTGGAAAAGCAATAAAAAAAATTGATTAAAAAAAAGTGTCTGCATTGGCTGCACTTGTCATCAGGGAGGAATTGGGACAAAGGGCAGAAGGTGAGCCACTCACACACCACCGTTACCATGGTGTGTGAGTGAGCATTTGAGTGCTTTGTGCTGTGGTTTGGGACTGTTGCTGTGGTAACTACAGTGTAGTTATACATAGTACACCTAGTCATCTGCCTGCCACATGTCCTGGGATCGTGCCCAAAATGAAGTGGGCTCAAACTCCATAAGGGAGAGTAGAAAGGGCCCCACTTTGCTCATAAGCTGATACTGGGGAAAGGAGGGAGGTCAGACACCTTTCTTCACACTGATTATGTGTGAGATGTGTTAAAAGGTGTTAAGGAGAAAGCAACTAACAGGCTGAGAGTCCCATGGACTGCAAGAAGATCAAACCTATCCATTCTGAAGGAAATCAGCCCTGAGTGCTCGCTGGAAGGACAGGTCCTGAAGCTGAGACTCCAATATTTTGGCCACCTCATGAGAAGAGAAGACTCCCTGGAAAAAACCCTGATGTTGGGAAAGATGGAGGGCACAAGGAGAAGGGGACGACAGAGGACGGGATAGTTGGACAGTGTTCTCGAAGCTATCAGCATGAGTTTGACCAAACTGCGGGAGGCAGTGGAAGACAGGAGTGCCTGGCGTGCTCTGGTCCATGGGGTCACGAAGAGTCAGGCACGACTAAACGACTAAACAACAACATTCACTAGAACCTGGATAGAGTCAAACTGCCCTTTTCATTTCCCCAGAGTGTCCTCTTCTGAATTACAGTGTGTGAGAGTTAGAAGTGGCGTTTGTCACAATAATGGTGGCCCCTCAGCCAGGGAACCATTTCTCCCCTAAAATGTCATTTAGAAGGGGGCATTCTTAGAAGTCTAAAATAGTCTCCAGTTGAATGACAGTCTGAAGAGCTCTGCTAAGATTATTCCACTCTGCCGAAACTCTCCTTAAGACTCTCCACATTTTGTGATGCGTGAGGCCATGAAACAGGTGGGGATTTCATTCAGATGTATTTTCTGTATGGATCCCTTTCACTGATATGTATGTTATCTCTGGACTGGAAGGGGATAGGCCCAGGACAGTGACTCATACAAAGATGCAACAGACTCAAAGACTTGGTCTCTCTCTATGTTACTGATCTTCTCAAGAGTCATTGTCTGATGGTGATACATGACACAACATTGCATTGCACAACAAAGCATTCAGAGAGAAGCTGATGTAAAACTGGGCAGAGCCGTGAATCATGCAGGAGAGTGTTGGACAGCCTCTTTTGTGAATATGCACACCACTAGACCTTAACTGATGGATAACAGTAATTTTGTGGTCACAATAGTGTGTCCTGGCAAACACTTAGATATTACTTGCTAATCCACCCTGGTTAATCCACAAGTGGATTTCTTGAAACCCCAATCCCATTCTATGCAGCCATTGATACTCCAGAAGTTGCCTCATTCTTCTGTCTCACTTTCTTTCTGCTTATTTCCTCCTCCTCATGGCTCTCTAAGTCATTTCAAAACATTTGGCAGAGACAGTATTTTAGTTGACAAAAAATAATATCATGTTTTTATAGTTTTGTTTTCCTGATTGTGTGGCTTGGGGAACAAGAAGTTTTTCTCCCAGCTGTCTGAGAACAAATTGATAGACTTCAGAAAGGAATTGCTGTCATATGCTATTCAGAAGCTCGTAGCCTGCTGAACTAAAAACACACCTTTGCATGCTTATTTGAGAGTAACCCCACCAAATCTAGTCTGTCTTACATCAAAGTAGGCTTGCATAGGACTAGGAATTCTAATCTGAGGTAATCATGGTAAAGAAAAATGAAGTAGAGTGGTCTTCATTCCAGATTAAGTGGTCTCTATCCTAGATTAGTTAATCTAGAACACTTTTGTCTCTGACGCAACATATCACCATTTCTGGCTACCTTAACTGCTGCATTATGCAACCCCCCAAACCAAGGAGATAAGTAACTATACAACCTTTAGAAGACATCTGAAAGCAGCCCTTTGTTTTTAAATGTTCAATGTTTTACTATGTTTTTATATATGCTGGAAGCTGCCCAGAGTGAGCGGTAGGTATAAATAACACCACCACCACCACCATCCTTATGGAATAAGGGTAAAGGACCCCTGACAGTTAAGTCCAGTCACAGACAACTCTGGGGTTGCAGTGCTCATCTCACTTTACTGGCCAAGGGAGCCAGCGTTTGTCTGCAGACAGCTTCCGGGTCATGTGGCCAGGATGACTAAGCCGCTTCTGGCAAACTAGAGCCTATTTTCTCCCTATTTTCATCAAAGAAATGTTGAAGGGCATGCATTTGGCAGCATAAAGATAACATCACATGTAAATATAACTGATAATTCTGTTTGTATGGCACTTCTCTTTGATATATGTCTGTGTTTTATGATGAAGACTCAGTTTCAGATAATGGACTTCCAAAGATTGTGTAAACACATATCTTGTATGTAGAATCATTCCATTACAGCAGCCTTCACAAAGCTGGTTGCCTCCAGATGTTGCTTGTCGTCAACTCCCATCAACCCCAGCTGGTTGACAAAGCTAGAGGTGATAACTACAGGTAGATATATTAAGTTCTGAAGAACGTGAGGGGAAAGCTGGAACAATAACTCAAGCTGATGTTCCAACGTCTAACATCCCAGTCTTATTCCCATTCATTCCTGTAACATTATCTACCAAGGCTAAGACTACAGGTTAGGTACCTACTGTATTCTGAATTCTGGGTGAATTATTTATTGCACCTGAACTGTTCCTCCAAGGCACTCAGAGCATCTTATATGTCCTAAGCACAGAGCTTTTGGACTGAACAGGTACGAAGGCATCTCATGTAGAATGGTTTTTGCTCTCAGATTGAACAAGAGTATGAGATTGCCTCTTGGGCCTATAAATAAGGAATAGGGAGATGGGCTGCTGTGAGGGATTCTTCCATAAGTTTGTTCCTTCTTTTTTTATTCTGATTACGGTCCTGAACTTGCTGAGCAATAGAGACTGAAAGGAACTGTGAGAGGCCAGGCAAATTCATGGGTGTGGTTGGGTCTTGGCCACAGGATCAGTAAAAGGGTGACCTTTTGTCTTTTTTTATTTGCTTTGCTTCTGATTAATAAGCAGATTTGTGCTTCCATTTCAGAAGTAAGTATTTCTTATGACTTCCTTAAGATTTGGTCAAAGATGCTGAATATTCTACAGTAATGCAAACATGTCTGAAAAATAGTATTTTTGCCTTTGTCATGTCTTACCAAGAATGCTTTAGCATGTAAATTTCTGGCTTCAGATTTTTTTTCCATTTTGTATTAAATAGCTTGACTCCATATTGTAATACACTGGTGTGTGTGCCTAACTTATAGAAACATGAGGTAGCTTGCTGATGTTGAGGTACATGAAACCTAATTCTAATACTTTATTGAATATGAAAAAATCCTAGTACAATGTAATTCATAGCAGAATCACAATTTTATTTTGCTCTTGATTACAGATCATGGCTATGGAAGAGAGAGCTTACCCACAGTCTCAGGTTCAGACAACATGTGAAGCCAAACCTAAGCTGCCACACTGTACAGAGCTACAAGGATTGTGGGTAAGTACAGCAGTTGTGGTTTCTCCCCAAGGAGCCTTCACATTCACATTAAACTATGGTTTGGCTTAGTGTTATATGCGAATGCTGCCATTTTGTGTTTGTGTTGAACTGTGTTTATTGTTTGCTGTTTATTTTGTTTTTCTGATATCTTAGTGTGTATTTTCAAAAGCTGGTCATATTGTGTTCTTGCTGGAGATCTTTAATAGTAATAGTAAGAATAATGTTAT
Organism: Podarcis filfolensis; assembly: GCF_964270895.1. Lineage (NCBI taxonomy): Eukaryota > Metazoa > Chordata > Lepidosauria > Squamata > Lacertidae > Podarcis > Podarcis filfolensis. Next base: position 19,782,580 of record NC_139609.1, read on the forward strand.
TTTCTAATGCTTTGTTTTTGACATGAGCTACTTTGAGCCCAGCTTTGGTATTGGAAAAGGGGCATACAGATATCAAATCATACCGTATTTTTCACTCTATAGGACGCACCCGACCATAGGACGCACCTTGTTTTAGAGGGGGAGAACAACAAGAAGAAAAAATCTCCCCCTCTCTGCTCAGCGCCCCTTCAGCGAAGAGGGAGGAGAAATGGAGCCCCTCCCATTTCTCCTCCCGCTTGGCTGAAGGGGCACTGCAGAGCTCTCCCTCTCTGCTGAAGCCAGGAGGGTCCTGCTCTCCCGGCTTCAGCAAAAGGAACCCGAAGCCTCCGGAGCGCAGCGGGAACTCACACTGCACTCCGAAGGCTTCAGGTGGCTATCCCTGAAGCCTGGAGAGTGAGAGGGTTGGTGCACACTGACCCCTCTCACTCTCCAGGCTTCAGCGAAAGCAACGTGAAGCCTCCGGAGCGCAGAGGGAGGCTTCACGTTGCTATCGCTGAAGCCAAGGAGCCTGCATTTGCTCCATAGGATGCACACACATTTCCCCTTAATTTTTGGAGGGGAAAAAGTGTGTCCTATAGAGCGAAAAATACAGTATGTTGCCAAGCAGCTGATTGGTGGTTCTCCTTTGACCATTATCAAATAGTAGCAATGAGCTGTTGTATGTAGCTCCGCCTCTTTTAAAAACCTTAGCCAGGCAAGATGCTCTAAACATATAAGAGCTAAGGCAAGTTTCCATGGAAGCCATCTTCTAGGTCCCCACCATAGCCAAAGATAAATTAGGCAGCAGCACCAGACACTTGACCTTGGTCTGTTCCCCTGGATTAATTTGGTGGGGTGGAGGAGATCATTTGCTTTCTAACCATAGAAACTGAAAGTATCTGAAAAAAGCGTCTTCAGTAGTGTAATTCAAGATGAGTATTGAAGAGAGAACAATCCTCTTGCATTTGTCAAATATCTCTTTTGCCTGCCTGCCTTTTTAACTAATTTCAGAGCCGCCTTTGTGTGGCTAGAAAAAAGCAGTAGTGTCTTTAGAAAGGCACAAAATAAATCCCACTTACCAAGTGGGTAATCGCTCAAGGTCATCTGTTCGTTGTCTTTGTCTCAATTGTTTGAATTAGTAGCTAATAATGGGGCCGAACTGTGAATGAATTATTATCCGTGGGGCATATTTTGGGGAGTGTCAGGAAATATTACAGGGTAATTAAGGTTATCCAATAGCAAAGCAGAGTTACCAGCAGATGTCGAGTAATTACAGTGTTTAAAAAGTGTGGGGGTTAAAGTAAGATTATAGCTTTTATATTGTCTGCCTTTAGAAGTCATATTTGGAATTTATTCAGATGTGGATCTGCTGCCCTTTTTTCCTTTTGTTCTGATTCTGTCACTTGAATTTTGACTTCAACAAAGGCTTTTACTGGCTGGGAAGGGGGGAAAATAAACATCAGCAGATGGTATGCAGTGTCTGTATATAATGTGGCACGTGAGAACCTCTGAGGTGATTGCATCTGATAAGTATCCACGGCTATTTATATATTTATTTTTGCATCGTTGTTATTTTTTTAGAGTATCTAGGTTGCATTTCTGTGCCATGGCACCCAGTGATTACATTCCAAAATGTATGAGGTATATGGTGGACAGGGGGGTGGGGGAGACACAAAATGTGGCGCTGGGGATTGCACTTTTCTGTATTAATAAATAAATAAATTAGATAAGAGGTTAATAACAAAGTAAAAAAAAAATCTACTGACGTACGAGATTGTAAGGCAGGGGTGGGCAACCTTTTTCAGCCTAGAGGGTGTATTCCTTTGTGGGGAACCAAATTCTCTTCTGAGGATCACATGTTGGTGGTGGGCAAGGAATCAGCACTTAAATGGGTGTAGCAATGAGAACAACTACTACCAGACTTTTAGAAGACATCTGAAGGCAGCCCTGTTTAGGGAAGCTTTTAACGTTTGATGTATTACAGTATTTTAATATTTTGTTGGAAGCCACCCAGAGTGGCTGGGGAAGCCCAGCCAGATGGGTATAAATAATATATAATAAATAAATAAAATAAATAAATAAAAGTATAAATTATTATTATTATTATTATTATTATTATTATTATTATTATTATTATTTTACTTTTGCACACCAGGCTGGTTTCTACACATACTCACTCTTCTCTATCCTGTATCCAGAAAGGCAAAAGGCATGGTCAGAGTTCAGACAGATTCCAGCCAGGCAAAAACACCCAGGGTGTGCACTGGGAAAGTGTTTGAAGGCCAGGTAAAGAGGCTTCAAGGGCTATCTCCATACTGGGTTACATGCTTTCTCTCATACACACATGCACAGGCCAAATAATCAGCTTAGGAAGTACGAAAAACAGGCCACAGTTTCTTGTACTGCTACAAACTTGATCATACACCGAGAGAGGCAGAGAGCATGCTAATGAAATCTCCCTCTGGTGGGTGGGTGGGTGGTGATGTTCTGGTTGCATAAGGACTGGCGCCCAAAAAATAGAGTTCACTCAGTGTGTATGATAATAAGTTTCTAATAACCACCCAAACTCTTCTGTTCTATGATCTGTGTGGGCATTTTTAAATCTTTCAAACAGTTCCCAAGTTGGGTTTCTTTTGTGGTGGTGGGAAAACTACTTGGCAATTGAACAGTATTTAATAAAAGATGGGTGAAGTTGCTGTGTGTGTGTGTGTGTGTATACACACACACACACACACACACACACACACGGGTAATGCTGTGGTCTAAACCACAGAGCCTAGGGCTTGCCAATCAGAAGGTCGGCAGTTCGAATCCCCACACTGGGGTGAGCTCCCATTGCTCAGTCCCTACTCCTGCCAACCTTGCAGTTCGAAAACACGTCAAAGTGCAAGTAGATAAATAGGTACCGCTCTGGCGGGAAGGTAAACGGCGTTTGTATGTGCTGCTCTGGTTCGCCAGAAGTGGCTTAGTCATGCTGGCCACATGACCTGGAAGCTGTATGCTGGCTCCCTCGGCCAATAAAGCGAGATGAGCGCCGCAACCCCAGAGTCGTCCATGACTGGACCTAACAGTCAGGGGTCCCTTTACCTTTACTCTCTGTGTGTGTATAAAAGTTGTTCATATGTAATATACTGTTCTGAAACAAGCAAATTATTGCATTCCATTGATTTCATTGACCATAACCCATTGGCTAAACCTCAAGTGTTAAACTGAATTATATTGGCAAACATTGGGAAGCCTGCAAAATTTGTTGTACCCACACTTTGTAGATTCATAATATGAAGTGTTTAAAATGTGTTTTGTATCTGCTGATAATACATACAACTCCCATGTTTCTTGACCCGGCAGTGGTTAATGGGGCTTGGCTGATGCAGCTCTTGGTAGCAGCATGGGGAAGTCAGGTGAGCAACACTACTCTGCCTGTTCCACTCCACCAGCAGCTGCTGCCCTGACCATTGGCCACACTGGCTGGGACTGATTTCCCTGCTTGGGAAAGCCATGGTAGGCCTTAAACCTGTGGCAGTGCACCAGTCCTATAGCTTCCTGCCTACTAGTGAGAGCCAGTGTGGTGTAGTGGTTAGAGTATCGGACTAGGACGTAGGTTCAAATCCCCACTCAGCCAGGAAGCTCACTGGGTGACCTTGGGCCAGTGACTGCCTCTCAGCCTAACCTAGCTCACTGGGTTTTTGTGGGGATTAAATGAGGGGAGGGAGGTACCACGTACGCCACCTTGAGGGGTGGGGATGTGGGATATAAATGTCATAAATAAATATGTCTCATGCAAACTAGTTGTCCTGGGGGGGGGAGGTTGCCAAATATTTTCTATTGAGCATTGAACACAATGTACTTACAGTGAAATTACTTGACTGCTTCCAAGCCAATGTATGTTGTGGCAGCATTAGAACATTGTTCAGATATTGACTCAGGACAGCAACACTTAACACAGAAAGTAGGAGAAGTTTAGACAAGTCACCAGACAGTCTGAGGATTCGGGAGGAGGGTTACATGAAAATGTTAAGAGTCATTAGAGTTTAAAAATATCTAGTGTGGCCCTGTGTTCAGTGCAAAATATAGAGCAATGTGTCTAAAAGCAGAAACACAAACCGTCAATTGACTGACTGGTTTCTTTGTAGCGCGCAGACCTCTTAACGTTTGAGAAAAATATATGGTAGGCCACAGAAAGAGAACCCACACTAATTCGGCCTTTGCTTTTTATGATGTGACATGAAGGGGTGTCCTTTCATTTGTGAAGCTCAGGCTTGTGCCTTTTAAAGGAGTGGTTTCAACTAAACACATGTCTGACACCTCATTAAAAAAAAAAACAACATTGCAGGCAACAGTATTACCTAGCAAACAATATATTCAAAAAGCTTTGCAGAGATGGCAGTTTCTCAGTTAAGACATTTATTACACAGCAGCCCTGATAGTACTGTAATTATTGCACTCAGGGTTTGGTCCTGTTTGTGACATCTGTGTTTTTGCTGAAACCAGTGGAGGAATTTAGACCTCCCCCCCCCTCATAAATTGAACGTGGAGATTATTGAGGGCAGGAGTTTATCTTGATCTGTATCTTCTGTTTGTCCTGCTCCTGAATCCTGGGGAGCACAGAGATGCAAGTAGCCTTCACAGCAGTTAACTCAGTAATTCCGAAACTCTGCCAGGCACAGGAGTGTGCTGTGAGAGAAAATCATCCAAGATAGCCTTGCTACAGTTATCCATGTTCTTATTATCTCAAGTTTAGATTTACTGCAATACATCATATGCAGAGCTGCTGTTGAAAATGGTCCAGAACCTTCAGATGGTCCAAAGATTACAAACTGGGACCGGTTGCTCTGATCATGTCATACTTGACCATCTGCAATGGCTGCCCTTCCATTTCTGCACTCAATTCAAAGTCCTGGTTTTAACCTTTGAAGCCTTTTCTGACTTGCGGCCAGGTTTGCATGAAGGATCGCCACTGTTTCATTCCAGTTGTTTCCTGAAACAGTTTTCAGACTGAATTATCATTCCTCCTGGTACTGTCTGGTGCCTAACTGTGATTAGAAATCTAGGAAGCCACCATCAGGTTGTTGACCCATTTGACTCCATATTATTTGCCTGGAAGCGTCTCTCCATGGTTTTCAGATGTGAGTCTTTCCCAGCCCAAATTAGGATTAAGTGTGGGGATTTGGCAAGCAGAACATGTGCTCTACCACTGAAGTATGGCTTAGAGCTGGGCTGGGGAACCTCTGACCTTTCAGGTATTTCCTTGGCTCAGGGGTCGCATAACTCTGTACCCTCCAACATTTCTCCAATGGAAATAGGGACGTCCTATCACATCCTCCAACATTTCTCTGTTGACATCCTAAGGAGAAGCAGGACATTCCGGGATCAAATCAGAAACTGGGACAGCTTTTGTAAATCCAGGACTGTCCCTGGAAAATGGGGACTCTTGGAGGAGCTGACATTGTCAGATTCCACCTCCCATCATGCCTCTCACCCATTGACTATATTGGGTGGAGCTGATGGGAGTTGGAATCTGACAACATGTGTAGGGCCACAGGTCCCTCTACCCTGGTCTAGATCTCACACGGTGCTTCCAACAGTGGCAGATCCTCAACAGTGGCAGAGAAGCAACTACCAGACTTGTAGAGACACCTGAAGGCAGCCCTGTTTAGGGAAGCTTTTAATGTTTAATAGACTATTGTATTTTAATATTCTGTTGGAAGCCGCCCAGAGTGGCTGGGGAAACCCAGCCAGATGGGCAGGGGTATAAATAAATAAATAAATAAATAAATAAATAGCTATAAGAAATTCATACGTGTATGTGACCAGATATGTCTAGGATCCCTCATGACTAGTGTTTTATTGTGGGTATATTTTAGAACATGCTTTTAGCACAATAATGATGCGTTATTGGTGGGTTTATTCCGCTTGGTTAGTTGTTTTGCAATGCTTCCCCAATGCTGCCACGTTGCTGCTGTCTGGCAGGGCTGTAGCACAACAAAAGTGGGACAAAAGTAAACCAGAACATTGAAGGTATATTGGGGGGGGGGGGCAAAAGAAAGTTAAAGGAGATGTACTCACTGGACAAGAAATTGAAAGAAAAAATCACATTTGACCACCATGAGCCAAAAACATCATGAATGTCCAATGGAAAGCATGTCTGGAAATTCAGAAATCAGGAAGAGGGAGAGGGAAAGAAGGAAAAGGAGAAGTTAGGGGTAATACGGGAAGTTTCCTTAGCTTTGAAAACAGAAATACAAAAAATGCGGGCATTGGTGGCAGCAACATCTTAACCATATATATGTTCTTTTATTATCCCCAAAGCCTAGGTGAACATCAAGGCATATTTAATGAAAATTGTATTTTTCATTCATCTATCATTAATGTTAGCAAGATTTAACTACTGAAGGAAATATGATGCTGATTATTATTTACAGGTACCTCAGTGAGACTCTATCCACAGAGTTACTATAAACAGTCATTCCTGCATAGCCACTCTTTGCTACATGTTACTACAAGGACCTCTTACCTCCCCACCCCCCCTTGTTTTTTAAGTTTAAGGAAAGATCTTGGTTTTCCACTTTTAGTTTTATTACACCTGGTAGCATTCCCCACAATTGATGGGATAAATAAATAATTCAGATGCAAATCTCTCCATAAAGAGCCCACGTTAATGGAAGCTGACAGTTGTGAGTGATGTGGTAAATGTGTATTTCTGCAAGAAGGTTGATTCAGTGTGTTGGCATTACCATGATCAGATTATCTCGGTGTCAGAAACTCAATTTTGAAGACGCACGGGCTGGTTGACTCTTCTGCAATTTACGAAACAGTGAGGGGAGAGACTCCATCAGGCAAGGCCTCTTTCCACCTGCCTTGCCCCACCCTCCAGCCCTGGGTCTCCTCATAAGGAAGCTGTTCCTGGAGGAAGAACTGTGAGGGGAGAGACTCCATCAGACAAGGCCTCCTTCCACCTGCCTTGCTCTACCCTCTGCTTCTCAATGTGTATTGTATTGTTTTATGTACTGTGGCTTGCTGTTGCTGTATTGATTATAGTTTAGATATTATTGTAACTGTTGAGTGGATTTCTGTTTAACTTTTATATGTTGATATTATTATTTTATGCTATTCTAATGATTGTTGAATGTTACTTTTTTGATGGAGGTTGCCTATTTTAAAGTTATGTTTTATGAATGAATGAATTTATTAATACGGTCATAGACCAGCTTCAACACACACAATATCACAGATCATAAAAAATATCAGGAATACAAGGGACAATATGCAATAACAAGAATTTAAATATAAAAATTAAAATTAATTGTTAGCGTGCCCCCTGTAATTAACATTTAGGGGATTGGACATTATGGGATACCACTTGCTTCCTGCGATTGATTGCAGACGCACAGAATTTAGCTACATTTAATGTAGTCTTGGGCTTCTTGTCCTCTAGCAGTAGTTTTAGACTATGGTATTCCGATTCTTTCCTAGTCTTTTGCAAAACAGGTGTAATAAAAGTCAAACGTATATCCTCATAAAGACAACAACGTAATAGTACATGTGAAGCAATTTCAACTTCCAACGAGCCACAAGGACAGACCCGTGCTGTGTATGGTTTACCCTCAAATCTGCCCTGAAGTAAGGCAGAAGGGAGAACGTTAAATCTGGCGAGGGTAAAAGACCATCTGTATTTGGGTACCTGAAGACCTGACAAATAGTTAGCTGGAGAGAAACCTCTCCCATGGTCCCTTATCGCTGGATGTTTGATCATTTCGCTCATGTGGCATTGTAGTTCTACGTCCCAGATACGCTGGCGAATTGTAGTCCTAGCTTTCTCGAAGCCTGTCGCTATCAGGGTCTGCTGTGGGATCCCCAAGCCTTTGAGCTTTTCCAGCAATGTAGCTTTCCATCTGGATTGGTAGGTATCTAATAAGGTTAAAGGTGCCAGCCCAACCGGGAAGAAAATAAGCTTTATGTTTTATTATCACATTTTTGTATTGCATTAGATTGTTATAAGATGTACATTTCCCCCCCCCCTTCAGATTGTAAACCGCCTTGAGTATTGTAAGATAGAAAGGCAGTTTACAAATTAAAAATGATGACGATGTCTAATTGGCCAGGAAGGCGGAAGTTTCCTCATAAATAACAAGAGGCTCCCTAGAAAAAATACTATGTGGTCTCTAGAAAAAGTAAACTTTAATAAGTTACAGGGATCATCATCACCAAAATATGATGGAGTTCTGGCAAATGGTTTACATATATTCATTGCTATGATTGGAGTGCTAGTCCAACTGTTAGTTGGCATGTTGTAGTGGTCCTAGGGCTGCAGAGCAAAAGCAGAGCACATGCTGGTTTCTGCTGCTGGCTGGGCCATACAGGACCATTTGGACATGGTACCTTCTGTCTCCCAGGAGGAACATCACACCAAGAGAAAAAGAAACCAGGTCTCGTCCATCAGCCAGCTGCAGGCAGCTTGCTTCTCCTCTCCCTCCCACATCTCTGGTCCAATTAATCTTGGACTACAGAAGGATGAAGAAGTCCACTCATGCCTCTTCGATCTCCCATAGGAACAAGGGCTGTTGAGTCAGTTGAAGCACCTTTTTCCAAGCAAGATCGCCAGCCAATGAGGATCAGCCTCCCTCCTTCAATATGCCCATTTGCAACTCAGCATGCACGTTCTGGCATTATCCAGCGGATCTCTTTCACCTATAGTTTCTGTCCATTTCGCCTCCTGTGTTTTAGTTCATAAACTAAGGCCACTTTCCTCTCCCTCTCCCTGAAATGATACCTTGTCATTCTCTCTCTCTCTCTCTCTCTCTCCCCCCCCCCCCCCCCCGCCATATTAAGTCAAAACAGCACCACTGTAATCTCTTGGAGAGAAAAGAAGGTGAGAGAGAACAAGAGAGAGTGACTGAAAGAAAGAAAACTACCAATTTGCTGTTGTACTGAGCTCCCCCCACCCTTTACTGGATGAGCCACAGAGTGAAACACTTTTGCGTCTTGAGGCCCCAAGCCAGCCCCCCCCCCCCCGCATGAAATAAACTATGTATGGACACAGAATTAAGGTTGAAGGGTAACATTAAGGCCACAACTTTATTGATTGCAAATTAAATGTGAGAGGCATTGGCATAGCCATTGGCTGAAGACTATAACGGACTACTGCCCCAATTGACAGAGTCTATGTAGGTAAACCCATTGGGGCAGCAACATCAGGGTTTTGCCCGACAGAAGCTTACCGCGAGGTTCCTATGAAACCAGCATGGTCCTAGCCCATCAAGCAGACTTCAGACAAGATCCAGGACCCCCAGATTCCTTTAACGGAATACCTTTTGATCATTGAGAGGCAGGTGATGGCCACATCTCCCCTCCACACACAAAATTAAGCCAATGCCTAGCCGCCAAACCTGGAAAGTTGTGACGATTGCTAAGGGGTAGGCAAAAAAACCAAGTGGCCTGTGCCAATTTGCCAAATGGATAAAAATTCCTACCCGGCCCCTGTCCCAAGACAGGCAACTCACACAAAGTCCAAAGCAAGGCCGAGAACCTACACTAAGGGTGGGAGAGCAAGTGTTCAGCAGTGCCAATCAAGTGCCTAGGGCACTCTTGCGCTGATGCTTATATAAATCCTTAAACACCCCCACCCCTTTCCTGATTGGCTGGGACCTGTGATGCCTATTTAGAGAAATGAAACTTAGACCTAGAAACAAAACCTACTTAGTCAGGGGTGTGTCCAGGGACCAGTCGCAAGAAGGACCGCCTTCTGAGGACGATCCCATTTTCTTTCGCACGTTGACAGTGCAGGTGGCCAATTAGGACTCTGGTGGGAGGGGCAGGTGGGCTTTAACACTGCCTCCCTGAGAATGTGACTGGATCCCCTGCACTTATGATTTGCATTGGTGGAGAGGAGGGGAATTTCCAGTGCAATTTGCAGATGTGGGGGGCAAATAACTGAAGTCCCCTGTCCCCAGGACATCTCTCTCTCTCTCTCTCTCTCTCTCTCTCTCTCTCTCTCTCTGGCTGGCAAATTGTGAAAGAAAAAATTGCACTTGTGAATTTTCTCTTGGCATGTGACCTTGAGCTAGGTGTGAATCTTCACTGAAAAGAGGCAAGACCAGAGCAGTAATTTAAGTAGACCTCCAACAGTTGGGTAACATCCTATGAGGATGGGACATTTTGCTGGAGGTTCCAACCATCTGGTGCACCCAACAGAATGGTCCAGATCCAGCAGAGGTTGGTGGGGAGCCAGCAGTTTATGCAGAGATGCTGCAGGTTCATTTTGGGCTCACAAGGGGACTGTGCTTTAAGAGCACACTTGTGTGTATAGCACACATTCTAGGAATAACTGGATCCATAGAACAGAGAAAACTTCCCATTTGTGGTCCAGGATTTGCAGCTTTTTAAACACACACACACACACACACACACACACCTGTTTTGTTACTTTGTTTCCTTCCGCACTCCCCAGGACCTTGTAACAAGATATTGTCGAAGAGTGATAACATCAAAGCGTCTTTATTGAGCATAATCAAGGAACCCTCCAATGTCAATAGAAGAGGGTGGCTTATCCACAGCTGGTTGGCAGCCAGCCAGAGAAAAGGCTGCTAAGGAGAGCCTTTAATGTCAAAACGACTTCTAAAGTGTACAGGCAGGGGCTGCAACAAAGTGATGCAGCATGGAGTTCAAGGTGCCAGCCAATCAGTCTTCTGGGGCACGCCATTCCATTTTCACCCTCTCAGCTGATTTTCCTCCCCTCAATGGTCAGCCAGCATTTTAATAAGAATAAGAATAATTTATTATTTATACCCTGCCCATCTGGCTGGGTTTCCCCAGCCACTCTGGGCGGCTACCAACTGAATATTAAATGCAATACAGCACCAGCCTTTAAAACCTCCCTAAACAGGGCCGCCTTCAGTTGTCTTTTAAAAGTAAAATAGTTGTTTATTGCTTTGACATCTGCTGGGAGGGTGTTCCGCAGGGCAGGCGCCACTACTGAGAAGGCCCTCTACTGGTTCCTTGTAACCTCACTTCTCGCAGCGAGGGAACTGCCAGAAGGCCCTTGGTGCTGGACCTCACTGTCCAGGCTGGATGATGGGGGTGGAGACGCTCCTTCAGATATACTGGACCAAGGGCGTTTAGGGCTTTAAAGGTCAGGACAAACATTTTGAATTGTGCTCAGAAACGTACTGGGAGCCAACAAAGATCTTTCAGGACTGGTGTTATATGGTCTCGGCGGCCATACTGTGCAAACTCAGACGTTATTAGGCTGGCAGGGGGCGGGGAGAGGACTCTTCCTTAGGTTCTGCCTCCAAATATTGCTTTGTACTTCTCTAAATGTTGGGGTCCCCAAACCCCACTGGTATGCATGGATCAGGATGCTTGGGTGGTGATGAATGGCCTACATAAGCCAAACTTGGAAATCCATCAGACGCCCTGCCCAGATTTTTTTAAAGTGCCATCCCAGGTCAAAAGAGAGGTTTCAACTACAGTGGTACCTCAGGTTAAGTACCTAATTCGTTCCGGAGGTCCGTACTTAACCTGAAACTGTTCTTAACCTGAAGCACCACTTTAGCTAATGGGGCCTCCTGCTGCTGCTGCGCCGCCGGAGCACGATTTCTGTTCTCATCCTGAAGCAAAGTTCTTAACCTGAAGCACTATTTCTGGGTTAGCAGAGTCTTTAACCTGAAGCGTATGTAACCTGAAGCGTATGTAACCTGAGGTACCACTGTATATTTGAAACTGGGTTTTAAGTGCTGTGCTATATTCATTTACGAATGAAAACAAAAATGTGATCTCTTTAAAAGAAGAGAACTCCTATGATTCAGTTTGTAAATCTACCTGAAAACATTTTATTGTACATTTTGCACATAATGGAGAACTTGAAGATATTGAGCTTGCAAGTTCCCGAAGCCTGAACTCTCTCTATGAGGGCAGAGAAGGCTGAAATGCTGATCATTGATTGTTTAGCGTAAAAGACATTGGGATAGTTTTACACATTATGGGTGATTCTCTTTGCTAGTTTTCCTAGATGATGTTATCTTATGAAAATTCTCTCTTCAGATGAGCCATAAAAGTCAGATGCTATCTGGGCTTTTTAATAATATGTTGAAACCAAAAAGAGCTGAGTGTGCTTCTGAAAATTCTTCTCTAATTAGTTCTACTTTGGGTTATTATATAAATCGCTTACATTTTAGAGCATCGTATTGATCCCCTTGCTTTATATTATCCTCGCTAGTAAGGAACAAAGAGCCAGAAAGAAAAGAATACATTACCAAACAGCATTGAGAAACGTCTAATAAATCGGTGCAAGCTTGACAGCTCGATTTCCCCCCTCCTCTAATATTGCTCTAAGGGTCTCAGGTGTCATCAGAGTATTATTAATCCAAGCTCCTGTACAGCTAGACAAAACAAACCCGTGTCTTGGAGACATGAATGAACATGGATTTACTATAAGCCCATAACTTGCTTGTGCTCAGACATCAACAGCTTAATCCAAAAACATTCAAACTGGTGTTATCTGTCAGAGATGCCAAGGGAAATTTCTGTGGCAAGGTTGTGCAGTGCAATCCTAAGGATATTCATTCAGAATTTTTTTTTTTTTTTAGAGAACTTGCTTCTTACATCACGGCTTCATATATTGGGAGTGCACCTTATTTGTGTATGCTTGATGGTGACCCTTTGTATGTGGGTTATAATATTGGGTTGGGTACCAATATTTCCAGAACCAACACACTTTTTCTATAAGTTACCTCAGTCAACAACAGCTGCAGCTTCTGTGGTAACATCAAGGGAAGCCCTACAAGCAGCACAGTGCAGTAATTCAGTCTTGAGGGTAGTGATGCCAAGACCACAGTGGGCCTGCTTAAGTGTCTTGTGAAATTGATGGTTGATCATTGTATTTTGATATTTTATTGCTACCTTAAGTCACCCAGATAAGGTTGCTGGGTGGCATATAAATGGGGTAAATAATGTATTGTTTCTAGCCCCAGAGTGAAAGTTGTGATTTTTCTCTCAACAACAAGGGAATCCATACATTCAAAGAAGCTTGGAGCATCTCTTTGATCACCTTAATCACCTCCTGTACTGCAGAGGCAGGGAATCTTCCAAGTAACGAAGCTTACAAATTAGAGCTCAAGTGTGCAGCCCTATTTTATTTATTCATAATTAGTTCTAGGCCATCTGCCCTTCCATAGCAATGTTGGTAATTTGTGGCACACTGAGGACACGAGAGAGTGATTTAAAGACAGGGAGAGAGAAAAGACAGACAGATCTTTTTAGGTTTCCCAAATCATCCTTACCTGGTCGCCTGAAGGGGACTTTCATTCTTGACGGTGGCTGTTTTACAAGCCTAGAGTAATGTATTTTTCCTTAGGCTTACAATAAGTTGCTGCTCTTGATAACACATGGCTGTAATTCCAAAGAGCCCTGTGCTAAACAGATACACTTTTCAATCTGATCCAGAATACTGCAAATTCAGCAGCTGGTTGAGTTGCTCTTGCTTCACTCGCAGTGATTGAGAAGAACAAAGTCAACAAGGACCTGAATGAGGCAAGTATGCAATTCTGTATCCATTATACCACCATGGAGTGCAGGCTTTATCCCACACAGAGCAACCTGGTGTCGTCCTGCTGCAGCAGATAACTGGCTTGGAGACATGGATTTCTGTTGCTGGATTGTTGCTGTAATCCTAGCATGATTTAATGCATTGCCAAATAAAAACAAAAACAAAAATCCTCATATTCAGCAGTGTGAGTACTCCTTTAGAGAGAGGAAGTCGTTCAATGATCAATCTTCTTAAGCTATTTTCTACACCTGTGTAAAGACACTTTTCACATTGTAAATACAGGAAATCATCCAGCAAAGTTACAGCTGTGATCCTAGGTCCAGGAAGGAAGTCCCACTGGATTCCCACCACCTCAGTCTAGATGGAGTCACTAGTTGTACCAGGGTGGGAGTGTACAAATACAAATATTGAGAATGCAATGACATCTGCACTCACATTCACATTCAGATGTGCAGCTGATCTCTGTCTGGGGGATGGAGGGGGGGATGTGTTCTATGCACTTTTCACAGCAGACCAATCTGATTCGACGTTCCATGAACTTGCTTGTGAATTGGAATGCAACTGTTAGTCGAAAAATGCACTTTTCCAGATTTTAAAAAATTATTTGCTATTACAGTTCTATCTCTCGCCTTTCCTACAAGTAGCTCCAGGTAGAATACATGTCTCTCCATCTTATCTTCACGGCAACCCTGAGAGATAGGTCAGTTTTAGGAACTCTGGCTGGCCATAGGCCATCCAGCAAACTTCATTGTTGAGTGTAGGGATTTAAACCCTGGTTTCCCAGGTTGTAGTTCGACACTCTAATTTCTACACCGCAATGGCTCTCAAAAGAGTCTTTAGGCTTTTCCTATAAGAAGGTTTTCGGGTCGGTGTCTTCTCCTCACCTTACCTGGAGATATCAGGGGTTGAACCTGGAACCTTTTGCAAGCAAATAGAACACACAATGCATACATTCTGTTAAAATCTGCTGGAGAAACCCTGTATTGAAAAATGTGTATTTTCTGGAAGACCGTATTGTTCAAAGTGCATGCAAATTACATGTGGTTTTTTTCATGTGTTCTTTTGGAAAGGCTGCAAAAGTCAGAAATAAACCGACCTATGACTGAGTCCCAGTGAGCCTGATACAGGGCACACGTTGGTTTGCTCATCCAATCCCAAGTAAGACTGGAATTCTATATACTCATACTTGGGAATAAGTCACACTGAAGGTCCATAGCTCAGTGGCACAGCATCAGCTTTGAGTGCAGAAGAACTTCAGTTCAACCCCTGACATCTCCAGGTAGGGCTGGAAGTGATTGCTGTCTTAAACTCTGGGAGCTGCTGTCAGTCATTGTTGACAGTACTGAGCAAGCTGGACCAATGGACTGACTCAGTATAAGGTTGCTTCCTGTGTTCCTATGAATATAGTGTGGTTTGCTTCTGGGTAAACATTGATAGAAGGGACGCAGGTGGCGCTGTGGGTTAAACCACAGAGCCTAGGGCTTGCCAATCAGAAGGTCGGCAGTTTGAATCCCCGCGACGGGGTGAGCTCTCATTGCTTGGTCCCTGCTCCTGCCAGCCTAGCAGTTCGAAAGCATGCAGTGCAAGTAGATAAATAGGTACCACTCCGGCGGGAAGGTAAACGGCGTTTCCGTGTGCTGTTCTGGTTCGCCAGAAGCGGCTTAGTCATGCTGGCCACATGACCCAGAAAAACTGTCTGCAGACAAACGCCAGCTCCCTTGGCCACTAAAGCGAGATGAGCGCCACAACCCCAGAGTCGTCCGTGACTGGACCTAATGGTCAGGGGTCCTTTTACCTTTATTAAACATTGATAGGATTGGTGTTGTTAAATTCATTTAATTTCAGTTGGGGTGGGAGGCTCAATGTTCCCCTATTAAATGGGTGGACTTAAGAGAGTTTTACATTGAGATGCACCAACATTTGTGTATATTACCCTTTTGCTTTTCAAAAGATAGAGGCAGTGGAGCGATGTAAGAGAGAAAAATAACTACCTCAATTAAAGCATCTTTATGGAGAAAAACACATTCTTTTTTCCCCCTTGTTGCATCTTCCTGCCTGCACATGTTCAAAGATCTGTTTTGTGCATTTAAAGTGCAGGTCCCCAGAGATCTCTATCTGTAGTCTCAACAGCCAAAAAACTAAATATTTGTAAACCTCCTTCCAAATTAAGCATTGTTGAGACGGGTGGAAGTGGTAAGAAACCGTTAAATCAGTGGTTAGGAAGGCAGGTCTCTGTGGGTACTGATGGGAACGAGTCGTTAGGGCAAGGCTACATCACCACACAGGAAGTAACATAAAATTCTTGAAAGCCTTTTCTCCAGCTGTGGCGGAAGAGTAATTTGCATTGAAGACCCTGAGAACCACAGATCTTATGCACTGATCATTCCTAGCAGAGGGTATCCTTCCATACAGTGCAGCAGTGCAGCTTTCAGAAAACAAAGGCTCATATTTATGATCATTGTGATGAGATTTAAAATAAGTAGAACAATATTTAGGTGTGTATCATATCATTGGGGGGGGTGTTTGCTAATTACAGTTTATATAGCACTTATGAAAAGTGATTCTAGGTAAGTACTTAGAAGTCCCAAGTTCAAGGATTGTTGCCCACCAGTAAGTGTGCAGCCTGAATTGCTAACTTGTTAGTCTTTGGGTTCACCCTGGCAACCTGAGATCAACCATTGCAGGGGTGGTTGGTGCCCACTGGGGACTGGTAGCGTGGAAGACAGGGAGGCCAAAAGTAGGTGGTGCCAATGAAAGGCAGAGTCGCCCCAGGGCAAGACAGACAAGTGAGGGCTGGCTGAAGGCAGGCTAAGGTTGGTGGGCCAACACCCCCTTTGCATTAATGAACCAGCCTTTACTGAGCACCTTAGTTGGCACTGCCTCATCTCAGTGAAGGCTATGGTGGGAAGCTCTGGGATATTCGTGGAGGGTGGGGGAAATGAACATCATTTGACTTTGGGGTGGATGCATTGGTGAAATTGGTCCATTACAGGGTAGTCCATAGACTTCTTCAATTTCTTTATGCTTTGTTAAGTTTCTCAAGGACAGAAAGTCCTGCAAGAGGCTGGGAATCCCAGCTGCTGCCATGTATCTTCAAAATGGGCTGGAGAATGTCCCTGGGAAGAATTCTATGTGATGACGGAGCTTCATTTCCAGGCACATTTCTGGCAGTGGCAAAGGGGAGACAGCTGCCTTCACCCAGGGAAGAAGCAATGATCACAAAGGATGTGCATGCTTAGGCTGGAGAGGAGGACTAAAGCCAGGCTGACAGTGTCTGACTCACACCAGGTCATACAAGAAACCCAGAGGTGGCTTTTGAAGTTCACCTCTCCAGCTACTAAGCGACACTGGGCCTCTCAAATAGCTATTTGATTTATCATTCAGACCCAGTAAAGGCAGTTGTCTTCCCATAACGCCCCTAGGTCACCATTTACCATTGTTTCCATTGGTCTATTCTGCTGGCAATGAGGAATATGTCTGCTGCTTGAAGTGCCAGCAAAGCTGCTTCTTCTTCATGCCATACATTTAAAGCACAATGATACCTAGCAGTTCGAAAGCACATCAAAGTGCAAGTAGATAAATAGGTACCACTCCAACGGGAAGGTAAATGGCGTTTCCGTGCGTTGCTCTGGTTCGCCAGAAGCGGCTTAGTCATGCTGGCCACATGACCCGGAAGCTGTACGCCGGCTCCCTCGGCCGATAAAGCGAGATGAGCGCCGCAACCCCAGAGTCGGCCACGACTGGACCTAATGGTCAAGGGTCCTTACCACATTAAACAGGCATGGCTTCCCCCAAAGAATTCTGGGAGCTGTGGTTTGTTAAGAGTAGTTTCACAATCAATTGTTTTCCATGGGAAGCTCTGGAAACTATAGCTCTGGGAGGGGAATAGGGGCCTCCTTACATGCTTAACCAAGTATAGCTCCCAGAATTCTTTGGGGGAAAGCCATGACTGCATCATTGCAATGCTTTGGATGTATGATGTGAACATGGTCCAATTAAAAGGCAGTGCCACCCCAGGCAGTATTCAACTGAATAAACCTGCTAATAATGATAAATAAAAATTTATTTATATCCCGCTCTCCCCAGCCAAAGCCGGACTCAGAGTGGCTAACAACAGTAAAGTAATACAGCATTCTAAAATCAATTCCTTCTAAAATCAGTTCAAATCAAATTAATGGCAACCATTGGGCTAGAGTTCTGTGAGGATTACCAAAGGAGGGGGTTAGACTGTGCCTTGGCCAAAGGCCTGGTGGAACAGCTCTGTCTTGCAGGCCCTGCGGAAAGATGTCAAGTCCCGCAGAGTCCTAGTTTCTTGTGACAGAGCATTACACCAGATCGGAGCCACAGCCGAAAAAGCCCTGGCTCTGGTTGAGGCCAGCCTAACCTCCCTGCACAATACAATAATTTCCAATTGTGCAGCAGAAATTCTTTTCTCTCTTCTCTCCCCACATGCCCCCTAAATCTGTTATTTGAGAAGGGTATAGGGGCATGCATGGAGGGCAGAAAAGAAGGATCTATTTAGTTAGATATTGCCCCCTCTTTTGCTGTGTTTATCATAGTGAGCCCACCCCGTCGTTTTAGAATGACTCCCACTCTCTTTCACAGCAGGCAAATAGTTCAATGAAAGAGAGAATTTTTCATCTATGTGGAATATTTAGGTGCTCTTTAATGTTATGCTGCTCTCTTGCATGACTCTATCCCACAGTATTGGGGGGGGGTTGTGGTCCTCTAAATGTTGCTGGAATGAAACTCCCATCATCCCTGACAATTGGCCATACTGGTTGGAGATGACAGGAGTTGAGATCCCAACATCTGGAGAGTCACAGGTTCAAAGTTTGGAGTCACTTACATGAGCCTGTCCCACAAAAATAGCTCTCTCTCTCTCTCTCTCTGTCTGTCTGTCTCTGTGCGAGAGATCTATAAGATCTGCCCCCCACAAGTATTTGTGGGTCCTTAAAGCAGTTGCTAGTACCATGGGATGAACCCACAGAAAGGCACTTTCCACAGCACTGCTGTAGTATTTTAATTTTGCCAAATCTTTCCAACTGCCCATCCTCAAAACAAATAGCCCTCCCCCTCCCTGTGCACACCATTATACAGTTTATTTTAAAATGTAACACTGTTCACATTTTAAAAAGTTCTGTGAAATGTGTGCCGACTGAATGTGAAGGCTCATTTCTCCACCAAGTTCCCAAGACTTGCAAAGCATGGAATCTTCTGAAACTTTTCCAACAATAACGTTGAGCCGAAGCCAAACTGGATTCAGAACGCGGTTGCCAGATGGAGTTCTACGTTCTCTCGATATTAATGAACCTGTTTGAACAAAGGCTGTCATTGCATCTTATGTCATTAGAAAAAAAAGAAATTGATGGATGGTTCTGATATCTGGGGTAGACGGTAACAGAAAGCCTTGTGAAAGTGCTGAGAGAATTTGAACAGGCCACTAGTGGCCTAAGTGCTGAAGCAGGATGGCTTTGCCAAGCTAGAGCACCAGTTCCTATTTTCTTATGATTGATGGATTATATTAAGCAAAAAGAAAAAGAAAAAAGAAAAAGAGATCCAAAAATAAATCTCACTTCTTCTTTCCAAAAAGTACTTGATGGGAGAACTCCACACCTCCCCAAACCATATAGAGATGATTAGGTTTAGAAATAGATTTTTGTTCCCCAGGCATCACACTCCCAAGATTCCTGTCCTTGCATATAATAGAAGCTTACATCAAATTGGCCCGAGAGTTTCAGAAGGCCAAGGAATTTGGTTGATGCTTCCGGTAACTTGTTCTACAGCTTTCTACGTAGTGCGATTCCCCTGTGAAACTGGAGATGTCCCAAAACTGACTTTGAGGAGCAAACTGTGAAACAGGAAATGTCTAATTTTGATCAGTGTGGATGGGTAACTCCGAAAGAAAAGATGTAAGAGGCATTTCCCCTCCGCCTCCCTGCAAGCCCTTCTGTGATGTTTTTCTTCTCATCCAAGCTCCTCTGGATCTGCATGTTTGGGAGAAAAGCTCTCCAGGAAGGAAGGAAGGAAGGAAGGAAGGAAGGAAGGAAGGAAGGAAGGAAGGAAAGAAAGAGTGTTTGGATTTTAGAGTTTGGGTTAAAATTGGAAGGAAGCTGGCAACAGGGCTAATGGATTTCATTAAGGCTTCATGTACCTCACTGGTATGCCTGTTTTCCTGTTAAAACTGGTCCATTGCTCCCTTTCTATCATAGAATCTAGTCCAACCCCCCTGCAATGCTTTCTATGTGATTAGAACAGGTCTGTGTTCCAAATGAAACTGTGGTGATGGCTACCAAGTTGGGAGGCTTTTAAAGAAAGAATTAGACAAATTCATGGAGAGTAAAGGCATCAATGGCTATAATTCACAACGGATATGTTGTGCCTCCACTGTGACAGTTAGTATGGGAATCAGGTGGGGATAATGCTGTTGCACTCAAGACCTGCTTGTGGGCATCCCATAGGCTTCTTTCTAGCCTCCGTGAAACCAAAATATTGGACTAGATGGACCATTGGCATGATCCATCAGCACTCTTCTTACATTCTTCTGAAGCTCTTCTGATTCCACATCACATAGTATATGACCCTTAGCATGAGAAACCAGGTCAGAATCAGAGATTTTTATAAGGACAGGTGGAAGGAACCCCGTTGGTTCTTTGTATCTCCTGACTCCTGCTAGGCAATTTGCAGGGGTACCACCCTCTGTACACTGGGAATTGTAATGCCTTCACATCAGTCCTCTAATCATGAATCAATGGAACATTTTTCTTTCTTTCCAGAGGAAGTAGTTTGTATTCCAAGCGCTAAAGGAAGGCCTGTGAATCAAAGCTGGTACTTTCAGCCTCCTTGACTGCACTCGCGTACCCTCCAACATTTCTCAGATGAAAATATGAATGTCCTATTCAATAATAATAATAATAATAATTTTATTATTTATACCCTGCCCATCTGGGTTTCCCCAGCCACACTGGGCAGCTTCAAACATATATAAAAACAAAATAAAACATTGAACATTAAAAATAACCTTCCCTATACAGGGCTGCCCTCAGATGTCTTCCAAAGGCTGTATAGTTGTTTATCTCCTGGGTTCAGGGGTTGCATAACTCCATACCCTCCAACATTTCTCCAATGAAAATAGGGACATCCTAAGGAAACGCAGGACATTCCAGAATTAAATCAGATACTAGGACGGCTTCTGTAAATCCAGGACAGTCCCTGGTAAATAGGGACACTTGGAGGGTCTGCACTCGGGAGATCATAATCCTAGTTAATTGTTGGGGCTTCAGCCATGCAGAGCTGTCTTTAACCACAGACAATCGGTGCTTGCAATTTGAAGCCCAAATGATCAGCTGATAGCCAGGGCTTCAAAGGGGGTTAATGGGTGCTGCCAATTATCTGATCCATGGTGTCTGCAAGCCCTTTATTTATTTACTTTCCCTGCCTCACACTTGATATCACACCTGATACTTCAGCTGTAGAGCCTGGCTTTGCCAAACTGGCTTGGGGGCCAAGCAGAGAAGTCTGGTGGGCCTAATTAAACCTCTGCCCACCCTTGGTCTAACAGAAGGAGAGAACAGGTCAATAGCTGAATGAGCTGCTTGGCTCTGTCAGCCAGAGAAAGAGGTGCTGGCTTGACTGTGACCTCTGGCCCTTTACACACACAGCCCTGTGGATAGAGACATGGAAACTGCTGAACTGGCTAGACTCATTGAGATTTGCTCAGTGTAGCGGCTGGCTTGCTGATGTGGAAAAGGCTGGTAAGCACCGAGCTGTGAGCCTCTAAGATAATGTTTTGAAGAAGTCGTTGAGACCTCTGAAAACAGTGTCGTTCGGAGATGTGCCGATACACAGCCCTACCACACACCAGCTGTTTCTAATTGCTGAATAATATCTGCAGGATTCAAACATCACGAAACTGGGAAAGATTCCAGGAGGCACAGATGAGCTGATAACTTATAGAGAAACACAACAGTCAGTTTTATCAATCAGCTTCCCCTCTATCGCTGCCTTGGAATTTTTCGTGTTGTTTCAGGTTTCCTCATTTATTAGACACTGCCAAAGTTGAAGAAGGCAGGGCTGTGCCTGGGGATGCAAGAGGGGCTGCAGATTGCTATGTTTCAGGTGATACAAAATGGGTCGGGTGTAAGTGCCAGGGAAAAGGCCTGCATCTCAGAGAATGCAGTTTGGAGCAGCCTCTCCCAACCTGTTGTCTTTCGGATGTTGCTAAACTACAGATCCCATAATTCCTGGTAATTGGACACACTAGCTAGGCCTGATGGGAGTTGGGGTTCCAAGAAGGAGAGCTCCAGATTTGGGGCATGAAACACCAGACCCAAGACTACATACACAGTATACCTTTAAAGCACTTTCAAAGCATGCTTTTTCCCTCCAGGAATCCTGTGCACTGTAGCTTTCTAACTGTAACTCTGTGAGGGGTAAACTACATGTTCCCATTCCGCGGCATCACCTAAATAAGTGAACCAGGTTGAACAAGATGTCCTGTTACTTTTGATGCAACACAGGAATGGTTCACCCTCACCTGAGGACTGCATGCCAACTTTTGGATAGGGAGGCTGTAGTGGGTGGGACAAAACTGGGTGGGACCACCCCAGCCTCTCACCTGCAGATCACCTGCAAGCAGGCGCAGAGGGCCATGCAACATTCTCCCCCAGCTGATTGAATTACAGTGGTACCTCGGGTTAAGTACTTAATTCGTTCCGGAGGTCTGTTCTTAACCTGAAACTGTACTTAACCTGAATCACCACTTTAGCTAATGGGGCCTCCTGCTGCCGCCGTGCCGCTGCAGCATGATTTCTGTTCTCATCCTGAAGCAAAGTTCTTAACCTGAAGCACTATTTCTGCGTTAGCGGAGTCTGTAACCTGAAGCGTATGTAACCCGAGGTACCACTGTATTGATCTTATGAGCTGAGAGGGAGCAATTTACATCCCAAACAGGGCAGTGAGTTGCAGGGAAAGGTTTAAACCTCTCTGTCTGCACCAGCGCTATGTCTACGTTAAAAATAATAATTATTCCCTCCTTTTAACATCATCTCCAAAAGCAGCGGGGCCAGAAAAATTTGCTGGGGTGGAGCATTGAACCAGGCCCCCAGGCTGGGGGTTGGCCACCGCTGCTCTAACAGGCTAAGTTGCCCTTTTGAAGGATGAAAGAGCACACCTTTCCCCCGTTAGAATGCTACATTTTAGTTAAAGGTTGTTGTTTTTTTAAGCAGGAAGATTAAAAACACTTTCAAATATATTGGCAGTCAAATCAAATGCTGGACCAGTTCAGATCCATCAACACTTTTTAAACATACCGTGTTTTGCTTCAGAATTAAAAGAAGAAAGAGTTGTCCAGCTTCCAGTTTGTCTGGAGTTCATTTAAACCCATCATTTTAAAGCTATGGATAAAAAGGTTGCTTCCCTCCTTCTTTCCAAATAAAAGTGAAATCATATGGAGATAAAGATATGGATTCAATGGATTCTGTTCAAAAAACTTTTCATGTATACATGCTTCTTTCTTCGTATATATCCAAAAGTAGGTGTAGCCTAAAATGCTTTGCAGGGGGGGAGTGCACACACAGAGAGAAATTTTAACACAGAATCAGTTAATGTATGTGTCAAAACAATATAAGATATACAATTGTGCTGGAACTGGTTGTCCAGTACAATTTTCTTCCCTGCCAGAAATCTCCTAACTCAAGCGGTGTAACTGTCTTCACTGGAAAATGGAGTTTTCCTGATCACAGCAGAACTCCTGGTAGGGTTTTCTGGGGGTCTCACATTGGTTCCAATGCAGTGTAAAACCAATTTACCTTCAAAACATTAGTTTGAATTAAGAACTGATTATGTATCCTCTTGCCTTGTGACAAAGATTTTGCATTTCATATTGCTTCAGCCACATCTCCTAACAGAATTGCAAAGAATATAGCAAACATAATCAAATACAAATAGGGAAAATATTTCAGATGGAGGTGGGTGTTCTCTGAAATGTTGAATGGGCTCATCAATCCTGTATTAAGCTATAACACCATCATCATTTAAACTGAAGTAATAGAGGTGCTTGTGAACATCTAACAATTTTTACTTAAGCCACAACCGGAACAGGATTCTTTTCTTTCTGAAGTTTATGCAACACAGTCAGCATGCAAGTTTCTGCAGTCTTAACTACTGTCAACTTGTGTTTCATGGGAATAATTAGAAGAATTATTCAGGAAGTGAATGGTGAAACACGACACTTATCACAAGCAGGTTGCACAAATGATTTCACATAAGCATACCAGGATGCTAACATAGCATTAGATATGTAGTCCAGTATCATATAGACAGAGAATGGGAACATCTGTCTATTTTGATTTCTCAGGTGTGTTTTTTCCAGTATTGCATTCAGTTTGCCACATTCCAAATCAGCTGGCCCTTTTTTTTTTAAGTCCTCACAAAAGTCTGTCAGCATTTTACATACATTTTTGAAAGGAATTATCACCAAGGAATTTAAATGTTACTTTCTCTAATATGTGCATTTTTTAATGCAAGGTTTTGGAGAAAAGCAGCATAAAACATGACATGGACAAGCACAAATTTCAAAGAATAGCTGCATGTCATGCATTGTTATGGAATGTGCACCTGCACTGTACATTTAAATCAGCACCATACCACTTTAAACAGTCATGGCTGCCCCCCAAAGAATGCTGGGAGCTGCGGTTTTCTTAAAGAGTGCTAAGAGTTATTAGGAAACCTCTGTTCTCCTCATAGAGCTATGATTCCCAGAGTTCCCTGGAAGAGGGATTGACTGGGAAACCACTCTGAGAATTGTAGCTCTCAGTTATGTAGGTGGTCTGCCAGAGAGCTGCAGTTCTTTCCAGTTGTGGGACAGCCACAGAGAATGCCTTCCTGTGAGTCATTGCTTGGCAGACAGATGTCAAGAAAATACCCTTAGTTTATCTCAATAGTCATAACTGTTCAAAAGAGAGGAGGCAGTCTTTGAGATGCTGAGGCCCAAACCATTATAGTGTCAGGAGGGTAACCTGTGATTGGCCTTACATTGCTGGACTACAACTCCCATCATTCCCATCGCTCCATGCTGACTGGGGCTGATGGGAGTTGGAGTGCAACAAGTTCTCAAGCAGGGTTTCCGAAACTTGGGTCTCCAACTGTTGTTGGACTACAACTCCCATCATCTCTAGCTACCAGGACCAGTGGTCATGGATAATGGGAATTGTAGTCCCAAAAGAGCTGGAGACCCAAGTTTGGGAAACCCTGATAGAGGGCCACAGGTTAGCTATCCCTGCATTGTGGACCTTTCTTCTTTTAGAAAGGTAAAGTACAGGACCTTGAATAATCTGTCCTGGTTGTAACAAAGTGGTGCGGCTCACAGGGGGTAGAAATCACTGTACACCATTTTACTATTACAGTGGTACCTCAGAAGTCAAACAGAATCCATTCCGGAACTCCGTTCGACTTCCAAAACCTTCAGAAACCAAGGCGCAGCTTTCGATTGGCTGCAGGAAGCTCCTGCAGCCAATCGAAAGCTGTGGAAGCCCCATCGGACATTCGGCTTCCAAATAATGTTCACAAACCAGAACACTCACTTCCGGATTTGCAGCATTTGGGAGCCAAGGCATTTGACAACCAAGGTATGACTGTATATGGATTGAGAATTACAAGCTGACAATGTGGTCCCTTGCCACCAGAACTTTCCCTATTCAGAACTTCATTTACTGCATTCATATTGTTTCTGGATCCAAATATTAATGGAATGTAATTGGGGGAGGAACCCACAGGAAATACTTTGTAAACTATCAAATGACTTTCATATTCATATGATGTGAACTAATTCTTTTCACTTCTAAAGATTGCTTCACATGCATGAGAATATTCATTCCCATAAGTGTATAGACATTTGTTTAATCCCCACATGAGAATCCTCTTGTGTGCCAATTTTGCTTATTATCAATAATAATGCAACACAGGAAATTATCCAGTAAATTACAGTAAATTATATGGTGTAGAATCACTTCATGTGATCTGCCCATGGGACTCACCAAAAATGTGCTTCTGTATAGGAGGGTTCATGTGCAAATATATTTTTAAAGACAGAAATGAGAAATAATTCCTGACACTACAGTTATAGACATACCTGTAGATATTTTATAGGTATTTTGTGCATAGAGATTCTGTCAATTTTTCTACTGAAAGACATTTTATATCAAACAAAAAAAAATCTAATTTAGTGACACAAAAAGGCTGGAAGACATGGATTTTTTTTCCTATGGGTGTTTCCAGACTGATGGTATTTTGGGATTCAGCTGCATATCAGAAAATCCAGGTTGCAGAATTAAAGCGGATTTGGCACTCTTGTGCAGCAAGCTCACTCCCTGCTCCAAAAACAGAAAATCAGATGTAGTAAGAAAAGCGATAGGGAAATTCAAACAATTGCTTTATGGGGTATTGCATAACCTCTCCACAAATAAAAAATTAATGCCCAAGAAACTGACACTGTTGTATGATCGCCTCACAAATTTTGTGAAAACAAATCAGGATGAATTCTCTCTAGGAAGTTAATCTTGAAGATACTTACGTTTTTGAGGTACTGTGTTAGAAAACACGTACAACTAGGTACACTATCAGACAAATTTGTCTCCACCATGCACCTGCACTTGGTAGCCTGTGACAAGAAATGTGTGTGCATGTGGTTTTACTCAGTGCAATTATGGATTGGGAAGAAATTGATCCAGTACACATTTAAAGGTGTTGGCAGAGAATAGTCATGCATGTACCTGCCTCAGGACTGATGGTGATCACCCTACTTCAACAGTTATAGGAGGTATACTTGCCAAGTTAAAAGAGAGGGTACCAAAGGCAATGTCTTGCAGGCCAAGGCTTTGTGCCTACGAAGAAAACCGGGTAGAGGGTCCAAGTGCAGGCTGTTTAAATGCACTGGGAGTGGACCTGGGGGAAGCCTGCTTGCTTCATCATTCCCACCCCCAAGGTCAACCCTGTGTCCAAGACTGCCTAGCCAATCAGGCAGGCAGGCTTGGATCCAGCACCTGATAGGCGGAGGGGGCATCACGCCCCCCCCTCACCTGCTCAGGTAGGATCCCAGTGCCTGGAACTCCCTCATCTGGTCCTGTGGGCCCGCAATGCCACCACACCGAAAAGGTGTGCGGACTTCACAAACAATCTGATTATAAGAGGAACGTCTGTGGGAAGATCAATAATGATGGATATGTTTCCGTAATCGATAGCTTTCCAGTCAACTACTAATCTTTGCGAAGTGCAGTTGCAGGAAACTGCTAGGGGTATGGTGGGTTAGGCTAAGGTTACCAGATTTTTTTCAAGGAATCTGGGGACACTTTTTTTTTTTGAAAAGAGAAAAAAAAGTTATTTTAAAAACGTTATTTAAAAATAATAATTAAGAAGTAATATCTTCTCTTCTGTGGTCTCCTCTGTTGCACAGCCTTCCTCTGGGTCCCGGCCTGCTCTCTTGGAGCACTAGCCGTCATGGAGTAGGCTCAGGTCGGGCCTGGGCTCGGCCACGTGTCCTTGCCCTTCCAGGGCTCTGCAACCTCTACTCCTTGGCGGTGGCAGCGATGTGGCAAGGTTGGGGCTCCCCTCTTTTTTCTCCTTCCTCTTTCTCTCTCTTCCTTCTCCTTCCCCTCTCCTCCTTCTCCCTGCATCGGCTCCAGGGTTTTCCTGGCCGCAGAGAGCCGCTAGGCAGTTGACCAGGTGGCCGGGCGCTCTCGCACCCAGCTTGATTTGGGTTGGGGGGGACAGAGGTTCCCCCAGTTGATGCACCGGGCATCCCTGGTTCCCCCTCAACAGTGGCAGCGGCAACGGCAGTCTCAGCAGCCCGGAGCCAGTTGGCTCTGGCTGTCTTCAGGAGCTGCCCGCTGCCGTGGTGCCCACCATGTTGCCTCACCGGAAGTCCCCATATGATGTGTCTTATGCCGTTGAACCCATCACGCAACATTCATTCCCTATTAATAAATCTACAACACTTAAAATATAAATCCGGGGACATTAAATGAAATCCGGGGACATTCCGGGGACGGATTTTGTCCGGGGACAGATTTGTAAATCTGGGGACTGTCCCCAGGAAATGGGGATGTCTGGTAACAGGTAATAGGTTAGGCCACATTTTCCATTGGGGGGTAGCAAAGCACCTACATGTGTGTCATAGAACATGCCTTGGAGTGACACATTGTGTAGCTTGTAACTGCATCACGGGATTTAAAATAATTAATCCTAGGCAATAAGGGAGCAGGTGATTTTGATCAGGGCCACAACACATGGGGAGCTGAAGTTTAGCCCTCCCCACCCCAGCCGTGATGGAAATTACACTTTTGTGCTGTAATGAGTGATGGAAAAGAACAAGATGCTCCCATTTGTGGCAGCAGTGGCAAGGAATTTCTGCCCCACTCTGCATAATGCTAGGACCAGCCTTGATTGTGGACGGAAATTCCCTTTCTCATACCTAGGATGCAATTTTTCAAAATCTATATCCTGACGTGGCTCAAGCCATACAATTAACAAAACATATAGTTAGGCCACAAGATATTCAGTATGCTTTCTGATATGAAGAACAGCCTGCACAAGATGAAACGTTGCCAACTCTGTCATTTAATGATAAGCAAAACAATTTAAGACGAACACAGTAGAAAATGGCATTGTCAGTGGGAACTGATAAATTACTTAACAGCCAGTTTCCATCTTTAATTCTTGCTGTCACTTGGCTACATTAAATTACTCTCCCAATAGTTTCCATCTTTGATTCCTACTGCTGCTCTGAAATGAGGGTTAGAGAATAAAAATGATAGGAAATTCACTGCGTGTGATCAGAAACCATTAGGCTGTGTTTTTAATTGATGACTTGGAACAGAAATACGAATTCGGATGGTGCCAACAACCCCTTTTAGTTTTTTGTTAGACCTTATAAATGGGTGTGTTTGTGGGCAAAGATGTGGCTATGTATGGGCTGTTGCATGTACTATTTAATATATTGTCGATGGTATGGTTTGAAAGCACATAAGACCACCACCTTGCTGAAGCTTAAGCTGGTCAGGATCTGGTCAGTTCACCTGGGGCCCATGTGTATGCCACCTTGGGTTCCACAATGGGAAAAGGGCAGGATCTAAATGTAAGAAAATAAGTAAGTGCCATGTAGGTTTGGGGGTGAGATGCAGACACCACCAGTAAGAGGGCAGCCTTAGTCTGATCAAAAATGCTCAGCCACCAGAAGTGGCTTACAGGGTAGGGTGAAGCGACTACGCTAATTTCCTAGCAGGTGGGTTACTGTTGCTAACAGGGAGAGATGGACAAGGCAGCAGGGAGGTTGGCATGGCAAAGCCAATGCAGTGCTCCTATAAGAATAGAATATCATTTATTACGGCCATAGGCCCATACAGGTAAAAACAACACATAAATAACAGCTTGTGCCGTAAGGAGAAAAAAAAAACAATCGCTAAAACACCACTATAACAATAAAATACTATAAAATGGAAAGGCATGCTACGCCTTAATTAGCTTGTAGAGCTCCTTGGCGTCGCTTTTGGGAAAGGACAGCAACTAGGAACCTAGCCACCTTCAGGGTCGTGTGGGTATCCTTGTCCTGCAAGATTTGGGCAAGGTGGAATTTTGGTGGGGTACCCTCTAGTTTCTGTATGATTGATCCCAACAAATTTGCCCGTGGCACATTAAACAAGGGGCAAGTGAACATAATGTGCTGGAGCGACTCCGGCGTCACCTTATCACATTCGCACACGGCGGGGGCTTGGCCCTTTGAGAACCTATGTCTCAGGACATTGGAGGGAAAAACGTTAAACCTCGCTTTGGTGAAGGCCAGTCTATGTGCAACAGTCGAAAGGGAGGAGAGGTATGATGGAACGCAGTAAGTTAAAGTGATACCAATGTTCTGGGGCGAACAAACACCTCCCCCCAGCGTATAATTTCGCTGTAAATCGATGTCATCCAGTCTTTGGCGGATCAGTCTCTGAGCAGTGATTTGGTCTAGTTTTAGGGAATCTGAGGGAGAGATTCCATAACTCAGGAGTTTGGCATGAATTCTACTAGTCCAAAGGCTAGAGAATTCATCTCGCCATAAGCATTGGGCAAGGTAATGGTTTGGTAATCTATGCCACAATGATAACCAGTAATTGAAGACTTGCTTCCACAGGCAAGTTTCTAAGGATGCGACCTTCAATTCTAGTCGCATGGCTGCGTTGCTTACGCACAGGGGGAGCATTAGGAGCCGGCGTAGGAATTGGCTTTGCAGAGTCTCAAGGGGAGCAAGATCTGTCATCACGGCCCAGAGCGGGGCAGCATAAGCAAGCACGGCAACCACTTTTGCCTTGAACACCTTTAGGGCCGAGGGAACATGCAAAGCTCCGTCCGAAAAGAAGAATCGGAGGAGCACATATGACAAGGTTTTGGCCTTATTAAGTAGGTGTTGAATGTGAGCTTTCCACCCCAAATTGTATTGAAAAATAACTCCTAGGTATTGAAATTTTAGGACTTGCTCTATTTTTGCCCCACCAAGCTTCCATTTGTATAATCTCCGGCTTCTGGAGAAGATCAGGATCTTGGACTTGACATGGTTGATGGTTAATTGATTGAGTTGACAATACGTGGCAAAGATCTTCAGAGCTCTGAGTGCTCCTATAAGTGCATTTGCACTGTGCCAATCTCCCTTCCACCTCACCTCCCCAGCTTCCAGTAAGCAACAGTGACCAACCTCCCACAAAGCTAGCATAGCAGATGCACCCCACCTGCTGAGCCACTTCTGCCAGCCACCTAGAAATATGAATTAAGGTTGCAAGTGTTCTCTTCATCTCTTCCTCCATGCTCTACTTTGTTGACACTCATTTGGGGTGAAGCTGAATGCCTTTAAGAACAGCAGGTAGGAATTCACTCTGGGTAGCAAGTGAGGGAATTCAAACAGTGGTGGCGGCGAGGAAGGAGAGCTTGCTCTCTGTCACTGGAGGTGCCTTCTGCTCCCCTATTGGTAAAAGCTGAAACTCTGTCTCTCCTCCTCTCCTACCTGGTGCTCACATTTTGTGAGAGAAGGTTTTGTTGTTGTTTAGTCGTTTAGTCGTGTCCAACTCTTTGTGACCCCATGGACCAGAGCAAGCCAGGCACTCCTGTCTTCCACTGCCTCCCGTAGCTTGGTCAAACTCATGCTGGTAGCTTCAAGAACACTGTCCAACCATCTCGTCCTCTGTCGTCCCCTTCTCCTTGTGCCCTCCATCTTTCCCAACATCAGGGTCTTTTCCAGGGAGTCTTCTCTTCTCATGAGGTGGCCAAAGTATTGGAGCCTCCGCTTCAGGACCTGTCCTTCCAGTGAGCACTCAGGGCTGATTTCCTTCAGAATGGATAGGTTTGATCTTCTTGCAGTCCATGGGACTCTCAAGAGTCTCCTCCAACACCATAATTCAAAAGCATCAATTCTTCGACGATCAGCCTTCTTTATGGTCCAGCTCTCACTTCCATACACCACTACTGGGAAAACCATAGCTTTAACTATACGGTGAGAGAAGGTAGGGGGTCCTAAATGATATCCCATCCCTGATTCCTCCCAGTTTGAGCCAAGCCATGTTTCTCCAGTAGCTCACAAAAGATAAAGAGAGCAGGCCCACTTTGCTCAAACCTCTGTGTAATTCATGTACAGAACATGGGTGGGTTTCTTGAATAAGCAAAGCAATGCAGAGACCAGGTTACCATCTACATGAGACACATAGGCACAGAGAAACATGATGAAGCATGGTGGGGGAGCTTGTATAGAGACAAGTCTATTCAAGAAAGTAGTATGCCTTCTAAAACAGTACTATGAAGGCTATCTCCAAAGGGGCTGAGGGCTGGACCCATATAATTTGAACCCAGTGCTTAATTTTTCTATGTGGTTGTCTTGACTGAAGCACTAGACCAGGCATGAGGAACCATTTTTGGTGTGAAGGCTGCATTCTCTTCTGGGCAACCTGCCGTTGGCTAGTCTTGGACAAGGCCAGAAATAACAATAATAGTATCTACACATATCTGTCTCCATCCTCCAACCAGGCAAAGCAATGAGGCTTCATTAGAGCTCAAGGACACATTGCAGCCAGTCTCCCCCCCCCCCAAAAAACCACACCCAAGGAGGGTGTGAAACAGGGTTAGACCGGTGAGGAACATGTCCTGGAGGAAGTGGGTGTAGCTAAGGAAGGGGTGTAGTCCAGGGAGAGCTCCAAGGGCAAGATAGGGAGGACTGGAGGACCACATCTGGCTCACAGGGCCGAAGATCCCAATCATTGTGCTAGATGAACCATAGAGTGCTCATAGAGAACTACAGAGTACTCATTCAGAAGGAGAGAGTCAGAGAGAGGCAGAGAGAGGGGGGGGAGGGTCTCCTTCTACAAGAGCTTTTCCCAGCTACTGATATTAATTCTCAGTTTTAGCTGATTTTTTAAAATGCTAATAGTATGTTGTTAATCTAGCATTTTCTTTTCTCTTTTGCTCTGAGCATTTAAAAGCACCCGAGCATTTAAAAACAAAACAAACCCAAAACAAATAAATTATCTGCAGTTGAACATACAGCTTGCCCTCTTCACAGCAGCAGTTTTTGGAAATATCCATTGTATTACAAGCTTATTGTTTTATTATCATTTCTAGTAAAGCAGAGTTGGCCTGAAATATAGATTTTTGAGGGGGGGGGGACACCTAATCTGATAATGCTGATTGATCTGATAAACTTTACTTCCATTTCAGCTTTACATTGAATTAGTACCCAACAAGCGGGTTCTCAGAGCTGAGGTAAGCTCTTTTATTTTAATGCATATCATACAATTTCACCTAGAAACTGCTTCTAGAGTATGTCACACCAATACCTTAATCTTTTCCTTTTTTTAATCACTGTGAGGTTGAACATTAACAAGAGACAGAATTATCGCCTCATTTTATTAACTGCACCCAAGGAGAATTAACAGAGCATGCTGGCAGCTTTTTTTAACCTGACATTTTTCATTCCGTTTACCTGAATTTTTCTATTAGATTTGAAATGTACATCATACTGTGAGGATACTTTTAAAAATCTGGTCCCCTTCATAATTTTTGATAGAGTACGTTAATAAAAACAAATGAAATACTATCCACTGGAAGGAAAACGAAAACAAAGCCTTCTTCCTCCTTTGCCGAAAAATTCTAACCCTAACCCTTAGGAAAGGCTTAACAGATTATTGTTTGATTCTGTAACCCCTCGTAACTGGGAGTGGGGGGGAAATAAAAAATAAATGAGTTTTGGACAAAGTGCCCAGACTGCTACTTTACCACAACATCACAACCTATTGTACTGTGCTTGCATCATAATCTGATGTAAATTGGATTCATGTACAACACAAATTCTGACCTATCAAATTCAATGCAGCATGCCAGCCAGTGGAGGATGGTAACAGTTTGACTTGGTAGAACTGCAATTTTTAATCTTGATATATTCACCATAATAGGATTTGGACAGTGCTTATTTAGTAGCGTGCACCATTCCTGTGCAGAGAGACTTTCCCTTTTCCTCTCTAATAAAACCAACCCATCAGTTATTCTCTGCACATTTATGTACAGGGAAAGAGCTTCCACATAAGAGGGTCCTGGTATGATTTTCAGACAATGCTGATGCCATACATCTTATTTAGAAATTAAGCCACACCACAGGACATACGTTTTGGAAGTCATGTATTGTTTACACCTAAACATCCACTGCCCAAAAGGCCTAAACACAAAATAACTTTTAAAATGTGAGGGAAACTTGCTTCCAGCTGCATGCGGTTTTCCTTCCCCACAAAATCAATTTAACCATTCATTATCCAAAACACTTCTTTTCTCTAAATTATAGGACAAAGTATTCCAACCAATAGACCAGCAAAAAAATGCCTCATTGATTGTTTCATTGACACAAAGTTCCTCCCACCAGACTAATCACAACCAACCTCTGTTACGTATTTCAGGGAATATCTTCAAGGTTTGAAGGGAGATGTGGAGTCATTTCCAGGAGGCACGAAGCCCAATTTTTGCATTTTAGAAATTCGCCGACAAACTCACAAAAGGGCAGTGTAGAAATAACAGTGACAGTTTCCCACATTCCTAGGCATTCAAGATACATCTGCTGCTAGGGTAGGCGCTTGCTGGAAGCAGGTCCACACACTTTTCTGGAATTGACCCAGATAATAATAATAATAATAATAATAATAATAATAATAATAATAAATAATAATAATTTATTATTTATACCCCGCCCATCTGGCTGGGTTTCCATCCTCATCTGTCCTGCCTCACCCAGCTGCTGCTGCAGCTTTTAATGAACGAATGTTGGGAAACAGTTACTGCAGAGTTTGCTGCTACAACAGCCACCCACCATTTCTCCCACCTCCCAAGTCCCCAATTCAAAAAATAAATAAATGCAAGATGATTAAGTAAAAATAGGTATTAATTATAGAAAGAGGCTCTCTGTTGCTTGCTTGGAAAGCCACAAAACAAATACTAGACATAAAAAAGCAGCTAATCGAAGTAGGAAACGCTTCCTTTTTGCTTCTCTGACCTTCAGGAAACAGCTCTGAGCATGCTCAGAATCTGTGTGTGATAGGCTAAGTGCTTACACATGGGAATGTTACTGAAGCGGGTCTGACTCTTCCCATATAGTGGCTGTGCATGTTTTCTCCCCAGCTTAAAGGCACCTGAGAAGAATCTCTTTCACATAGTTATACTTTTTGATTGGTGCAGAGAGCTGATTAGCCAGAAAACAGGCAATGGACAGAAATGCTTCTGTAAATTTGAGGAAGTATAAGATTATGAGAATCAGGAAAATGTGTGGCTTTTGAGATTCTGAGGAGAATTTTTTTAAAAAAAATATTGCTAGGCAATTTCAGCAGGAGGAGGGCTGTGTCTCCACTGATGCTGTCCACCTATAGAAATCTACTGAGGGCTCAATAAGGCTGTAGTTTTATACTGATTTACTTGGGAGTAAGCCCTACCAAACTCAAATCTAACTTGCTTTATGAGTAGAGTTGGAAAGAGTTGCATTAGAAACCTCCTCTTTTTGCCAGATTTTCAAACATGAGGCACTATTCTGGGAGGTGTTTATTTTACCTCAGGTAGGCCAGATTAGTGTTTCTTCACATAATCGCATGTATGGAATCTGTGGCTGAGGAAGCTCAATGGCTGCCGGAGGAAGACAATTTTGGTGTCTGAGGGGGGAAAGGTCAAACAGCGTTACTCCTTGATGCTTTAAAAATGTAGTGAACCATTAATTGCCTTCTTATGGCATTCTGAACTACAATACCACAGACAGGACCCTTAATTCTGTTTATTAGGAGGACAGTACCTGGACAAACCCTTGAGGAAAATGGTGCAGCTTGAGGGGGGGAAAGGAAGGATGTTTTTCCAAAAGAAAACACCTCCTTGTTTGTTACAAACACTGTTGATACAAGGCTGGTTTAGCCTGGCATCATTTTAAATGGATCTCAGGGCATGGCTTGTGAAGGCGCATCGTGCTATGTCATTATCGAAGTGGATCTAGACTTGGTCACTGCTGGACAGGACACAGCTGTGGACCTCTGTGGAAGAAGGGTGAGGTAGGCATTTAATAAATCAAACAAAAATCCAACACACATTCTTGTAACTTAAGCTTTCTCATTTATTTTCCAAATGCAGGACAATGAGAAAATTTGCAGTAATACTTAGTGACTACTCCATTGTGTATCATTCTGTCGTGTGTGTGTACAAACTCTTGCTGCCCCAACATTGAGGATAATGGCTTTAAAAAAAACCCTTTATGTAGATGAACATAAAGCTTAAGTCAAGAAATAATAACCACAGTGCCTTCTCTGAAGAGATAAAATGTAATATGCCTAACAAAGGTCCTATCTGCAGTATACATTTAAAGCCGCCTCATAACACTTTACACAGTCATGGCTTCCCCCAAGGAATCCTGGGAAATGTAGCCTGATAAGGATCCTGAGAGTTGTTAGGTGACCTCTATTCCCCTCACAGAGTTACCTCACAGCCTCCCACAATGGAAGCTCTCAGCTTCCAATTCTCAGCACCATTAACAAACTACATTTCCCAGGATTCTTTGGGGGAAGCCGTGAGTGTTTAAAGTGGTATAATCCTGCTTTAAAAGTGTGGATGGGTCCAAACACAGGTAATTATATCTATTTATTTTGCTCTGGTTACCATAATTCACACAGCAAAAATGTTATTTCACGGTATAGTGAGCAGTTTGAATGGCGGGCAGGGATTTGATCCTGCTGAAGAGGAAAACAAAAGGAGAAACCATGATGTTGGACTGACATTGAACGGTATTTCAGGCAAACCTGTCAATCAGAGCAAATGTTTTGGATTATGGGATTAGTCACAAAGTTAACCTTGCGCCTTAGGTTTGCTTATTGACCTAGAAACCTCCATTTATTTATTTTTTTAAGTGCAGTCTTACACTTATGAGGTTCGCATTTCTGATTATTACACAGAGCCTTGGGTCACTTGTTGTTGTTTTTCTGGCATGAACTAACTGCCCTGAGACCACTGGTTATAGGGCGGTATATAAATTCAATACATATTAATAATAGTAAGTCATGCCTCTACTGCCTGTTGCTTTATTATCTGGTCTTTGGTGGAGATGCTGGGATTGAACCAGGGACCTTCTGCATGCAAGGCAGATACTTTGCCACTGAGCTATGGCCTTTTCATCCTCAAAGATTCCATTCTAAAGGAGCTGAGCATGAACAACTTTTCTTTAGTCAACTGGAGCTTTCGGAGCAGTTCAGGTCATTGGAAGGACAATAATAGCATTGGTGTTTGAATGAATGAAATGAGCTTCCCCTGCTCCCAGCCCTGTTACAGTGCCATCTGCCTCTGGACAAATATTGAGATTCCATTCCGAATGGCCACTAAATTTTTGGAAGCCATTCTGTACTTGGGTGTCCTCGATATTACATTCTTTTTCTCTATGTCTTAGAAGCTCCAGTTTTAACATTCATCTCGGACTTGCATGTAGGCTGAACAGAGTTTGATGCACGTCTGGGAAATTTGCCTTTTTGCTCACACAGGGGATGATTCAAGTGTACAGCTGTCACAAACTGTATTCAGGATCTACTTTATGAATTAACTGTCTGTTGCTGAATTCTCACAATAACAGCCAATTAGGAGCACAAAAGAGAAGTGGCCTTGGGATATGGGCCTTGAGTCAGAAAGACATAGTACAGCCAAAGATCACAGAATAGTAAAACGGAATTTAAAAATATTGCGTGAGTTTTGAGAGTAATATTTTACATTTCTGGTATGTACAGCAGACTCAGATGACATTTGATACAGCATGGTGAGAGGGCACCAGAATCTAGAATTGGGGGTCCATAAAGGCAAACCAATGAGTCATTCCTCACTTCCCAAATCATTACGAGTCCCACTTAAATCCTTTGGATGTGACTTGTAAAGAATTTGCAGTGCTATTATGGTCCTACTACTTCAGGCATGTCTCCCCTTTCTGCTTAACTGGAGGCCTTGTTAGAGATCTCAAAAGTGTATCCTCAATTTCTTCCTCCCTCCTTCCCTGTCTGGAACAAAAACATTTGTCCCTAAGATCAGCTTCCATACCGGGGATTGGAAAATGGTTTAATGTAACACTTGATTGTTTAAAAAGGGATCCAAGGGGGATATTGGAAATTACAATGGGGGGACCCAGTTTTCTGAGTGCATGTTCTGGAAGCTGGGCAAAAGGGGCAGTACAGGATTCTTATTGGTGTACCAACCTCCCCGCTGCACCAAAGATTCCCTGCCTGAGCTGGTTCAGGTCTTGGCGGATGTTCTCCTGGAGACACCTAGTTGGGTTGTCCTAGGGGATTTTAACATTTGCGCCAACACGACCTTACAAGGGGCCGCTCGGGACTTTGTGGAAAGCATGGCCTTCATGGGGCTGTCCATGAATAAGTTTGGCCCAACCCATGCCATAGGCCTGGTGTTCACCTCTATGGATGTGGGTGATCTGACATTAAGTAAAAGTGAAACAAAAGAAGTGCCATGGTCGAATCACTTCCTGGTGCAACTAGACATTTCCATGACCCTTCCCCTCCACAGGGTTATGGGACTGATTTGGATGGTCCACTTAATGGATCCAAATGGTTTCCAGAGAATGGTAGGGGGTGTTTTACCCCATGTTGATGGCCTCTCAGCCGATTTCTTGGTGGCCCGCTAGAATGCGGAGTTAACCAGGGCTATCAACAGTCCGGCTCCAAAGCACCCTCTCCAATTGCATGGAACCTGGATGGCCCCATGGTTTCCCCCAGAGCTGAGGGCGATGAAGCAATTGCTGAAACTGCTAGAGTGCTGGTAGCGGAAAACTCATTCTGAGTCAGAATGAACATGGGTTAGAGCTCAACGTCGAGCCTACCAAGTGGCGATAACAATAGCAAAGAGGACTTTCTCCAGTTGTCATTGGACTACAGTTCCCTTCAGCTTCAGCCAACATGGCTAGTAGTCAAGGATGTTGGGGGTTGTAGTCTGTCAACATCTAGAGGGCATCACTCAAGTTAACCTCTTTATTGGATGCACAAATCCAAGCTGAATTTCACCAAGCAAGGCTCTCATTTTGCATCTTAATTTGACACATTTCCCACTGTGCTAAGTCTTCAGAACACTCATCATCATAAGAGTTTCACATCATGAATCTATACGGTTTGTTGCCTGATTTTCTCCCCCAACGATGGCTGTGTTGCTGTGTACAGCTACTCGGGAATAAGTCTAACCAAACTCCATGTGATTTAGTTCTGAGTAAATTTGTATACATAGCATCTCTGTTTCTCTCTCTCTCTTTCTCTGTACAAGCAAAGCTGTACCATCCTGACTTCCCCATCTGTATGTTTTCATCACTTCCAAATCAGCTGTCTGCATGTACAAAGTTGCTTGAATTATTATCTTACCCAGCTGTTTTATTTATATATATTTTTGCATGCTCCTTCTGACAACTTTGTATAGTAGCAATTTGTTTTTTTCTCAAGCAGCCACTCTTTTCAGTGTGACAAATAATGAGCCCTTTGTCAATACATTCCAAGTGCAATAAAGTCCCTGTTGGTGCACTGGGTGATTCTGACGCTGTGCTTCAGCTGGGCTGATTACAGCATTTCAAAATGAGAAAAAAACCACAGTTGCTGCTGTAACACTCAGATCTGTGCCTCACGCATGCAATGGCAGGAAACTGAGTTTTAAAAACCCAGCCCTGTTGCCTTGTTTTAGCTTTGTATTTACTTTTTTTTTTTACGTTTTGTCTCCTTCCTGCTACTTTATTCTTCACCCAGTAGCACATTGGGAAAGAATCATGATTACATTTTACTGGGATTTTATACGCCATTAGCAAGCTGAGCTCTAATGAGCAGATAGCCACGAAAGCTCCATATTCGTGACTGCATTTTAATTAATTTACAGAACCTGGTAACAATTATGACCTGTACATTTTAAGAAGGCTGTTAAACTTTACATTTGCCAATTGAGAGTTTTTAAAAAGCTAAGGCAAGGCAGATTTTAACACTAAGTGGTTTCCTTCTTTAAAAAATAATAATGAATGTGGAGAAATGCAAGTCAACAAGAACTACATTAATATTTGTTGTCATAAATTGCTAACAGAAAAAAAATTGCTTGATTTTTCTATGTTGATAATTAAGTACCATTAATGTTGTTAGGTATTATATTTGAGTCTGTTACATTGTCCCTTGTTTTTTGTTTTGCCATTGGAAGTTGTTACAGCAGTCCAGTCTGATAATTGTGTTTTGTTGGGGTTCTGTACCTTAACTTATTGCTTATATTGTTTATTGCACTGGTGGTGGTGAAAATGTGGTTTAGGCAAGCTAGAGTGCCAATAGGAAGAAGCACTAAGTGCAGGGTAGGTTACCCTCAGACAGGGGACATAATGCAGCACTCCAGGCAATTTTTTTTGTTGACTAAGCAATTGGGGTGGACATGAGGGAGCATATGCTTCAGAAACCTGACCTCTTACTTTCCAATCAACAAAATGGCTGACATTATCGCTCCCTCTCTCTCTTTTACACAGGTAGGTAGCTGTGTTGGTCTGCCGTAGTCAAAACAAAATAAAAAAAATTCCTTCCAGTAGCACCTTAGAGACCAACCAAGTTTGTTACTGGTATGAGCTTTCGTGTGCATGCACACTTCTTCAAAGTGTGTTCTGAAGAAGTGTGCATGCACACAAAAGCTCATACCAATAACAAACTTAGTTGGTCTCTAAGGTGCTACTGGAAGGATTTTTTTTTTGTTGTTTCTCTTTTACACAGATAGCTGTCAGTCAATGCCAAGGGAGGATGGAAGGAAGCTTGGGACTAGCTATTCCCTTCTCCCTGAAACCTCTCCAATAAGAAACCCAGGCCTTCCTATACATGCTATTTATTCCTTCTCCTTGCAAATGGGTTAGGGTGGCAAATTAAACATCACCAAAAAGGAGGGAACCCCCCCCCCCCAAAAAAAGAGAGCAGTAGAGGACACAGCTTAGCATCAGATTTGGATAGGCTCATTTATAAAATAGATGTAAATTTTGGTACTCAGGATGGTGTATAGGATACCCCACCCTTTTTATCCTAATAGCTAAGAGATTGTGTGTGGTCCAAAGTCATGGCTGAGTGGGGATTTGACTCCAGTCTCCCAAGTCCTGGTCCAGCATTCTAAGCACTACTCCACAATGAAATAGAAATAGAATGCCCTGTCCATTATGGGGAAAACTGAGACGAGGCAGTGGGTGTGCATGCTGAGTTTGCTAATTGTTGATTGGCACAAATTCAAGGTCCCCGTGTTCTCTCCTTAAACTGGAAGGCCTTTCAAACAGGTTGACTCCTTCAAATACAGAACTGTCTGGTGCAAAGTAGAACACTTGGCAACTATAACATGGAGCTGGTGCCCCCAAAAGCAACGTACCACTTATTGAGGTGTGGGCTGGACCACTGTTGGATTCAGCAGCACATCCCCCCACCCCACTGATATGACAAGAGTTTCTGCCCTCTATGGAAAGAGAGCAGAATTGCAGCCTAAAAGGTTCTCAAGGAGATTTGGAACGTTTCATAACTCATGCCTATTTGCTTAATATGCTGCATAAAGGGATGCTGGAAACTACATTGGGTGAGAGGGGTTACAAAGGCAGATGAAGGGGGTGGGGAAGTATGTCAGTCCTCCAAATCTTGAGTTTCCTGAAGTCGTTTTTGTTTTTATGTATGGAAGTTTACAAGCAGAGTGACATATTTTTAGCAACAGCATACAGCATTGCCAAAAAAGTATAGAGAGCAGCTTCCAAGTAGATGAAAATAAGCTGCTCAGCCCTTTGATGTGACTTCACTGCACACAAAACATACAGATAAAAGGCTCTCTTACTGTTTATTATGGAATTAGTTGGGCAAAAATTAGAAACCCTTGGGATATACTCAGATCTTTGCCAAACTGTAGCTCGTCAATCCTTTCTTTTTTTTTACAGTAGGAAGAGATTCAGCAAAGAGATTTAGAGCTGACAGGTTCCACCATTGTGTAAAAAAGATCTCTCTACAGCAATAGGCCTAAGATTCCTTTTGGGCATGCACTTTCTAATTCCCATTGAAGGTTCTAAGTTAAAATACAAACCAGGAACCATTGCTTAGACCTCTTGAGACATGTTTGATGGTTCCTACCACTCTCGCTTCTGTGGTTCCTCTCATGCTGGTAAAGCAACACCCGAAGCAGCCTTCTTCCATTTTGGGACCCCAGCAGCAGCAGCAGATGGCAAGGTGGGGCTGCCACTTATCCGACTTCCCTCCAAATGTGTCACTGGCAGCATACTGGGGTGGAGAGGAGGAAGTGGATGTGGCAGCCAGGTTGGAGTGGTGCAAATGCATTGGCAGAGCCCTTCCAGGGCACTTGCTAGCACATTTACACTGCACCAACCTCACTTGCTGCCATGGTGCCTCCTCAGAATTGTTGAGTTCCTGTAGGACTGAAAATGGAAATGAGACAGCACTTCTCCATTTTAACTCCATGGAAAAAAAATATTTTGATAAAGGTTATCTCCATCAAAACAAAAACACAACTAAACAAGCAATAGAACTTACTTCAGAGAAAATATATTTCTCTACCATTCAAGTTTAGATTTTCTGAAGACCTGTTGTGTGCTTCAGCTTTCTGAAGTACAGTGGGTGCTGGGTAGGCATATAATCTAAGCTCTTTTTGATGATGGCACTCCAACTATGCAACTTTGTTAAGGAAGGCTCACCTGATCATTTTGTGGGTTGGTTAGAACTGTTCTCCAGGGTAAATGCCTTTATCTGTGGTTTTTACTGAAAGTGAAGTCTTTGCTCTGTTTATAGCTCTTGCCTAGTGTGCTCCCCCCCCCCCGCCAATCATGAATGTTTAGGATTTGTCAAGAGTTGCATGCTCTGCTGACATGAAAATGCAGTCAACAACCTTTTGCTTTTTAAAACTTATTTTTGATCCCTATAGCAAAATAGCTTTCTGAGAAGTAGTTTAGCACTTATAACCATACTTGTGAAAGGAACAGAACTGTAGGTTAAAATATCAAACACAACATGTGTTTGTGGGATTACCAGAGAGGTAGCAAATGCAAGGTGGTCCAAGTGCCCATGCACTCTGGGGGTCTTGCTGCCATTGAAACATTGAAATGTACCTCATAAATACATGATATTTGGACCACCCTGTATATTCTATGGCACTTAATTGTTTCCTATTCCACACTCAAGCGAGTGAAACATGATTCTCAGTAATCTCTCTGACACCAGACATACAGGATCTGCAGTTCATGATGGTGCAAGTATTTTACTGCATGGAGGTTGGTTGATATTAGAAGAATCCTACATGCATGAAACATCTGCAGGCGTGAACAATAACCAAAGTACCCTTGCTTATAGAGAGCTAAAGTGCAGTCTTCTTTTTTTGAAACCTTTTGTGCATATGCATCTTTTGTACATGCAGATATAACAAAGATGAAACAGACCAAAACCCTAATTATTTGGAGTTTCTTGCCTCCGCAAAGGGAGCACTTCGGTGCCCTTTTCCTAAGCTATTAGTTTTGTTGGGGTTGGCATGCTATTTTAGTTCTCCTTGTTTTATCTGACATTACTTGCTTAATAAAGCTTTTTAACCCACCTTTCCAATGTAGTGCCACAGTGATGCACAAATATTTCAGTATAAAAATCAACATTACCAGTAGCATACATCACATACAACACAGGCATATTATATTTCTGTTTGATAGCAAACATTGCTGAAATGTTTTTAAATTCGCCAAAGCCTCATGGGGAAGTCGAATTCCCCGAAATGTTCTACTGGATGGCACAGCAGGTGTCAGAGAAGAAACATCTCATTATCACCCAGGCTTAGGCCTGATTGTGCCATTTCAGAGACAGGAAATGCTGCGTGTTTGTCTGTGATTCTGAAATTTAGATGTACTGCCCCTCCCCCCCTCAAGCCACCAGATTATTTTAAGTAAGTTTATTCCAATGTGCTGGTACGAGTAGAAAGTTTGACAGACACCAGGATTCAAATTGCTAACTCAGCTGGAAAGCATGTTGGGTGACCTAGGACTACCTCTCAGCATAATCTGGCTCAGCCTATACTACCTCACAAGGCTGTTGTGAAGATAAAGGAGAGAGGCAGACCCTTTGCTCCTTGGAGGAAGATTAGGATAAAAACTTAATATCCACAGATTTGGTTATTCCTTTTGGAGAATAATTGCATGTCTCAAAAATGGAAGCAGGGGCATTTCTGTACATTAAGGATGTAGTCAGAATATCTGTGAAACGCCCACATTTTGTGTTAAGGTCTCGAAAAGAAAAGCTTAAGAGGAAAGCTGTAAGGTTAAAAGGATGCTGTTCAATGGTGTGGAATGTGATAGTCACTTGAAAGAAAGTCTGGATGGCCTCCCTTTGTAATATTGTGTTTATATTTACATTGTATAGAATATTGGTATTGGTATCCATTATTGTGTAGTAGAGAAGCATTTGTTTACATTCCTCAATAGCATTTAAACACACTTCTAAAAGTTACGCTTTTAATTGTAGTTGGAAAATGCTACTTTGAAAATACTACATGTCTATCCTCACTATTTAAAAAAAAATTAAAACTTCCCCTATTTGAATGTAGGTTATAAATTCCAAGAATTTCCCTCCTTTGCCAAAGTCCTTTTCGTGCAGCACATCTAACATAGAAACATGTGTCAGGATGCATAATGTTTCAATTACATACCCTGAAGCAATGTTCTCTCTGCAAGGGAAAAAAAAATCTAAATTGTAGATTCAATGGTAGATTTACTTTTTCTTCCTTTCCTTTGTGCTTTGTCATTAGCTGGTTGTCTTGTTCTAATTTTTTAAGACTAGAGCCTTCATACATATGAGT
The DNA here is from genome assembly GCF_964270895.1 of Podarcis filfolensis. Lineage (NCBI taxonomy): Eukaryota > Metazoa > Chordata > Lepidosauria > Squamata > Lacertidae > Podarcis > Podarcis filfolensis. The sequence continues at coordinate 19,826,474 of NC_139609.1, forward strand.
AGACAAGCAGGAGGGAGTATGTCTATGTACTGGGGGGAAATGGGTTAGGTCTATGGCAAGACCATGTGGTTCTTTTCTGAAAGAGCATGGATGATATCTAACATTAGTCATGTTCAGAGTAGTCCCATGAGTCTAAATCAATGGGCTGAATTCAACATAGTTAACTGTTCAAGCGGAAATACATTTGCTCACAAAATGAAACTTCCACACCCTCTCCTCTGCCCGTGCCAACCCTGAAATCTGCTCCAGAGGGTTGAAGGAACTCCCAGAGTAGATGCAGGTAATAAATGGGGGGAGAAGAGTGGGGAGTTATGTTGCGCAAGCAGAAGTCATTGCACTTATTAAATGACTTGCTTGGATTCAACCCAGTAAACTTAAGTAACTTCAGTCCATTGATTAAAATGGATCTGCTCCATTTTATGGAGTGTATGCCCACTCTGCCCAGGGCAGGCTTGCTCCTGAGAGGGGCGTGGAGGGTGCCCTCCCAGGCATGGGATAGCCGCTCGGGTGCCTGGAAAGGTGCGCGTGCCCTGCAGCTGAGGGCAGAGGAAGCCGCCCACAGCGGACATTTGGTGCACCGCCCGCCTGTGAATCCCAAGCCTCCCTCAAGCTGTCAAAACAAAGGGGGAAGGGGAGAATGCTACCGGCAAAGTGGCGCAGCTCCCCCCTTACCTCAATGGCTTGGGGTGGGCTTGGGAGGGCAGGTGGCGTGCTGAATGTCACCTCCCTCAGTGAGGGCACACAGGGCGGCCCACCCCACCCCCCTTCCCACGCCGCTGGCTCTGAGTGTAACTTAGGTTAATAGCACACTGTGTCTAAAACATCATCCTGTTTTCAGTGCTTGGGAACATATTCATGTTGCTTCAGTGCTGCTCTCCCTGTGCCATTTTATTACTTGGTCCTAATATTCATAATAGGGACGCGGGTGGCGCTGTGGGTTAAACCACAGAGCCTAGGAATTGCTGATCAGAAGGTTGGCGGTTCAAATCCCCACGACGGGGTGAGCTCCCGTTGCTCAGTCCCTGTTCCTGCCAACCTAGCAGTTCAAAAGAACGTCAAAATGCAAGTAGATAAATAGGTACCACTCTGGCAGGAAGGTAAACGGTGTTTCCGTGTGCTGCTCTGGTTCGCCAGAAGCGGCTTAGTCATGCTGGCCACATGACCCAGAAGCTGTACGCCGGCTCCCTCAGCCAATAAAGCAAGATGAGTGCCGCAACCCCAGAGTCGGTCACGACTGGACCTAATGGTCAGGGGTCCCTTTACCTTTACCTTTAATATTCATAAGCCTTATTTACCCTCACCACTTTTTACCTTGATTGACTGTGTGCCAGCTCACATTATTTTGCCAGCATCACACTACATTTATGATGATGTCACAGATGCTCCTAATTATTATTTTTTTAAAACAACAACAACCAGCCACTTCTTGCTAATGGATTCAAGGTCAGTGCGGGTGAATTGAGGTATCTAACAAAAAGTAGTTTGTGTATTATAATTTCTGAGCTTTCCTGTAACTACAGATAATCAAATGTGCTTCCACGCGTGAAGGTGTTGCCTAACAGTTTCAAAGAAACCTCATGACATGAAAGTAATATAACGTCATCATCATCACCATTATAATTTAAGTTTTCATTACTCCTGAGAATCCTATTGTAACTTCAAAAGTCCTTAGAGCCATGACAGTAGCTTACAGCAGGAAAACACACATAACTGCAACATAAGAAAAGTAGTCATAAACAAGAAATATAGCATAAAAATACACAACCAAACTGAATCATTTCCACATAAATCACAAGAACTAAAATAAAGATACATAAAGCAGAAAAAACCCAAACAACACCCCAGCCCATAGGTCTGTTTGGCAGCCTCAACTTTTGTAGCTGAAGTGAGTAATGGCCCCCTCCTCCCAGGCCAGGTGGAAAAGGTGCAAGGCAGGGTGCAAGTCTCCCAGGACTCAGAGCTCAGTAGCCTGTTTGATGTAATGTGAATCTGTAAATAATGTAGTGAATAAACTGAAGTAAGAAGTTATGGTAACAAGGGACTGCATTTCATTAAAACATTAAGAGTTCAATCCAGTTCACTCTGGATACAGAGAAAGCCCTGAAGATATAACTGATCATCTCCTGCAGCATAAATCATGATCGTGAACTGGCACATTAGATTTTGCCTAGCCATGGAGATTAGGCTCAAACTTCAAATAAGATTATCTGTTTATTGTTGTGACTTCATTCCATACTGATGGGACTATGACAGAAAAAGCTTTGTTTTCTTTTAATTAAAATTAACATCAGGCACCAACCTCACCCTGAATTCCCAAAGCAATGGATAGGATTTTAAGCCAGTGGTCTCCACTCTCTTCAGTGAGCATAGTATAGCCCTTGTACATGCCTGTGAATTGTTATTGATGCTTTTGATGAATGTAGCCAAGAAGAGATCTGATTGTCCTGCCGAGTCAATGTCAAAATAGGTCTGTTTTCCCTCTACTCAGCCTGTTTTTAGCACACCTTTACACAAAAGTTATAGATCATGAAATGCCTTTTTTACTTATTTTTATCTCCATACATTTTTCCTTTTTTTTTAGCAGACACCATAGTTCTTCTAGGGCAAAAGATATGGCTTGCAATATATGCTACCAGCTCTGTGCCTAATTTGCTGGACTATCACAAACTCCTGCCCTTTCCTTTCTTTCCTTTTCCAAGTCAGAATGTTTACTGAATTGTTGCAAAGGATAAAAGGTTTACTTTACAACCACTTAGTTTTCAAAGTGGTAGGTTAATAGAGATTCCCAGTAGCTAAAAATCTGATGAGCTGTTTGTTGTATCTTTAGTGCCCCAGTGCCTTCCCAGTAGGGATTTATTTATTTCATTAAAATTATATACCACTGGTAGTAAAAAGGCTGAACACACACACACTTCATTGTGAGATGGGGTAGAAATTCAGTTTGGTTTAGATTTTAACGGGAATCCTATCTAATTCACACTATTCCAAAACAACATGCAACCTAAGTGCGGTTATCTTTTGCAAGTCACACTTTTATGAATTTTGTGGTGCAGTTCTTCATCCGAATTATATGTTCAAAAAAATGTGTATATTAGGAGGAAGTGTGTGTGAGGATGTATATATTGGTGAAACTTGCATGTAACTCATTATATTACCCCAAAAAATGGCTTTCAAAAAATGAGAATGTCAGGCAACATTGCATACTCAAGATTTGTATATAAGGAGAAATTCCCACTAAAATGCTGGTATATTTTCATGACGTCTTAAAAAAGAAAAAAGAAAAATGATGGGGAAATTGAGAGAACCTAAGTTAAGACTGTGAAAATGAACAAGTGGGATAAATTGACAGACTCATCCCTCCCTATTTCCCAGTTCCTTTTTTTCAGATAGTTGACATTTATCAATTGAACTGTGAAGTCACAGAGAATTCGGAACCATTCAATAACTGCTGAGGAGTAGAGTTGGGTAAAATATTAGTGCTGTTGGTGTGAGGCGAGCAGGAGCTTAGCTCATTTGACAGGGAGCACAACAGAGCCAAGAGGGAGAAAGATCCTTTCTTGTGTTGGTAGGCTGATAAGAGGGAGGAAATCTCATGCAGGAGGAGGAGGAGGAGGAGAAGAAGAAGAAGAAGAAGAAGAAGAAGAAGAAGAAGAAGAAGAAGAGGAGGAGGAGTTTGGATTTGATATCCCACCTTTCACTCCCCTTCAGGAGTCTCAAAGCGGCTAACATTCTCCTTTCCCTTCCTCCCCCACAACAAACACTCTGTGAGGTGAGTGGGGCTGAGAGACTTCAAAGAAGTGTGACTGGCCCAAGGTCACCCAGGAGTTAGATACAGGTGTTTTGGGAACGGGGTGATTGCCTAGGGGACCTAAATGGTTCAGCAAACTGGATTTCACATTCTGGTTTAAAATAATCAGCAGGACCCTAATGTAAAGAAAATTCATCTGAAAGAGATACTGGAACTTCTGCTTTGCAGAGTGAAAACCTGTCTTCATCTATGGAAGTCTTCCTGTTGGCTTCACTGGGGCAGAATGAGGCATTTGGGTGAACGGTTATGTTGTACTGAGTCCCAGCAGTGCAGATGAGATCACAGTGTCAAACTTTGCCCCATCTGTCCCTTCCAGCTGAACGTTTCTCTGCCTCTTCCTGGAGCTGCTCAGAGCATCTGACGTCAATGCCAAAAAAGGAGTTGCATGTGGCTGACAGATTTTCTTAAAGGATAAGTGACTCATAAGGGTGTTGGGGGATACAGCCTAAAGAGGCTGTTACAAACTTAGAAATGTATGGAGACAAGTTGTGAGCAATTTCAGACTGTGTTCCTTTGCCGTGTTGCAATAATCATTGCAATTAGCCCAGTGATTGATAAAGGTTCTGATGTCTGAAGCAACCCAGTTCAATCACGTAGCGAATTCTAGGAGCAGCAAAAGATTGTTGTGTGAATCCCAGTAAAGACCAAGTAGCAAACATATAATTTGCTTCCTTTGAAGAGGAGGCACCTGCTGTTCCTTTTGATATTCTGGAAAAGACAGCTAGTAGTAAATCTATTTAAGATGTAGATCAGTTTGTTCTGTATGTGTCACTATACCAGTGGAATAGACTAGGGGAAACCTTTAAATTTCTATCAGTGGGCCTTTCTGCTTTCCAAAATCCCAGAAGTGAATCTTCAAGACATTTTTCTCCGAAAGCTGATACATAATTTTCTGCAGTTTTCACTTATTATTGTACACTGTTGTTGCATGTGTCAGCCCAAATCATTGTTGCACATTTGACGGGACTGTGCGACAAACTACTTTCCCCTTTCCTGGCAGTTCCAACATACCCATGTGCCACCCTGGGCTATATCTTAACTAGGGCACTTACCCATATATGGAAATTTGCAGTTTCCACAGAAGGTATGGAAGATCGCAGCTACTTGCAGCATCCTAGAATCACCTGGGCACAGGTCCTTTTGGTCAGGTTTCAAAGAGTGAACACTTAGAGATGCAGAAAAATAATGCTCTGAAGGCCATTTTCCCATCTGCTGCCCTCGGTATTTTGAGCGCAAAATACATGAGTATCACAACAGTTGTGAATAAGGCGTCCGTTGCTTTAAAAATTAAGTGTCTCTTCAGACTGCTCAAAAACAGCTATCAGGGAAAGAAAAGAATTAGTATGCCACATCACAGTGGATGCAAAACTCAAGTATTTTATATTAAGATTACAGAAAGCTCGAGCTGCCTTATACCAGGTGAGACTACACAGTCTTCCAAGCCGCCAGATTTATCCCTTGCCAACTTGACCATTTTAACTATAAATGCCAGGGACTGAATCGAATCTTTTGCATGCAGGGCGTTGTGTTGTGCCATTACCCAAGTACAATATATGAAGAGTGAAGCAGCCATAAAATAGGTTATTATATTTCTGTACAGAAAACAATCCTTTGGAAAATATCAGATAAAACATATACCATAAACAGGCCAATAATGGTACAATATGATTGTGAAAGATATATCTTCTTGCAGATAACTTGGATAATCAGCCTACCATAGATTGCATTAATCGTATCTTATAACAGTCACAATTTTAAGGGGGCAGGGTAGTCAAAACTATTAATAAAAAATATTAAAAGTAAACTACTTTTCTTTCCAGATATATTAACTTTTGTGTTTTTGAAAGTGATTGTTTCATATGAGATGAAAATCTTGTTTTCAACATTTTAAAAATTACTCCATGAAATATCTGTTTCTAAATTATAAATTAATGAAAGTTATGGTGCTTTTTTCAAGAAGGCTTTTTTTTTTTTTTGTCAGAAGGGGAGAGGTCCGTTTTTGAGCAAACCTGATTCAAATTTAATGCTATTTTATTTTTATCATTTTGCTACTGCTCACTGAGCAATAAACATTATCTGATGAACTGCCTTTGTAAATATTTGCCCTTGTCTTTTAACAATTGTCTTTAGGTTACATTGGGGCTTTCTAGGTCGCTTGCCTCTTCTGCTCAGTTAAGAATGTAATGAAATAAGGCATTCACAAACATATTTACAGCGTGTTTCCTTTAGAAGGGAAGAAAGCACCCACAAAATATATATATTTAAAGGGCAACAAAATCACTCATTTGAAAAATACTTAAGAATATTTTCCCCTGATTTGAAATCTTAAAAACAATCCTGAAGCAAAAAAAAAGTTTTAAAATGATAATTTACTTTTGGACAAAATGCTTTACTAATTAACTTGTTTTAGTTGCCATGTCCCCATTTATCCCATGGTGCTCTTCTCTTGCCATTTATATGCTCTATTTCACTCCTTTCAGAAAACAAGACGCCACAGATATTTTCAAGCCAGCTCTTGCATGTTACCCATCGTGTACCACGAGAGACGGGATGACAGGTAATGGAAAACCACCATTCTCTTCTTTTTGAAGGAAATATGTTTTCCAGCACAGAATAATGATCTTCTAAGTAAAACCATATAGCAGCCAATATATAACCATCAACATATAATTTGATTTACAATGTGGCAGACAAAGGATTTTGAAAATCAGTTTTGAAAAAAACTAAAGATCCATCAGGTTGTGGTTAACAAAAATTGCTGATAAAATAGTGCTTCTTTTCTCTGACTTTTTAACTTTTCAAAACATTTGTATCAATATGTGCCTCTCACAACTATCTTCCCAATAACAGTTAGCTAGTCAGTGGATTATGCTCCCACTTCATCAGCCAGAGTTTTGTATGAAATTGAGATACAGGACAATACAACACCTCTCTAATTAGTTCACTTTCTATCCTGCTCTTTCCAAAGCCTTCAGACAAGTGACAAAACTTAAAAATAAAATGAAGCCTACATTTAAGAAAAGCCAAAAAAATTAAATGCAAGTTACCCTGCGTTTACCTAATTCTGGCCATTAGGTAAATGTAGGTCTCTTCTACAAACACTATTTGAATATCTTTAAATATATCTATATATTTCAATAATGGTAGCAAAACCTATGATGATTTCTCTTACGTTTGAATAGGTTTCAATTGCTAAAAAGACTATTTGGGATCCATAGAAAAGCCACTCTGGGCTCCTGTGAAAAACAGTGGACTTTAATATATAAGTAAATAGTGACATTGATTATCGTCAAATAATTACATTGCTATGGTAGCTTGTATTTACAGCGTACTGATACCCTTAAGGGGCAAAAGTGGTTGTTCCATATGCCTGGATTTTGTTCTAAGCTTGGTTGAGATCAGTAGTGGGTTGATCTTAATTATTTTGTAAGCGAGCAGGAGATTACCGTATTTTTTGCTCTGTAAGACACACCAGACCATAAGACGCACCTAGTTTTTGGAGGAAGAAAACAAGAAAAAAAATATTCTGAATCTCAGAAGCCAGAACAACAAGAGGGATCATTGTGCAGCAAAAGCAGCGTTCCCTCTTGCTGTTCTGGCTTCTGGGATAGCTACGCAGCCTGCATTCGCTCCATAAGACGCACACACATTCTCCCTTACTTTTTAGGAGGGAAAAGGTGAGTCTTATAGAGCAAAAAATACGGTATTTACAGCAAGGGTTGCCAATCTTTTGGGCCCACCAGCATACTTGCAAACAGGAGAAATTGTCATGGGCAACATATGCACACACCCCACAACCAAGCACATAGCCCAACAACGCTTCTTTCAAGCCTAATTTTAGCAGGTGGAGGGGACTCTCTGGGCACCAGGGCAGGTGTCTATGAGGTGCTATATTGGTGACCCCTGATTCAGAAGAGCAGAAGCTAAACAAAGCATTGTTCTACTTCTGCTTCTCCATATTCCAGCAATTGCTCCAAATTTCGGGCAACATCCTTTCGTGACGCTCAAGTGTAGAAGGGTGCATTTGCTTATACCAGAGTGTTGCCGTTTCCTTTTGCTGTCCATGTTGCTCTCCTTGTTTGGGCGGCCCAATTATGTCCGCGCTTGATTCGAAGTGGCAGCTCCAAATAGAATGTCCCCGTTCTGTCCTTCGTTGTCAACAGCTCACCCATATAACCTGCAGGTTTCATATGCATCCCTCTGCTCTAATTTTTAACCTTATCCTGTGGAAAACAGGAGGAGGAAAACAAGGGGCCCAGTCATGTACAGGCATGAGTCTAGTATGTATTAATTAAGGGCAAGAATGGTTGATGACTTGACATGCAAACCTATTAAAAAGTTAAAAATTCAGAAAAATAATTGGCAGCTCATTCAACAATCCTAAGTACTTAACAGATCTGAATAGTGTATGGTCCACCAAGCTAAACCTCACAGTTCCCTCCCTCCCCACACGAGCCATAGATCATGGTCTACAATCTTTCAAGTACAGTACTTGAGAACCACACCCCTTTTTTACACTCCCGAAGTAAGCAGCAGCTAGGTTTAGGATTGTGTTTCTGTGTAGGGCTGAATGACTGCCTTTCACTTGGTTGTGGCATAAGGTTTTATCTTTAAACGAAGGGAAGTGTAATTGGTATTTGAAACATTTCGGCTTTTTTCCCTGCAAGGAGAATCTCATTTTTGAAGTCACACAGCGCTGTTTTCAATTACAACAAGAGTCGAAAAAGTGGAGAAGATCTCATGTGCAAATCAATGTTCCTCTGTTAAAATCAATGGGCTGCTGAGATGTACATCAGCCCAGTATCTGCCATCTGCTCTCCCCCTCCCCATTTCATTGTAATTGCAAACCTAAGCATGAACAGGGACTATGTCACAGTTATTGCAAAGACAGAATTCTTATTACTGCGCCTTTGATAATAATTGGATACAGAACACCTGTAAATAAACTTTATTGTATTTTTCCCCCTATTCAGAATATTGTGGATTGTAATATTCTTTTTAAACAAAATAGCAGCATGAAGGAAACTACTGTTGCAAGGGTAAACTTTGATTCTTTGTGCCGTTGTTCTTGTCTACAGTAGGATGGTGGCCATTGAGGAAAAAGTAGGTCAGTGAAATAATTGCAGTTCTGAAAATAATACAGATTGACAGTTGTTGAGCTTAATCTGCTGAATGGCCACGGGGGTGTAGCAACAAAGCTCATGTGTTCACATATATGACAGCCTGGTGTTAAGGACATAGCTAAATCCTTATGAAAATAAATATATAACATAGCTGATTACTCTATGAGAGTTGGGTTTTGTTTTGTTTTTTAACCAAGAAATGAAAAGGAAATAAAATATACTCTGTTACCGTACAGTGGATGGAAAAAGTATATATCTAGACAGTTTCATTTGTTGTTTCTTATTCATTGGCATTTCTTAATACTGATGAATTTCTTAAGAGTTAGTATTTCTAACCCTTTCTCTGGTTAGATTTGTATGCAAATCTGTTTTTTTAAAATCCAGAGCTAAACACTGTTAAACAGAATGGTCCAATGTGATGCCCAATTAAGCAAAGGTTTTCATTGTGGGGTGTTCAGTGAGATAAATTAATCAGTTAAATTAAATACAGATAAACCTATAGCCCAAGCAGAAGGATGCTTTCTAATATGGTTCATTTTCTAAAATGAATGACAATTTTATACTTCTCCATTTTTAATTTTTTGAAATATTTTGTTTCAGTCAATAAAAAAAGGTTTTTAAGAAAGGGTTCTTATACAATGGAGCAAATTATATGTTTGAAGGACAGACCAATTTGGGTTTCCCCAACAAGACTCTTAACACCAAAGCGACACCCAAATGGCGGGGATTTTGGGGGAGAAGAACTAGCAACACCACTTTATTTAATTTGTGAAAAAGCAGATAGTTACAACTAACAACTAATTTGATACACAAATAGTTATTATTTGTCTGTTTCTTTATAAGAACATTTATTTACTCCCAACTCATAAAAAAATATCAGGGCAATAAAATCATTAAATCATCATAAAGCTATAAAATGATAAAGCACAGAACAAGTCACCAACACCAACTTACTCCAAATACTGTTTATGCATTCAGTTGTATGTTGGGAAAACCATTATATTGTTGGCTTTAGGATTTGGGTCCAAATGGGAAGAATATTTTGCTTCCCTTAACCATACATTTTCTGTGACTGTAAAATCCCCAAGTTTCTCCAGTCATTCTAGCACAACCAACAGTGTTTGCATTGCTTTCTTTTAGTTAAATTGCACTCTGCTTTCTAAAGATGAACTGTTCCTGAATAAGCAAAAATATAACTAAGCAATTTTCTGGGAAGGCTTTCATGTTCTGCTGATTCCCACAGCCTTGTACATGACCTGTGTTCAGCTTTGGAGAGAGAAGCCTGACTGAGTCTAAAATTCCTGCACCCACATTTGTGACTCTGTGCAAAAAGATTCTGGTGTAGCAGGGAAAGTGTCAAACCAGAGGGCGGGTCTAAACCTGTTAGTGAGCATACTCTTTCCTGACTCATTTACATAAAGCAAAGATTTGAGGAAGGGATCCCTGGCTTTCAGCCAGAGCCTGATAAACAAAAAAATAAGTACATAGATGCTCTATTTAATAGTGTAAAGATATATACTGATTATTTCCATGAATTCTTTCTTTCAGAATAAGATTATTCTATCCATAAGATTCTTAAGAAAGGCTTGTTTGAAGTTCAGAAAGCCACATCCTTGTGTGTTTTCTTTTCACGGTTCTATTTTTAGAGAGTAAAAAAGCAGCAGTGGATGTTGGAGAGCTTTTTCCTCATGAATAATGTAATTTCTCTCCCCCCCCCCTTCTCGTTCTCTTGCGTGACTACAATCCCTTTATGTCATACGAATCCTTGAGATATAGAAGACACATGCATGGGGATGTGGAGATACATGTTTTTGTGGCTATATCTCTGCTCAGTTGTACGCGTTCCCTCTTGTGATTTGTTTTGCACACATGTTCATTGCCTAGATTGGGTGCAGTTCTGATCAGAATATTATTTTCCTTGCGGCCAAGCCTTATTTTTACAAGCCAGTTTTAAGCACATATTTCCACACTGGGAAGGGTGGGGGTGTGCAATGTAGAATGATGTAGATTTCATAGCTGTGCTTCTTCTGTGCGTGACCTAACAAACCTCCCTTATTGGCTTCATGGGGCTTATGTAGAATTATAAGAGAGGACAGCATACTCTTTAATATGCTAAATTAAAGTTTCCAGACCTGTCCAAAAGAGGAATATGGTCTGTGTTGAGAAAAATGTCATCTTAACCCATCAAAATTGATCCAACACTGGATGATATCTAGCCAAAGTTAAACAACTTTTCTGTGTTCTTGTGATTGCAACAGGGCAGTTTAGTAAACATGGATAAATCTCAGTCTCTGAAATCAGTGAGGTTTATAAAAGCCCTTAAGTTCGACTAGGTCTTCTGTTTCACATAGGCTTCCCTGATTCAAAATTAGACAATCTACAACAGATATCCAGATCTTTGATCACCAGTGTTTTGTCTTATTATTTGTGAAGCCTCTGAAATATATATCTTACCCGTTTTTAGCTATAAATTACAATTTTTGGTTCTTACTCTGCATGTTCCAGTCAGTCTCATCTTCGAACGTCATGGTTTAAATAATGAATGCAGCACATGTATACGACTTTTAAGTACGGCATTTTTCTCTACATTTCCTCAGAATATCGCATAAATGTAATATTCAGTCTTTCATCGCAGTACTCCCTGTGAACCCCTTTCACTTCTGCCCTCTGAATTTATTTTTCCCATTCCTTAGACATCCTCTCACGTGTACTGTCAACTCAAGTTAAAATTGCCCTCAGTAAAATAGCTCTCCTCCATTCCCAGACTTCAGTAATCTCTCTCGTCTTTAGCTCCCAAACTGTGCGTAACTTCTTGGTATGGTTTTGTTTGGATAATAGGGATCATTTCACTAATGTGTAACAAATACCACAACATTGAGCCTTTCTCTAATTCTGAGAAGAGTATTGATTAATTCAGAGAGAGGGAGAGAGATTTCATTTTCATTTTCCCATTTTCACTTTACGAATAGGTGGGGCTGCCTTTCTGCAAGACACTGCCACCCCCCACTCCATGGCCATTTGTCTTTATCTAATTCCATCATCTCAGATGCCAAAGGTTCCTTTTCACCCTTGTTTGCATTTGCTTGTCATGCATGACCCTCTGTATTTTGTCTGTGCCTTCCACTTCTCCTCGACAGGCTGAAGATTTTTTCCTTTTTTTAAATAAATGGAGGTGGAGGGGGCAACTTCTTTCCAAAGCTCAGTTCATTCTCAGCCGCTTTTTCCCTTTACCAGGTCAAAAGAGGTGAAATCCACTCTTAGCTACATACTTTTTTTTTAACCCTTGCCAATAAAAAAAAAGAAAGAAATCATACTTGATGGCATGCAGCTTGTACTTTCCAGGCTCTGAGATAATAATAACAGTCTCAAGAGGCTGTGTCTGAGAAGACAGCCTTGCTCTTTAATCTCTTCAGTTATTACCGATGGATTTGAAATGCAAGGTGACTCTCATGGCGCAATTAGACACAAGCTCAACAGGCACTCGTTACTATAGAACCTAGTTCTCAGTGATGTGGCCAACCTGTGTTTGGATTGTACCACATAACAGCTGCAGGTTGAGTCTCACATTACGGAGCTCCTTGGAACAGCAACACCCCCTCCACTTTGTAAAGTAGCTATCCCCAGAGAATGGTTGCAGTCTAACTGATTTGCCCATTTCCTGCATGGAGGGGGTTTTTTGTACGGGGAATAATGCAATCCTGCATGTTCACGCTGAAGAGGTAGAACCTGGGCACAGGTTTACTGTCTCTGTGAGAGAAGGACACAAGTCTCTGTTCTCTCTAGGGATAGAAACAGATAGTTTGAGTTCAGTTCATTTTGTAAATACATGGGCTCACACACATACTCAGGCAGTGGCGTAGCGTGGGGGGTGCAGGGGGGGCCGGCCGCACCGGGCGCAACATCTGGGGGTTAGGGTTAGGGGGCGCAAATCCATGGGTTAGGGGCCGCAAATCCATGGGTTAGGGGGTGCAAATTACTTGCCTTGCCCCGGGTGCTGACAACCCATGCTACGCCACTGTACTCAGGATGCTATGAGTGGAGAGAGGGTTCCTCTGCCTTGGGTCCTGCTTGCAGACTGCCCAAAATCATCTGGCTGACTACTGTGAGACCAAGATGTTGGATTAGATGGGCCTGATCCAGCAGGCTCTTCTTACATTCTAATGTTCTTGTTGTTGGCATTCAGAGGGCCGGGAGGCCAGCTGATAAGCCCCAGCTGTGCTGTCTCCATCCATCGGCCAATGCTCCGATGTAACTCAGCGACCCGGCCTTCAAAAGCCAGGGCACGCAATTAGCAGAGTGTACTGCACATATAGAAGTAGGCGTGAGGCTGTGAAAGCATACTATTACTACAGATTTATTACTCGTAAAGGTAAAGGGACCCCTGACCATTAGGTCCAGTCGTGACCAACTCTGGGGTTGCGGCGCTCATCTTGCTTTATTGGCCGAGGGAGCCGGAGTACAGCTTCCGGGTCATGTGGCCAGCATGACTAAGCCGCTTCTGGAGAACCAGAGCAGCGCATGGAAACGCCGTTTACCTTCCCGCCAGAGTGGTACCTATTTATCTACTTGCACTTTGACGTGCTTTCGAACTGCTAGGTTGGCATAAATCAGGTTGGCATAAATACTCATAAATCAGAACAAAGAAACATGTCGTCTCTCTCTCATGTCGTCTCGGAGAGAACAGCAAAAGCAATACACAAATGGAAGTTCCCAGCATACTGTGCTGGAATGTAAACAGACATGCAACATGCAACAATCTCATTCCTGTTCCTTAAGGTGGAATGGAAATGTCAAAACTTACTAAGAGAAACACTGCCACCAAAAGATCCAGTCGTATTGGTTTCTCTTTATTCACCTTTAGCAATGTGTATCCAAAAAGTTACCCAAGTCAATTTCCCTGAACCCCCCCAAAATTGCTGAAGGCAGAAAAAGGGGGGGGGACAGTTGGCTGGGCCTGGGAAGTAATCTATTCCTCCTAGCAAGAGGGAGGGGTTCTTGCCTGCTTGAAGGAGGCAGTGGTAAAACCACTCCTCAAGAAACTCTCCCTTGATTCGGAACATCTAAGTAACTACTGGCCAGTTACTAATCTCCCCATCTTGGGCAAGGTTCTTGAGCAAGGGTTCACAAACCAGATCTTGGAGGCAACTGATTTTCTAAATCACTTTTAATTGGGGTTTGCGCCCGGTTGTGGCACAGAAACTGCTTTGGTCGCCCTGTATAATGACCTCTGTCGGGAGAGAGACGGGAAAAATGTGTCCCTGTTAATTCTCCTCGATCCCTCAGTGGTTTTCCATACGAAATCCTTCTGGAGTGCCATGTCCAAGTTAGGGGTGGTACCAGTTTTTGAGTTTTTTTCTTGATTATATTATGTATCATGTGGTTTTAATCTTGTACTTTTATGTTGTGAACTGCCCTGAGATCTATGGATAATGGGGGGAATAGAAATTTAACTAAAATATAAAAATATTATGTGGTTGCACTTCCCCTGAAGGAGCAAGTTCACACTTTGGGGTGCTTCTGCTCAGGTAGCCTCAGTGGCTAGAAGTGTCCTTTACTAACTGAAACCAGTTCAACAGCTAGTGGCTCCCCACTGAATATCTTAATGTATAGGTAGGTACCTACAGAGACAGGTTGTCCTTCATGCACCCTGGTGCTAAGCTATGAAGGGTTTTTATAGTGAAAAACCAGCACTTTCATGTCTGGACTCAGCCAGCAAACTGGAAGACACTGCAGTTAGCATTGCACAGACATGATCTAGCAGTTGCATTCTGCACTAACTGCATTTTCCAAACAGTCTTTAAAGACAAGCCCATATAGAGGGCATGACAATACTGTAGTCTAATCTGGAGCCTATCAGACGTGGATAACTGTGCCCAGGTTCTCTCTGCCTGGCCTAAGATGCTCAAAGCTGCTCAGTGCCACAGAAGCTACTTTTGCCTCTACCAGCAAAGATGGAGCATGGAGCATCTCTAGGCTGCAAATCTTCTCCTTCCAGGAGAGTTCAGTCCTGTCTAGCACAGACTGAATGACACCATTCCCTTGGCTGGATTAACACCTTTTGGATCCCTGCCATTATTTTCCTTGTTATGTTAACACATGAGCAGCAGCATTTATCTAAGCAATTAAAATTTGAAAAGTGCCTATTAAATATTCAAATAAAACCAATATTTTAGATGTTAATACTTCAGTGAGTGGTTTCATAATGATGAGGAGCTTTATCATTCTGGTGGTGATATTCTAATTAGAATTGGTCACAGTACGGGTTAGGTTTTATCCAAGCTGTCAAGCGCTGAGCTCCAAAAGATAGAAAAATAAGAAGCTGCGGTCGTAGTCTCAGTTGCACATACATAAATCCTATTTCTTTCAGTGGGATCAGAGTACACACAGCTGGGCAGGATCACAGCCTAAGACACAGCGGTTGAGTCGTAATATGAGCTGCTGTGCATGGGGGCACGGGCAGGATTGCTGCAGCAGGCCACACCTCCAGCCTGTGCATATGAAATTGAACTTCTGGGCATGTTGTCGCTTTGTTCAAATGTCAGAAGCTGCTGGGATCTGTGGGATCATATGGCGGGCAACTCAGTTGCAAATGCCAGTTTCTTGGTGAAGTTCCCCCAAGGTTCTCAACTGACTGCCCATCCAGGCTGGCCATTGGATCATATATATAAGAAGGCTTTCTGCTCCAGCGGAGTCTTACTTGAACAGGGTCATTTGATGCTCTTTGTGTTCCTGTATTCTTAGCTACTATTTGGACCTGACTTCTGACTTATCCCAGACAGTGGTCCGTAGCCCCATCCTGATGCTCTGCCATGAATCCACTATGCGATCTAGGCTGAATTGCTCCCCTTGTCTGCAGTATTGGTGCAATAACCATGACCCTACTGGCTTGCTGTAATCCTTAGCACAAGTTAAGGCATATGAAACACTTCATTTGAACACTGTAGTAGTGAAGTATAAATGCTAACTATTACTGTTGTTGTTGCTGCTGCTGCTGTTATTCGGAGAAATTATCTGAGAATTTTATGTTGGGGACTCTCCATCTCCACCCATTGGTGAATTTCAGGCTCCACCCTGAAAAATATGCAATGAAACGTTGTCCTGTGCATCTAGCATTAATATTCTTGTATTACTATTGAAGGAAGCAATGGGCTTGGCTGCTGGCCCAGTTTTTGAGTGCACCTGCTCCCAGATCCCACTTGTTGCTAGGGATTCAACCTGCTATCATCTTCATACAAAATGCACATGGTCCTTCTCTAATGACAATCCACTGCAGTGACAGCATTGGAGTGAGTGTGCAGAACCCCTTGAGAAATGTGATTATGATCAAGACTCATTTCATTTCCCTAAACTTTCCCTTGGTTTATTGCCTACCAAAGACCACTCCTCCTTTAAAAAAAACTTTCATCTTTTCTTCATATAAAATTTCAGTAACAGTTTCAGGCTCATCTATCATCAGTTTTTTGTTTCTCCCAAGTTCAAGGGAGAAATATCCATTTGTTGAATCATATATTTTTTTTACAGTAATCTGCAAGACATCTGCCTTGGCCTGTCAAGCTTTTATTGTCTGTCACTCATTTCCAAGGCTCCCAGAGCACTACAGTGCAGCATGCTCCCTGATCTGTTGGACCATCTGTTGGGGGTAGCTATGCTACAGGGAGCAAGATGGAAGCTTTATTTATATGACTCAATTCCTATAGGAAAACCACTGAGCCATCACAGGAAAAAAAATGTAGAATTCATGTTCTCAGCCAAAGATAAATATCTTCTTACTTTTGCTGATAAGAAGATGGCAACACGAGCAGTGAACTCCCTTGATGACCATGTCAACACATAAGCCACACACAACAGCTTTCTATAGTGGAAATAGCTAAGACACTGGAGAAGCTGAAGAGCAATCGTTATAGGAAGCTGGCTTAAATTACCCCTGTTCCAAACTCGGTTCAGGAGTGGGGCTATTACCGCCTGAGCTAGCCTCAGCCTAGCAGAGGGAAAGCAAGCCTTTAGTTTGACTTACACCACCCTTTTCTGCTTGCATAAGTTCTTCCCGGTTGCCTGGTTATGTGAACAAGCTGAATAGGGCTTCTTCTAGCACAATTCAATATTCAATGCTGCTCCCTCCACTCCCCCAGAATGCCCATTTTCCAGGTCTTACAGTGGCATAAGATCCTTCAGTCTCACCTGAACCCCGGCTGAGCTGGGATGAGGAAGTTACATCAGTGTATCTCCAGATGAGCCAGGATGTGAGGCTTACACCAGGGGAGCCTGGATGCACCAGGAATCAGCTAGCTGAGCTGGAGATATGCCAGATCCTAACTTGCTCAACCTTGAAGATAGTTTGGATTGCTCCTTTAACTGGGAACATTTGGGAATGGAGTTGAGTGGCTGGAATCTCAACCAGCAGCATTCTACATTTCAGTATTTTGTTGCTGGCCCTCTTCCTGTCTCTTGATATCAAATAGTGGTGGTGGAGGAATCCATTTCAAATGGATTTATACACAGAATTTGGTGGTTCTGGCCCACCTAGCTTTTCTGACACTACACATCGAGCATCCATTTATGTTCTAACCTTTCGTGGTGGGGTGTGGCTTTTTTAAAAAGCCTGACTAATTATATGCAAACTAAAAAAAATGCATATTATATTATAAAATGTGTATAAAAGAGTCAGATATTTGGCCGGATATTTATGCAGTATAATTATGTGCACTTTAGTATGTATCTTTTTATGTGCTGGTTATTTCAGAAAACCTAGAGTTTATATGTATATAATATGCATATCATATTCTACACGTAATAGAATAATGTGTATAGCATATGAGAATTGTTTGCATTTGTAGTACAGCTGGGGCTGGGAATAGCTTTCTTCATGTTGAGATCAAGGGGTGACATGGAAACTAAAAAAGAATTCACACAGATAAGTGCAACATCGTGATTTTCAGAAAATCTCACCCCTAATACTGAATGGTATGTGAATATTGTATATGCTAGGAAATTCTCTTGCCTCATAATTGCTTCTGCTAACTCATAAATAGTGTGGTTAGTGTACTGACCCAGAAAATAAATCTATCTATGTATCTATCTATCACCAAATAATTGGCTTCCTGCCTTGCTTACTAATTTGTAGAGGAAATCGGACTTTTAGCAAGTATTTCCCCCTTGACATTTGCAACATTTAGATTCCTGAGCTGGAAGAATAATAGTTACAGAAAGGGTCAAAGACTGATGGAGCTGTCCCAACACTAACTGCAGGGGGTGGTGATCAATAGTACAGCCAGGAGCACAAAGCATTGGGAAACAAAGCAAAAGTAAGCAAGCAAGATGCCCAGGAAAGTGACCTTGCTCATAATGGAGTGAACCGGTTGACCACTCCCTCAGTGTTTTATAACATAAGGGAGTGAAACGAATAATCCTTGATGAAGTGGTCAGGGACAGTTGTGGCTTCCTTCAGGGGTGAAAGGGCTAAATTCCTTTACATGCCGTCCTTCCCCTATTAAGATAAATTTGTCAACCTGTCTGAAGCCAGCACGAAAAATGGAGAAAAAAATGTTTGGCTCAACCCTATCCGCCCATGCATAAAGTAGCCAACCAATTCAAATATCCAGCCACTTGTGTTAAGAGAGTCTGGTCAAATGCCACCAGGTTTAACTGATAATGTTAAGTACGTAACTGTCTGATGGGCAGCAAGTGGTCTGGACTAGTTGTGAATCACTAGTGATCATCATTGCTAAACTGTGCCTGAAGCAGTTTTTATACAGTTTGGAAAACTCACCTTTGGTTTCCTAAAGGTTTCAAGTATTTGCATATGACAACAGTTTGATTTGCAGAATGGCTGAATGTGCCTGTTTCTGGTCTGCATCACTTTCACATGATTTTGCCCATGAATTTGTTCCATTCCATGTCTGCATTCATCTGTGATTTTTTTTTTTAAAAAGCTATCCAAACATGCATTTAAATGCATATTTTAAAATGAATTTAAATGCATATTTTCTCTTCAAAAATAGTATATAAATGTGCATTTTTATATTTGAATGGATACATAAATTCATATCTTCATACATTTAAACTGCCTAGAACTGTGCTACAAAGCATAAGACAGCTAAGTTCTGATCTGCACAGTTTATACAGGAATCTGCAATGACTGAATATGATTGAAGTTGGTTTGGATCTAACTGTGTTTGAGTCTTTGACTCACCACTGCCTGCGCTGCCAACCAGCTTCCCACCATTGCTGTTCCTGCATTACAAAGATGGGAGACCTGTGGCTCACCAGAAATCAGAAATCAACCTCAGCCAGGATAGCCAGGGAGTGTGAATGATGGCTGTTGTAGTCCAACAACTTCAGTAGGGCCACAGTGAGGTTACGCCATATTGCAATGCCACTGCTAGCATTTCCAAATAGTTTGCATCTCCCACTGCCACTATAGTGCCATTTTGCCTAATGCTATCCTTTGCTATCATGCACATGCACATTATGCTCACAAACACACGATCAAAGTGAGGAGGCAAATGGACCTCTAATTGATTGTTTTGAGATGTTGTCTTGCAGTTCCTAATGATTCATTATTTTTTAGTTCGGCTGGGAGCAGAAATACTGAAAGATGTAGGTCTAGAAGTTCAAATAAATTAATAAGTGGTTTAAATGTTCACAGGTGAAATGGTTTTCCAGAATACCCTTGTAAAACAACAGCAACGGTGAAGGAAGGTTCATGTTTCACATCAGAATGAAAGCTGTGTGTTTAGAGTATTGGTGCCACCCCATCTCCTCACATTCACACATGGTTATGAAGAACAGCATGTGTGGTTAGGTCCCTCTCCATGCGTAACTTCATCTGTTGCAATAAGGAAGGGGTAGATAGATCTCAGGACGCAGGTGGCACTGTGGGTTAAACCACAGAGCCTAGGACTTGCCGATCAGAAGGTCGGCAGTTCGAATCCCCTGACGGGGTGAGCTCCCGTTGCTCGGTCCCTGCTCCTGCCAACCTAGCAGTTCGAAAGCACATCAAAGTGCAAGTAGATAAATAGAAACCGCTCCGGCGGGAAGGTAAACGGCGTTTCCGTGCGCTGCTCTGGTTCGCCAGAAGCAGTTTAGTCATGCTGGCCACATGACCCGGAAGCTGTACACTGGCTCCCTCAGCCAATAAAGCAAGATGAGTTCCGCAACCCCAGAGTAGGTCACGACTGGACCTAATGGTCAGGGGTCCCTTTACTTAGATAGATCACATGGGTGAGGTATGTGCATATATGTTCATAGACATATATGAGATTCTACATAGGAGAGATATATGTGCAAGACCTCTCCAAACTAAACTCCCATGAGATGAGACAAATGAATTGACCCTGTGGGTGAAATCCATGGGTGTGACAAATAATTCTTGGCCTTGCCCAAATCATTGACACCCTTAGTGGTGAGCATGTGATTGTGCTAACCGGTTAGCATCAATCTAGTAAAGTAGAACGCCTGATTTGGAGTGGAAAGGTCATGTCCTATTCCTCACCAGAGAGAATTCCTTAGAAGTACTCCCTCTGTTTTCTCCCTGATTATCTCTGGTGCTGAAGAAGAAACTAATGGTCCAGTCTATGGTACGTAGGGAAAAACTACATTGAAAGAATATGAACTAATCCCAGCAGCCCAGAGACCTCCCATTGCTCAACTTGTGTAATATCTCACACATGTTTTAACAATGAGGTGTAGGAGTTATGTTAAAAAAAAATCTACGGTCTCTGCTACTTAATTCTCTGCTACTTTGCCAAGGAAAAGGCGATGCTGTTTCCTGTTTCAAAAAGAAATGTAACTTGGCTGTTGGAATGTGTGAAATTTCCCATTTTTGTTCTGCAAATTTGTTCTCTTTGTAAAAACAGATTTTTACAGAGTTTCCTGGAGAAAGTCCAAAAGTAGCGAGTGTTCTGTACTAGACAAATACTTTAAAAGACACTCGTATATGTTGAGCACATAATCCTATAGAATGACTGAAATTAAACAAGTAAATGTCGATAATCATGTGCCACAGATGGTATTGCTTGAATCATTCATAAAACAGTAGCAATTTAGTGTAAATGTATGGAGTTTCTAATTTTGTGCATGGGCCTTATATGGAGAAAAGGCTGATGGGGAAGAAAAAGGACCCTAGGGCTATGTTATTTTTTATTTTTTTTATTTATACAAGTATTTATATACTGCTCATTCACATAAAATAGCAAGTTGGTGCACAACAGAAAATAGCGTAAAATACAATCACAAGAATGACTGGCTCATCTAAAAAAAGAAAATTAAATAACTGAATAGACCTGTTGGCATAAAATAAAGTCTTCATTTGTCACAATGAAGAAGGTTGCAATGGTCCTGGAAGTAGAATCAACCCTTGTAGTCCTTTCCCCTATGCCTTGATTTATCGGAGACGCAAACAGCACTTTCTGGTATC
Source organism: Podarcis filfolensis (assembly GCF_964270895.1). Taxonomy (NCBI): domain Eukaryota; kingdom Metazoa; phylum Chordata; class Lepidosauria; order Squamata; family Lacertidae; genus Podarcis; species Podarcis filfolensis. The sequence goes on from NC_139609.1 coordinate 19,847,820, forward strand.
CCTCCTTACCCAGGGTGACGTTCAAAATGGAATATTTATGTGTTTGGCAGAGGTCGGAGTTCAGTGGTAGAGCACATGCTTTACGTCTTTAGGGACTCTTAATTCAATCCCTGCGAACAGCCATCTTTTGCAGGATATGGGTCTGACATTGTGGACCCTGTTGCACAGCCATCCTCCTCCCTGCCAGTACCTAGATAACCTGTGACAGGACAGAATGAGACAGACAACCAGTTTGGACTGAAAATGGCCACAGTTTTATTGTTTACAGGTGTAGGTGGAGCTTTGGATCAGGCATTGGGTATATATTCATTTCAGCCTCCTGCTGGGGGCTTGAAACTCTAAGAGGGTAACCTGAATACGCCACTGGATCAAAACTGGGTGATGCACCACTTCACCCAAGTCTGAAGACTAGAATTCCACTGAATGCCTTAACTTCCCAAAGTTGTGATGTTTTGCTATGGGGAAGGCAAAACCTTTTGACTGGCCAATTTGTCTAGAGGGAAATTCCTTCCCTGCTCCGAATAGGGCAACTATTAGCACCAGGACCGGATTTAGGTTCGATGAGGCCCTAAGCTACTGAAGGTAATGAGGCCCTTTATATGTCCAGCTGTCCTTTGTCAACAACAAATTGTCACCGTTTTTTGTGTTGAATATATGCTATATGGTCATTTATGGACCTAATAGGTATCTAAAGGCATTTGCACATGCTGCTATGCAACCAGTCCATGCAGAATGTAGGCACCCTATATATAGAGCAAATCAGTGATATTTTAGGGAGCAGGCAGGGCCCATTACTTACATCATAGGAGCCTACACAACACAAAACACTGTTGCTGCACGTAGGTTTTATTTAATTTGCTTTTTATCTTATATTTTGGCAATGTACATCCAGGTGTTTTTTTCTATAATTTTTTTTTGGGGGGGGGGGCAAGAGAGTGGGGCCCTAGGCTATAGCTTGTTCAGCTTACACATAAATCTGACACTGATTAGCACCCATAGCAAGGTCAGTAAACATAAACCTGGCTGAAAACAAAAGACCTGGAAGAAACATGGTTTAGTCAGCAACCTGGAAATGAAATATGTTTAAACTGCATTGTTGAACTTTCAACCTGAAATGACATAATGATTAAAGGTAAGGGTGAGGGTTGCTTCTTCAGCCAACTGTGCTGCGGAGGCCACATGCAGCCAGCACTTTTATGTGTTGCTGCTCAGCCGATCATGGCTGTGGCCAGTGCCCAGCTGGCCAGCAAAGGAATTCCCCAAGACCTAGGCCCTGATTTGCCCATTTGAACCTGTCTACTTGCTGGAAGTTATGCCCCCATGGTTGCAAAGGTTGTGGGGAATTGCCAGGAAGGAGGTGGAGAGCGAAGGGCCTCAACCCATGCCCACTGGGTAAGCGGTGAGCATAATAATAATAATAATAATAATAATAATAATAATAATAATTGCTATTATTATTTTAATTCTACCCAGCCCATCTGACTGCGTTTCCCCAGCCACTCTGGGTGGCTTACAATACATATAAGACCACCGAAAAACAACCACCATTAAAAACTTCTCTATACAGGGCTGCCTTCAGATGTCTTCTAAAAGTTGTGTAGTTGTTTAGCTCTTTGACATCTGACAGGAGGGCGTTGCACACAGAGGGACACATGAGTTTGAATAAGCAAGAGTCAGCAAGAGGTGTGCTAGGACTTTTCCACTTCCTACAGAAATAGTGAATCGATTGAAGCAGTTGGCATTTTCATTCTTTACCTGTACGCTTTAAACACTTTAGTTACCTCTTATGTAATGCAGGTAAAGAGACTGAGTCACCTATAACCTTAACGAAACCAGATGTAGAATCATTAAGCATCTGCTGGATGATAATCAATTTCAGCTGTTGCGCATCAATTTGCAGCAGCCATATGGCACCCAAACTCCAGGGCAATGCACCGAGAGGACAACATTTTGAAAATGCAGTGGGTGTATCCCTGAAGTGCCAAACTCTTTTCCAAGATGCACTGTAGATATAAGACCTGAGACGGTAAGGGATTCCTCTCCCCGCCTGCCCCCCGCCAAGTCCAGAGTTCTGTGCCATTTGCCTAATTTGGATGCTGAAGGTCTATACCTCAAAACAGCAGCATCCTTCCTCTTTTCATATAAGCCTTTTGTGCATCACTGCTGACCATCTGGTCTACCCCAAGGAACGAGGGAGGCAAGGTATGTGAAGCATCTGGCTCTCTGTGATGCCTGGGGGAGATTGACGAGTGCAGGAAATGGACTGGCTGCCCCCAGCCTTCAGGAGCAAGCAGCTGATTTGAGGGTAGCAGGAAAGATCTTGCCTTCCAAAAGCCCAGTTAAAGTCTGTTTTTGTTTTCATTGTTGTTGCTTAATTAATTAATCACCTTCCACACACATGTTCAGGCAATGTACAGATACATTAAAAACAGCTTTTAAAAAGAAGAAGTTAAAAGCAATGCAGAAAATAATAGCAGGTAGATTTAAAAGCAATTCAAAGTCAACACCGATGACATAGAATTTTATTCATCCAACTGGGGAAGCTCACTGGAACAGCTTCCCCTTAGTGCACCCATTTCTTTTTGGGATTGCAAATGGTTCTACAACAATAGCTAAGAGCAAGGGTAACAAGGGGGAACTTCTTGTTCCTCTGTGTAACAGAAAACCCCTCAAAGTACTTGGCTCAAATTAGCTTTAGTCATGGAACTTTACAAAATAGGTCTACGGCATCAGAATGCCCTCTGGATGTGAGGTTTGGTGGAAGTTTTGCAATAGACCTCAATCTTGCATGGGCCATAGAGTGAGAAGGGGGTGCTGGACAAAACAGTGGTACCTGCACAGGTACTTTGGGAACTGATTTATGGCATAAAAGAAAAAAAGTGGAACACACCATGTCAAGAGAACAGAAGACCTTTAGGCAGCTGAGGGTGATAAGAACTAGATAAGCAAGGAACAAAACAAGGGCAGAAGAGTCCAATGTGGAAAGACGGTGGTGAGCTTTCAAGGAAAAGTGATGGGCCAAGCTTCTTTGAGCAAGCTTGTTGTGTTGCTTGAGGCATAGGCCCATGACACAAATGTGCCTAAAATATGCACCGGCTAATTTATATGTAAAGATGCAAATTTAGGCTGACTTTGGGCTGACATACTTTGTATTTTGCTTTCAGGGCCTAATGGAATTGGTGGGTGGGTGGGGTCTCACTTTTACTGTACTTTGCAGTGTTCTCTGTAGTGAAAGAAAAGGAGGAGGAAGAAACAGGAAATCCAGAGGTCTAACAGAACAGACTCAGGGAGGGTTTGGGCCTCCTAGACTACCCCCTATATAACACCTGGCTCTGACATAGATAATAATTCAGCTTAGCTGGCTGACTGGACTATTATGTACTGAAGTTCTCACCCTGGGCCAGCAGGGGGATACTGCAGATAGTTTTCACTCAGGTCCACATATGCAAATAAGGGATTGAAAGTGACGTTCAGTGATTGGATAGTTACAGAAAGTTGTTACAGTTGCGTTGTACTGGAGCTCTATATAAGCAGGCTGGCTGAACCCTTCAGTTCTGTTCTGTTCTGTTCTGTTCTGTGAATTAACAAGAGCTGTTTGAAGAATTGCTGTGTCGTCTGATATGTTCACCCACAACTTAACATGGACATTTCTAAAAAATCCAGGTGATGCTTAGATATATCTTCATGGAGTTGTTTATTATTTGCTCACAAAAGGCCCACATTATTATGATAGGTTCCTTGTTGGTGAAGAACTTGGGGGGGGGGGGAGTTGTCCTCCATGATGTAATTGAGGTGAGGTCCTTGCCCTTTAACAGCCCTGACATCTGAGCTCCTTTTTTGTACTAGGTTATGATGGAAATGTTGGGAATTGGCTTCTCCACATCAACAGGATATTTACGAGACACCATTGTATAGAAATTAGTACTAGACTAGAATTACAGCCAGCCCAGTTTCAAATCTCCACTCAGTTTATTTTTGGTCAACCAGTCTCTCTCCAAGTAATGGGGTTGTTGTGAGAATAAAATTGGAGGGGGGTGCAGACAATCCTGCAAGCTTCCTTGAGCTCTTCGGAGAAATCATTAAGCAATCGCCATCATTATATGTCGTCATTATATGTGATTTAGGATTTTGCTAGAGATGGCATCTTTATTCACCGGCGTGTCATTGTTGAATGCAGTACATTTGTTGGGACCTTTCTCCCCCCCCCTCCATTAGACACTCTTGTTTTAGCACTTTTGGGTCCTGGAGGCAGATAGTTCTCAGTGACATGCTTTCAGCTTTGCTTCACTTGTTGGTCCATCACAGCTGGTCCTCTAACCTTCAAGGGACAGAGCACAGGGCTCATCTCTTCAGCCGAGCTTTTGCCGGAGGAACATCAATAGAAGGGAATCAAGGATATCTTGTTATCAGACTCTATCTGCTTTGACAGTGTCAGAAAATGTTTGTGTTTTGTTCCAAATCTTTCCTACGTGTGCCCAGAGCCTGCTGGTACACCATGCTTTGGAGGAGGGGAGAAAAAGATCTGAACAGTGTTTTTTTATTGTGGAAAGAAGGCAAAGGGACAGGTTTGAGATAAAGGCTCCCCTGGCTACTTGACCACCATTTTGACACCATTAGGTCCTCTCTAGCTTGTTTGCAGCTTGCAATATCTGACTTGTTTTGTCCACACGTTTTACTCAAAATCAAAATTGTTACATGCAGCAGGCTTATGCGTCTGCTGTGTGCATTCGAAAACAGGCATACTCATCTCTGTTGCCTAAGTAGAAAAAAAGGGGGGAAAGATATGTGCTGGTTTTCATTTAAGCTAGTGCTCCCTCAAGCCATATCTATGACAAGAACTATAAGGTGTTAAGTGGCTTTCAAAATCCAGGAATCTGTATCATGAAAGCAAAACACAAGAGCTGGCGTATATAACTTGTGACCTCTTATAGCCCATCAACCCATTTTGGGATGTTCGCCAGGGGCGCCTGGTTTTGCTGCCTTCCTGGGACTGAAAATAAACCTCGGGCAGTACACACCTTGTGCAGGAGGTTCTGTTGGGAATGAAAAGGCCGTTGAAGGGTGCTTTTGGAAGCTATGGGATCAAAACCTCTACCCCAATCTTTCACTATACACCATGCTGAACTACAGAGGAACCAGAGGCAAATTACAGGAAAGGAGAGGGGATTTTGACAAGTGCAGTTGGTCGTTCAGAGGTGAACAGCTGAAACTTCCTGTTGAAAATGCAAAAACCCTATTCTCCTTTGCATTGGGTTACTGTACAACTGAACACACACAGAAACACACATGCACGTTTGTGTATATATGTGTACCGAATATGCACACACCCACACACACCATGAAATTCTCAAGGCTCTGGATTAGGCTAGGAATTAGGAAATACAGTAAGTTAGAAATAGATTTGCTCAGGCTATTATAACTAACCTAAATTTTCTAAATGGCTCCCCAGTTTATCTCTGCTGCAGCTGTATCAGACCTTATAATGGGATTAGACACTGCCTTAGAAAAATGCACTCTCCCCCTTAACTGTAGGTTCCTGGCAAAGGATAACATTCCACTTGTTCCCTAATGAGAAGATGAATTTATTTTTCTTTTAGTAACGGCAAGGAGGTGGTGGAAGAACTGAGTCAGAGCTTGATTTCTACAGTGAACTCATTCAAAAATAATAAAGTGGACTTTAAACAGTGATTTTGACCGTATTGCATTCTAAAATTTAATTTAATTTATTAAAAAAAGTAAGTTTTCATTCAGAGGAGAACTATTGCTTCTATCTAAACAGTCTTGCATCAGAATCTCCTTCTGGATACAATCCTATTCCCAAAGAATACAAGGAAAACTGAAAATGTCATATACATGTTAAGAATTAAAATTATGAAGACCTCTTGTCTCAAATTTGCTAGTGTTATCAAAACTTAAAATCCCTGGATGTTTCAGTTACAAATATTATTGGACTTTTACCTCTGGTAAAAAAAAACTAGGGGTATGTAAAAGCCCTTTCTGGTGGGATGGGGAATAACTACTTTCACTGAAACACTTGTGTTGGAATTTTATCTGATGTTTTCGTTGATGAGGAGCCATCACACTCATTCTGTTTTGCTTTTACTGAAATGTCAGTGGGATCTCGGCAATGTCAATTCTCCTCCTCAACTCTTAACTTTATAAAAGAGGAGGTGTGTAAATTAAGGTGTCGCTAATGGCTTCTGAGTTAAAAATCTGTGTTGACATTTGGCTGACCAGCAGTGTTCGAAATTCACAAGGCGCATTTTGCTCCTGGCTATTGGCCACTTGCAACCTAGTGAAGATGCCAGGATGGCGCCTAATGTCTATACCATCTGGACGTGCATGCCTAGGGATCCTTGGATATTGAGTGTTTTCACACACTAGCAACACATCCTGTAGAATTCTGTCTGTTATACAGTGGTACTTCGGGTTAAGAACTAAATTCATTCCGGAGGACCGTTCTTAACCTGAAGCTGTTCTTAACCTGAGGTACCACTTTAGCTAATGGGGCCTCCCGCTGCCGCCACGCCGCCGCCACACAATTTCTGTTCTCATCCTGAAGCAAAGTTCTTAACCCGAGGTACTATTTCTGGGTTAGCGGAGTCTGTAACCTGAAGCGTCTGTGACCTGAAGCGTCTGTAACCTGAGGTACCACTGTACTTTATCAGCACAATCAGAATGAATTTCAGGAACCAAAAAGTTGTATTGAAGGACTCTCCTGCTCTCTCCCTCCATTTCCTCTTACGATTCTATCATCTGTCTCTCTCTCTATCTATCTATCTATCTATCTATCATCTATCTATCATCTACCATCTATCTATCTATCTCTATCATTTCCTGGTGCCTTGCATATACGTGTTCATGTGTGCGTCAGTTGTGCATAAGTGGGGGGAACACTTGCATCACACCAGTTTAAGCAGTCATGGCTTCCCCCAAAGAATCATGGGAACTGCAGTTTGCTAAGGGATAGCTCCATTGGTCAGAGCATGGTGTTGATAATACCAAGGTTGCAGGTTCAATCCCCGTATGGGGCAGTTGGACCAGATGATCCTCTGGACCCCTTCCAACTCGACGGTTCTATGATTCTATGAAGGTGCTGAGTTGTAGAGAAAGCCCCCATTCTCCTTACAGAGCTACAATTCCCAGAGTTCTCTTGAAAGAGGGATTGACAACGATGAGGGGAATAGTTCCCAAATAGTATCCCATTGGGACAGGAAAAATCCCACCACAAACAAGTTCTCCCTCAAACCTCACAGTCAGTTCTGGAAATGCTGTATTACAGCCATGTCCATTTTCTTAATCTGCTTTAAACTTCAAATATCACATCACTGTCTCCTTGCCTCTGTGGACAACTCCCGAGTGGCAAAATGTTTCATGTTCCATGTTCCATTTCCAACAAAACTCCAGTGACCTTACCTGCTGTTTCCACCGCTTAAGCTGAAGGGCGAAGGAGAGAGCTATCTAGCTTTCTTTATACAGGGCTTTCTGGCACAATTACTTCTGAAACAATACTATGTTCCTCTGTGTGGACTATGGAGAAAGCTGGGAGTTTAAACAGACCATGTAATGAAACACAGCATTTGAACGAAGTAGAGCCCAGCCTAAGGTCACAGGACATAGAAATAGGCTCTAGATTTCCTCAGAGTTTAAGTCTCTTCAAATGTTCTGTCACCTCGTCTGTTACCAAATGAGGTGCCCCCCGTGCCCTTTGTGTGGGGGGGGGTCTGATAATGAGGCAAGTCCCTATTAGCTTATTGCAAAAAAAGGTGGGCTAGCTTGGCGCATCTTTTCCATGTATTATCTTCAGATTTAAGTCTTGATGTCAAATAAACATACTCCTTCAGCCACCGCAGGTCTGTGCATTGTTTATACATCCTCAGGGAGCTGCCAGAGTCATTTGGAGATACGCAGAGAACAAAGAGCGTTGTGCTCCCTGTGATCTAGCCTTGTTCCAGATTTAAGCAGGATTACATAGGAGGAAAGCTTTACAGTGAAGTTAAATTGCGGATCTCTCAAATCCTTGCATTATTGTGCATTGGCCTGTATTTAAAGCCGCATAGATATGACTTAATTGAGTGTTGTTTCTTATGGAGAGGCACGGAAGCTGGAAAGCTACTGTGTGAATCCATCCAGTCAAACTAATGCCTTATAGGTTCCCCAGTCATCTGCAGACTAGCCTGCTGTTATACATCATCCCTTGTGGATGGTTGTATAAGGCACACAGAGACTGTTGATTAATAGTATATTATGCACACTTTGATATGATGCCGTTTTGTGCACATTGCCTGCCTGAAGAACGGCATTGCAAAATTTGGGCAAGTGTGATTCTCGAAGAATGGTTGTATATTAGTTTGGACTGAATTTCTTCACAATGCCTCGTTGTGAAAAGCTCTACTGATTTTTTTTTTTGCTCCCACGCAATGAAGGGGGAGACTTATTTTCCTGATCGCTCCTTTCCCTTGCAACCCCTTTTGCCACCCCATCTTCTCCAGAGGGTTAATTGGCTCTTCGGAACAGTGTGGGAGTTGGGACAGGATGAGGGCTACTGGTGGAAGGGTAAATCAACAAAAATATCCTCCCCCTCTCTTCCATCCATGGAAGCATCTACTGGATCAAACCCCTTTTGTGCCTAGAATGAGCCTTTTATTCACACAAATGAAATAATTAAATAAAAACAGGTTTTGGTATCTGGCAACTAAATGTATGAACAGGCTCTGGTGCAAAGCACTGCATATTTGAGATGGCTGTTTGGCTGCAGTGTGTTATACACGTGAAGGCCCATTCACACATACAAGTCATCAGATGTGCACCAGTCCATGCTGTTACAACCCCCTCAAACAAATCACGATCTGTGGACAAGAGTGGTCATGAGTGGCTGAAACAGCGACTGGCCAGTAGATTAGATAACCCTGAGTGGTTAATTTACAACCTGCCCCCCCCCCCCGCCGGCCGCCAATTTTCGGACAGGGAAAATAAAGGTTTGCTCCGCATTTTCTGTGTGATTTTGAATGAAAACGCATGCTTCCTCTTGGTGCTCTACTCCAGCCCAATAAAAAGAAACACAGACACATGTCTTTATTAGAAATATAATGAGCAGTTCACCAGAGATTTGAACTGTCGCCAAGTGGCCCCTCAAAGCTCTGTTAAAAACAGCTCAGACACAGTCCTACACTTTCTGATGAGGCTCGTGCAGGGCTTGGGCAGACCGAGAAACAAAAGAGCAAGCTAATTCCTTTGGAAGTTAGGGCCCTCAGTGAACTAATAAACTCAACAAGGCCCCGAGCTGTGTACAATGGCCAGCGGAGAGATTTCTGCGGCAGATCCTTGGAGGAAGGTTAAAAGCAGCAAGGAGACTGAGAGGGAGAGGGAGCACTGAAGAGGAAACAAATAAAGCATGCAAGGAAAGTGGAGCTGGGGAGTGAAAACCAAGAAGTCTCTGAAGGAACTTTTCTGATGAGCTAATGCTGCTGCCGAGATGACTTGCCGACTATGAAAGAAAGCCATTCTTAGGCGAATAGCGACAGAGTTAGCTGCGCCGTCGATTTGAATGTGGCCTGTTTGTCTCTGCATCACAGCCTAGCATTTTCCACTTAGCTTTCCAAGGAGATCAGGCCTCCACACACATCAAGAGGAGGAATTGTTCAGTTGAGACAGGAATCAGTCGGCGGATTCTCCCCCTTCCCTTCTTCACAGGAGTTTTACCACAGCAACTTTTCTTTCCAGAATTAGAAAGGTCCATCAGATAAGGGGCAATCCTGCATAGCCCATGTGAGGACCAGCTCCAGGATTGAGGGGGCCCAGGCCCAAGTGACCCCTGGTGGGCCCACAGATGGATGGATTAGTATCTTTCCATCAGTTTACGTGTGTTCCTTCATGGGTCCATTCCATTTCTACATCAATCTGTGCTTTAAAAGAAAACACAGAAAAACATGTATTAAAATATTAATTTTATCACAAAATATATGTTCATTTTATCTTTGTGTATGCATTTATAAACATATCTCACCCTAAAGTATGTATGTTTTAATTTACTGTGGTACATTCTTTGTTATATATTGCAAAATTTGGAGACAAGTGTGAAATTGTGGTTTGTCAGACAAACCATCAGCCTGGGTTCAGACAACATTCTAAACCGCATGATGACTTAGCTCCCAAAAATGCAAAACGGCCACAATCTCATTTGCAGAGTTCATACAGAGTTTTGCACGTGTTCATGCTATGCCGTCATTTGGCTTAGGATTGTCTTTATTTTTTAGATGTTCCCAATTCTAAAGTACTGAATATGTTTTGCTTCCCCTTTCAGTTCATATTATCGGTTTTCGTCTGTCTACTTAATTTACTTTATTGTTATAGCATTTGATTCAACTCTTCTGTTTTATTGTAAAATTTACAGCTGTAACAATGGGAACATTAGAAATACATAACATTTTACAACGTGCATGTCGGAGCAGTCAAAGATAGAGTTCTGGAGTACTAGGATTTCAGCGAACTATGGGTAATAGTCAAGTTTTACTCAGAACAGACCCATTGAAATTAATGAACAAAGTCCACTAAGTTAATGAGTTTGCTCTGAGTAAAACTTACTGGAATACCACCCTATACCACAACATTGAATATATACTTTGGGCTGTGTCCAACAATACTCCAAGTCAACCCACTGAAATAAACAGAGATAACCACCTTAGGTCCATTAATTTCAGTGTGTTTACTCCAAGTGGAATTTAGATGGATACAACTCATTGTCTCTAAGTGTACAGGTGGAGTAGAAAAGGATTTTTGGAGATACAAGAATGGCAGCCCTGAATATTTCTTTACTGTAGCTGCCCCTAAGCAGAGTGCTGCAATATTTGCTACGATGCTTGAAGCTGCTTGTGTCACAAAAGCTACAACAGAGTGAAGTCAGGAGAGAAAAATATGATAATGCACCGATGGTTGCAAGACTCTTAAGACGATGCGGATATTCAAAGAAGCTGAGAAAATCCTTTTGGTGTCACTGCTATTTCCTTTGTTTTGCTTTAATGTAGTTATTTATCTGGACTTCAAATGGATTTGCATGCAGACGCGATGGGAAGAAATCTTGCATGAACACAAATCAGACGGATAAACCTTCTGCATGACTTGCTGTACAACAGTATATTTAGTTCTAAAAATGGATTCTTTTGACAAGGGAGCTCTAGCCTGGAGACAAAGGGGTAAGAGTGCACACTTCTGTGAAATATCTGAGCAAAGCAATGATTGGTTGGCTAATTTTGTAAGCTTTCGGAAACGGCACGTGCCAGGGCATCATGTGGATATGGAACTCTGGAATAAACACAGTATCCTAATACAGCAGATGCATGCAGCCTTGTAGCATTGTCAAGATACTCGACAAGATACCAGGAAGTAACAACCCACTAGGAATGTGTCCTGTTCCTTTTTCCTGTCCAAATGAGTGTGATCAGCACAAGACCAGTGTCACAAGGCATCGTCAGAACAAAGAGGGGGACAATGGGCATGTGCAGAGCTGGCCCGCCCACAAGGCAAGGTGAGGCAACCATTTGAGTGGCAGAAGCCTACCAGGCAGTGCCCTGCCCACCCCACCTCCTCCAGAGAAGCTGCAGCGGCACTGGTGAAATCTCGCAAGCGCACAAGATCGCAGAGCGCTCAAGATCTCATGAGATCTTATAGGAAGCCGGCACGGCTGCCAGCGCTTCATGCTGCTGCGCAACGCAGGATGTGAGAATCAGGCCCGCAGCGGGGCTGGACGTCACATGCTCATTTTCCTCAAACAGCGAAATGAGATGTGCTGCCCCCTTGTGAGACGGCCTTGTAGAAGAGTTTGATTGAACTCAAGACTACACAACTGTTAAGCCCAACATAGATCACTAGCCACACAAGGCAGCCTAGCAGTTCCTGGCTGACTGCTAGAGTTATCACGGTTGAGACATCTCTTCCCCAATGTGTTTAGTCTTTACTGGAACTGAAATGAAAATGTGCCAACACTTGAAGCTCACGAACATTTGCCCCTCAAAAGTTGCCCCTCAGATTTTGAATGCACAATTTCAAAGTGCGCATATGATCTGTTTGTTCATTTATTGCTTTAAAAGTGTCAGTGTCTCTTGTTTCTTTTAGCAGAAAAGTATGAAATCCCATAGGCTGCGCACTGTCAGATAGGGTCAAATGTTGATAACTAATGAGCAACACTTCATCTTTCAAATGCCGTTAAATAGGATTACATGTCATCTGTCAATACAGACAAATACTAAATAATATTGCATGTGAACCATGAAAAGGTAAAATATGAAATACTGCTACAGGTTGGCTATTGGATAGGCAGAGAACACAAATGACACAATTTAAAGATATCCCTATAGTTCTGTATAGCCAACATGCAGCTTCTGAAATACCAAATGCAAAATAGTTTGGGTTGTTGTCTTTACCTTAGGGCTCTCCTACACTTTCATTTTCCTTGCCACTTTCCCTGGAGAAAACCCATGGTTTAGCGCTGAATCAGAGCAAATGGCAGTCAGGTTGTCTGCAGATTGCTGTTTGTTCTGATTTAGTCCTAAAGTGTGAGTTTTCCAGGGGAAAGCAGCAGGGCTAAGGCAAAACTACTCAGACCCTTGCAAGTGAAAAAACACTCAAACCTATGATTTTTAGGCATGCGACAAGCGGGCGTGTGGACAAGCCCTACGTCCTACTCAAAGTAGGCTCACAGATATTAATGGACCTAATATTGTCATGCCCATTCGTTTCAGTGGAGCTACTCTGATTAGGGTTAGCACTGGATACAACACTTTTGTATTTATTTTTTCCAAATATTTTAGCCTCTAATAATCAGAGTCATCCATTCAGTTATGTTTGATGCATCCTTCTAGACTCTATTGTGTTGATTTGGTCACTCTTGAAATGAGGCCACATTTTGGCTAGAATTCCAATAAACATCCCATGATCTCAATAGCTTATTAATGTTCAGGTGTCCAACTGTTATATAAGGAGTTGTGTATACAGGAAAGCCAGATGTAGTGCTTTCCTTCTAGGGAGAAACAGGTGCCAGTACTCACCATGAAGTTGTTACAATAAGTGCCAAACTTTTAACCAATAATTATTTTCTGGGGGAAACGGAGCTGGTACTCCATGCCCTTGAGTACCCCCAGCACTGGTCAGGTTATTCACAAGATCTCCAGAACATTTGCATCATTTTCCATCTCCAACTTAGGGCTGGATAATATTAACACCAGAATATCATAACTTTGAAACAGTTCTGTTTTAAGTTAACACTAACATTGGGGTAGCCAACACAGTTTCTTCCAGATGCTGTTGGACTCCAACTCCCATCAGCCCCAGCCATCATGACCAGTGCTCAGGGATGATGGGAATTGTCCAACATCTGGGGGTAACCACATCAGCGATCCCTGTGCTAATGGATCTAATAGGTGGCTTATCCACGAAACAGCCCAAGTTTCATCCTCTATAATACTGTATCTTATTCCAAATGAATATTCCTTTTCCTCTTCCCCCTCCCTAGTTAACTTGTTATAGGCTCTTGAGTCTCACTGAGCAAGAATTACTATAGTGCTATCCTTCAATAAATCTCATGCTGATTCCAAATGTCTGTCCATCTCAGTAAGTTGTTGGGTAATCTGTTGTTTTAAATTCTCATTTTTCTTAAGATGTTATTGTAGCTGTAGATACTCAAACCACAGTAGGCTATATTTGGGGATTTTCTGTTGTAATGATGCCAAGCGCAATATAGAGTCATGGTCATACAATTTTGCAGCCCTGGCATTGGTCCATGGTGAGAATACTCCCCTTTATTATTCTTATTACATGATGTAAAGCTAGAAAGCCAAGCCAAGGGAGAAATCCCTGAGGAACGAGGCTTGTCCTATCTGTCTCATAAAATGTGGGAAATTGCAGGGAAACATAACTCTGCATGAGTGCTAGTTAGTGCATGAAGGGGTTAAGACCTGAGAGTTGTGTTCCTAGACTCAGTTAGGTCACGCCCCCTCACCTCTTTTGATGGGGATTACTTTTTAAAAAAAAATAGATTGACAATTCATATATGATCTAGTTGAGATTCTGCAATGCAAGAATCTCAACTAGTTCATACAGTTGTACCTCTGGTTGCAAACGGGATCCATTCCGGAGCCCCATTTGCAACCTGAGTAGAACGCAACCTGCATCTGCATGTGCGGGGGTCACAATTTGCCGTTTCTGCGCATGCGCATGATGTCATTGTCTGTGCATGCGCGAGTGATGAAACCCGGAAGTAACCCTTTCCGGTGCTTCCGGGTCGCCACGGGACGCAACCTGAAAAGATTTAACTTGAAGTATCTTTAACCTGAGGTATGACTGTACATGACAGGTGACCATCCAACCTCTGCTTAAAAACTTCTCTGAAGGTTTCCACCACCTTCTGAGGGAGTCTGTTCCATTGCCAAACTGCTCTTATTGTCAGAATGTCCTTCCTGGTGTTTAGATGGGATCTCCTTCCTTGACCCATCGACTGCAGGAGAGTTGCATTTTTTAAAACACTGAAAGGTGAACATTTTCTGTACGCATTGTCGGCAGGGGCAATATGATGTATTGATGCTGTGAACAGATTGTGTGTCCCCCTCCCTCCCTCTCCATTTCCTATAGCAAGATAATTTAAGTAAAAGAAATGCCGGCACAATTTAGAACTGCCTTGTGCATTAACTCTGAAAGCTGTTCTGGGGAAAACATGAACTTGAATGCCTCATTCGACATTAAAAATTTACAAGCAGCATAAGATGTATTGGCTCCAGAAGTTTCCACCATTTGGTGGGTAACAGAGAGGTAGGTGACGTTATATGCAGCTTGGTCGTTCTCAGTGCTCACAATAACTTCTTTTCTTCGTAAGGTATCTCAAGCACAGTAGTGATATGCCACAGGGGGCAGGAAAAATCGATCACCAAGAAATCTCAAAGCCAGATGGGCAGCATAGAAATAAATTATTATTATTATTATTATTATTATTATTATTATTATTATTATTTACAAAACAGTTTGCTGAGAAATGAGGGGGAACTATGGATGGGATTCAGTGTTGTGCTCTTCCAATTGGTCTGTCTGCTCGAGCATCATACAAACTCCAGAATTTTACCTAGACTGCAGAAACAAACAAACACTCACTTCACAGACACATCCGTTGTTTCCTTAGGAAAAATATCCACACGATATTTAGACAGAATCATAGAGTTGTAGTGTTGGAAGGGATCCCAAGGGTCATCTAGTCCAACCCCCCCTGCAGTGCAGGAACCTAAAGCATCCATAACTGATAGCCATCCAACCTCTGCTTTAAAACCTCCAAGGAAGGAGAGGCCACCACCTCCTGAGGGAAGACTGTTCTGCTGTCAAACAGCTCTTACTGTCAGAATGTTCTTCCTGACGCCATGTCACATCTTTGTCTGCAAAGTTGCTTAAATAATACAGAAGGAGTCCAAAGAGAAAAGTATCCTTAATTACACTTTGCTGAGGAAACTGAATAAAAACAGGGTATAATCTAAGGGAAAAATAACAGAGCGTTTGCCTTGTGCATAGCAGGGAGAAATTCAACAAAACATACAGTGGTACCTCGGGTTTCATACGCTTCAGGTTACAGACTCCACTAACCCAGAAATATTACCTCGGGTTAAGAACTTTGCTTCAGGATGAGAACAGAAATCGTGCAGCGGCGGCACAGCAGCAGAAGGGGGCCCCATTAGCTAAAGTGGTTCTTCAGGTTAAGAACAGTTTCAGGTTAAGAACAGACCTCCAGAACAAATTACGTTCTTAACCCGAGGTAAAGGTAAAGGGACCCCTGACCATCCAGTCGTGACCGACTCTGGGGTTGCGGCACTCATCTCGCTTTATTGGCCAAGGAAGCCGGCGTACAGGTTCCGGGTCATGTGGCCAGCATGACTAAGCCGCTTCTGGTGAACCAGAGCAGCGTATGGAAACATTGTTTACCTTCCCGCCGGAGTGGTACCTATTTATCTACTTGCACTTTGACGTGCTTTTGAACTGCTAGGTTGGCAGGAGCAGGGACCAAGGAACGGGAGCTCACCCCATCGTGGGGATTCGAACCACCGACCTTCTGATTGGCAAGTCCTAGGCTCTGTGGTTTAACCCACAGCACCACCCGTGTCCTGTATAGAGGGGGGGGAAACACTCAGAACTATGCAGCCAATCAGGGCACGTGCTACCTCAGCAAACATGCCACTCTGCCTGGTTGCTAAGCAATACGCACACCTGTTTATCTGTGGGCTAGTTTAATACTCTTATGATGTCTTACGTTACTCATAAGGCATTCTGGGAACTGTAGTTGCTGGAAAGTGTCTCTCCACAGCTTCTCACCAATTGTACTTCTAGGGAGACTTTTCCTCCAACCTGGCAGGGCTTTGTGGAGCAGTGGAGTCACTGCCACAAACACAGCCCTACTGCTCATAGCGGCTGGGGCAGCAGGAGATTGTGGGCAGACAAGTTGCTGCACCAGCCTGGAAACAGCATAGCAATTGGGCCAGACCTGGGCTGATGCTATCATGTGACAGCAGCAGGGCCATTTCAAGGTCCAAGGGATCCAGGTCTGTCTCAGCCCCACTCCCATGAAGCTCCGTTTTGAGGCTGGCAGGTCATTCTGCCCATCCACACATTCAGCTGAGAAGTTTCACACCAGTGGAACATTGCTGTGTCAATCCACAGGCAGAAGCTCTTGGGAGGCCTATGGAAGAGCTGTCAGGGCTTGGTAGAGGGACACCTCTGCCCAATCCACACACACTCCACACTAGCAAAGGGAATTTGAATTGCTGTAGACCCAACCCAATGAAAACTTTCCAGTTCCTACTAAAGTAAGCATTGTGAGTATTGCTTTTTCCCCCTCTCCAAATCTTTTGTTAGAAAAAATTCATATGGGGAGACCAATGTCTTCTCCTTTAGTTCAGAGAGACTCCCCCACTTCCTTTGTGGTTTTCCTTAATTTACAGTAAAAGCCATCCAACCTGAAAATAAGTTTCCGTCTTTAAATATAAAGGGAATTACAGTTAACCAAACCTGTAATTGAATCATAAGCCAACATTCACTTTGGCTTGAGAGCTCAATAAAAACAAGAAAGATGGCAAAACCAACCTTCATTTTAACTCTTTGCTGTTTTGCAATCTAGGCCATATCTTTATTTCCCATTCTAGAAATACCTACACGTTGTACCACTTAGTTGAGAAGTTATAAGGATAGTTGAGCTAAGTTATTTATTTTCTCCAATTTTGGTAGAGCTGTGGGAGAGAGGAAGATTATCTGGAAACACAGAATGAAACCTTCTATTCAGTTATAATGATTATCTATTATCCCATGACTTATGTAAAGCAGATTAAGGAAACCTTAAAATCAATGCTATTTTTAATGAACCACCAATTTCTTTTTGGGAGAGCTGTCATATTTCTTTTTAAAACAAAAACAAAGCAGAATTCTAAAGAGATTCCAGCTCTTCCCAATTCTATTTCACAGTAACAATTAACAATACTGTGTTGCCTTTATGTTATTTTATTTCAAATATTTATATACCACTTAATATCAAAACAGTCTCTATGCAGTTTACAAAAAATACAAAAATAATTTGTTTACTTATTTATTTTATGTAACAAAATTTATCTACCACTTGATTGTAATAAAGCCTCAAAGAATATAAAGCAAACGATAACACCATAAGTATATATAATCTAAAACACAGTATATCTAATCTGCATTATTATACAATAGTATCTTAGAAAGTCTTTGTTTATGAACTATAATGAATGGGTTTTTTCCATGAATGAGGAAAGTGTAGTTCTACTGAATGATTTAGAAATGTCTAATCTATTTCTGAAATGTCCTTAGATTGGTGAGGATCTTTTCAAAACAAATGTTTCTCCTTAGTTATGCCTAGGATATGTCTGAGGTTAAAACAAAAATAAAACAAAAATGAAGATGTAGCTACCACTGCAAAAAGCCTCCTTCGCATTATGTCCCATCTAGTGGCTGAGATCCAGTGTGGCTTCTTATTAAGTACTGGCAATTAGTAATGCACCTACCCATAAATGCTAATCAATATATTGTTTCCTGAGAAACAGGAGCATACGTGAGGTCTACAATGTGCAACTACTAATGGATTCTCTATCAAATATTTACCTTAAATTGTTTCGCTTCGTTTCAGTGAGAGCAACCCCCTACTGTACTGATATTAGTAACAGTAAAACCGGAGATTGGCTGCTGAACTTTAATGGGGAGAGCATCCAGATATAATTACAATGAGCAGGGGAAAGGCAATGTTGCTTTCACAATAGCATATGATCCGCAATATATGAACATCTGAGAGATGGCCAGATCAACAGAGCAATCCTATGGTGGCAGGGAGAATCCATGGACGAGCAACTGCTGTATCCAATGCCCTTCTAGTTTGCTGTGGCCACAGCAGAAAGTGGCGGGGGATGGACCATGCATCTGTTTTGCATGCAAAAGGTTATTGGTTCAATTTCCAGGTAATGGGAGGAACCCTGGAGAGCAGTTGTCAGTCAGCATAGAGATTACTGACACAGATGGAGCAGTGGCTCTGACTCAGTACAACACAGCTTCTTAATTTCCCCTCCCTTCGACTCTTAGAGAGAATTTACTGTGGCAGCTACTAGCTGTGGTTGGGACACGGGTGGCGCTGTGGTCTAAACCACTGAGCGTCTTGGGCTTGCCGATTGGAAGGTTGGCAGTTCGAATCCCTGCAACGGAGTGAGCTCCAATGCTCTGTCCCAGCTCCTGCCAACCTAGCAGTCTGAAAGCACACCAGTGCAAGTAGATAAATAGGTACCACTGCGGCGGGAAGGTAAATGGTGTTACTGTGTGCCCTGGCTTCCGTCACAGTGTCCCGTTGCACCAGAAACTGTTTAGTAATGCTGGCTGCATGAGCCAGAAATTTGTCTGTGGACAAATGCCGGCTCCCTTGGCCTGAAAGTGAGATGAGCGCCGCAACCCCATAGTTGCCTTTGACTGGACTTAACCGTCCAGGGGTCCTTTACCTTTATCTTTTACCTGTTTAGGGGTGTGTGATGTCAGGGAAGCAAGGATGCCATTCCTGGTTTCACTGCTGGTGGAGGACCTTGGCAAAAAAGCAGCTGAGCGAGGTTTCTAACCACAAGTGGTGTGGGAAGTTGACAGCCCCTCAGCCACCATCCGAGAGAACACAAGATTTCTCTCTTATGCTGGGTAATCACTAGAGATTTTAAAAGTTTCAAGCATTTTCATTTCAAGGGAAGCTCTAAACAACAGCTCAGAAATTGCACGCATGGAACATGGCTGGTAGAGAACACAGCATAGAGAAAACTCTGGGGTGGGTGGAAGATGGACGATGAGTAGAGTTGATGCAACAGCATATGCGACTGAAAGGAAGGCAAATGAACTGGCTGAGGTAAAGGGGGTTTTTGTTTTTGTTTTGGGAGAGATCTTGAAAGTGGAGAAGAGGGCAACCTGACTGTTCCAAAATATGGAATATAATTATAGGAAAACATAAAATTAAGAATTATCTAGGATAGTGTTGCTGTTATCCCAGTTTTACAGGTGTACATGCAGGGCTTTTTTTCAGGGGGAACTCAGAGGTAGTCATTTTTGGCACCTCTCAGGTGGATGCCATTGCCATTCTAAGAGAACGAGGGAAGTGTTAATGGTGAGTTCCGGCACCCTTTTTTCTAGAAAAAAGCATGTTTGTGTGAGGGGCTTAGGCCAAGAGGCCTATGCAGGCATTTCAGTTATTGTTTTCTACTGCTCTTAACGGTTGTGAGTTATATTTTTATATTATTATTAAATATTAAATTTATATATCACCCTCCAGCACGGGACAACAGGGGAGTTTACAACATAAAAAGCAAAATACATAATATAATAATAGTAAAAGGGGAAAGAAGACAATACCCCTCAACACAGTTTAAAAGGCCGTAGATTGATTAGCAGCCGAAGGCCTGGTTGAAAAGGAATGTTTTCGCCTGGTGCTGAAAAATATAAAACGAAGGCACCAAGCAAGCTTCCCTGGGGAGAACAATCCACAAATTGGGAGCCACCACAGAGAAGACCCGCTCTTCTGTTGCCACCCTCCGGACCATTTTCCTAATGTAAGCTATATTCACTAATATATGCATTTCTATGCACACTTTACCCTGGTGTGTGCATTTTTGTACACATTAGTTGATTAGAGAACCGCATTGCAAAATTCAGAGAAATGTAGATTTCAAAGGATGACTGAGTTTCTATTTGCGTATTGTTTCTGAAAGTGTGCATTAGCTACGTTTGTCTTTAAATGCAAATTGAGTAAGTTTTCTCCCTCATCCCTAGGGAGAGAATGGTTTCCTTCTTCCCCTCCTCTCTTTTGCTATGACATGCTTGGGAACAGCTCAGTGGTGCGTGAGGAAGGAGGGAAACCACAGAAGATATAGCACTCCTGGAGGTATACTTGTCTCAAGGGCCGCTGCAATTTGATTTGAGCTGCAGAAGAATTCAAGTGCTTTAAGAGCTCGCCTCTCATTTGAGGTGGCCATTTTACGAGCCCCCAGAGTCCTTTTTCTGCTCCTGGCTTTGGAGAACGTTAGCAGCATTCCTGTTCTCTCTCCTCCACAATGCTCTGTAGCCCTCGTCCTTTAAAATAAATGAGAGTTCAATAGGATACTGCATTTTAGCTGCATCTTCACAAGTCGGCACATGTGACTGGATGTTCCCAGCACTTTAACTGGTTTATTGCATACTTTTGATCAAGAAATCGCACATTGTCACAACTTTGGTAAATATTTCTTCCCAAGGCTATAGCGCAAAAGAAGAAGAGCTCTAGACTCAGACATGTTTCTCTGGTTGGAAAAGCACCCACTTGTAGGTATATTATTAGCACATCACATTAAAGATAGGATTAGGCAAACGCAACGTCCTTAGGCTCAATTTGGGAGAGTGTGATTGATTTTCTCGCACTCTTTGGTTCATTGAAAGAGGGATGCTGAATATATATGGCATGAGGGTTTTTTGTGGTAACAACACTTTGCAAAGATTTATGGTGAACTAGAGCAAAATGCCCATAAAACATTTCAGGCTGCCAAGGAATTAATAAAGTACTTACTTTCAGGAAATCAGGGTTGCTCTTTTAGATCTCAGCAGGGAGGTAGCAAAGAGAGAACAAATGAGAACCACCAGGGTCCAAAGACAGTGGTAAAGAACCTTTGGGTCTTCAGGTGTTTTTTTGGACTCCATCTCCCATCAGCCCAAGCAGACGTGGCCAATGGTCAGGGATGGTGGGAGTTGTGGTTTTTTGTGTGTTTATACTGCATTGTGCACCACTTTGATACTCTCATGTCAAACAGCATATGTTAAATAAATGAATACAATAATCCAGCAACATCTGGAGGGTCACATGTTCCCCACCGCTGTCTTAGGGGCTTTCTCTTGGAGGCATTGAAGGCTGCAAACAGAAGTAATGTCGTTTAAGAGCATTTCTTGCAATTTCATTCTTTTTATAACACAATAATAGTCTTTAAAAAACAACAACCCTGCATGAGATGGGACTAAGGTAATATTTAAAATATCCCCACCCATGTGGACTTCCTTGGTCAACTGGCAGCAACCTACCCTGCATTTCGTCTCTGGCAGAAACAAGTGTTGAATTACCACTTGTTGAGAGGTACACATGCTACTGGCTCATTTCCAATCTGCATAGTACAGGTGATGACATTCCTGTTCCTTCGGAACTTTAGGCATTGTGGTTTAGCTTTTCTGCTTCTTAAAATATTTAGCAGACTAGCACTGAGCCAAATTTGCCTTTGGATCCAAAAGCTGCCATTTTCATGGGGGGTGTGGGGAAGGACAGCCCACGTCTCACTCTTGCACACACCCACACACACTGTAAGATGACATCTACGTGTTGCTTGTTTTAATGCCTACTGTTTTAACAGTCATGGGTTCCCCACAGGGCCGGATTTAGGTTTGATAAGGCCCTAAGCTACTGAAGGTAATGGGGCCCTTTATATAGCAGGCAGGGCCCGTTACTTACATCATAGGAGCCTACACAACACAAAACACTGTTGCTGTATGTAGGTTTTATTTTATTTGTTTTATCTTATATTTTGGAAATGTACATCCAGGGTTTTTTTCTTTAAGTTTTTTTTGGGGGGAGCCAAGAGAGTGGGGCCCTAAGCTATAGCTTGTTTACCTTATATGTAAATCTAACACTGATTCCCCCAAAGAATCCTGGGAACTGTGGTTTGTTAAGTGCTAAGAGTAGCTAGGTGACCCCTATTTCCCTCAAAGAGCTTCAATTTGCAGAGTTCTCTGGAAAGAGGGATTGCTTGTTTAAGCACTCTGTGAATGTGAGGGGACTGGGGTTACCAAACAAGTCTCAGG
Source organism: Podarcis filfolensis (assembly GCF_964270895.1). Classification (NCBI taxonomy): domain Eukaryota; kingdom Metazoa; phylum Chordata; class Lepidosauria; order Squamata; family Lacertidae; genus Podarcis; species Podarcis filfolensis. The sequence continues at coordinate 19,870,191 of NC_139609.1, forward strand.
ACCCTCAGCCCTGGAGGAAGCTACCTGACTATTCAAAGTAGTATAAAGAGTGCTTTCAATTTACAGTGTGGATGTGGCCTTTGACAGCAGCAGCATCGGAGCGAAGCAGGAGATGTCATCCCACCAAAGAAAATGTTTTGTGCCCTGACCCATTGGGTGTGTTCCTGTTATTTTTATGGTATTGTTCATTTGTTTGTTTCTTCGTTTATTCATTCCTAACTATTGTTTTATGTATACAGGCAACCCCCCATTCAGCCACATTCAATATGTGTGCTAGTACACACACATGCATCACACCGAACCTGGAAGTGACCCAAAAATGTCACCAAAAGGGAACAGGGTAGGACAGGATGGGATGGGGGCAGAATGGGGGTGTTTGCAGGTTTTTCCAATGGTGTTTCAAATATACATGCACGTGGTGCCTCGGAAGGGGGGTTGCCTGTATATACGTCTGCAATGTTCCTACTGTGGGAAGGGAAGGAAGGGCAAGTCTGAATCCAGCCCCTCTTGTCTGTTTGCATTTAATATCTCATACTTCACTGCAAACAGTCTCAAAAGAGGTCACAGAATTATGTTAATTAATCAATCCATGAAAACTCCTTAGACTTATCAAGTAAGTCTGCAGTCCTAATGCAATTCACCTGCGAATAGGCTCCATTGAACTCAATAGGAATACAATGTTAGATTTATTTAACCAGGCAGTAGTAGCCCTAATAATTTGGAAACTGAATAGACACTGTTCATTAACTATTGGTTTAGATTTACTGGCTATCAAGAAACACGTCTCATTTTCTTTAGGCTTCCTTTCAGTGTTGAGGTGGTTGTTGACTATCACGTTTAGTTGTGAAGAGATTTTCCAGGAAAGAAAAGAAATATTGTACTATAGCTATACAGGCTGATGTGAATGGTTTCCTCTTGCGCTGGGCCGTCTCCTTCCTCTTTCTGAGTGAATGGCTCATAGGATTATTCTGTGATCCAGACATTGTCAAGGGTTGGCATTGAAATGCTAATGATGTGAGACATTTTAGGACCCAAATTGCCCTCTCCAAATCTTTCATGCCAGCCCCTGTCAGCGTCCAAGGCCATTATCAAGAGGAATAACATTGACGCTACTGTAAATAATGGCGCATTAAAGACCCCCATTGTTTGGCTTTATCCAAAAAGGAACATCCCCAAATGTCAAATGGTGCAGTAGTGGTCTTAAAGAAAAGGACATTTCCTTTTAAAAAGGGGCTGCCATTTTAAATAAGCGACTGTTCAGAAGCACCCTTTTTTAGAGAAGAAGAAGGGAAAAAACCTGCAGACCTCTGCTTCCTTAAGAGCTTGATTTATTTGCATTTGGTAAGTCAGAGGCATTCTCTGAGCACCGTATGGTAGGAAAACAGGTTATAAATTTAAGTGTAAGCTGCTAAATATAAATTCTGTTGGCTAGTCCCATAAGAGGAAAGGTTTGTTAGCCTTCTCACTAAAATGTTGGGGTAGCCTTTTTACTCAGACCCATTGAGAGGAATGAACTTGATTAAGTTAGGTCCCTTAATTTCAGTGGGTCTACTCTGAGTAAAATTTAATTGACTTACATCCAGCTTCTCCACATGCAAGAGGTGATGTGTGTGCGTGTGTGTTTACCTTCTTCAGTCTGAAGTGGTGCAGGTGAAGAAAGTGAGCACTCTGTGCTTCTCCAGCATCAGCCCATATGAAAGAGGAGCTTACCAAAGCTATTTCTCACATGCATAAAGAAATCCAACATTCCTTATTCTGAAATCCATTTACGTCTTGCTTCAAATTGCTCTTCAACGTACCCTCTTCAAAGTGATCATGTTTCATATTGTAAGAAACATATTCTCTTTTACTTTGGAAGAATACAAAGGGAACCTTAGAAAACAAGTGCTATTACTTCTTTTTTTCCCCCTCATTTGACATTTCCAATACTGTCTGGAGTGAGGATTCCAATGAAAGTGAAACAGTATAATGCATCACTTACCAATAGAATCTTTGACATATTCATTTTACGCCGTATTCTCATTCTCCTGTTCCTCAACAAAAAGACAAAACAACACAGTCCCGAGTGTGCATAGAAATGCTGAATTTCTGTCTTTCTTTACCTTTGTCTTTCCATTGTGTTTCCATGTGTTGAAATGTAGATCACAAACTCCTTTTGACAGGGAGTAGCGTTATCAACAACACCATCACCATCTTATCCTGTAAAGAACCCTCTTTGTTGATGATACTGTATAATTATATCAGTTTAATAATAATATTAAGGGACGCGGGTGGCGCTGTGGGTTAAACCACAGAGCTAGGACTTGCCGATCAGAAGGTCGGCGGTTCGAATCCCCGCAATGGGGTGAGCTCCTGTTGCTTGGTCCCTGGTCCTGCCCACCTAGCAGTTCAAAAGCACGTCAAAGTGCAAGTAGATAAATAGGTACCACTCCGGCGGGAAGGTAAACGATGTTTCCATGCGCTGCTCTGGTTCACCAGAAGCGGCTTAGTCATGCTGGCCACATGACCCGGAACCTGTACGCCGGCTCCCTCGGCCAAGAAAGCGAGATGAGCGCCGCAACCCCAGAGTCGGTCATGACTGTACCTAATGGTCAGGGGTCCCTTTACCTAATAATAATATTGTAGACTGAACTAACTCCCCAGGGTAATCCTGTTGTCCCCCCACCCCTCCATAAACAAAACAGAATTAAGACCTTGTAAGTTTTGGGATTTGCAGCAGTGCTTTAGTTCCTTGCAACAGAAGTAGTAGGATCAGACCTAGAACAGCCCCTCCAAGCGTCCCAATTTTTTTATCAGAGAAATGTTGGATGGTATAGAGTTATGCAACCCCTGAGCCAAGGAGATAAGTAACTATACAACCTTTAGAAGACGTCTGAAGGCATCCCTGTATAGGGGAGTTTTTAATGTTTAAGGTTTTTATTATGTTTTTATATATGTTGGAAGCCACCCAGAGTGGCTGAGGCAATCCAGTCAGATGGATGGGGTAATAATAATAATAATAATAATAATAATAATAATAATAATGAATGGGATGTCCCTATTTTCATCAAAGAAATGTTGGAGGGCATGCATAAATATTATAAGCCTTCCTTCTCGATGAGAAGATTCATTTGTGAAAAGAGTATTTCTTTTTCTCCATCCTAATTTTGGTATTTGTGGGAGATCCACTCTTGGACCCAAACAAGTATTTCAGAACGTCCTGGGTAGTTCATCCCAGGTAATCAGTAGCTATGGCTGTTTATAGCCATCATTGCTTTATTTTACTCCACTGTCGGAGGCAACGTGTCTCTGAAAACCAATCTGTAAGTACAAGTTGTCAGGTCCTGTTGGTGGACTTCTCATATGTTTCTGACTGGTCACTGTGAAATGAGGATCCTAGACTAGGTAGGCCTTGGGCCACCTGATACAGCGGGGCTATTCTTATGTTTTATATTTTACGGCTTATACTGTTCTGCATAAGAAGATAAGGGGGAATTCTAGAAGGAAAAACACAAGTGTGTTCCTGGCTATATGAAGATATGTAAGAAAACATTGCAGTCAATGTTTGTTTTAAAAAAATTATTCTGCATCCATAGTCTGACTAAAACACAGATACAGTGAATTTTACTAACAGCATCATTGAACATCATCCCTCTGACATCCTACTGTTTTTGGAAGAATAATGGATGGGAATCAGTTTTCTGTGACTTGGGTTATCATAGCTGGTTGGTTGTCTCAGAGCAAAGGCTGATGGGTGGTATCTAGAATTCAACCCATCTGTTCTTCTGACCTGTGAGGAAAACGTAACAGAGGCAAGCTGAATCGTTATGCTCTTACACTTCCGTTTTAGGGTTTACTCAGAAAAAGCTAGAAAGGACAAAGAATGTGGACAGTAAAATCTATATAGCTTCTGCTGCCTCTTGCTTTTTCTTTTGTTTCTTTTGAGATTTATTGTAATTTTAATGAGACTGTGTTGTATTTCATATATTGTTAATGCTTTAATTTGAATATTTATGTATTCTCCACCCTGGGACCTTCAGGTGAAGAGCAGAAGAAAGATCTGAGGGTTAAGGGTTTGAGGTTTCCTTCTTTGACAAAAAAAAACCTCCAACTGTTGAGGACTGTTTTTTCTGTCCCATTTTTCTTTTCTTAAAAGCCCATGAAATGTTCTTCAGCCATTTTAGATCACGGGGATTTGATACACAAATAGCTCCCCTTGCCTTGGCTGGCATTTGGTTCAAGCCCCAGGCTTGATGAATTCCTTGGAGAGCTGCGGGGTCTACGCCATCAGCCCATGCAAAATTAAAATAAGTAGTGGCATTTCAGATGTGAATCTTTGGTATAACATGCTGGAAAGTCTGTCGGGCTGGTTACAGAAAGCCCTACAATTATGTACAGGCTTAGGAGGCAGCACTGTTTCATCTTCTGGGTTACAGAAGTGTGCACTTGATGGGTGATTCTAGCACATATATATATATATAAAGCCCACTTGCCTACAAACCGTTGGAACTCTGCTAATAGCAGAGAAAGTTTGCTCAGAACTCAGTAATCTATTGTGGGTAAAGGGACCCCTGACCATTAGGTCCAGTCGTGACCGACTCTGGGGTTGCGGCACTCATCTCGCTTTATTGGCCAAGGGAGCCGGCGTACAGCTTCCAGGTCATGTGGCCAGCATGACTAAGCCGCTTCTGGCAAACCAGAACGGCGCACGGAAACGCCGTTTACCTTCCCGCTGGAGTGGTACCTATTTTGTACCTGGTACTTGCACTTTGACGTGCTTTCGAACTGCTAGGTTGGCAGGAGCAGGGACCGAGCAACGGGAGCTCACCCCGTCACAGGGATTTAAACCGCCAACCTTCTGATCGGCAAGTCCTAGGCTCTGTGGTTTAACCCACAGCGCCACCCGCGTCCTTATTGTGGGTATAACTACTGTAAAAATGTGGCCTCTCTATTTTGGGTTAGATTTCATATTCAATACAGCAGTGCACAGCTTTGGAGCAGAGGTCCAACTCAGCAAAATGAGTGCTGGGGAAAGGGGAATTCAGCAGTGCTGACTTTTAATGTTTTGAAATCAGTAAGTAAAGCAATGCATATTGCCACCTAAAGAGCCACTCCTCTCAACATGTAGAGTCCAAAGTCTAAAATTGTCCAACCAGAGTAAGAAGCCTACCTAGGCTCCCTTGCACTCTTGGCAAGGAGCTGGATTGGTGCCTCTGTTGCTGGGAGAGACCACAGACCAGAAACTCTAAAAGTTTTGTCAGCTTTCACGCGCTGCCATTGGCTTTCTCTGTGGCCATTGGGGTCGGGTCTGTTACGAAAAGGAGCAATGCTGCTGAGTGCTCCAGGTGGCTGGAAAGCCAAACAGGATGTTGATGTTTTGGGACTGTACCGTGGGAACAAGGGACAGTCTATTATGTGCACTGAGCACCGGATGTTAGCTCAGAGTGTCACATGACCCTGTACTGGAAGTACATGGGTGGAGTAATTCTCTCTCTGGCTGCTGATATCAGAGGGTACAGACATGTTTTCTCTGTACTGCTGGAACGACAGAAATAAAGACATGTAGATATATTTCTGTCTGTCTCTTTCCCCTCCCTGGGAGAGGAGGGGGAGGAATGGTGTGTTCTTCTTTCACGTTGGGAAGAATCGCCGATTGGAGACCTCCCTTGATCCTGCCGGGAGTCGCAGACAGGAGGTCACAAGGATTCAAGCCGGGCACCTGGAGGGTGGCCAAATTCCTCTGAATATATGGCTTGATATGGTAGCAGACGCTGCTGGTTATCTGATCCATGGGAATCAGCATGAGAGGTGAGAGGTTGATGGATCGTGTGCCATCCTCTGCACCAAGGAAAGAAGATAACGTCTGCATTGCAGCCAGAAGCTGAACAGACGGAAGGACACCAAGAGGGGGTGTTTTCAAGGCAACGGAGCCCCAAAAAGGTATGCTGAATATCGGGCTAAAAGTGTGAATGCAGATTGATTTATTCTCTGGTTCACGAGAGAGCTGCGTTTGGAAAAACAGCTCTGAGAGCCTAGCCTTGCATACCAGGCATATTTGCGGTGAGATAACGAAGAGGTATGCACAGTTGCTAAGCAACGACAGTCGGACAGTGGAAAACTACTGACACCTGGGGCTGGCTCAGTCAGAGCCGGGAAAGCGAAAGTTTGTTTTGACTTTGAGACAGCTTGGAGATTGCCTGCCTGAGAGAGAGGCAGAAAGACAGCTCAAAAGGAGCTTTTGGGATTTTACTAGCTCGAGAGTGGAGAGCTGAGGCTTGGATTCGAAATGGATGCCAAGGACAGGGGGAGGGAAGAACGGAGTTCTAATTCCCCCACTGATGTAGCTACTGGAGAGGATGCTGTAGCTTTGAACGTTGTCCGATGCTACAATTGCGGACAGGCTGGGCATCTTCAGCGGAACTGCAAGAAGCCACGCCAGCCGAAAGGAGCGAAGGGCCGCTCAGCAAAGCCTGAGGCGTCAGGCAAAGGTCATACCAAGCCTATGGTGGAACCTGCAAGGGCTTTGATGGCGAAAGGAACCACGCCAGATGTTGGGAACGTGTTTATTATCGACACTGCAGCGACGGTTCATATGTCCCCACACAGAGGACTCTTTTCATCGTTTAAGAAGCAAAGCTTCGCTGTGACACAGGCCAACGGTCAGGAGCTGGAAGCGACCGGAAAAGGGACTGTCTATCTTAAGAGTCTGAACTTGACAATAAACAATGTTTACTTGGTTCCTGAACTGAAGTTCAATCTGCTGAGTGTTTCGCAGATTGCAAAGAAAGGACTGAAACTGTCCTATGATGATAAGAGCTGCAAGATCTTCAAAGATGGAGAGTTATATCTTTCTGCCAGACAGAAAGGTGGACTGTATTTGTTGGACTTTGAGCAAAGTGATTACATGGAATGTAATTCTGAGTCTAACTTGATTTCTCTTGCAGGTGTGACCAAAACGAGCACCAAGAAGGTGGCCAGGGTCGACAGAGCGTTTCAGCGGGTGTATGCTGATGTGATTGGTCCTCTAGAACCATCTAGAGGCAATGCAAGATTTTATCTTGTGTGTGTGGATCATTTCTCTAACTTTGTCTGGGTTTATGTGTTAAAGAAGCCACAGGAAGCCTTGGAAAGGTTTCAGGAGTTTTGTGACAAGGTTAAAGACATGCATGATGCTAACATTGATTGTCTTTTGACAGATGAGAAGCAGATTTTTCTTTTACAGGATTTCCAGAGGTTCCTGCAGAAGAAGGGGATTAGACACAAGGTTGCTGTTTCAGCGGAAGCGTGGAACAGGGGTGTCTGTGTAAAAGTGAACAGAGAATTGCAAAAGGGGATGAATGCGCAATTGCTTAGTTCACATCTGCCACATGAGTTCTGGGCGGAGTCACTCATGTCGTTTTGTCATGCGTGGGTGAGAAAGGTTTCAAAAGAGTTGGGAAGTTCTCCTTTTGAGAAACTGTTCCAGAGAAAACCTTCTGTTGCCCATTTCAGGGTTTTTGGGTCTCATGTGAGGACAGAAGCTCCAGGTGGAGTAAAGAATGCCAGAGGCATTTTTGTGGGATATGAAAAGGGTCTCTACAGAGTAATTTTGTCTGAATCTGGTCAGGTGATTCTCACAAAATGTCTAGAGAGTGCTCCTGAAAAGGAGAGAGTGATAGCACACACATTTCCCACAGAGGACGATTCAGATGATGATGATGATTTCACAGAGTACAGTGGTACTGAGAGTGACAGTGATAGCTCAGAGAGCTCAGTTGTCACAGTCATTGAGAGGAAATCTCACACAATGGATAGACCTTCACAGGTGAAGGATGAACCACTGTTTTGCTAGTGGAACTGGTTCTCCAAAGAGTCCTGAGACTGGACCAGTGAGCAGAGAGGATCAGCACCTCATACGCAGGTCTGAGAGAGTTACAAAGGGTCAACCACCTAAGAGGTACTCAAAAGAGTTTGCTAACTTAGCTGTTGCATGTGTTGCTGTTGTAAACAACCGAGGACAGGTTGGAGCTGTGTCTAAGTCAGAGACAAAGACACAACAGAGAGTTGCTAGCCAAGGTAATGCAGATGCTCTCATTCCTTGGAAGCCAGACAACCAGAGAGGTACACTGGGGAAACCAGTGGCGGGTAGTTCCAAGGGTGGAACTGAAACAACAGGGGAGTGTTATGTGTATAACAACTGTTTGTTTTCTTCTCTGGATCACGCTTTGCTTGCCGCAACATGCATTGATTCTTTTGGGGGAGGTTGTTACGAAAAAGGAGCAATGCTGCTGAGTGCTCCAGATGGCTGGAAAGCCAAACAGGATGTTGATGTTTTGGGACTGTACCGTGGGAACCAGGGACAGTCTATTATGTGCTCTGAGCACCGGATGTTAGCTCAGAGTGTCACATGACCCTGTACTGGAAGTACATGGGTGGAGTTATTCTCTCTCTGGCTGCTGATGTGAGAGGGTGCAGACATGATTTCTCTGCACTACTGGAAAGACAGAAATAAAGACATGTAAAGATATTTCTGTCTGTCTCTTTCCCCTCCCTGGGAGAGGAGGGGGAGGAATGGTGTGTTCTTCTTTCACGTTGGGAAGAATCGCCGATTGGAGACCTCCCTTGATCCTGCCGGGAGTCGCAGACAGGAGGTCACAAGGATTCAAGCCGGGCACCTGGAGGGTGGCCAAATTCCTCTGATATATGGCTTGATATCAACAGGGTCTGCCTCCTCTTCTCCTTCTCCTCCGTCACTTCCTGCAGATCCGCCCCCTGTCTGCTCAATAGGGAATGTCCTCTTCCAAACACTTTCAGTGCCTCCTTTTTCAAGATGTATTGCAGTCCTATAAGCTTCTGCCGCTTCTACAAACACTCTTTGTGGAACAAAGTAATGAGACTGGGGGAATGCAAATATTCAGTCCCATCACCTCTGCAGAGGAAAAGCAGCCCACACCCTGCTGCCTTCTCTTACTCAGTTTTACAATTGGTGACTGAGTGTGTGTGTGGGGAGAGAGAGAGAGAGAGAGAGAGAGAGAGAGAGAGAGAGTATATTTAATTCTATTGACATTTAGATGTTGGATGATATCTTTCTAACAGCGCTAGCCAGAGACATTTCAACACCTGAGGTGGAAAACCTGTCACTCCTCTGGTGGTAAAGCTATAATAAATTAATTAAACGAGAAGCTGGCACCAACCTTCTGTTGGAAATCCTGCAAATTCATTTCACCTGAGTAGGCGCTTCCAAATTTGTCTCAAATGTAATTTTAGACAGAAATGTGCAGAAACGTAAGATATGTTTGCTAAACTTACAAGATTCCTTTTAAAACAAAAAACAAAATTCAGAGATGATCTAGAGACCTAGTAAACATGCCAACTGGACTAGACAGAGGCAAACTATCATCTATAAAAATTAAAATAAAATATAGGACACATTTATTTATTATGTATGCAGCAAAACAGAACATCCAGTTTTAGCATGTTTAGTTCTTTATTGCATTTTAACCCTGCCCTTCATCTGACGCTGTTTACATTTGGCATATTAAAACACCAAGAAAATCAATCCTAAAACAATCCTACTATACAATTAAAAGAAACCCTATTACTGCAGCAAACTGATTATTTCCAACTGGCCTCACCCAGGCGTTTTCGGTTTTCTCCAAAGGAAATGGGTGAAAAGATCAATCTTTGAATTGCGCCAAAATAGTTCCTTGAAAGAAGAGATGGGGAACTTTGGAACTTACAGATGGTGCTGGATTACAAGTCCAAACATCCATGACTATTGGCCACGCTTGTTGGGACTCTGTGTTGTTGGCTGGAGTCCAACAGCATGTTTCCCACCTTTCCTCTCATGTGGTGCAAGGAGAAGGATTTCCCATATAGATTTCAGAGCCCAGGCAGGCCAATATAGGAGGATCCATTTTAATGCACAAAGCAGGGGGAAGCGTTACAAAGCTATCTCCCAATGCCTTTTCTCATGCCCTTGCTTTCCTCTGCTCGTTTCAATGCTTCTCTTCTCCCACGCTATATGAATTGGCCATCGTGGCTTTTGCGGTGGGGGTTGCAGAGAAGAGCAGTGGAAATAATAGCTCACGCTAATTCAAAACATTGCTAGGAGTAACTACACTAAATAGCTCCTTCTCGCCTCGAAATTTCCCACCCTTACTGACTTCAGCTGCCGGAAGAACAGAGTCCTGTGCGGTGCATATTTACTGTATTCGATACAAATGCACGCTGAGTGATATCTTTTTGTATTAAATTTCCTGTGAAACAATAAGGAATCTTCATATTCCCATGGGTTGATGCACACACACACACACACGAGAGAGAGAGAGAGAGAGAGAGAGAGAGAGAGAGAGAGAATATTTTCTTTTTGTTTCTCCATATTTTCATGTTTTTTTTATAACTGCCTCTTCTTGGCTGCCTGCAGTTTTGTAGTTTTTCCCATCCCTGTGTTTCGTAGGCAGCAGAGCAAGTTTGCATGAACTGTTATGCTCCTGGCGGCTCAGAAGCCAGTCTGTTTAAAACTTCTAAAAACAGTATTTCATTCATGTGTTTCTCGGTCAGTAGAACGTGACCAGCTTATGTCCATTTTTAGCTTTGGCTAGTGTTTCAAAATGTGAACAAAATGTTTGGCTTAAGACACCATCTTTTTCTGTTTTGGTTGTTAGAGAAATTCTTTTGCCAAATGTTCAGCATGACTATTGTTTTAAAGGAGGTTATCCCTTGCCCCATGAAGTGACTAATTTGGCCTTTCAAAAAACTTATTTTGAAGTATTCATTTGCAGAATGATGTAATAATTGCTGCTCAGTGCTTCATTGTAGTGTTATTGTAGACTTGCACAGATTAAGATGTGGGGTTGCATCCAGACTTAATCATGCTTAGAGCAGACCGGCTGAAATCAACTAATTTCAGTCCCATTTATTTCTGTGGGCCTGCTCAGAGGAAAACTAAGTCTGGATCCAACCCCTAGAACAGAAATATTTATTTATTTCACAAAATGTATACCCCACTTGACTGCAAGAAGAAAAAAACACAAGTCTACAAAAAAAGATAGAACAATAAAAGTATCACTAAGCAAATTAACAACAATGATTTAAGACATCCAAAAAGTGAAAATGGCAGTAGGCTTAAAACAGATTAAAACTTGCACCAAAGCCACTTCCGCCTTAAGGAGGAGGTGGGGTTGTGGGCTTCACGGCCCTTCCATGTGTGCGGGGGTTGGGAGGCCAGCTCCACGTGATTGGGGGATTCCTGGCTGTGTCACCCCCTAGCCGGCCAATAGGGTCGGTCTGGAGGTGTGGCCTGCCACTTAAAGGCAGGACACAGCCACTTTGTCCGCTCAGCAGCTGCTCCTGTTTTCCCACCCTCCCTCCCTCTAAGGTTTTCTTTCTTTGACCTTGCTATGGACTTCGTTTGGTCACCGTTAAGGGGCGTGGTAGGAATTTTTCCACTTGGCAAATTGGCACCAGCCACTTAGTTTTCGCCTACCTCATAGCAAATCGTCACAACTTTCTGGGTATTGGCGGTTAGGCATTGGAATAGTTCTGTAGATGGAAGAGGGGAGGTAACGCCATCACCTGCCCCGCATATTGAAGGGTAGTCCGTTAAAGGATTCTGGGGGGCGTGGCCCTGTCCAAAGCCTAGGGAGGTTAAGGCCTAAGGCACTCCCCCTATCGGTAACCCTGGGGGAGCTCCTAGTTGATGTGCATCAGCAGGACTCCCCCTACTGGGGGTTAACCCTTCCCGGACTTAGGCTTATGTCCAATGCCTAAGCCAATACCGCTCACCACCTGTAACCAATAAAGTTGTGGCCTTTTTTAGCCCATTAACCTTAATAATTGTGTCATGTGTCATTATTTTCCACCTGGGGGGGGGGGGGGTCGGGAACTCGCCACGCAACTTTAAGGCTCTGTACTATTGTTGAATAAAATGCAAGTCTTAGGTGGGTGTGGCATCTCCCATATTGATGAGCATTGGACGTTGCCTTTACTGAGACAGTCAGTGTAGCTCATTATTATTCTAAATTGACTGGAAGCAGGGATCTCCCCTAGCCCTACCTAGAGATGCTGGGGATTGAACCCAGGATCTTATGCATGTAAAGCTGATGCTCTACCACTGAGCTGTGGCCTTTCCTCAAAGGGAGCAAGAAGCAGGGCCGCACCAAGTGCCTCTTTCCCCATCTTCTGTATGGACAATCACTAGAACTATACGCAGCCTCGGCCCAGTATACCTGAAGGAGCGTCTCCACCCCCATCGTTCTGCCCAGATGCTGAGGTCCAGCGCCAAGGGCCTTCTGGTGGTTCCCTCATTGCAAGAAGCAAAGCTACAGGGAACCAGGCAGAGGGCCTTCTCGGTAGTGGCACCTGCCCTGTGGAACGCCCTCCCATCAGATGTCAAAGAGATAAACAACTACCTGATATTCCGAAGACATCTTAAGGCAGCCCTGTTCAGGGAAGTATTTAATGTATGACATATTAGTGTATTTTTGGGATTTGTGGAAGCCGCCCAGAGTGGCTGGGGAAACCAAATAATAATAATAATACACATAAAGGCCCTCTTACTGCAAACATTTGTGTAGGAAGGGGCCTAAACAGGAACATATGATGTCAGGGGCAGAGCTGCTCAATGCAACCCCCATTTTCAACATGGAAGCTATGACACCTGCATAGGCATAGGGTTGATGTCTTTTCTGTATGCAATTTTAACCTAGAGTAAGGTCACCCACAGCCTTGGGCTAGCAAGGTTCCTAGAATCCATCACCTGCACAATTTAACCTTTACCTTGTTGGGGAAGCATGGACCTGTTGAGTTTCTCCCATATAGGATGCTCAAAGAGTCTGCTCCTTTACCCACACTGTCCCCAGGAATCATCAGCAAACTTTGGTGGGGACAGGATTTGGCAGTGTGAACATAATTTTCCCTAATCTTTGCACGTGTGTGCCCCCCATCTCTTTGCCAGATGCAAAAAATAGTAGCTGGTTAAGGATGCATCACATTTCTAGATATAGATCGGTTCTAGATATAGATAGTTCTAGATATAGATTATGGGACACGGGTGGTGATGTGGTCTAAACTACTGAGCCTAGGGCTTGCTGATCAGAAGGTCGGCCATTCGAATCCCTGCTACGGGGTGAGCTCCCGTTGCTCGGTCCCAGGTCCTGCCAACCTAGCAGTTCAAAAGCACGTCAAAGTGCAAGTAGATAAATAGGTACCACTCCGGTGGGAAGGTAAACGGCATTTCCGTGCGCTGCTCTGGTTTTGCCAGAAGCGGCTTAGTCATGCTGATTGCATGACCCAGAAAAACTGTCTGTGGACAAACGCCGGCTCCCTCGGCCAGTAAAGCGAGATGAGCTCCGCAACCCCAGAGTCGTTCGTGACTGGACTTAACTGTCAGGGGTCCTTTACCTTTACCTTAGATATAGATTGGTTGATAGTGCCACATGCTCCTGCAGTAAAGTGCGTCTTGGCTTGAGCACACAATTATATCATTATGGTGCCAGTTCTCTGGAATTCTCTTTCCTAGGAAAGTGAAGGAAGCCCCAACATATGTTTTTCGACATTGGTTGAAAGCTTTCCTTCCAAGTCTTCCTAAATTAGTTTCTTTTATCTCTAGCAGGGTTTTTATGTTTTGATACTACATTATGGTTTATACCCAGTTTCTGCCACTGCTTGGGAATTCTCTGGTTTGTAAATTCTGGAATAAATAAATATAAATAAATAAAATAGAACACAGTATTTCCCTATTCGTGCAAACCACAACTAAGAGTGTGGGTGGAAATGGAACTTTTGATCATGGCTGTCAGGATTACCACATTATAGTAATTTGTTTTTATATAAACTGCCTTGTAAAATTCTTCAAAACTAAAGAAGGGTAAAATTAACGTTAACTTCCGGCATTAGTTAAATGCATCAATAGAGAATGGCACATGCAAGTTTAAAGACCTGCAGTAAAACACATATGCAAACCATGGTCTGATCCTTTCTTAACGACTCCTTCTATGTATTTTGAGACTGTAAATATGTGTGCATGGGGTTTTTGACCTATCAGAAAAGAAAGGCTTGTCTGTCGCATCATTTTCACCTAATGTGCAGGCTTCAGCTGAGTTTTCCACATGCTTAAGGAAATAGATGGTTGATCTTAGCTGCAACCCAGCATTTTGCATGCTATGGCATGAGAGCCTGGAATGGGCATGTGTGTGTTTCCTCCATAGTCATCCCACGCTCACAAATTGCACTGACCAAAGGGAGAAATTAAAGAGCCGTTGGTGGGGGAACAAAGCAGTGTCTTGCCAGTGGCAGCTGTAAGCTTTTGCTCTTACAGCCAGTTCCCCGCGCACCTCCTACTTTCTGCACTAGAACCCAAGCACAGCCTCAAGCTGTTGCATTTTAACAGCACTAGTCAAGGGATCAAACTTGAAAGGTTTTATTAGTTCTGCTTCATGGAGACTGGGCCTTTTGAATTTAGAAAATACCACAAATAGGGGTGGGCATGAAATGCATGCATGGTAGAAGCTTATAAAAATTGTATGTGATGTGGAGGAAGTGGGCAGACAGATTTTTTTCCTGCCTTTCTCATAATACTAGAACCTTGGATAGGTAAAGGTAAAGGGACCCCTGACCATTAGGTCCAGTCGTGGCCGACTCTGGGGTTGCGGCTCATCTCACTTTATTGGCCAAGGGAGCCGGCAAACAGCTTCTGGGTCATGTGGCCAGCATGACTAAGCCGCTTCTGGCGAACCAGAGCAGCGCACAGAAACGCCGTTTACCTTCCCGCTGGAGTGGTACCTATTTATCTACTTGAACTTTTATGTGCTTTCAAACTGCTAGGTTGGCAGGAGCAGGGACTGAGCAATGGGAGCTCTAGTGAACTCTTCCTATGTTCTTATGAGTCCACCAGCCGCAGACAGCTGACCTGCTCCCTCCAACCTCACCTATGTCTCAGTAGTGTTAAAAATAAAAACTTTTCACAAGTGTTGTTTTTAAGCGATGCACGGAGGGTGTGTTTTGCACCCGGGTATCCATACCTGAGGGACGCGGGTGGCACTGCGGGTTAAACCACAGAGCCTAGGACTTGCCGATCAGAAGGTCAGTGATTCGAATCCCCACGACAGGGTGAGCTCCTGTTGTTCAGTCCCTGCTCCTGCCAACCTAGCAGTCCGAAAGCACGTCAAAGTACAAGTAGATAAATAGATACCGCTCCGGCGGGAAGGTAAACGGCATTTCCGTGCGCCGTTCTGGTTTGCCAGAAGCGGCTTAGTCCTGCTGGCCACGTGACCCGGAAGCTGTACGCCGGCTCCCTTGGCCAATAAAGCAAGATGAGCGCCGCAACCCCAGAGTCGGTCACGACTGGACCTAATGGTCAGGGGTCCCTTTACCTTTACCTTTATCCATACCTGAGTGACAGCTTTAAAGTAGGAAGCAGCCTCCATTAAATCTTTGGTGTCAAGTTTTCTTTTAGCTTGTTCTTCCAAGTATTAACTTCCCAACTGGGTCTCTGCTCAGTTCTTGAAAGGAAATCTCTCTGTCTTCAGCTGGAGCATGTTCCCATTCACTAGCCCTCTCCCTGGTGACTTCTTGTGCCAAAAGATATTAGACCCTTAGTTTCTAGATCAGTGCTCTCCTATATAATTATAGGCAGTAATACACGGTACTGATTTCTATTTGAGTTGTACCGATGTCTTTAATGGTTAAATAATTCAGCAAGCTCTTCTCATTATAAATTGCACTACTGCCAAAAGCCATGTGGAACTTTCTTGTTATTGCCCATGTGGGGACCAATAACGGCTATGAATGGCCGACAAGTTCATTCTCTTTTACTCACTGGGGCATCATCTTTCTTTTGGCACAGAATCTGACTTGCTGTGTGCTTCTTTTTCATTTTCCATGGTTAGTATGGCCTCGGGTTACATACGCTTCAGGTTACAGACTCCGCTAACCCAGAAATAGTGCTTCAGGTTAAGAACTTTGCTTCAGGATGAGAACAGAAATTGCGCTGTGGCAGTGGGAGGCCCCATTAGCTAAAGTGGCGCTTCAGGTTAAGAACAGTTTCAGGTTAAGTACGGACCTCCGGAACGAATTAAGTACTTAACCCGAGGTACCACTGTATTGGGATGGTGCCAGGTTTTGCAACTGGGCAGATACCTTGTGGCTTGATCTACAAAAAGGTTTAGCAGGAGTATTTGGATTTAAGCCTATCTCATCCCAATGATATCAGTGGAACTCTGCACCATAATGTGCAATCTATGAGTGTGCAGGATGTGGTCTTGATTGTGGCTTCACAAGTGCAAAATGCTCTTTCCATCACTACTGATCTTTCACCCCACAGCAAAGACATGGAACTTTTGTACAACATGCTTTGTAGACATTGGTTGTTTGATAGTTTCCATATTTTGTCATATCTCTGCTGGCTTATGAAGAGTTGGGTTGTTGGTTTTGTGTTGTGCTGTATGTGCTTGAGGTTGAACTGCTAGCCATATTGGAAATTGTTTTAAGACAAAAAAGGAGTTACAAAAACTTCAATGAATCAATAAATAGCAGCATTTTGGAGGTGAACTGTTTTGGGGAAATAACATCATGCAGACTGATATCAATGAAGCCATGGGATCCAGTGAAAGAAGTTATTTGGGACTAAGATAGTTGCAGAGATGGATCAAACCTAGTTTTCGAATTCTGCTTCAGATTTTTAAAAATCTGTTACTGATTTGCTTCCATACTTCCTCTCCCCCCCCCCCCACCGCTGCTGTTTGCTTTCACATTGCTGTTGGAACATTATTATTGGGTCACACGCAGCACCAAGATTGTTTTGCTCCATTTTATACTTAGCAGCTAATGCTTAGCTCAGTGGATATTTCCCTTAGTCAGAGCTTCAGGATGCTGGTTTATTCAGCCAACATATGCTCCCATCTTGGACCCTGTAATAAAACTGTGCTTGCACCCTTTGGAACAGTGTCTGCTGCTGGTCTGGCCAAAAAATACCAACTGAATCACTTGAG
The DNA here is from genome assembly GCF_964270895.1 of Podarcis filfolensis. NCBI lineage: Eukaryota > Metazoa > Chordata > Lepidosauria > Squamata > Lacertidae > Podarcis > Podarcis filfolensis. The sequence goes on from NC_139609.1 coordinate 19,887,140, forward strand.
AGCCAGAACCACATGATGACTCTCTGTGTGGGTCCTGTTAGGCAGGGAAGAGAAAACAATATAGAGATTGTGTTCCTTCTGCTTTTGAAATGATTTGTAGGGGGATTTTACATTCTGAACGTTGCTACACACTGACCGCTCCCCGCTTAAAACGGGGGGCGCCCTTTGCGTGGACGCGTGCAGCCCCTAGATCTGGAGCGGCTCCATCAGCATAGGCTTGGCTTTGCCTTCCCTCAGGTGGGATACCTGGAGGTCTCCGCCTACCTCAGTCAGTTGGCCAATCCCACCTGGGGGAAGCGTTGCCAAGGAGACCAGGCCAGGTAGGGGAGGGATTACCTGCCCACACAATAGAGGGAGGATCTTACCTGGGAATCCTCACTTGGCTCCAGAGCTTCTCCCACCCTACCCACCCTCAGTTAATGTCTTATTTTGCAGGTTAACTTTTCTTCACAGGTTTTGCAGGTTAACTTTTCTTCACAGGTTTTGCAGGTTAACTTTTCTTCACAGGTATGCGGGCGCTGCTACGTTAAGGTCGCTGTTAAAGGGCCGGAAAGGAATTTCCCTGCATTGGCAGGTTTCGACCTTTCCCGTAGCAAAACGTGACAACTTTGGCGGTATCAGGCCTTGGGCGGAATCCTTTTGTCCATCTTCCTCTTTGCGGCGGCGATACCAGGGTTCCCCGTTAAAGGGGTTTTCTGAAGGGAGGCTTTGACCGTACGCTGAAAGGTGGTCATTGCTCTCCCCTGCGGCGGCGGCGTTATGGGGGCGGCTATCTCTGCTTGAACATATGTTCTCCAGAGCCGGCCCATCCCCCCCACACACACTGGATAACCCTGATGCTCCCTAGGTCCCCGGCGGGGGACTGGGGAGGGAGAACGCCCAATGCCTGAGCCAAGGTCTACCCACATTTGAAATTTAATAAAGTTGTGGCCAATTTAATCCCATAGCACGTTGTCTTGAGTCGTTATTCCACATGACGGGGGGACCGCGCGGGATCTGGGGACTCCGCCTGTCCACGCAAATATAAACATTCCTATATCTGCTTCTCTGATTGTTCACCTGGATGCTCACCTAACATATGGCAAACTGGCTGCTTTTGACTCCCCTCACTTTTCAAAGTAGTTTGACATGTAGCATGATGGAAGGGGAGTGATCTTTGCAGGGAAAAACAAACCTAAAAGACTCATTTGGTGAACTAGTTTCATGGATCTTTAGATCTTGGCCATAGTTTCCTTTTTAATATTTTATTGGTCTGTATTTTTCTGGCAATGGCTCACAATGGAATGGAATGGAATAGAGTTTCCACCTCTATTAATGTAAGTGATCACCTATGTGTCATGGCCTTGTAAAGACCAACTTGCTTGGTTACCTATGGTGAATGGGAATCACTTCCAGGTGATCATTCAAGGAAGCTTTTATAAAGATATAACATTTGTAAAGATACTTGCAGCTTTTCTTCCTTCTTCCTTCCGGTTATAAACATGCTACCAATATCAAGCATAGCTAACCAGTTTCTAACCTAGCAATGTGCAGAATTCAGCAGCCACTGGTGAAGTATCATGCTGGGTAGCAAATGGCTGCCATTTTCAGTCATGATCAAGGATAGGTGGCCCAACCCCCTGCTATTGGTTCTTACATAATGGTGTTGGAGGTGACATGTGCCAAGTAGCCACATAGCTCTTAAATGATCCACAGGACACTATATACCACAGCCCAGATGGTATATAGTAGACCAGTCATGTACCTGAATTGGGCTGATCTTCCAGAGACTCTGACGCTGTCATGTGGCATCTGACAATGAAGGCATTGGCAGGGAGGGGCTGCTCCCTATTGGATGCAGTGTGGCCATTTACCCACCAAGCCATGGCTGCTGGAATGACTAAAAAACATGTGCAAGATGGATTCTAAACCCTACCATGTCATCCGTTCTCATGTTGGCATTCCTAACACTGTTAGATCTGGCTAGAGGTGGAGCTGGATTTTAAAGAGTTTATTGGAAAACTCCCTAAATATGGAAAAATTGAAATCAGCCCTTGGCTGTGAGATGTGTTTTTTCACTTAAAGGTGGTGGTTGTGGTTAAGAGTGCAAAGTTGATGTAGGTAGATACACATGCGGCTCATAAAATAGGCAACATTCCTGCTTCCTAATGTATATACATTGGGGGGGCATACTCCCTAATTCACACAGAAAGGCAGAGTGGTACTGACTTATTTCGAAAAAGATCTCTTGGTAACAGAAAGGTTACAATGTAATGAAGTAAACAGACTTGAGATTTGTCAGGAGACCTCCTCAGTCTGCCTGCTACAGCTGCTGCTGTTACTGGGGTGACTACTTTAAAGCAATTACTCCATTTTTCTTATTGACATTTAATCCTGAGAACAATTTTTAAGAGAGGTGTTGCCAGCCCAGCTCATGCAGAGTTCGGTTGCTGTTGAATTTTGTCCAGAGTGAAATTTGATGTAAATTCAGAGGGTCCTGCTCAAGAAAAATAGTTTTAGGAATACAGAGGGAAGGGTTGCTGTTGCTTTTTAAGAGTAAGATTGCCAAGGTTGGGAATTTCTATGCAACTCTAAACTCCCGTTATTGACTGAAGGTTTATACTACGATTGAACCAAATATTCTCTCTGCATTTGATGTTTGAGTGAAAAAAACCAGTGATTTCAATGGGGTAGATGCTTCTCCTGAAAAATATTTCACGTGGGAATAGTCACCTTTCTCCCCCCCCCCCCAAGTTGGCTACTGCTTCTTCCAGGGTTAGTCACTTGAACTATCTCCCCACATTAGGTGAAGCCTAATAGCATTCATTATATCTTTTGGCAGTGCTCATGTGAGCCCTTGTGTGGGTGGCGCTGTGGGTTAAACCACAGAGCCTAGGACTTGCCGATCAGAAGGTCCCATTGCTCCCATTGCTCAGATCCCTGTTCCTGCCAACCTAGCAGTTTGAAAGCCTGTCAAAGTGTAAGGAGCTAAATAGGTACCGCTCTGGCGGGAAGGTAAACGGTGTTTACGTGCCCTGCTCTGGTTCGCCAGAAGCGGCTTAGTCATGCTGGCCACATGACCCGGAAGCTGCTCCCTCGGCCAATAAAGCGAGATGAGCGCCGCAACCCCAGAGTCGGCCACGACTGGACCTAATGGTCAGGGGTCCCTTTACCTTTATTAGGTAGAGCTGCCAAATCACATGTCCACTTTGAAGTTTGCAATTAGAAATCTGATGGTAGCACTTCAGGTTGGGATGGTCCCAGGAGCTAACAATCATTAGCAGCCCTTACGCTGTGCAGAAGGTTTCCTGTCTACATACGTTAAGGGCTCATCCACACTTCTGCTTGTCCCATGCCAAGAAAGCATGGATCCAAGCAGTTTTCTACTTGTCCCTGTGCTTTCTAGGTTCTGGGTCTGAGTGGTTTTGCCTTTTGCCTGCCGCTTTCCCCCAGAACACCCTCTCTTTGGAGCTCCATCAGAACAAATGGCAATCCATGGAAAACCCAATTGCCGTTTGTTCCGATTTAGTACTAAACTGTGGGTTTTGATGGGGACAAATGGAAGTGTGGCTGGACCCTAACTCTGTATGCACTCATTCATTGCAGCGGGACTCACTGGAGTCACAATCAGGCAGAAACCAGAGCAGATAAACCACAGGTCTGTCAGAAGTATGGTAGATAATGGCCTCAACTATTCCTGCTTGGAAGTGGGCATAGAATTTCACCTGCATGGATGCAAGAGGCTATTGTGCCTGTAGAGACAATCCCTTGTATTTTTTCCACAAACCTTTGCAATCAGCAGCAAAGTCCTGTGATCACGGAGCATCCCTCAGTGCCTCTCACATCCTTTGTAGAGGGTAAAGAAAGTCTGATCTCTCTCTTTTACCCTCCTGACTACCATTATGGCACTGCAATGCATTTATACCTAACTCTTTCACCTGAACAGAATTCAGGTATCCCATTTGATATTCACAACGACTGAGGTACATACAGCTGAAAGTTAATGACTGGCCCAAGATCACAGGCTGAGCAGGAATTTGAACTTCAGATATGCAGATGACACAACCTTGATGGCAGAAAGTGAGGAGGAATTAAAGAACCTTTTAATGAGGGTGAAAGAGGAGAGCGCAAAATATGGTCTGAAGCTCAACATCAAAAAAAAACGAAGATCATGGCCACTAGGCCCATCACCTCCTGGCAAATAGAAGGGGAAGAAATGGAGGCAGTGAGAGATTTTACTTTCTTGGGCTCCATGATCACTGCAGATGGTGACAGCAGTCATGAAATTAAAAGACGCCTGCTTCTTGGGAGAAAAGCAATGGCAAACCTAGACAGCATCTTAAAAAGCAGAGACATCACCTTGCCAACAAAGGTCCGTATAGTTAAAGCTATGGTTTTCCCAGTAGTGATGTATGGAAGTGAGAGTTGGACCATAAAGAAGGCTGATCGACGAAGAATTGATACTTTTGAATCATGGTGTTGGAGGAGACTCTTGAGAGTCCCATGGACTGCAAGAAGATCAAACCACTCCATTCTGGAGGAAATCAGCCCTGAGTGCTCACTGGAAGGACAGATCCTGAAGCTGAGGCTCCAATACTTTGGCCACTTCATGAGAAGAGAAGATTCCCTGGAAAAGACCCTAATGTTGGGAAAGATTTAGGGCACAAGGAGAAGGGGATGGCAGAGGACGAGATGGTTGGACAGTCTTCTCGAAGCTACCAGCATGAGTTTGACCAAACTGCAGGAGGCAGTGGAAGATAGGAGTGCCTGGCGTGCTCTGGTCCATGGGGTCATGAAGAGTTGGACACTACTAAACAACTAAACAACAACTAACTCCTTGGTTCATGTTCCGCTATTGTAGTGGTAAGGAACCCCTGGATCTGCAGATACTGCTCAACTGCAGCTCTCATTGCCCTTGACTTCTGTGCTGACTGAGGCTGATGGGAGTTGGCATCTGGAAAGCTAAAGGTTCCCCAACCTTGCTCTACACCGTAATGTCTGTCTGATGAGAAGGCTGGAGAGACACAGACACTGCTGTGCTTCTGAATCTTAGGATTGAGTTGACCAGGCAAGTTAACAGGAAAGCACAGTACAGTTAAGAGGAAAAAGGATTAAATGTGAATGTATGTTAGATCCCAGCTTTACATGTTGTTTTCTCAATGTACTGTGTATGAGCATATGCTCTTGTTCCTTTACTATTCGACATTTTAATGTTAACATTATATGTGTATAGAACCTATTTTTTTTTAATCCACAAATATATTTGGACCCTGTAATTGTTGCAGTGTCCATTTAACAATGGGGGAAGTTTAACAGACTTCCACTTGGCTCCCTTGACAGTTTTTTCTCAATATAAATATACCATCTGGGAATGCTTGAATCAGTGTTTCCCACATAATTGCTTTCTTATGTCATTGTCAATTCTAGTTTATTTTACTGTGCAAAGTAGCCTCCTGCTCTATTATTTTCAGGGAAAGTTACTGCTGCTGCAGCCGCAACAGCTTTGGGTGTTAGGACTGGTTGAACACTTCCCACTTACTGAAGAAAACGGTGTCATAAGTAGGACGACCTCAGAATTTCATTACTCTTGGGCACCAACCCTGCACAAAACACCAGACTGTGCTTTGGAAAAAGAAAATTCAAATCCTCCTCTTCAATTGCTCTCCCAAAAGTCAGAGGAGTCATTGCGCACTATGAACCAATTTTATTCAAAAAGGAATAATGGTCCCAGTTCTGTAAAATGGGAGTGGCTAACCAGGTGCCCTCTAGATGTTGTCGACCCTACAGAGGGTGAGAAACCTGTGGTCCTCCAGTTGTTATTGGACTACAGCAGCCATGTTTGCTGGGGCGTATGAGAGTGGTAGTCAAACAACATCAGGGGGTCCACACAAGTTAGCCTCCCTATGCTATAAAACAAGTGTATTGTTTGAGGAGAAAGGAAAAGAGAGGCTTTTGTCTGCCTTACTTCAGGACTTTAGGGAGCCATTCAACCAAGAGGGGAAACTCCATCAGAACTACACAACCAATCAGATCATGTGTTACCTCAGTCAACATCATGCCATTCTGCTTGGTGCTAAGCAACACCTCCCCACCTCTAGGTTAGTTGACTTACTAACAACAGAATTAACCCTTAGGTTAAAAACTCTATGATCCCTGCTGTTGCACTTCCAACAGTTTCCCTCTCTGTTCAAACTAGCCCAGCCTTTCTTACTGATACTATCTGTACATATCCAGCATCTGATTGAACCAAGTGCCTTGCTATTGGGTTTCAACTTTCAGTCTTCTTCTAATTCTGCAATGCTAGCAAAAGAAATGTTCCCATCATGAGTACCTGGCTTGACATTCCAAAGGCATATTTCCCAGCAGTCATGTTTGACACCTACATTCCCTCCTCATTTTTTTTCATCAATAAACTATCCTGAAAGATTGCATGGATCTTTAAACCCTTCTTAATCTCATACTCCAGATGTGACATGTGAAATCTGTACACACCAGGATGAATTTAAGGGGGGGGAGTGTCACCCTTTCCCTTGATTACTTGTAAATCAGGCCATTAATGTACTCTGAATACAATTTATTAGGGTTATAATATCTATGGTTATATGTTTGATTTTCTGTATTGCTTTCTGCAAATGTTTCACCAAAGCAAATTTTGACACATTAGGGCAAATGATTACTGAGGAGTTGAAGAGCCTCTTTCAAATGCAGCATGGAGAAAGAAAACGATGGATTCTCTCTATAAATATCAACATGGGTAGAGGAGATGGGGGGATAATTTGCATTGCTATGCAAAATGTCATCTGAGCTAATCCCAAAAGACAAGCTTAGCAAAATGTCTTGACTTCGGGGTGCAATAGTTCTTTCAGCAACAGATCCCCTTAATCTCAGCGGCTTGCACTGAATTAACCAATTAACACTACAGAAAGGATTTCTACCATGTTTATTTTCTTTTGAATACAGCACTTTGTTTCTGAATTTAAAAATAAATATGAGAGAGAGAGAGAGAGAGAGAGAGAAAGAGAATTTTAATTCCAATAATTTGATGCTTTCTGTACACTTGCACTGTCACATTTGCAGAAAATGTGTCTGAGAAAGGATTAAATATTTGGGTTCTTTTTTTTCAGCTTCTTGCAGCAGCTTTTTAAAGAAGCAAATCTCCCAAACTGTCACACACACACATGCACATCATGAAGAGAGTCAAGCCAGGATCAGTGGTGGCCACCCATGGTCGCAAAATTTATTAAGAATGTGAATTCTGCAAGAAAGGGTGCCACGTGAAAGTCTTTCCCAACACTACCTAGAGATGCCAAGGATTAAAATTGGAACCGCTTGATTTCAAATTAGGTTCTTTACCACCAGTAGGATGGTGAGGTGAGGGGTGGCATTTACCTGACCCCGTGGCAAATGGGTCACTGCTGCTTATTGGGAGGGGCAGGGTGGTGGGGAGGTCACTGTTGTGCAAATGCAGCAAAGGAGCCATTGTGGCTTCCCTGACACCTTGCAGTATACCTCCCAGTAAGCAGCAGCGACCCACCTGCTGGGAGGCCTGGTGTGTGCTGCTGCTCCACCCCACTGTCCACTACTGTTTATCACTGAGCAGCAATATGAGAAGGTGAAAGGAAAAGATGTGCCAGTGAACAAGAGAGAAAACGATTCCAATCTGGCTGCCTGTATTAGAGCTTTTGGGGATTGAACCAGGAAACTCGTGGTTTAAGACAAAGCCCTCACTTGTTGAGCTACTGAAAAAACGTGTATGCTTAAATTTCAGGAACTTCTTCAGTCACAGAAATGAATAAGCACAGGGCTGTCTTAAGCATATGCGGCGCTGGGGTGCAAAGATCTGCCCAGCGCGCCCCCCTGGTTGCCCACTCCCAGGCATGCAGGAGGGCGGAGCCGGACAGTCTCCTCAGCGTCTTGCTCGTTCGGTTGCCCCCAAACTCGCAGCGCAGAGCTGCCACAGCAGAAGAACCCACCATGGCACTCCGACCGAAGGGCGGGCTCTTCCTCAGACTCAACTCTCGGGCCCCAGACTCTCGGCCTGGCGCCCCTGAGAGTCTGGTACCTGGATGCACCACACCCCTAGTGCCTATGGGTAAGACGGCCCTGAATAAGCATATACTGCAGGGGTTGGGGAGAGTCTGTGGGCCTACTGAGGTTGCACAAGTTCTTGTGAGTTGTTGCTAGAGGCTATTGCTGCTTCTCTTCATTTCTCCAATGGAGGCAGGGGCAAGTAGGGTGCCCCTGGGGGCAATGCCCTGCGGGATTCTGCCACCCGAGGCAACTGCCTCATGGGCAGGCTGGCCCTGCCCACAATCAAGGTGCCACCACCAAGAAGGCCCTTTTTCCAGTAACCAACAGCTACACCTCAGATGGTGGGGAGACCCAGAGAAGGGCCGCTAATAACCTTGAAGCATATTGACAGGCACATGAAGAGAAAAGCAATCCTCACACATATCCAGTTCTCAAGCTGTAGAGGGACTTTAACGATCAAAGCCAACCATATGATCTGAGCCCAGAAATTAACCAGCAGCCAGGGCACTTGGACTGGTGCAATACAATTGTAACACCTTGTGTCAGTTCTGATTGGATCATTCAGTCACTCTCAGTGCAGAGACACAGCAAAGTCACTGGGACCCTGCAGAGCTATGTTTGACTCTGTTTTCAATGGCAAGATCAAAATCAAAATAAAATTCATGGGGCTGAGGAAGGGAGAGGCTGGCACTAAACTCCTCTGTGCTGTCGCAAGCTATTACGGCTCTTCCTTTGCACTGAACACTGAATCTGTACTAGGCTCTTCTTAGCCTTGCAACCATGCCAGTTCCTGTTGTTTGTTATTCCTACAGAATGGAAAGTCAATTTTTACATGGTTTCAATTTTTGTCCACGTGATCTCATTGCAAATCTCTGAAACCTTTGTACGATGTTGTGCGCATTTTCACATGCCTATTCAGTTCACATTTGTGCAGGGTAAAATGATCTGTAAAATTTATTCAAATTAAGTTGGTAAATGCAGGATAATTGGGGTGGGGGTGGGAACAGCATAACAAAATAATAATAATAATAATTCTGTCGAGCAGAAATCCATTCGTCTTCTGACAGTGAATTTGCCTTTCTCTTGAACTATGTCCTTGACTCACCCTATTTTGCTTAACCAAGAGATGTCACATTTTACCCTCTGCTGTCAATTTTAAGATCTTTTTCCCCAACCTACCACAACGTTAACATCTCTTAAATGCAGTTTTGGTCTGTGTTATATAACGCTGGTCAGGTCACATTTAGATTAGCGTGCTCATATCCTGTCAGGGAGTCATTTCACAAAACCCAAACCAGACAAGACATTCGAAAGCCAAGGTAACAAAAGATTAAAGGGGGAAAGAGACCAAAAAATAAAAATAAAATAAAAGGGCTTATTCTGTGTGCACAAATAATACACATGAACAGGGCCTAATTTAAGTGTTCCAAATCATACATGGGGATAATGTAGGTTGCTTTTTTTAGCCGTACAAGGAGAAGCGGCAGAAATCACTCTCAGAAATAAGAAATCCCTCTTCTGAGACAGAGCTAGATGTTGGGCAGAGATCTGGGTTTCGAAACTACTGTCTCTCTGAAACAGCTGCAACGAAGAATTGGGCAGGGGTACTTTGAAGAGAAGGGAGGCACTTTACCCAGCTCTCGCATTATACTTTCAGGGGGCCCTCTGATGGTACCGCTGATGGACCCCTAGCTCCAACACCCACACACACCCCATGTGGCCACACTTTTTTCTTCTACTGCCACCATCGTTGCTGCACCAATATAACTTAACCCACAACCTCTTTGCCCGACCCCAAGATGTCCATTTTAGCAGTGGATATGCTGAAGTGCAGCTTCTGAATCATTGCCCGAAATGTAATTCCTGAGTCCACAGATCTATGAAATCTGGCAAAATCTGACAAAGGGAGGGTGAGTGATGATAAAGCCTGGTCGCATCCATGAGTGAACCTCCTGAGCTACTGGGGCCCTTGGCTAGTGCCGAACTTGGCCAATTACTGGCACCAGGCCAGACTTAACACACCATCTGTCTCCCACTTTTTGCCCTGCGGTTCCTTCCCCTGAGTTGTATTGCCCCAGGGGAGCTGAATTCCCATGAATGGTTCTGTATACTTCTCAGGGAGATGTGGCCCTGTTGCTTTACAACTGTTTGGCAGACTCCCAGAGACCCAAGCTCTGTAAAATGTCAACTCCCATCCTCAACCAAGGAAAAGTTCTGATAGTGAATGGGAACAGTATCCTAAATGTGGGCCTGTGGAAAGTGGCCTAGTTTTCTCTAAGGTGGTAAACTCGTATCTAAGATATATCATGACCACAGGTGGTAACTCAAGATGGAGTCGTCATCCCCCCCTTTACACGGCTTGCTGCTCACCCACTCGATGGCCATGTTCCCGGCATGTGATCTCAGGTTCACCTTCTGGATTGCGTCCATTTACTCTGGGCCAAGTTACTGGCGAATGCAGCTGTGCTAAATTATTCTTATCACTTTCTATCTCCACGGAGTACCTTCACTAGGCTGCTGATTTCTAGAGCCCTTTTGCATTGTGGCATGTTTTTAATTTCTCCATTGCTGATCGAGTCAGCCACAAGAAATGCCAATTTGCAAAAGCCACAAAACAGCCCATAGAACACTTCAGTTACAACACTGCAAATTGCCTGGTTACGGTTTGTAAAAAGATACGCTCACAGAAAGCCAGACATCTTACTACTGGTAGGCTTAACTGATAAAGGAATAAGAATAAAGCAAAAGCAGAAAATATTGCTGTGTGTTTGGGTCCCCCATAATTTGTGGGTGCAGGGGAACCCATAATTCCTGGAATTAGTAAAAGTTCAGTGTATGGCAGTTTTACAAAGAGAGATTTATCCCTGGCCTCAAGAGGCATACAATCTGAAAGACAAGTCAGACAAGGGAAGGGTAGATATATGTTATTGCATTTAGAAGAAAGATAATATAATTAAGTATGCTGGTGTCCTCTACGGTCTCCCAAGACAAACAAATGCCAACAGTGTCATCACTGAAGAACATATGGCTTCTCAGTAGAAAAAGTAGACCTTGCAGTCCTAGTTTCTTAGAACCTAAATTAACAGAAAATTTCTTAAGTCCAAAGTAGAGAAAACTCAGTACACGGCCGCCACATACAATGGCAACCATCACTCCTGGTCTCCTTCCCTTTCTATTATGCCTTGTAGCGCTTTCTCTGTGTTGTGACATCTTGACAGTTCTTGCATCCCTGACCCTCGCCATCAGCAACCAATGATGTGGAGCAGCAGTGGGGCGGGGAGAGGAAATGCAAGATGTTACAATGTAATGACACTGACACATAGTAAGCTCTCTTAGCGTTAAGGAGAGGGAGAACAAAATATGTAACTTCCATTTTTGTGGCAGCCTCGTGATCATGTTAACATCTAGTTTGGCTCTTAACTGGCTGCAGTGGTCACACTTGTATGGGAACAGGAAAAGTTGCAAAGGTAATAACATCTGTTCTCCCGGCAATATGTATGTGTGTGGATGTTTACACACACGCACACACTCTTTTATGTCAATGCCTCTGTAAAACTGGCGACATTTGTCCCTTGAACTGTCAATCAGGGCTTCATTTCAGAAGCTGCTTATGAGATGGATGATTGAAGCTGTCGGTACCAAACAGGACCTCTTTTGTTGGGGCTTTTTGAATGATTATCCTAGGGCTCTGCAGCTTTTAATCCACCAAGCACTTCACTGGGCTCGCGTGCATGTCTGTAAGAAGTTAGCAACAGCTGCTGGCAATTAATTAACCCTTTTTAAATAATTCATAAAATGCACCAAACATATAAAATTTCCAAAGCCAATCCTGTCAGACACAACAATGAACTAAGCTTTTCCGACAACTTGGGAAAGGCTCGATCCATGTTGGGTACACAGCAGCCTCCATCCCTGATCTCAGCACAAGTTGCTGATCTCAGCACCCCACTAACATTGCATCCCATCATTATTTTCACTGCATCGTCATCCTCAAAAACTAATGCAGTGATGCTTGTGCTGCAAGACATTTTTTATTGGTTTGATTTCAACAGGGTGTTCTGTTTTGGTTTTAATCCTTTCTGTTTGTCTCCTAACCTTGAAATTCTAGGAACTGGCATGGTCGTTCCTCTAAACAATAATTTTCAAACTTGAATCTCAGTTACCCCCATTAGATCTCGAAATGCTGAGTTCCCAAGGCTTATGTTTCCTAAAATCACATTGCCAAAATTTGGACCCAAAATGCTTGTTGATCCTGGCTCCTTTTCCTCATTTGTTTACTGACTTAAGCCAGACTTCCCCCAGTAACTAGAACTCTGGTTTAATAAAGCCAGAATTTTTGTGCTGAGGATACTGAGACGAGGGAGGCGCTCCTGGCTCTGATACTTGTCCCCCTCATAGAATCATCCTGGAACGATTTCCAAACTGGCCCATTGACTGCTTGGATGTCTGGATTCCATTGGTTCAGATATTAAAAAGCATTTCTCTTATCATTTTTTTTCTCACTGGTTTGCTATTTCACCATGTATAGGGCATGATTTGGCCAGACATTTAGAAAGAGCAACTGTCGCTTGCAGCAATATTAAGTGAAACAAAGGAATGAAGTGGCTGGATCCCATCTAGGAGCTGCTTGAGGAGAACTTTACTATTCCTCCACACAGAATAGCAAGCTCTCATTTAAAGAGAGGAGACGAATGGGTACATATGGATTTGGAGCATCCAAGCCCCTCTTGGGTTCTGCTTTAGACGCATTAAAAGTGTGACAAAACATTGTCAGAGTTCAATGTTGAAAAATTGCTTTTACATAATATAGGAAGCAGTAATATGCTCTGCCTGGCACTCAATTTATTTTCAGAAATTACCAGCCTAGTGGTATTTTCCAACAGCATTTATTCTTATTTAATGAATGGATGAAAGTGTGTTAAACCATCAGTGAGGCAACAAAGCAGACAGATACATTTTCAACTGCAGGAAGAACTCCCAAGGACACTCCAAGGAGCAAAATCACACACTTAAACAGTTCCTGATCATTTCAGTGCAGCAAAACTTCCCATCAGATTCAGCCTCAAACTAATCATCTTTTATATGCCCCTTAGATTTTCACTTGTTTGTAAAATTTGTATGCTTTCCTTTTGACGGCAGCTAATCCCTATTTATGGTTGGGGTGGGATGGAAACACATCACTACAATTATTGCATTTTTTTGTTGTTTAGTCATGTAGTTGTGTCCGACTCTTCGTGACCCCATGGACCAGAGCACGCCAGGCACTCCACTGCCTCCCGCAGTTTGGTCAAACTCATGCTGGTAGCTTCAAGAACACTATCCAACCATCTCGTCCTCTGTCGTCCCCTTCTCCTTGTGCCCTCAATCTTTCCCAACATCTGGGTCATTTCCAGGGAGTCTTCTCTTCTCATGAGGTGGCCAAAGTATTGGAGTCTCAGCTTCACGATCTGTCCTTCCAGTGAGCACTCAGGACTGATTTCCTTCAGAATGGATAGGTTTGATCTTCTTGCAGTACATAGGACTCTCAAGAGTCTCCTCCAGCCCCATAATTCAAAAGCATCAATTCTACAGCGATCAGCCTTCTTTATGGTCCAGCTCTCACTTCTGTACATCACTACTGGGAAAACCATAGCTTTAACTAAACAGGCCTTTGTTGGCAAGGTGATGTCTCTGCTTTTTAAGATGCTGTCTAGGTTTGTCATTGCTTTTCTCCCAAGAAGCAGGCGTCTTTTAATTTCATGACTGCTGTCACCATCTGCAGTGATCATGGAACCCAAGACAGTAAAATCTCTCACTGCCTCCATTTCTTCCCCTTCTATTTGCCAGGAGGTGATGGGCCCAGTGGCCATGATCTTCATTTTTTTGATGTTGAGCTTCAGACCATATTTTGCGCTCTCCTCTTTCACCCTCATTAAAAGGTTCTTTAATTCCTCCTCACTTTCTGCCATCAAGGTTGTGTCATCAGCATATGTTGATATTTCTTCCAGCAATCTTAATTCCGGCTTGGGATTCATCCAGTCCAGCCTTTCGCATGATGAATTCTGTATATAAGTTAAATAATTATTGCACGCCTATGCACTATTTAGCATTTGAGCATTTGGAGCCAGTTTTTTCAGTATATCATTTTTATTTTTGTAGAGCACACACACAAACCCCTCTCATTCAGTGCACACTGTCAACATATCAGCCGATCCGCAAAGATTTAAAAGTGCCCTTGTTCTCTCTTGGCACAGATACAGGGATGATTCGTAGTGATTTTATTTGGTAACTAATGATCTCGGATGTATTATGCAGTCATTCAAAAAGAACAGAAGGCATCAGGCACAATATTAATAATGCATATTCTCTCATTCGCTTTCTCTCTGAGATCTGAATTAGAACCTGGAGATTCCTTGACTGTATTTTCAAAGTATAATCCCTTGTAAAGAGGTAGAAACTTCTAAGGCAGAAGTGGCAGTAGACAGATTGCATAGGCAACCATGATATGAAGGAATGAAAGTCAATTTGTCAAAGTATAAGCTGCAGCTTATATGAATGAATATATATATATATATATGTGTGTGTGTGTGTGTGTGTGTGTGTGTGTGTGTGTGTGTGTGTATACCTGGAATTTGATGTTACTGAGATCATTTTTCTACAAGCATATTTGCAATTTGTCAAGTCAAACTTGACCCATATTGTTGATCTCACTTACATTAATTTGAAACTTTCACAAGCTTATTTGACCATTATGGTCCAAAAAGTCCAAACTTGTCACAGTATGTGACAATAACAACTTGCTACATCATGTTAAAGAGATTTTTATATTACATTTTCTGGGTGCCTTTTTACATTGTGACAGATTGCGCTAAAATATGGTTGTGTTTCCAAAGGGGCGGCCTTCATTTGCCCAGCATGCCTTTGTGTAACCCGAGATCTTTTGCACAAGGCACACTTCTGACCTAATTGCTCTGCAATTAGTCATCATGATCTCAGGACTGAAGTGAAGCATAAACAGGGCTTGGAAACACACTTTCTTCCAAAAGCTCCCAGAAATTGAATCTCAAGGACTTAATACCAGAAAGTCTTGCCCATGAGAAGCTGAGATATCCAGGAATCTTTAGCCTTGACTTCCATTTGAAGACACCGGTGTAAAAGAAAGGATTTTTAAATATTTGATCCTGAACCTGAAATCTGAAGCACAGGAAAGGACTTAACCATGTGCTTTTTCTGAACATACAGATTGGGTCTCTGGGCCTAACCACACATGACGTTAATCACTTGGTTTGTCCTTGAGTGTGCCATTTTTCATTACAGAAATACCTAGCACGGGAGGGCTTATCTAGATTAGAACCCTGGCATGGGGAGGTAATGGGACTTTAGCTGCAATACTTCAAGGACTTTCCTCTCCTCATATAAACCAACCCAGACTCTGCAATCATTATATGAGGTCCTTCTTCATGTGCCTCCTCCATGAGAGTAGCAACACGAGAACAGACCTTTTCTGCAGCAGCTCCCCATTTGTGGAATGCTCTCCCCAGGGAAGTTCATCTGGCATCTTCATTATACATCTTTAGGCGTCAGGCAAAATTGTTCCTCTTCAACCAGACCTTTGGCTGAGTAATTTCTACAACCTTTAAAATCTGCTTGTGGGAGGGGGGTTATTGTTTAGTTTAGTTTTTGTTTTAACTATTTCTTTTGTGCTTTTCTGCTGTATTTTTATCTTGTGAACTGCCCCGAGATCTTCGGATCTCAGGTATATAAATTTAATAAATAATAGCTCCAGCAGTGGTCCTGACCCAGATTGGTCCTCTGGCACCTGCAGTTTGAATGGTGGGAAAGCTCCCGTTCACTCTGACAGGACTTGTCCTTCCAGAAGCCATGCTGACTCTTTAACAAGGCTTCTTCTATATGCTTGGCTATTTTATCTTTAACAATACTTTCCACCAGTTTTCCTGGGACAGATGTTAAGTTTACCAGGCTGTAATTTCCAGGATTCCCCTGGATCTCTTTTTAAAATATGTTCTTACATTGTCTACTTTCCAGTCCTTGGTTATGGAGGTGCAAATCCACATTCTGCTCTGGTACAGATAGGTCCCCAGATTCCTCATGTTATTCACAAATTGTGTCACTAGGTTCCTCATTTAGTATTTAAGTGTAATGTTTCTTTTCAAGTTCTGTTGCAAAAAGCCTCTTGTCTTAAAACGTTGTAAAGAATTCTATTCTTATAAACACTGATAACATTACTGTAACATGATACACACAGTGCATAATTTCCTTATGATCTCACATTGATTTCCTTAGTTTAGAGGTCCTCAAGTGTCAGCCCTATTCCAAAACATGCAAGAGTAATCCTCCCATCAAAAAATGTCTGCAAAAGAGCCTACTTGCTATAGGTCCTTTAGAAGTAGAAATTCCAGCCCAGTCTTCAACTTCAATTAAACAAAAAGGGATAAATGCAGTATTCACTATAGAGCACAATTCTAAACTGCATTCAAAAAAACCATGGTGAAGTCTTTGCTTGTTTGATTTCTTGTTTATTTGTAGGTATGGGGTGCACAACTCTGCTTGTGAAGAAAGTTCGAGGCAAGTTATTAGCCTGGGGAACTTGTCACGGAGCAAGGGGAAGTCGTGAAGTAATGCACCCCACACCTACAAATAAACAAGAAATCAAACAAGCAAAGACTTCACTACATTGTTTTTTTAATGCAGTTTTGCATTGTGTTCTACAGTCTCCAACTTCAGCATAAGATAACATCAACACAGCTTTCTGCTAAGCAGCCATTTAAGCTAGGACAAGCATACCAAAGAGCAGGACCGGCCTTACGAGATTCAAAGCAGATGGATTCAATATGTTTTGAGTCTTTTGAATGGCATGTGGAGTCTCACTAGTCAGTCCTGCGCGGTGTTAAGATTACTAGCAGACAGTCTGGATTTTGATCCTTGAGTCATAGATGTCAGAATCGGAAGCCATGCATGTTCTTTTAGCTTAAATGGCTGAATCTTGATGTGACCAATATAGATGAGCAGTGATGAACTTTAAAGCACAGCCCTCAAGCAATATACTTCATTTTAGACCCAGAGCAGTTGCACTGATGTGAGTGGAATTATACTGGAATCAGGAGCCTGGAGGAATGTGGCCTACATTCTCAGAATTCATGAGCGGATGTGGTTGCATTTTTCTTACCCAGTTACTAGGGATTTTCCACCCCCATGAATGAGAAGGGGGGGAAATACATTATTTCTATGATACTGGATTGTTAGCGAGCAGAAGAAAACCTGGTTCCTAGGGTAATACATGAATTGTGTTGTTTTGAAATTTTAGCATTTTTTTACCTCTCCAGGACAGAACATCTCCATGCTCTCCATTAAACAAGAATGAATTAAAGCCAGTCTTGAAGGGGACTAGAGAGACTATTCCTTGGTGGTAGAGCACATGCACTGCATGCAGGCTCATATTGTAGCATCTCTAGTTAAAAGGATCTGGTAGGCAGCAATGTGAAGGACCTCTGGTCCCTGGAGAGCTGCCATCAGTAAGAACAGACAATACTGCATTAGATGAACAGATAACCTGACCTGGTATAAGGCAACTTAACTTCCTATGTTGCAGGCTAAGTAACTAGTTAAAAGACAAATATGCTCTGGGCAACATTATCCCATTTATGCCACTTTTATTGCCATGCCTTCCTCCGCCAAATAATCCTGGGGATTTTGTAGCTTGGCAAGTGAGTGGAGAGTTCTCTCTGAAAGATATTGATCTTGCTCTCTCAGAACTACAGATCCTAGCATTCCCACATGAGCTACTGAATCTGTGTGTGGTTTGAGCCTGATCTTCTTTGTTTGCCTGCTACGTAAGGTACCAACCTACATAAAACCTTCAGCCCCAAGAAGTCGCCCTCAGCCTACATACCTCAAATGGCCCCTGGGTGTCTGGAGCCGCCACTCTTAAGATGAAAGAGCTCTCCATCACTTACAGGAAAATTCCTTAAGACCTGCTTAAAAGAGCCCCCTGTCTCCCCGCAATTGAGTTCCCCAGGTAGAGATGAGGGAGAAATTTGATTCAGTTTGTATTTGAAGACGAATCTATCAAATTTCCACATTCCAAAACAATGTGTGGATCGAAACCCAGCTATCCTTTGAAATTCACGCTTATCCTAATTTTGTGATGCATTTTTTCAGCCAGCGTTTACGAAACTGCATGTATCAGGGAGAGTGTACAAGAAAATGAATACATTAATGGAGGTAACATACAAAAATGCATTCTGTTAGTGGCATAGGTAAAGGTAAAGGGACCCCTGACCATTAGGTCCAGTCGTGGCCGACTCTGGGGTTGCGGCACTCATCTTGCTTTATTGGCCGAGGGAGCCGGCGTACAGCTTCCGGGTCATGTGGTCAGCATGACTAAGCCGCTTATGGCGAACCAGAGCTGTGCACAGAAACGCCGTTTCCCTTCCCGCTGGAGCGGTACCTATTTATCTACTTGCACTTTGACGTGCTTTCGAACTGCCAGGTTGGCAGGAGCTGGGACCGAGCAACGGGAGCTCACCCCGTCGTGGGGATTCGAACCGCCGACCTTCTGATCGGCAAGTCCTAGGCTCTGTGGTTTAACCCACAGCGCCACCCGTGTCCCATTAGTGGCATACATTAGTCCCAAATGTATACAAAAGTATTTGCACTGAATCCACCTTCTGCCTTGGCCTCACCATGTTTTAAGAGCCCATCACTGAGGATGCCACCAGGGGCAGATGTTGCTGTTTCAAATTTCAGTGGTTCTCTGTTTGTGGTTCCGCCTCCTCTTGTCACAATGGCAACACCCTGCAGCACCCCCCTTGGCTCGGCACCCAGTGCGAGGTAACTGGTCCCACTTCTCAAAATCCACCTCTGATGCCACGTCCCAACATAGTGTGCTCCCATTGCTTCCAGCCTGTCGTTGTTAATGTCTGGCCAGGCCCAAAGACTGTATCAGTGGCTCCTCCTTCTTAACCCTATTTTATGTGCAAAAACACTGCTTCCTTCTTTCATGGACAGGTTGCCATTGACAATGAATCACAGAGGTGCTTAAGTTGTGCCTCTTCAGAATGTGGAAGAGCTCTGCATTTCAGAAATTATGTCAGCATTTTTGGGAACAAAAAAAAACTGTTGTTTTTTTTAAAAAAAAAATATTTCTTTAAGAGACCTTTTAGTGCACTGACCTTGTTTCATGGCTCCCCGCCCCAACTCTTCTTTCCTTTAGGGGATTTCTGTCAGGTTGCTTTAACACTTTACTTCACTTCAGCTGTAGCCTAGAAATTTTTCAGATGGAAATAGCCCAGTCCTTCCAGAAGAAGCTTATTTTAAAAAAAACAAAGCTATTCTGCTTTCTTATTTCATAAGATCAATTCTTAAGGACTCACCAAATAACGCATATGAAAATAAAGACAGTTATATAAAAATGCTTCATAGACAGCCAACGTGCATAGCAAAATATTTAAGCCTTTTAAAAAAATAACCTGCATGTTTCCCATTAGTCCTCACAAAATCCCTTTGTAGTGCCATTTGTGAATGGGAAACTAAGGCTGTGACGGCCTTGTGTGCATTGAAAATAAACTTTCTTCTGCTCTATGTGGTGTCGATTCACTGCATTGTGGTCATGATTCAGGCAAATGTACACATTTTTAAGTCTCATTGAATTTCAATGGAAGAGACTAATCAGAAAGCCAGCCCTCTG
Organism: Podarcis filfolensis; assembly: GCF_964270895.1. Classification (NCBI taxonomy): domain Eukaryota; kingdom Metazoa; phylum Chordata; class Lepidosauria; order Squamata; family Lacertidae; genus Podarcis; species Podarcis filfolensis. The sequence goes on from NC_139609.1 coordinate 19,906,836, forward strand.
ATGTAAAATTGTAAAATTGGCATTATTACAGTGTCCCAGCTAGGAGTGCATCAAATAACCCGCAGGTTTACTTTTCAGGCCCAAATCAGCCATTTTTGTGTCGTAGAATCCCCACACACTTTCACTTAGCCTGGAAGTACATGTTGTGTTGTCTTTAGTTTGATATTCTGCAATACTAATTTCTGAAACTTTCCCGTCCTTCAGCAACCCCTCACCCTAAAAAAATCAGATGGACATCTTATTCTGACTATGTTTTTCAGCACATGAGACGTCATAAACTACTGATACACATTTAAGATGTGTTTGTCTTATATGGATATAAACTTCCTTAGAATGTTATTTCAGAGTTGTGATATGGGTCACTCCTCTTGGATCACATTAACAATTGAAAGTTCAACCAGGGAGGTGATGGCTCCGCTTTAGATGAAATAATCCAGAATGAGACGTGTGTGATCTTTCCTATAGACTTTCAGAGATTGTCTGATAGAAGATACTGTCAAAATGTGCTGTGGACTCTTGTTATTACCAAATCTTCTGCCGTCTGATTTTGCTTTGCTCACTTAGTTCTCTGGTACGTGCTGCTAGACAGCTACTTGCGTTATCTAGATGCACAAAGCACTTTTTGTGCAAGGACTGACTCACAGCAAAAAATGCCAGTTAGAATATTTTCCTCAGGAATGCACTGGAGCTTGGCTTACAAAGTCTGAAAATGAAATCAAGTGAAATAGGTCAAACCCGGAACTATGTGTCCTTATGCGTCCTCGTGTCCTCTTTTTGCAACAGAGCACATAGTTTTGCCCAAACTTTGAAAGCTACTTTGATTTCCTTAATTGCCTTGGTCTGTGCTTGTCTTGCCTATATGCCAAAGACTGTCTGCTTGCAACATTGTCCTTTAGTATTAGCTATCGCATTTAAACAACCGAGTCTCTTCTTTCAATGAACAACAAACAAACCCAAAACCTCACAATGTGTACAATGTGCTGACACTTAGCAGTGGGGCTGTCAAAATCACTCCTGTGTTAACAATTAATTTGAATGTCCCTTGAGAGACATAGGGCTGGTTGAACAAAGATTGAGTGCATGGGTTACACTGAACCAGATCATTGGTAATCTAGGTTAGTATTCCTCAACCTGGTGCCCTGCAGATGTTGTTGGACTACAACTCCCTACATTCGTGTTCATTGGTTGTGCTGGCTGGGGCTGTTAGGAGTTGGAGTTCAACAACAATTGGAGGTCAGCAGGTGGGAGAAGGATGGGGTTTTTTAAAATAAAAATATTTTTTCATTTTCTCATTTTACAAACTTATAACAATACAAATTAACGCATCCAAATTAAGATACCAAATATTAATATCGACCCCTCACCCTTTCTGCGGTTGCTTCTGTAATATCTTTTATCACTGCATATCCAATTTAAATCTATTTATTAATTGTCCTTTATACTCAATTTAAATTATTTTACTGCTTGTTTTTAATTCAATCCTGCTAGTGTTTTAAGTTGTTTACAATAGTTCTTCAAATAGTCCCTAAATATTCCCCATACTAAGTTTAAAAGTCTCTCTTCTTGTTTTCTTATTCTTTTGGTAAGTTTTGCCATTTCTGCAAACTCCCAACAGTTTTTGCTGCAAATCTTCTTTGGTTGGGACTGCTGCTTCTTTCCACCTCTGGATGTATGTCATTCAAGCATCTGTTGTGACATACATTTTTTTTCCCCTGTTCTTTTGGTATCTCACTTCCTATTATTCCTAAAGAGAAAGACTTCTGGTTTCTTAATAAAAGTTTTAAAGATTTTTTTTCAACTCATTATATATCATTTCCAAGAATGTTTTACCAACCTTACAAGACTACCACATATAGAAAAAGGTACCTTCCTTCTCTTTACATTTCCAACAGATATATGATGTTGAGTTATCCATTTTTGCTAATTTACTAGGTGTCAGATACCATCTATACATCATTTTCATATAATTTTCTTTTATCCCATGACATGCTGTTAAATCCATATCTACATTCCAGTCACCTCCATGCTTACATTTCAATATTATGTCCTATATCCATTGCCCAATGTATGATTGATTATTTCACCTGTTTGTCTTTTGTTTGTCATTCTAATAAAATCTTATACATTTCTGACATCACTTTTATTGTCTAGCAGGACTTCCTTCTACTTGTGAGGTTTGAGTCATAGGATGATGGGAATGTATCCAGCTAAGTCTTATTCAGAGTAGACCCCTTGAAATTAATCAATCTACATTAGTCATGTCCATTAATGACAATAGGTCTACTCTGAGTAGGACTAGCATTAGCTGCAACTCTTGGTTTTCAAAAGTACTGAATGAGGACAAACCTTAACAGCATATTTTGATCCTTTCATAGGAAAGCTGGCAGCAACCTGTGCATTATTGTTGTTATTGATTGCTTTTTGCAAGATAGGCAAATAAGCTCAACACCTAGTACCCAGGAAAGGAATTTTCATTTACAATCTTCAGAAATGAGACAATGAAACATACACTGAAAACTTCCCTTTACTTAATCTTTGGTCACACAGATATTGCCCAACTAGAATAGCTGTCTGATGGCACCTGCTATATCCTAGGTCCTAGGTAATAAAAAAAAAGCTTCCTTCAAATGAAATTTGGAGAGATGTGATAAATAAGAATTCAGATCTATGATTAAATTAAATGATACAATACCTTGGGGCCATCTTAGAATTAGACACACAACTGACAAATTGCATTGAATACCATGACTTCACATCCTCTTCTTAAATTCTTTCTTTGTGACATCTGGCTCAATTCCACTGAAGTATTTCATGGCGAAATCATAGTCATGTATCATCTGACCTTTATCCACATGAACTGAGAAGAATAGTTAATTATCAGTTTATGTGGAAGTTGACTGCTGGCCTTGGTGGACTCGCACCTGGTCTAGCAATACATTTTTAGTCATTCTCATTTGTTCAGTTTCCAGTTTTTCTCCCATGAAAAAGACAGAAGTACAAGAGTGCTAAGCATCTATACACAGAGTAAATCCCACTATATTCAATGGTGTTTACTCCCTAGATTTACTGTTGTTAGGCTTGCCTATATATTCCTGTGTGTTCACTTTGATCAAAATGGGAGGAGAAAGGCCTTTTTTTTTGAGAGAGAGAGAGAGAGAGAGGGAGGGAGGGAGGGAGCCGAGTTCATCTATATCAGTTGAAACCCACTTACCGATCTGTGGCGCATTATAATTTATTAAACTCAATCAATACTTAATCTGCAGTTCAAATTTTTTGTTAGATATTTGCAGCGCGTCTAAGGAGACACTCATGTCAGGGAATAAAAATTTTCTCCCGGCTGTGATTGTGATGAATTTATAATGTGCTCTAAGAGTGATGCATTGACCTAAATTCGCAGAATGTACTGTCTGTTACATTTGTTGTTATGAATCATGGCCCAGACTCTGGCTTGCCACTTTGAAGTCTTAGGAGGCTTATTAAAAGAACTGCGGCCGAGATCAAGGCAAGGAGGAAAGCACTGAGGGAAGGAGTGAGTGAGGGAGAGCGGTGCCTGCAAAATACTCGTCTGTGGCGAACCAACTGCATGAAACTGCCTCACCAAACCGGCATCTCTGAGTTTTCTTTTGTCTGTCGGCAGCCAGGATGAAATTCCACATGGAGGCAATATGGCAGGTTACATCCCTGTTCTTGAGCAGAGCTGAGCTGCGGGGCTTGATCTCAATGCTAACACGTCTGCCGGAGAGAATAGAGGTTACCCCTTAACAGCAGGGTTTGGAGGGCGGGGGGGGGAGGTTGCATGAGGAGGACGAGGGGGGGAGAGGGAGCGGAGCCAGGCCTTCTGACTGGCACCAGCCAGCTGCTGCACCACAGGGAGCTCGCTGCCCCATTTCCAAAGGCTTTGTCTGCCTCCATTGCGAACACAGCTCTGGTTCTTTTCTCCCGTTTTTTTGCCGCAGCCCCTCTATTGTGTTTTATCGTCTTCTCCCCACCCACCCCTGCACTCACCCGCCACATATCAATTCAGTGGTATCTACAGATATTCAGAGGTAGCAAAGCCCAAACCTGGAAGGGAAAATTAAAAAAAAGCATTACCTCTCTGGTTTTTGTTTTTTGGTTTTTTTGCCAGTCTGAAACAAGGGTAAGATTAATACGAAAGGGATAGGGTAACCTATATCCTTACGGCAAAAGGTTGCTGGGCTGTTGCTGTGCGCAATATTAAGTTGCTGTCACACAGAAGCAGTTGGGATTAAAGCTCTCTATCCAGGATTAAAGCCGGCAATTCATTAAGCAGTCTCCTTCGGGATTAAATGGAAAGAGTTAAATTGCTCACAGTAACTATATGCAGAAATTAAGGAGACGGGGCACCGTGAAATAATATGATATGTTGTTGGAAGCCGTGTGTGTGTGTGAGAGAGAGAGAGAGAGAGAGAGAGAGAGAGAGAGAGAGGGAGAGGGAGAGAGAGAGGGACTTACTAGACATTCTCCAACATTTACTGAAAGAAAACAGGACCCTTGGGGGGGTGTTTTTCAATTAAAGGGTTAATTGCAGGGTTTGATTTGTGCCAGGGCTCAGCCCCAGATGTTTTCAATGACAAAGACAGGCAGAAGAACATCTGAAGTGGTAAAAGAATCTGATCACAATAGGAAGCACAAGCAGCTGATTTCTACCCAGTCAGACCACTGGTCCATGTAGCTTAGTATGGCTTGGCAGTAGCTTATCAGGATTTCCGGAGAGCTCCTCTCCCAGCTCTACCTGATGAGGCTGGGCATTGAACCTGGGATCTTCTGAATGCAAGACAGACACTCTGCCACGGAGCTATAGCAAGAGGCGCCATCTTCTTAAGCACTTTGGAGGGGACTGACATGAATTTCTGGCATCACATACACAATGTCGTGCAACATCATGTAACATCTTCGCATCATTCCACTCCCAGCCTCAACTATGGGGGGGGGCGCAGCACCCTAATAATAAAAAATAAAAATATTAAAAATTTAAAAATTAAAACTGAGATGGCCCACAGTGCTTCAGGGCCCTGGAGCCAGCACCTGTGGCTGTAGTCCTTCCCACAATCTAGCAGAAGAGAAGGGCGCCTCCAGACTGGTGTTTTATTGTGGTCGTGTTCTGCAATATGTCACTGATGCAATAATAGTGGTGAATTTACACTGGGCCACCCACACATCATTCCACTTTATTAGTTATACTGCAGTGCTTCCCCAGCTTTAGCAAATTATTGCCACCTGGAGGGGCAAAAGTGAGACGACACCCCTCCCCCACCCCCAACATTCGTGGTATAAAAAGTTGCAGGACTTCAGGAGGAAATTATGGGACTAGCTCTGACCTGAAACAAAGCAGTATGTCTGCCCTGAATCTTCGGCAGGAGCAAACAATACTGAAAATGGGATTGTGTCTAGCTGCCTGCTACCATCATGAGCACAAATCTTCATCATGAGGGCACAATCGAAAGGATATCAGGAGGTGTTCTAAATCAGTGGGACTGAAGTCTATATGTACAGGATAATGGGCACAATATATAGGTCTGATCAATCCTTCTGAAAAATGGTTCACATTTTGGAAAAGAAAAGTGCAACTGGGATGGCCAAGAGACACCTTTCCTAAAATGAAAGCTGAAGATTTGGGGGCTCTTAAGAAAAATGGGGAGAGAAGACAATTCTATACTTGTCTGCTTGGATGTAAGCCCCATTGAGTTTCATGAGATTACTTCTTCTTCTGCGATCACTTGTAGCCGAGTAAGATTGTCTTCCATAAACACGGTTTTCAAAAGTGAGTCTGTCAGTGACTGTGGAGGCCACTTCTGGATCCACACATCCTTCCACAGTGGGGAGATTGGTTTCCGGGCACAGGAGCAAAGGAAGGCATCATGACACCTGGGGTGTCGCTACATATGACGCATGCGCCGTACGTAGTGACGCCACAGATGCGCTGTACATAGCGGTTTGCCGGTGGCGCCACTTTGGTGCTGTACAGACAGTGCCGGGATCCTCTGCTCGCGGCTGCAGCCTCGAATGGAGGATCCTCCATTCGCGGTTGTAGCTGCGACAGAGGGATCCCGGCACAGTCCATACGGTGCTGGAGCACCGGCACCGGCAAACCGCTATACAGCGCATGTGCGGCGTTGCTACGTACAGTGCATGCGTGCGACGCCTCACATGCTCTGTACTTAGCGGTTTGCCACCGGTGCCAGGATCCTCTGCTCATGGCTGCAGCCGCGAACGGAGGATCCTCCACATGCGGCTGCGGTGCGATGGCTGCTCGCGCCACAGCGAGCTCCCACGGGGTGACTTCTTTTTTATTATTTTTTAATACAATTTTTATTAGTTTTTTTTTAACATATCATTTTCAACAGTAATTAAACATACTTTTATATCTTATTCAAATTTTTGACTTCCATCAATCCTGTCTGAAAATTTTCCAATCTAATCTCTCAGTATGCATTTCTTATCTTCCCTATTACATTTCAAACTCATAACCAATATCTCTATCTTTTTCTACTTTGTAACACTTTGTATATTTCTCCTTACAAAACTTCTTGTAGTCCTACTAGCGTAATTTGTTGATTACAGTTGCTCTTCAAATAATTCATATACTTCTTCCAATCTTCTGTAAATCTCTGGTCCCGCAGGTTTCGAATCCTTCCTGCCATTTTGTCCAATTCTGCATAGTCCATTAATTTCATCTGCCATTCTTCTTTCGTCGGAATTTCTTCTTGTTTCAATTTCTGGGCTCCACGGGGTGACTTCTTGTCACCCCCACAGACATGGAACCCGGGGCGCCCCGCGCCCCGCCCCCCGCCCCCGCCCTCCGTTGCGATGCCACTGTCTGGGCGGGAGTTGATCATGGTGAGGGTTTGCCAAGCGTGCCTTTCTCTTAGCACATTTCTCCCTTTCGTCCTGGTGACACATTTGGTAAAGGCTATTCTCCAACTGGAGCACTCTCAGGCCAGTGTTTCCCAGTTGTCAGTGTTTATACTACTCAGTATAGCAGGGGTCAGCAAACTTTTTCAGCAGGGGGCCGGTCCACTGTCCCTCAGACCTTGTGGGGGCCGGACTATATTTTGAAAAAAAAATATGAACGAATTCCTATGGCCCACAAATAACCCAGAGATACATTTTAAATAAAAGGACACATTCTACTCATGTAAAAACACGCTGATTCCCCAGACCATCCGCGGGCTGGATTTAGAAGGCGATTGGGCCAGATCCGGCCCCCGGGCCTTAGTTTGCCTACCTATGCGGTATATTGCAACAAGAAGTGCAAGAGACTTAAGTGGGAGAGACTAGAATTCACTGCCTAAAATGGAAAGCTGGGGTTGACAGGAAAACTATTCTGGTCTGGTTTTCAGGAAGTATATTACAGATGCACCTATATAAAATGAGTAGCCCTTTATATATAGCACAGTGAGAGAGAAGCCGACAAAAATAATAGATTTGTATGCCACAGCTCGCTCAATGGCACCATAATTTGTTTCTTTTTCCACCCGAGCCATTAAAAGAAGTTGACTTTAGCTCACATGTGAAACCTTCTGCACAGCAAAAGTGGTTTTCTTATGGCTTCAGCACAAGAAATGTCCAGAGGATTTCAGGAAGTGTATAAATAGACTTTGTATCCTTGCAAAATGTTGTGCAGCTCTTCCCCCGCGCCCACCCGCCCGCCCCCCGTCTCCTAAGAAGAATAACTGAAAGTTCTATCATTTTCTATTTAATCTGGGTTTTTCTTTGACTTTCTCTTGGAAATAATTATGACAATAAATGCAACGAGGTAAATTACATTAAATTGCTGCTTCTTGAAGCACTGGCTAGTAGTTAGGCTAACATAAAAATTGTTGCTCAGAGACACCCACACCCCAGGCTGGGGAAGATCTTTGTCTGCAGCCTGGGTGGGGATAGATTGCAATGCTTACACTGCGGCAGCAATATTGCAGGCCAGTCCACAACAGGGAGAGTGCTTCTTAGGTCTGACAGGTCTAATCATCTTGTTCCTTAATCCAGTGGTGAAAGGAGGTGATCAGGAATCCCTGACGATGACCCAACACCAAGCTGAAATATACAACAAGGATTTACCTCTGGACCGACCCAGATAGTGAATGCTTGGTAACGTCCAAGCTAAGTTAAGATTGGCGGTAGGCGTTTAAGGGCGCTGAGCCAAGTTCTTGCTGCTAAGATGACTGCTTCTGCCCACATGCTGCTATACGGGGGGGGGGGGGTTACATCTGTGCTGACTGCTGCTGTCTAATTCACCAGAACCTGGCATGAGACTGACATGCCCCAGTTTTTTCATGCCCCACAGGCAACTTTCAGTGGCAGAATGTAATCTGACTGCGTTAAGACTGCAGGCTCAGAACCAAGGAGAAGCTATAGCACTGCCACTCTGCAAGGCCTGCTGCCCTTACTAAGCCTCTGAGCAAGCATGCATTGTTCTTTTCATCTACCTACGGGACCGCCTCTCCTAGTATGCCCCACAGGGGACCTTAAAGTCCATATATAGCAACACCCTAGAGGTCCCGGGCCCTAAGGAAGTTAGATTAGCCTCAACCAGAGCCAGGGCCTTCTCAACACTGGCTCCGGCCTGGTGGAATGCTCTGTCTCTTGAGACCAGGGCCCTGCGGTTTCTGATCTCTTTCCGCAGGGCCTGTAAGACAGAGTTGTTCCACCTGGCCTTTGGCTCAGAATCACTTCCCCCTCTTTCTTTTTCCTTTCTCCTCCTATGAAGAGATTGTTCCCTAATGGCTTTAAGGTTGTATCTTAATCTTTTAAATTGTATTTTAATCAACTTGTTTTTATTATTGGTTGTTAGACGCCCTGAGCCCAGTCTTGGCTGGGGAGGGCAGTGTATAAATAAAAAATTATATTATTATTATTATTATTATTATTATTATTATTATTATTATCATCGTCATCATCATCATCATCATCTTAAAAATGTGCTTATTTATTCCACTTTATAGTGCATTCCAGTGGTGGCTGTTGCTCATCAGGACTGGTAGGGTGAAAGGCAGGGAGCCCAACAGTAGGTGGAGCCAGAGATGATGACAGGCACAGATGACTCATTCCAGAGTTGCCCCTATCCTCCTCCCTGCTGAATGTACAGCAAAATTGAGACTACAAGGTGGGGAAGTTAATATCCAGGGTCGCCTCCTAGAAGGCAGGCAGGTGAGGGATGCCTGAGAGTTTGCCCTAATGTACCATCCTCCACTGGCACCCTCCTATACATAGTTACTTGGGAATAAAGGTAAAGGTAAAGGTACCCCTGACCATTAGGTCCAATCATGGATGACTCTGGTGTTGTGCACTCATCTCGCTTTACTGGTCGAGGGAGCCGGTGTTTGTCCACAGACAGCTTCCAGGTCATGTGGCCAGCATGACAAAGCCACTTCTGGCGAACCAGAGCAGCGCACGGAAGCACCATTTACCTTCTCGCTGGAGTAGTACCTATTTAACTACTTGCACTTTGACGTGCTTTTGAACTGCTAGGTGGGCAGGAGCTGGGACCGAGCAACAGGAGCTCACCCATCACTTAATTCTGTTCTTAACCTGAAACTTTTCTTAACCTGAAGCACCACTTTAGCTAATGGGGCCTCCCCCTGCCACCGCGCCACCGCTGCACGATTTCTGTTCTTATCCTGAAGCAAAGTTCTTCACCCGAGGTACTATTTCTGGGTTAGCGGAGTCTGTAACCTGAAGCGTCTATAACCTGAAGTGTCTGTAACCTGAGGTACCACTGTAATCCCCATTTAATACAGTCTTTCATTTAAAATATTCTTACCTGCCATTTGTCACAAGATCACAGGGTGGTGGTCACAAGTCTAAATAAATTCATTCCTACAACATACAAATGAAATTTAAAAACAATAAATAGGAATGACAAAATACAAGGAGACTTTTTTAAAAAAGGTAAAAGCAGAATAAAATGCATCTATAATCCAAAATGCCTTGCAATAAGGAAGCCCCTCACCTGTTGCTTGTAATGCCTGTAATGAATAGAGTGGGATTTACTTTTGAATAAACATGCCTGGGATTGTGTTGTCATTGTTTGAGGTTAATTTCAGCAACCTTGTTTGTTCAATCTGGACTTGGAGGCCCATTTTTCATTCCTGGCCAGTTCACACCTGGGAGCAGACACCCAAGTTGGCCTCCCCCTTGGCACATCACTGCACATGCTACACGGCCACCTTGCAGTGCTGATTAAAGAGAAACCTCCCAAGTCACAGCGGTCCCCAAATTGTCCTTTGATGCTGTCAAATAGATTTGCTTTGATCTGTGGTATTTGAACCTGGACATGTGTTGAGGAGTCAAACATGCTGAACATTGGGGAGTCTTTTTTTTTATTTCCCCCTTCCCTTGTCGAACAGGAGTAAACATGGAATTTGCCATTGGGGGGGGGGAATCAGTTGCTCTTGCAGTGGGGGAGTGAAAATTTGGTTTTTGTGTTTTGTTTTGGAGGGTGTTTTTTTGCAGTTGTAAAAGACATTTAGCAGCTGTGTTTACACTGGCACACAATTTGGCTATTAGATGGCTGGGCAAGAACTGAAGATGTACAATATTGTTCCGACAATGTGCACTTACAGCTCATTTCCTTGGAAACGTGTTATTTTATATTTCCCTCGGTGTTATTAATCACATTTCACGATGCTTCGCTATTTCGGCGCTCTTCTCCATGGCTTGATTCATTTTGTAGCCCTGCTCCTTAGTGGTTACTGAATATTATTTGAGCAGGCAGGGAGCCTGCTACACAATATAGTCTTCTCTGCTTTAAGGGCGGGTGGGGGAGAGAAAGAAAGCAAATAAGCTCAAGCATGGCCCCGTGTAAGTTAAAATAACCCGTTAAGAGTTAAAAAAAACAAAATCTGCAGTGTATCAAAACAGTATTTAGCTGCTGGAGTTGAACAGAAAGGCACATATTTAGTCATTGTTTTTAAATGTAATGTATTTCCTTGGAGAACATATCAACGTTTTCAACAAGAAGAGATTGTGATGGTTACAATTATGATTTGTGTGCAACTATACATTTACATAGTGGATCCTAGAGTAACATAAGCAACCTCCCAAAACAGTCCCTGCCTCAAGGAGATCACAATCTAAATTTTAACAATGTGGAAATAAAACAATGAGGTAAGGGGAAAGTCCAAGCAGGATAGCACTACAAGGGAGAGGGAGGGGAGGGGAGGAGAAATAGCAAACATTGATTTGCACGTTACCCAATTTTGACCCTGGAGGGTCTATTTCCCAAAGCCCCCACAAAGGCAATTGGTAGAGCTGACAGTATGGTTGAAAGTAGAGCAGGCAAAGGCAGGAAAGGCCATGATTCCAGTATTATAGAAGTCCTGGCCTTTTGTCAGGATCCTATCCTACCCTTCAGAGGGAAGAGACTTGGGGTCCCACAGAGTACTCTGCTTCAGCTGAAGACCTGGAGGAACCCGCACTCACCATGGCTACTTTGCAATGACAAAGTAACCTCAATCCCACACCCATCAAGATTGTGACTAATATCTGTCAAATAAGTAGAGGCAGAAAAACAGAAGCCTCTTTTGCAGGGGAAGAAATCAGGGTACACGTTTCAGCACAGCACTATGTACTTAGAACAATATAGAACAGAAGAATAGTCCAGTGGTTTTTAATCAGTGTGCCATGCATTGCCGAATTTATGTATAGGCTAAGTAGGCTGAAGCCTAGGGCCTCTAAATCTAGGGGTCCTTACCAGCCAGCCCGCTCCCCAACGAGCAGTCTCCCCTCTCCCAAAATTGCAAACCCAAGACTTCATGCAAGGGCAGGGCAACTCAGGCCTCCAAGTACTGGGCAACCAAGTACTGTGTACATATGCATGCTTCTACTTCTCAGAGGTCCAATATTGCTCTATTTGCAGTCCTTGTTTTGCTGATTTCATTTAATATTCTAATTTTCTGAGATTGTTAATTTGGGGTTTTCATCAGCTGTACACCATGATCATCACAATTATAACAAATAAAGGCTTGACATATCTTGCTTTGCATGTCATGAGTCTATCTCATGTATTAGTTTCACCTTTTAAGTTGAATTACTGAAATAAATGAACCTTTCCACGATAGTCTAATTTTCCGAGTTTCACCTGTATAAAGCCTTAAACGGATCAGGACTGCAATACCTCAAGGACTGCCTCTTCCCATATGAACCTACCCAGTCCCTGAGATCATCTTCTGAGGCCCTTCTTCTTGTGCCTCCTCCTCGAGAGGTCCGGAGGGTGGCAACATGAAAATGGGCCTTCTCTGCAGTGGCTCCCCACCTATGGAATGCTCTCCCCAGGGAAGTTCTCCTGGCGCCATCATTATACACCTTTAGGCACCAGGCAAAAATGTTCCTTTTTATCTGGGCCTTTGGTTGATCTTATTGACATCCAACACCCTTCTAGAATGTGGCTTTTTTGGTGGAGGGGGGTGGGTTTATTAGGTTATTGCTTTTGATTTGATTTTATATGTTGTGGTCTTGTTGTGAACCACCCTGAGACCTCCGGGTATAGGGTGGTGTATAAGTTGAATAAATAATAATAATAAATAATAATATTTTTTAAAAAAAATGGGGGGAGGAAAGACCACATATGGAGAGGAAGAGGGTAAGCATAGATGGCAAAAAGCACCATTAGTATTTCAGATTAGCTTCACATAGTCCAGCTTTCCTTCTTTGGAATAATATTCTACTCACAGAATGTGTAGTGCGGCTAAAGTCCTGTTTTGCGGCATAAACATACTTGACTGGGCTGCTTCTGTGTTCAGAGAGATTGCCCAAGCCATTTGCCAACAGCATGAAAGACTGTAATTCTGCATTTCCCTATTTTATTCATATTTTCCTATCCGGAGCTTTTATTCCGTGGGGAGAAGTTGCAACGTGTGAAGCAATGTTCAGTGATTTAGCCTTAGGGTGGTTTCTTCTGCTATGCTTTGAAATGAACATATGGGAAAATACAGTGTGGAAATGACAACACATGTGGCTTCCTTGGGGGTGAGGAAGACCTTTGAACTGTAGAGCTGTATCCTGCGCCTTCTCTTCTCGCAGCTCCGTAGCATAGTGAGGTTTTTCCTACTAAACTTCATTGGCTGCCACTTGTGAGGGTGAGGAAGTGTGCAACAGTGACATCATGTCATGCTCCTCCCCCCTCCTTTAAATTTTGATTTTCCATTTGCACCTGCCTATGAAGATGGGCAAATGACAGCCTCCTGGTGGTCCTGTCTCATTATGAGGTGTGTGGTGTGTGCCCCAGGAAACAGCTTTTTCCATGGTGGCTCTTCAAAGGCGGTTCTCCCTCCCTACTATGGTATCTGGCCCCATCTCCTTATAGTTTTAAGCGACTATTTAAGATGCATCTTTTTCAGCAGGTGTTTGGAAAAGGAGGGACCTCATTGCTGCTGCTGTTAGTTAGGGCTGTCATACGGATGGAGTTTCCTGCTCAGAAATTCTGCAGTCAGAAGCAGTGTCTGGGTGGAAATAGCTGAAGATAGATGGATAAAACTTTATTCGCATTAGCCTATGGCCATAGCAACATTAAAACATTACAGTATAGGCAGAAAAGGAAATTTGATATAAGAGCACAATTTAAAGTCCTGAATCAGCAATCAGTTAGTGGCCCTTATTCTGATTGCCCCTGCTATGAACCTAGCAACCTTTGCTGTTATCTGCTCATTTTGATCTGATAGAAGGACATTGTTCTAGTGGCTGAGTGCCCTGGGATGGTTAGTATGAGTGGGGTGATGATCTCATTCCTCAGGTCTTTGTAGAGAGTACAAGACAGGAGGACGTGTGCCGCTGTTTCGGTGCTACCATCTCCACAGGGGCAAAGACGTTTCTCAGGGGGGATCTTTTGGAATCGACCCTCAAGTACCGCAGATGACAAAACATCCAGTCTTGCAAGTGTAAAAGCACATCTGTATTTTGGGATAATAAGTTTGTGCAGATGTGGGGCCAGAGAATCAGAATGGAGAGGTGGAAAGTGAACATACCAAGGGCAGAATTTCCTTAGAGTGGCCAGGTTGTTCTGATGCTCGATATCTTTTAGACGTTGACCACTTAGACTATTTGCTTTATTAGGGCCCATAGTGAGTAGGTGTTGTGGGGATAGCCACAAGATTGAAGTTTTTTGATAGAAATAGCTGAAATGTCCTTGAAAATCTGGACGTATGGCAACCCATGTCAGAAGTCTAGATTTCGTCGAATTTCCTTAAAAAGAGCTCAAAAACATCTTTTTTAAGATTTTGTATGAAACAAGGCGAATAAAGCTGTTAACCTGATTTAACAGTTTTTCATTATTTGGAAGCTATGGTTCTAACAATACATCAGGCTTTTTTGCAGCTGCATCACACTGCCGACTTGTGTTCAGCTTGAAATCAACTTCATCCCTAAGATCCTTTTCTTCTACTGCCAAGTTAGGTATACCAACCCCAACCTATACCTGCGCTAATATTATTATTCTTGTTGTTGTTATTCCTACCAGTAGAAATGTGTGTGTGTCTTTGAGAAAACATAATCTGAGAAATGACCTTTGGTTTTGCTGGTGTGCTGGTGGGTGATACTAAACTAGATAACAAAAAATCAAACAAATAAACCAGGAAACAGGAAACAGTTTTAGAATATGCATCATAGTTCAGAATATAGGTTTATGAAATTCCTGCACATGACCTCTCTCCCTTATATTTAGTGATTTCCCTGAGAATTCTAGATTCTAATCCCACTTTCAGGATTTTCTTGTGATCACGTCTGTATTTTGGATCTCTTCTATTGTTTCTACAGAGCCTCAATACTCCACAGGGGGAAATACAGGATTGCTATTTGTAGGCTCAGATTTCCATGGAAGAAAACACCAACTCAGTGTACTTTTAAATGAAGAGGAAAATATTTCAAATTCTGAACACAGAATAAAATATGCAGAGAAAACAAAGACAATCAGAGAAGAAGATGGAGATATCTGGTCAAAAATTTAAATTTGGTCTCTTGCACGTCATAGGTTAAGTTTGAAGGTGCATTCTAGGTTACAAAAGATTGGGGAAATACTAAATTAAGCTAGTTGAAGTAATAGCATGTTACATAGCATGGGTAAAATGCAAGATACCACCCTGTAGAAGGGAAGGACGTTGGTCCTTAAATAATTGTCTGAAAGAAGTAGGCTTGACAAGCCTAAATTTTAAGTTCAGTAACAGATATTATTTAAGTCTGCCTAGAAATGAGATGACTGATGTTATATTTACAGATTGCTTTAGGAAACCATTAGCTCTGTCTGGTTCCCCTTTCCATGACTTGCTTCAGGGGAACTCTAAATATAACTTTCAGGCTTCTTCGTCCCATAGTTTAATGTGTAGCAGATAGGGATTTTTTTATATTTATATATATATATATATATATATATATATATATATATATATATATATATATATATAAAAAACACCTGCACACCACCCAGTTCTGTTTACAGTGTATGGCCGAGCCACACCTAGAGGAATCATCTGTACTATTTTTGTCCTTTTTATTGCCCTAGCTGCCTTTTCGTGGTGAACTCTGAGATGATTTCAAGCTACCTTCTCAGAACTCTCATCCAAATTGGTTGGTTCTTTTGAAAATGTGGCCTTGTGTCTTGTCAACAGGAGTAGGACTGCTTCTGGAGAGGACAGTGGTTCATTCTGTGCACACTGAGGTCTTTCAGAAATGTTTACTTGGGCAAGCGCTTACAGAGCATGCTCAGATGTGGGTTCTTCCCCCACCCCCCGACTCCCCTGTGCCATAGCTTTATTAACAGCAACACATTTCTTATGGAGCCTTTCCCCCAGCATTTTGAAGGCCAGCAGTTCAAAAAGTACTTTGGCTAAAATCCTACACAGACTTACTATGGAGTAAGACCCACTGAATTCAGTGTGGTTTACTAGTGCCAAGTCAACATGCAAAAGAGTTGGTCTTCATAGCCAGATGTGGACAGTCACTTTTCAGTATTAGCTTATCCAGCATACTTTTTATTGCACTTTTACGATGATTTGGGATAATGTTGCTGTTGGGTTGGTCATACAGTACATGATCCCACTTTCAATACTATTTGCACCTGCCAAATTTCAGGGGCAGTCACAGTGCTTCATTTCCAATCAGTGTATATCCCTTAACTTCCTGCTGAAATCCCATAACTTTTTATGCCACAAATGTTCAGGTTTTCGTCCCACTTTTTTGCACTATGGGCATATCCACCCTTACTTTTTTTTTTTTTTTGCTCAGGAGCTTTCCCCACAAAAACCAACTCTTTAAAGCTCAGTCAGAGCAAACAGCAATTCATATAAAACCTGAATTGATGTTTGCTCTGATTGAGAGCTAAACAGCAGGTTTTTGTGGTTCGAGGAACCGATCCCCACTTGGAGGAATAAAGACACGTGGACACAGTGTATAAGGTTAATGGGCAAGAAAAGGCCACAACTTTATTGATTACAGCAAGTGAGAAGGTATTGGCTTAGGCATTGGACCACGGAGGATTTGACTCCACCCACTCAGAGAGGGGTGAGTCTGAAGAGGGGTTAACCACCAGTAGGGGGAGCCTGTTGATGCTAATACAACTATAAGCTCTCCCCTGATGTCACCGAGGGTCGTGCCATGGCCCCCTGCCACATAGGCATCGGACAGGATCCACGACCACCGGATTCCTTTAACGGAATACCCAAATTAGAAGGGGTAGGCGATGGCCACACCTTGCCCTTCCACACATCAACAACACATTCCAATGCCTAACTGCCAAATACCAAGAAAGTTGTGACGATTGCTACGAGGTAGGCGAAAAAACCCAAAGGCCGGTGCCAATTTGCCAGTTGGAAAAAATTCCTACCAGGCCCCCTGGGCAACCTGGGCGACCAACCATAGGCCCATAGCAAGGTCAAGAGAAAAGCTAAGCCCTAAGCCTAAGGGAGTGGTGAGTGGGTGACTCGCGGCGAAAAGGTGAGCAAATGGGCGGAATGGCTGGCGCGGCTGCATCTTGAGCAGCAAACCACACCCCCGCCAAGCCACCCGGTTGGGCGCTCAACCGGGGGCGTGGCGCGCCAGCCATGTGAATGGAGCAGGGGGCATAACGCCCCCTGCATGACACAGGAATCGTCTCCCGCCCACAACACACACCCCCTCCGGAAGGAGGAGAGGCCTTGCAGGGGAAGCTCTGAAGCAAAAAAACAAAACAAAATAAAAATAAAAATGGAACTTTACAATGCAGACCTGTGCCCGGAAAAAGCAGGCTAAAGTTAAGTGTGGATAGCCCTATATCCACTCTGGGCAGCTATAGTCTGATAGCATGGGGAAAACATTAGAGAACAGCATACAGCAGAATAAATCTGTTCGTATTTGTAATATGATTTCATTGGGAATGTATTTCACAAATAATGAATGGTATTGGGAAAGGAGATAGCAGTTGGCAATTGGCAGGTTATTTCTGTTAGTTCTGTCTTGACTGTGAAGGTAAGAGGTGTGAGGACTTCATGCAGATGCTGTCCGGAGGAGTTTTGTAAATAATACTTGTTGTTCAACTGTTACCAACATGTCAAGTAAAAAGATTTCTCTTCAGCTATTTGCGTAAGGCAGAGAGAGAGATGTATCACAAATAGCTAACAAAATCTACCACACTAACACACTATTATTGTGTCAGGAACATGTCCAGAACACACCCATAACAAAACACTAGTTTGGAGGGCCCTCCATAAATTAAAAGCAATAAAATCATTTCTACAATTGTGCAATTAGTTTGTGACACTAGTTGCACTATTGCTCAAATACATGATTTGCCCTTATAATCATTATCATATGTTGCCATATTATTCAGTTGCAAAGTATTGTTGAAGAGCACAAGAGGGTTGGGGGATTTTTTGCTCCCCGAGGTGCTATAAGTCTTTAATTTAATCAGAATCAAATAAGAATCCAGAGGTTTGATCCAGCATGTTTTAAACTGGCAACCTGACAGTCATCATCAGTAAATTAAGAAAAGTGTATCTTCTCACAGGGACGCGGGTGGCGCTGTGGGTAAAACCTCAGTAAGGTCGGCGGTTCGAATCCCCGCAGCGGGGTGAGCTCCCGTTGTTCGGTCCCAGCTCCTGCCAACCTAGCAGTTCGAAAGCACCCCCAAGTGCAAGTAGATAAATAGGGACCGCTTTATAGTGGGAAGGTAAACGGCGTTTCCGTGAGCGGCGCTGGTGCTGGCTCGCCAGATGCAGCTTCGTCACGCTGGCCACGTGACCCGGAAGTGTCTTCGGACAGCGCTGGCCCCCGGCCTCTTAAGTGAGATGGGCGCACAACCCTAGAGTCGGACACGACTGGCAGGGGTACCTTTACCTTTACCTTTATCTTCTCATAGAGACATTTAGAATTCCCCAGTGAAAAGGCTTGGTAACTTCAAATGCATCAGATGCTTCTTATTGGCTGATTGTTATTAAATACTTTCTCACAACATCTTTGGGATAATTTGTTCCAGTTTCTGCAGTTTAACTATGTAACCTTCTTTGTCATCTTAATTTTTCCTTTCCCAAAATGGTCTCTTGTCTTGTAGAAAAGGAATTCAACCTTAAAACTCGCCCAGCTTTAGTCTAGTTCTCATTAACCTGCCCCTGGGCTGCATTATTGAGGTGATGGTGGATTAGGAATACATAACTTTATTTCCCTTAATAGAAATATATATGTCTTTAAATAGAAACCTAAGGTAGCATTTGCATGGACATGTATCTGTGGATGGAGGCAGAGGTAGACTTGCAAGCCCTGCCCTCAATGTCTCCATGTGTGTCATCCCACTTATCTCTCATATGTTGAGTGGAGAAGGTCTGCAGGGGGCTTTTACAGACATTTGCTTGAAGGTGTGTAGAACTTTCCATGAGATCAAGGACCCTGCTTTCAGCAACGCCCCCTTCTCCGAGGGTTGTAAAAAGGTGAAAGGGGGGCATTAAAAGGTGAGAAAAGATTAATTTAATTAGAATAATCCTACCTTCAACCTGTTACAAGCTTCCATTTGGAGTCGCAGAAAAATAATATTCAAAATTTAGCCTTTGACAGGCAAAAGCCTTCAGGTGAGCTATGAAATAAATTGTCTAAGTTCATCCCTGCACAACACAAATGCAAATATTCTCTTTGATATTTTTAACATCCCAAGAGCTCAGAAGAAGCACATTACCACCTTAAATCTACCATGCATAGGAGCTGATTATGCCACACACTTTTAAAGTGTTGCAGCCTATTGACATGTGGGCCAACAAACGTAATAAAAATCAAATCCATATTCTAATTATTACACTAGAAAAGACATTACATTAATCAGAGGCTAATAGAGTGATGCTTTCATGCATGTCGTTTTGAATTGGCATCTTGTTGACATGAACTAATTAGTCATCGTCCCAGTTCACCTGCACTAATATGCTACTTTACCAAGTGTAACATCAGTGGCGTAATTGGAAGTGGCACATTTTGTAATCAGTATTGTAAGTGTGTATTAATTGTTGGAGAAGGAATTGGCTTAGCCCTTAGTTTGTGCTGTTCTAAAAAAATAAAAAAAAAAATTAATGCCTGGTTAATAATTTCACATAGGAATATTCTGCAATATGCAAAGAAAACAGGGGAAGGAATTTGACTCCATTTCAAATCAGAGCAAGCATTTGGATTTCGCAAAAAATAGCTATTGCTATTAAACTACATTCTATTAAACTAAGTTCCCGAAACATACAGAAGTTGGCCGTTGCTTTCAGGAAGTGGTCCTGTGAAACCTGCTATACAGTTTGTGATTTCATTTTTAACTAATTCTGGTGCATTATCAAGCCAGGCTGCAATATGCCTTTTTAATGGGTTGTTATGCTTGGTGCACACTGATGACATCATCAGCATAAGCCAGGGCCCAGCAAAACAAATAAGTGTCCAAAATAGTAACCGGATGATTAAAAAAGTAAACTGGTGAATTGGAGTGATTACCAAACCACAATCAATAGTGCAACCATCCATACCGGACATGAAATTGCAAACATGAATTGTCTGATAGCAGAATACAAAAGGTTGAAGTTTTGGTTTAGCAGAGCTGGAGCATTTTGTCACTGGACAAAATTTTGTTGCTGACGGATCTTCTATCCTCTGTTTTCACCTTGTTTTCTCATGTGTCTGTAATGCGTGTAATAATTCACATGTAGGGTTGATAGGGCGCTGCAGGTCTTTAAAGATTATGCCATTCTGCTTTGATTCAAGTCCCTTTTTTGATTTAAAGGCTCTTTGGGGGTATATAGTAGTGTTTAGTTCCCCATTCTGAAATGCTTTCCCCTAAAATATTGGTCAGCTGAAATAATGGATGGTTTAATTTCTTTCTCATAAGATGGAATGGGCAACTCTTCTTGCTTCACAGGTGTTGAGTAAGTGTGCATGTCAGTCCATGATGGAATGACACCACTGAGCAATTCTCTTTCCCTGAAGGTGAATTCTTTTGACTTGAACTGTCCATTGCAAACCTAATCCACATTCCTTGATACTTCAGAAACATTCACACTATGGGAAGTTTAAAATAAAAATTCTCTTCCTAGCCTGATCTTGACAAATTTTTGCTAATCTCACAGAAATACCATGAATTGGCAGGAAAACCCCTCAGACATTCTACCGAGAAAGAAACTTGAATATTTGATTCAATCTGGTGGCAAACTAGCAGTGGCAATGCACCAAATCCACTTGGAGAAATTTTGCTAGTCTTATTGAAGGGTCTCTTGAAAACTTGACTTCGCTTAAAAATTCCTCAGGTGTTTCAGCTTGCCAGGAATGCCATTTTTTTATTTAAAAAAAATGCCATAAGAGAAGAGAAAATTTTGGGCAAATCCAGTAGGCCAGTACACAGCTATGTGAAAAAGCAGCAACACAGAATCATAGACTAGTAGAATTGGAAGGAACACTATGGTCATCTATAGCTGCCTGCAATGCTGGAATCCCAGCTAAAGAATCTTTGACAGATGGCCATCCTGTGATTACCAGTCGTTCCACATAAAGCACAGCTACATTGCAGAAACGGCTATTTTCTAGTGCTGTCTGGTTCACACCAGGGCTGTGCAACAGATTTGGCCAAAGCCTGAACGGAATCAGAGCTGTCCAGAGCAATCGGGGATTGTCAGGGAATGATGTGTAGGACAGGAAGGAGAAGCAAAATAGGGGTTGCCAAGGTGAGGGGTGTGAGGTGACAGGATAAAGTATCCTTTTACAGGAGGCTTGGGGTTTGGGGGAGAGGTGTGTTAGGAAGAAGGGGAATAAAGGGAGTCCCCTGGGAGCTGCTGGGCAGGCCAGAACTCCATGCAGTGGTTGGAGATCAGACCCATCTTGGCTGCTGGCTGAAGGAGGCTGCACTAAGATACTGGAAGCCAGGAGTGACTGCTGCTTTGTACCCTAGCTTGCTGAAGGTCTGAGAGGGGCAATGAGAGACAACTCTTGGGATATAATGCTCTGCACCTCTTCCACTGCAGACTTCCAAGTGTAAATATGTATTAAGAAACCATATTTCTTAAAGACACTAGCCTCCGTTCTGCCTCGATCTTCCCAACAGAAACACAACCCTGGGTGAGTGCCTGGGAATCTCGCCCCAATTGTGGGATTGCATGTAACAACTATCTAAATTTGATTTGCCATTTTACATTCTAATGCAAAATGAGACGTTTCAGTACTCATGCTGGAATTCCTTTAATCATATCTTGGAGAAAATCTGCAAATAAAATTAAATGTGTGGCCTTAATGAACTGTGATGTTTATTTATAAAACTGTCAAACTTGCATGTTCTTTCGATTTTAACTGGCTTGAAAAGAAGAAGAAGAAGCTCTCCTCATAGATTTTAGGTGTGTGATTTGCTATTCATGAAATCGTGCAATACGAAAACCGAGCGTTTACATAGCACTCAAAATACCTCGCTTGCTCATCCTCATAATCTTAGCAAACTTGTAAAGTTGGCCCGTATTATTATTATCTTCACATGGATGAGGCTCTGAGGCTGAAAGGAGCTTACCTAAGCCGGAAGTAAGATTTAAAATGAGGGTTTGCTGTCAGTGTTATTCTCTTAACCATGCTGGCGTTTAATCATTCTAGCACTTCTGAAATGCTAGCAGCTCCCAACACTGGTAAGACAGGGATAAGGAACCTTTGCAACGTTTGGGGATGGGGGTTTCCTACCTCTGCTGTAATAAATTGGTCTTCCTTTTATGTATGTTGCAGGAACAGCTGGCAAGGAAGTGCCACAAAGCTTCCCTCCTAATAGCAGTTTCACTCACTGCTGCTGACCTGAATGGTGTGGGGTCAGCCAGGGTGAAGGTGAGGTCATGTGTACCCACGCAGCCCAGACCTCACTGCTGCCTGCCCTGACCCCACATTGCTCTGCTAAGCAGCAGCCGCACCAAAGCTGGGAGGATAGCTATGTATAGTGGTACCTCGGGTTACATACACTTCAGGTTACATACACTTCAGGTTGCAGACTCCGCTAACCCAGAAATAGTGCTTCAGGTTAAGAACTTTGCTTCAGGATGAGAACAGAAATCGTGCTCCGGCAGCACAGTGGCAGCAGGAGGCCCCATTAGCTTCAGGTTAAGAACAGACCTCTGGAACGAATTCAGTACTTAACCTGAGGTACCACTCTACTACCACCTTACCACATGGGCCATTCCTGGTGTGCCACTTCCTTCAAGTATTTTGTACCTGCACGACAAAATCAAGATTAAAAATCAGCCAAACAGCAGCACCAACATAATCTGATCCATTTTCCCTGCCAACCCACAAAAGCACAAGGTGATACCCCGTGTTAGCATTGCTCAGAGCAGACCCACTGAAATGAATGTATTGCAATAACAAGTCCACTGATTTGAAGAGATCTCCACTGAGATTAATTGAATATCAAGCCTACTTTTTTGTTTTTTGCAAGTTTTGCTAAATGCCTATAAAATCAATTTTATGAAGAAAGATCTAGAGATATGGTCAAACCTGAAGCTTTCCTTGTTGGGAAGAATTGCGGCTATAAAGATGAATGTATTGCCAAGGATGTTATTTTTGTTTCAATCTTTGCAAATTGTGGACAAGATGGACTGTTTCAAGAAGTGGCAGAAGGATATTTCTAGATTTGTCTGGCAGGGCAAGAAGCCTAGAATAAAATTTAAAATACTAACCGATGTAAGAGAAAGAGGTGGTTTCGCCCTGCCAGACCTGAAACTCTATTATGAATCGGCCGCATTTTGCTGGCTGAAAGAATGGCTGCTTCTTGAAAACACAGACATTTTGGATTTAGAAGGTTTTAATAACGTTTTTGGGTGGCATGCATATCTGTGGTACGACAAGGTCAAAGCTCATAAAGCATTTAAAAACCATATTGTCAGGAAAGCATTGTTTAACGTCTGGTTAAGATATAAAGACTTATTGGAGAACAAAACTCCAAGGTGGTTGTCACCAATGGAGGCAAAGGCACTTAAAAAGTCCAATATGGAGGCCAAATGGCCGAAATATTGGGAAATATTGGAACAAGAAGGAGATAAATTGAAATTGCAGAGTTTTGAGAAATTAAAAGATAAGGTGCGAGATTGGCTGCACTATTTTCAAATAAGAGAAGCCTATAACATGGATAAAAAAATAGGTTTCCAGGTGGAAAAATCAAAATTGGAAACTGAGTTGTTAGAACCCAAAACTAAAATACTTTCAAGAATGTATAACTTGCTGCTAAAATGGAATACGCAGGATGAAACAGTTAAATCTGCTATGATTAAATGGGCACAAGATGTTGGTCATAACATCATGTTTGCTGACTGGGAACGGTTGTGGACCACAGGTATGAAATTTACGGCATGTAATGCCCTAAGAGAGAATATTATGAAAATGATATATAGGTGGTACATGACACCAGTCAAGCTTGCAAAAATCTACCATTTGCCTGACAATAAATATTGGAAGTGTAAAGAAAGTGAAGGAACATTCTTTCACCTTTGGTGGACATGCCCAAAGATTAAGGCTTTCTGGGAGATGATATATAACGAAATGAAAAAAATTTTTAGATATACATTCCTTAAGAAGCCAGAGGCCTTTCTCTTGGGCATGGTGGGCCAATTGGTGCCAAAGAAAGATAGAAATTTCTTTATGTACGCAACAACAGCAGCAAGAATTCTCATCGCAAATTATTGGAAGACACAAGAGCTACCCACCCTGGAAGAATGGCAGATGAAGCTGATAGACTATATGGAATTGGCGGAAATGACTGACAGAATCCGAGACCTGGGAGAAGAGTTGGTGGAAGAAGACTGGAAGAAATTTAAAGACTATCTTCAGAAATACTATAAAATTAATGAGTGTTAAAATTGTGCTTGGATGGGTAATAAGTGGTAATTAGTGATAAAAGTTATTAAGATTATGCAAAAAAGGTATTGATAATTGGTTGAAAAATATGGATATAGTATATGTTATGGCACAAAGTTTAAACATTTGATAAAGGGTAAGAATTTGCTGAATTAAATATTTGAATGGGAATACAAAAAGGGGAAGGTGCGAGGAGGTCAAGAACATAAGCATATGAAATTGAGGTTATTGGAAAAATGGAATGGTTTTATTTTTTCTTTGTTTAAATTTAATTTTTCTTAATTAGTTGTGTTTTTCTTTCTGTATTTTTTTTCTTTTGTGTGTTTCTTATGGTTTTTTATTCTGTGAATCTCTACTTTTCTTTTTTGTAAAACTTTAATAAAAATTTTATAAAAAAAATAAAATAAAATCAATTTTATGACTTCTCCATATGAGTAGTATACTCGCCAGGAACTATGTGGCATGCATTACACACCAGACCTATAGAAGTAGTAAGTCAAGTCATCAGCATGTATTGCGTTTCAGAAAGAAAGAAAAATCCACTATCTTCTTCTTTGACCTTCAAATATTTGAGGTCAGAGGGAACTAAGAAAAGAAAAGAAAAGTCATTTATTTGTGAATCATGCTGAAGACTCACAGTGCTCATTATAGTTTGGCAACATCGCATTGTGATTTTTTTTGCAAGCATAACCTGTTTCTTATTCTGCACTCTAGAGAAAACAATCACTTTTATTTAGTACGTGCATTAGTGTATGTTTGAATCTTCAGTATGTTAGTTCAGAAGGATCTGTATCTTTGGAATAGCTATAATATTTCAAAGTATCGGGGGCAGGGGGAAGGTGCCCTGGTGGGGGTCCTAAAATCTCAATAAAGGGCATTAGAATCAATGTGTAAATAAATCTAAATACCCTTGTGGCAAGGACCTTCTTTTTCTTTTCTTTTAAAGTACATGTATTTACTTATTAACGGTATTTATGTCACCTGATAGCACACACTTGTATCCAATGCAGCACTATGTGAACATTCTGTCTGCACAAGCATTTCTGCAAAGGAACATTATTCCCCATATATCCCCCCTGCACTCCCTAAAATTGTCCTAGGGGTTGCCCCAACTCTCAGGAGCAGATTTGGGGAGGGTGCAGGAAGGATGGGAGTCCAGTTGCACAAGTGGAAATCCTTGTACTGATAGGATGTGTTAGTCTTCCAGGTGGCTCACAACAACAAAAATTAAAATACAACTCTAAGCCATAATGACAAGAATATAACACAGCGTTTAACAGAATTCCAGCAGCAGAGTATCAGCATGGACTATATTCATTATTTTACTTATTTAAAACTCACTTTTTTTGTAACAAGTCACAGTCAAACAAGTTCCATCAGTATCACCAGTTACGCCAAAACGCTGTTGTTCTTCAAAATCATCATCTTTAGGAGTGAGCAAAATCTCACTGAGAAAAAAAATGTTTATCGACATTCTTTAGGCTTCCTCCAAAATTCCTCAGATGTTTTGCTGGAGGATAAATCTACACATTTGCTTCAAATTTGTCCTTACATGAAATACGCTGACAATCTAATGCTGTGCAGAACATCTCGGAGAAATGTCACTAGTTAGATCAGGATTCTGGTTTCACGGAGTTCCAGAACTGAGAGAAGCCTCCCTGAAAAGAGATTAATGTGTGAATGGCCTTCAAGCCTCAGACCATTACACTAATGCATGGACAGTGGGGGCAAGCCTGGGGGAGCAGCGTGCTATGGTCACAGGGTCAAAAGCATAGCCTTGCAGTTTCCCTACTTCTTGCTTTCCCTACACCCATGAATAACATGGGAAGTGAGCTAGTCACCATATGGCAAGGACTCACCATGTGAATGTGGATGAAAGTCATAAGGATGTTTTTGGTTTCTGCAGAACATCTTTTGAACGCTACTCTTTTCTTTGCATCTTTTCATCCAGTTTCAATACATTTTAATGTGTGGATTTGCTTCTATTACTCCTAACTTAATATACCTGGATAGTAACATGCATGGATATATTTGACCTTTTGAGATAGTGTCTGACACTCTGGTTCTATAAAAGTAAGGTAGGGGGCGGGGAGAACCAAGAACCATCTTTATAATGCCAAGAGGCTAGGGTTTTAAAGAACTCAGATAGGCCTCTACAGTCTTGAAAATCTGCACGAAAGCTAACAGGCCACAAACGTTGTTGGTAGTCCACCTGATTTCACATATCTGTGTTAACCATTAAGTCCATTGTCTGGTCACTTGGTGGTAATTCTTCCCCAGCCTAGGCATCCCAAGCAAGAAGTATTTACAAGAGTAGGCTATACATTATATTTACTTTTTGATTTGATTTGATTTGAACATCCTGGAGTGGTTTAACAATGAAAATACCACCAAAAACGAAAACACATAAAGACATTTTCAGATCTAATACAGAAACGAACCGGGAAAGCTATCAACTCAACAGCCTTCTTGAAAAAGGAAGGTCTTCAGCAAACATCAAAAAAGGCAACAGAGCTGGCAGCTGTCTAACATTTAAGGAGAGGGAAATGGAAAGAGTAGGTGCCACAGCACCATAGGCCCAATTCCTAGGCTGTGTGCAATGGACCTCCAGGCCTTCACGTGCAGAACACAGTGATCAACTGGGAATATAAGGAGTGTGGTGATCTTTCAGGTATCCTGAACCCAAGTTATATAGGACTTTTGTACACCAGTACCAGCATGTTAGGGCTACAAGTTAGTTACCCAAACTATACTCAATGCATGCAAAGGAGAAGAGCTACAGACTTAAGTAGCTCTCCCTGTAGCCTCTTACTCTAAAGGAAGCACTTCAAAGGGAAACTACTTGGCATGCAGCTGAAGTATGCAAAACGTAAATATTTGTTTAATTTTTTGTTTTGCTTTTACATATAAGCAAGGTCCTCTGCTCTTGACATCAAAAGTCCTCTCTTATCTTGTGTGCCCGTTTTCTCTCCTGCCCTCCCCATCTCCTCCTCAACACTGAAATGTCACTGAGCATGAAACAGAAAAGCTGGTGTCTTTCCGGGGTTCCTATTAAATTGGATATGATAGAATATTAGATTTATGTTTATCTTGTAAATTGCAATTATAGTTTTGGCAGCAGGAGCCAGGATGGAGAGAAAAAAACAACTTCTTCCTTTCCCCTTGTTTTGTCCTGGCTCCTTCCTTCCTCTGCCAACAATCACAATTCTCTCTTCAAAGGGGGAACATGCAGTGAAGCAGACCGCCTGACTTTTCAGTGTGCATTTTGTGCTGTGTAGGCTGAATCCTGTTCTGCTATTTGACTTGAGGTCCTTTGTCCTAAGGCAACTGACATTGTCTCTGTGAAATGTCCTGAAATGGCTTCTCTCCACTGCACTGCCACTGCTTTCATCAAATATGAAACCCAGTCTGAGTTTAAAATGGTATTTATTTTGTATGTGTTACAACAAAGGCCTCCTCACTGCTTTGGGGCCTCCCACCACACTGGAGTGTAGAAGGTGGGCACTCAACGTAAAGATCCTCCTGGAAGATGGTTCTGTGTCCTGGAGGCTGGTCCATTGTAGCAAAATGGAGCACTGCCTCAGTCCATTCCACCTGGGTGCCTTCTTACTTAAAATCAGCCCAGCTTGGTTGCAATGTTGCGCTTACAGTTGCAATGTTGCACTTACAGAATTCACCAGGGAGAAGGATGGGGAGGAAAACAATAATTAGTTTGCTCTGCCTGTCATTGGCTCTGGCTCCCCCTACTGCTGGCCTCCCTGCCGTTATGGCATGGCCGTTGTTTTCATGGTTTGCGGGCTGCCTGGAATGACGTTGGGTGCCCACAACTACAGGGTGTATTTCAGTGACCCTCCATAGACTGTTATACTCCAGCTCCCATCAATCCTAGCAAGCATGGCCGGGGGGCAGGGAGTTGTAGTTCAGCAACGTTTGCAGGACTACAAGTTACCCACCCCTGAAATAGACTCTCATCTGACCTAGCAATTCTCTTCTTGTGTTCTTACTTAGATTGCCCCTTTCAAAACCATTCCAGATATTGAATTTAGGCAGGAAGCCCAAAGGGAGTTCTGTGGCAGACCCCACTCTACCTATGCATCCATTGCAGTGATACGCTTCTTCTGTTTTCTGCTCCCCTTATCATCTAAGATCAGTCTGTAGCAGCAGGCTTCTGAACAGCTACAGGCACATGGCACACACAATTCCTTTTGGCATTGCTAGAGAAATAATACACAGTGACATTTCCGTGACCAAATCTAACCATGAGACAATATCAAGAGGTCTGGCAAGCCCTGTAATCCCTATATGCTGACCTATGTCGAACTGTAAAATAGTGATAATATGGCTAGCCTATGTATAAAATGTTTGGAATGCCTCCAATGGAAAGTTCCTGAGCTAAGCATCGTTAACATTTTTCACAGATGTCTTGTTCCTTCATGTTGTTCTTTGGGGAATTGGTACATTGACTAAAATAGGTGATTTACTGATCCTTGACAATCATTCCCTCAGGTCTCACTTTTCAGAGGAGGAAACCTCAGACAACAGTACGACAGCATCCCAAGGAGAATGTAAGTATTTGGGTCATATTCCTGGCAACATTGCCTTTACATCTGATCTCAGTTTGTGTCTGATGTTTATAATCATATATATATATATATATATATATATATATATATATATATATATATACATACAGAGAAAGAGAGAGAATGAGAGAGAGAGAACGAGAACGGATATTGTAATAGGATGCTTGGAGGGAAATTAGAATTTCAAAATTACAATGTTTACATAATTTGACATAATTATGTAATTTATTGTGGGATGAGCTATACAGGGGCATATTTCACAAAAATGTCCACAGCCCAACTTCAAAACTTCAGCAATTTGGGGATGAAGGCGGGGAGGTTAGTAGTGTGGGAAAGTGTTTTATTGATTCAGAGTGAAGTCAGGGAACAATGTCCACACTGTAATCTAGCTTTGTGACCTTATTACACAGTCAAAACTGATTGGCTATGACAACATCATAACATCATCACACTCACCACATGATCTTCAATCAGCTGGTATCACAATTAATCCCCGAGACAGGAAACTTTTCTCCAATGGTGTCTGTTGGGGAATGAACAGGCAGTGTACAATTGTAAATAAAAGGGAGGAGTAGACAATTCACGCACAGTACTCTGAAAATGTTCTCATTTGACTATTTGGTGCAGCTCCCTATGCCAATGCTTCTTTGACCACTATCCAAACATTTAGCATCTGAAAGATTAATGTGTAGTTCTATACACTATTTATTTTTGTTCTAATTTGAAATGAGTCTGTATGATATTGTGACGTAGAACTAAGTTTATCGTAGTTTTACTTCATCGTAGTAAAAGTGTCATAGCCTTTCATGAATTTCCTACGTACATTTCACCTGGGCAGGGGCCTCTAGAATTTCCCTTTCGGCAACTCAGACTGTACGAAACCCGTCTGTGATATTTTCCTAATCTTGTAGTATTAAGTAACTGTCTATAGAACGTTATTCAAGGGTCATGGCCAGGTCTGTGTAGCATGCTGTGATCCCACAAAAGCACAGGAAAAAAAGAGGTTGTATAAAGGTAATGCTCAAAATATCTTAACAAGGTTTAAAACATGCATGTTAGGGTTTGCCTGGTGCAAAAGAGAACTGGGCTCCTGTCTTTAATAGCCTTGCAGAAGAGAGGCACGAAGAGTGGTTTCTGCTCTAAAACAAAAATCCAAGGTATTCTGTCATAATACAATGGGGTGTGGGTGGGTGGGTGTAAGCCCTGTGGGTTAGAGTGCTTTTCCTTGCTTTGTCAAAAATTGCGAAGACAGAGCCCATTGTATTCTAGCGCGGAACCTGTCCTGTGACCCTCTGGATAGTGTGGGACTCCCATCTGCCCCAGACAGCCCGGCCAATGTTCAAGGAGGATGGCAGCTGTGTCCAGGAACATCTGGAAGGTCTCAGGCTTCAATCCTTGTTGAAGGGGGTGGGAAAGAGAGGTTGATGTCAGGGCCCTGAGACTGAGAGCTTGTCCAAACTTCCGCTTGAGAGCCAGTGTGGTGGAGTGGTTAAGAGCGGTAGCCTCGAAATCTGGGGAACCAGGTTCACGTCTCCGCTCCTCCACATGCAGCTGCTGGGTGACCTTGGGCCAGTCACACTTCTCTGAAGTCTCTCAGCCCCACACACCTCACAGAGTGTTTGTTGTGGGGGAGGAAGGGAAAGGAGAATGTTAGCCGCTTTGAGACTCCTTAAAGGGAGTGAAAGGCGGGATATCAAATCCAAACTCTTCTTCTTGTTGTTGTTGTTGCATGCCCAGAAAGGAAGGGAGCAAGAGGTTTTCTGCTTGTCCCATGCTATTTAGGCATGGGTACAAGTGGTTTTTCATATGTCCCACTGCTTTCGTCGAAGTGTTTACCACTGATTTGGAACAAACGTCAATCTGCAGGAAAACTAATTGATATTTGTGCTGATTCAGCAGTAAACAGTGGCTTTTCCCAGAGAAAATACGCAGGACAGGCAGGAATGTGGTTGAGCCCAGAGAGTGAGGAATTCTGCTCAAGCTGGAGTTGGGGCAGACATTGTAAAGTATGTTCTTTACTTTCCCCTTAGTCTTAACTAGTGCTGTCTGACTGGAAGGAAACACTAGGGTAGATAATGGCGAGGCTGCTTTTTAATTACACCATCAAGAGTTGGTAGATACTGCTTTTCAAATGGACTTGGTGGCTTGGCTTGATTGCACAAGTCATCTGGCAGGGACTTCTTTGGCACGTTCTCAGTTTGCACACTTGACACTTTCCACTTCTTGCTGGTACACACAGGGCGAGTTGCTCAAGTACACCTGAATCTGGTCCTGCATTTTACATTAGCTCAGTTCCTCTCCGCCTCCTGCCTCCCAACTTCCCCTTTTCATCCTTTATATTCATGTATTCTGCATTCTTGTCAGCAAGTGAAGTTTTCTTCTGGTTAATATTTATGGTGCCCTTTAATGCCTAGAGCAGAAAAATGCCTGAAATGATTAGAAGTTACATTGTAAGGCAGTTAAAACCTAATGCAACACAATCATATGAGGACCAGTTGAATCAATTTATTGTGGTGGGGTCCCACACACACACAAGCAAAAAGAAGAAGAAAAATAACACAGCAATAGCGTAACACTACGCAGCTGCACAGCAACATTGGCAAGCTGGACTGTGAATTTCAAGTGTGAACCTGAAACACTGAATGCGCTGTATTTTTAAAAGAAATCCCCTTTTGTATGAGATATGTAATGTCCCTTTGTGCCAGAATGGTTTGCATGATAATGGTTCTCTTTTGTTGCTTGTTGTCACATGACAGAACTAAGTGAGCTGTGGAAGAAACAACATAAAAGATAATCTTCCATTTTCCCAAAGTCGTCTTTTTCTCTCTCCACCAAGAATATATTTTTTGAAAATTTCTTATGCACTGTAAATACTTCTTTAGTGTTTTAAAAGAAGTATTCTGCTATTAGCCTATCAGCCCTAATTGGTACTTTGCCTTATCTACACCTTCTCAGCTCAGCCTTTATTAAGAAAGCATTGTTACTTTTTCCACTCATGGAGAAAACCTCAAGGCCAAACTGAATGGCTGTTTTCTGCCCCCACATGGTTAAGTTCATCATCATTGGGCAGGATCCAGTCAAAGTCCAGCACAAGCTTAAACCTCTCCTGACAATATATATATATAAAAGGTACTTAAATTTAGCTGAATTGTGCCCTCTCATATTGACCAACCAGGACCTGAGGGCAATAGGAGGCATATTGCTGGACACTAGGGAGAACATCACCACCATGGCTAGTAGCCATGGATAGATTCATCCTCCACAAATTTATCTAATCCTCTTTTAAAGCTATCCAAGTGAGTGGCCATCACTAGGTATTGTGGGAGAACATTCCATAGTTTCATTATGCTCAGTGTGAAGACATACTTTTTATTGTGTTCTTGTTTGTTAGAACAACCTGAAAATGTTGATGCCCAACTCGGCTAATTTCTAAACTCTTAAGAGCGGCCTCGCTTGCAGAAATTTAGCAGGCAACTCTGCCATACCTGGTGATGGAAAAACCTTCACCTACATAATTTCTGCAAGCTGTTAAGCAGAAGGGAGCAGGGTTGGGGGGGGGGAGGTGATGCCCCTACTGGTTCCTGGGATTGCCACTAGTCAAATAGCTATTCTATTTAACATTGATAGGACTGTGTTTCCCCTATTTGTGCCCTTTCTGAAGTCACTCAGATCTGTGTGGCTCCACACGGATGCCTAGTTCTGTAGTTTAGTTTAGAGCAGTGTTTTCCAAACTTGGGTCTCTAGCTGTTGTTGGACTACAACTCCCATCATCCTTAGCTAGCAGGACCAGTGGTCAGGGATGATGGGAGTCGTAGTCCAACAACAGCTGGAGACCCAAGTTTGAGAAAGACTGATAAATAGAGCCTAATTTAGAGAGAAAAAGAAGCATCAGGCCAGGATATGCTCTGAGTAAGTAAGGTTGGGCATGACTAAATGTGACCTGTGTGCCAATGGAGGAGGGTGGGATAGAGGGGAGAATACTGCCCACACCAATCCACTTTTGCCCCAACTATTGCTGTATCTTTGAGGTCATTGTCTTTCTAGGACAGGCGTAGGCAAACTCGGCCCTCCAGATGTTTTGGGACTACAACTCCCATCATCCCTAGCTAACAGAACCAGTGGTCAGGGATGTTGGGAGTCATAGTCATTTTGGGAGGGCCGAGTTTGCCTATGCCTGTTCTAGGATCATTTTCCTGCCAGGGGTGTTGAGACTGGCAATCCCTGTTCCATCTTCAGGGCAGAAATTTGCTCAGCTGAGCATCTGTTTCTGTTTGTCTCCTCCCTCCCTCCAAAGTACAGCGTATGGAGTATGGAGACGGAGTGGCAGTCCCTTACAATATCCCATCCAGGTTTTTTTCCCGTCCTCTTGCTATGTCATGAAGAAAGCAAAGCAGTAGAACTATGTTCTCCTGTGTCTGTTCTCCACTTCCCATTCTTCCTCCCCCTCCAAAGCCAACGCTTATGTTGATATAAACTATGATACTTAGTCAGCTGGGCTTAAATGTTTACATCCTCTTGTCACTTGTGAAGACATATCAAGTAACATGTAGCCAGTTATTCAGATATCTTTGCCGCTGGCTGATGCACAATAACAGGAGAAATCTCACTCATTCTTATTGATCCTTTAGTTCCTATACATAGACACACTGAAAGTATGAGTCTAGTTTAACCCCTCACAGAGCTACAATTCCCATCACCTATAACAAACTACAATTCCCATCACCTATAACAAACTGGTGACAGCAGTCATGAAATTAAAAGACGCCTGCTTCTTGGGAGAAAAGCAATGGCAAACCTAGACAGCATCTTAAAAAGCAGAGACATCACCTTGCCAACAAAGGTCTGTATAATTAAAGCTATGGTTTTCCCAGTAGTGATGTATGGAAGTGAGAGCTGGACCATAAAGAAGGCTGATCACCAAAGAATTGATGATTTTGAAGTATGGGGCTGGAGGAGACTCTTGAGAGTCCCATGGACTGCAAGAAGATCAAACCTCTCCATTCTGAAGGAAATCAGCCCTGAGTGCTCACTGGAAGGACAGATCCTGAAGCTGAGACTCCAGTACTTTGGCCACCACATGAGAAGAGAAGACTCCCTGGAAAAGACCCTGATGTTGGGAAAGATGGAGGGCACAAGGAGAAGGGGATGACAGAGGACAAGATGGCTGGACAGTGTTCTCGAAGCTACCAGCATGAGTCTGACCAAACTGCGGGAGGCAGTGGAAGATAGGAGTGCCTGGCGTGCTCTGGTCCATGGGGTCACAAAGAGTCGGACATGACTAAACGGCTAAACAACAACAACAACAAACTACAGTTCCCAGGATTCTTTGCAGGGGGTGGGGAACGTGCTTTAAATGTATGAGGTGTGCATACTGGTCAGACTGGGTCTTTTTCTTTTTCCATTACTTTCAATGACAATTCTAAAAGTGTGGGGCTATGTTTCAGTAAACTGAGCTCTTAACCTGCTCTCTGACCTGTCTATATTAGAATGTTGAACTCAACCTCAAAGAGCTTCATGATCTGGAATTAACTTTTTAAAAAATCACAACAATCCATTATTGAAATCACTTCTCTAAGCAGCCAATGTTGAAGTTCCTTTGAATTCAAAGAAACCTAAAAAGTCCTTGATCTCAGTTCATACAAGAACAAAAGATTAATTCTTGCTTATTGGTGTGTGTGTGTGTGTGTGTGTGTGTGTGTGTGTGTTCACCCCACTAATGCTGTTTACTTTTTATGATGCTGAAGGCAAGACTGTGCTTTTTGTGTGCCAGTGCGTTTGATTGTAAGTGACCGTTGCTTTAAATGTATAGGGAGTTTCTTGTTGTTCATGCATAAAAATCAAATCCCAGTGCAATGTTTACTTAACTCCCTGCTGGAGTTGAGCAACAGGCATCTTTGGAAGAGTCTTACAGAACTTTTCCTAATGATGCCAGTGAGAGTAATGCCAAGATTATTTTTTTAAAAAAGTGTGTGCTGCTAAATGCAGACAAATGTAGAATTGTGTCAAAATTAGCTGAGTAAAAATAATCCGCACTCTGCCTGCTCCCTGTTTGACTTAACAGACAGTTGAGTGACTGTGGAATATACCAATGAGAAGGAGGGGCCAAGGTTTGCCCTAAGTCCCAGACTCAGTGAGAGACTGTGGTCCTTGATCAGAACTTTGGCTGCTTGTAGCCAGGTTAATTCCATTAAGTTTCACAAAATCCACTGTCAGAAACTTCTTCCTGATACTTAATTGCTACATCATCTATGAGACAGCCCTTTAGATATTTTAAGATGGCTGTCATATCTCCTCTCAGTCGCCTCTTTCCCAGGCTAAGCATGCCCAACTCCTTCAACCATTCCTCATAAGGCTTGGTTTCCAGACCTTTGATCATCTTGGTTGCCCTCCTCTGCACATGTTCCAACTTTGCCAATATCCTTCCTAAATTGTGGCTCACAGAACCAGATACAGTACGGCAAGTGTGGCCTGACCAAGGCCCTGGAGGCTCTGGGCCTTCAACGCAACCTGTGGAGATCTGGGGATGTCTCAACCTTACTCAAACCAGGCTCAGATCCCTCTGAATTGCCCCAGTTTTCTCTGGTTTCAGGCCTTGGCCAAATTTGGTGCACAGCCCTAGGAAATACAAGCATATAACTAGATAAAGCGAGTCAAGTATGTGAAAGGACACCTAGCTTGATCTAGCAGCTCAATTCTTACAAGGCATTTTTATAGTGCACTGTTTCTGAAGTTGATGCCTCTTACTCTGATTGGCTGAGCCGGTGTGGTGGCATGGAATATTCACAGATATTCCAGCTGCTCAGATATAACTAAGCTGTTGTGATGTTTGCAGCTTTTGCAGGGAAAGATTAAAACCTCTCTGGGTAGGATTAAAACCTCTCATCAGCAATAGAGTTCACTGTGCTAGAAAGATGAATCTGAGGGAAGAATGGGTGGGGGTGAGGGTGACAGGAGGGAGACGGGCCAAGAATGGTCTGGAAACAATGAGCAGATACGTGTGCTAGGTAGAACCTTACAAATACTTGTTTGCCCACAGAGAAAAGCTCTTCCTTTGGAAAACCAGGAATTTGCCATCTATAAAGAATTATGTCACCCACATAGAATGGGAAAAGATCAAACAAAAACAGATTAATAGATCATGTCAGATGAAGTGAAATGAAAGCAAGGCAGACTCCCAACTCTGTACTCAATTGTCCCAGCTGATCCTGAACCACAGCAAGATACTGCATGCAAAGACTGCATGTGATATTTTAATTTACTGGCTGTCTTAATACAACTTACAAAGATGAAAATTGTAAACAAGTCTCTCTCCTAAATATTTTCTGCATATTTTATTGCATTAACATTATTGGGCTCTTTTCACAACAAACTATTTATCAGTTTGAAATGCATGTTTCCTTTCCATGTTGATAATCCATTCGCTTTGAAAACCGTAGTCTTCAGGGTAGGAGAAATGAACCAGAAATGGGAAAGGCGTTTTAAAAATAAGCTACCAATAAAGTGCAGTCAGACCTCACAACAACCACTAGGAGGTAAATTAGGCTGAGATATAATAGCTTGTTCAAGTCTACCCACTGCATTTCACAGTCAAGCAGGG
Organism: Podarcis filfolensis; assembly: GCF_964270895.1. Lineage (NCBI taxonomy): Eukaryota > Metazoa > Chordata > Lepidosauria > Squamata > Lacertidae > Podarcis > Podarcis filfolensis. The sequence goes on from NC_139609.1 coordinate 19,943,322, forward strand.
ATTTGAACAGTCTTCCCACTTCATCTGCTAGAGTCTGTGTTAAAAGATGGTAACAATGCAAGCCGTGAATCACACTTTGTGTGGTGTTTATTTATTTTTGCTGCATCAAAATGGATGGAAATTCTGACAAGCCAGAGGAAGACAGAGAACATGAAGAATGTATGAACTTTGCCGTTCCAGATTCATAGCTCAAGTATGCTTCCTTTTTGCTTCATCCACTAGCAGGATCATGAATTGATCAATGGAATCCCCCCTATGATCCTTGTGTCTATGACACCCAAGTCCTTATGGCTGGCTCCACAGTTGTGGGATCCTAGCCCATTCATCCTAGCCAGGGCTTTTTTTCCCTAGGAAAATAGGTGCCTGTACACACAATGCAGTTGTTACAATAAGTGTCACACTTTTTAACAACACAAAAAAAGAGGTGCCATTACCATGTGACCTTGAGTACCCCCCTCACAAAAAAAAGCACTGATCCTAGATGCCAGTTTGGGAAGGTTGAAGTTCACTGTGATGTGGATGTAGCCTTCACAGTAGGCATCCCCCTGGGGTATTTGCTTTTTCTGCCCTTGCATATATCAGAAGCTAGCTGTCTTGACTGCATGGAAGTGTACGCATGGACATAATAATAATATAATTATAATAATTTATTATTTATACCCCGCCCATCTGGCTGAGTTTCCCCAGCCACTCTGGGTGGCTCCCAATCAAATCTTAAAAACAGTACAGCATTAAATATTAAAAACTTCCCTAAACAGGGCTGCCTTCAGATGTCTTTTAAAGATAGGATAGCTGCTTATTTCCTTCACATCTGAAGGGAGGGTGTTCCACAGGGTGGGCGCCACTACCAAGAAGGCCCTCTGTCTGGTTCCCTGTAACCTCACTTATTGCAATGAGGGAACCACCAGAAGGCCCTCGGCACTGGATCTCCATGTGCGGGCTGAACGATGGGGGTGGAGACGCTCCTTCAGGTATACTGGACCGAGGCCGTTTAGGGCTTTAAAGGTCAGCACCAACACTTTGAATTGTGCTGGGAGTCAATGCAGATCTCTCAGGACCGGTGTTATGTGGTCCCGGTGGCCACTCCCAGTCTAGCTGCCGCATTCTGGATTAATTGCAGTTTCTGGGTCACCTTCAAAGGTAGCCCCACGCAGAGTGCATTGCAGTAGTCCAAGCGGAAGATATGCATGCACCACTCTGGCGATACAGTCTGCGGGCAGACTATGCTCATCCATAGGCTACTTGACCGCAGATAATCATGTAGACATCTGGAGGTGGGGCCAGCAGCGTTCCCTGAGTCAACCAGGAGCACAGCCCAGGAATTGCATCATGCCCCTTTCACATGAGTAATGTGTAAAGAGGGCTTGTGTCATCACAGTTCATTTTTATTTTTATTTTTATTTTTTTGCTTGATCTGTTTTGTGTGGAAGTGAATGTATTCAAGTGAATACATGGAAGCTGGGGATGAGGCCAGCAGGTGCGATCCTACCATTCCCCCATTCCTTTGTTTCAACATATGTGAAGAAGCGAATAGGGCATTTGAAAAGCAATAATCCAGAGTGTTTCTAACTCCTACTTTATTTGGAATTCATTTCCCCTGAATGGGCAGTGCAGACATTGTGCTGAACTGTTGCCCACTGATGTCTTCCATTAGCTCCCCAACTAAGAACGTGTTCTTGAAAATTTCCAAATTGGAGCTATAACACTTCCAGTGTTAATGAGCGCCCTTGTACAGCGCTATCATTTGCTGCAAGAACAAAAGTCCTGTTATGATATTATACTATAGTGTTGTATAAAGGCAGCACTGGTTCCCTCTGGTCCAACAATAGACGTGATTGTCCATTGTCTTTAGTAGATCAGTATTTCTCCCAGACGCACTATCAAGCAGAGTAGTTTGCCGTTCGTTACTCTTTACTCTCTTTTTGTTCAGCACTATTGAATGTGCCGTGCTATCAACAACAAATCTGTATTTCATCCAAGCCAGGGATCTCAAATTGCGTAGCAAGCTTCCCTCCAGCATTACAAGCAGTATCTACAGAATATGTGGGATTCTTCTTGGTGTCCTCAGCTCAGAATTTGTGTTCCACAGTTGGGCCATGAGCCAGGTCTTAGCAGACATCTACTCTCTGGTTGTGATGTTTGATTATGGATAGAGTTTACTAGGGTTTACTGAATTTGGTTTGAATTTCATTGTTGGTATTCTGGTTTTGAATTAGTATGGGGGTGCATGACTGAAAAGCAGCCCAGAAATGAACTAAAACATAATAGATCACTTCCACCTCATGTGAGAGCTAGAAGCATACACCAATAAGTCCCTGAGCCAAATATCACCTCAGCCTAGGGGACCTTTCATAGGCATGTCATTTTAGGGAGTCAATCTTAATTTTTGCAAATTTCTTCAGTGATGGTCTTAAAAATATGTTTTGGGGTTTGAGAAACTCAAATTTGCTATTATTTCTGTGATTGGACAATGTTTAGCTTGATGAAGAGGCACATGAACTGTTTTTGGAAAACCAAACATTTTAAATTTTACTTTCTGAAAATGTCAGGTAATGCTAAATGCTAAGTAATATTAATATACAAAATAACTTCAAGTACTTGGCAATCATTTTTTATTATTTCTATGCAATTGTACACACATTTTACTTACTAAGCAAAATTATGTAAATTTATGTAAATTATGTAATTTGTGTAAATTTAACCAAAATATCTTTAGAATTCCCAAGTCATATTACAGCTTTTTAGCATCCCTCATTTTTGGAATTTGAAAGTTGAATTCATGTCACAGTTTCTAGACCCTTTCTCTCCTCCCCCCAGCCCCACCCCCATCATAAGGTAATAATAATATTGAATTATGGGAGGCCACATACAATTGTTCCCAGCGGAGAAGCAACTGTGACAGCCGTTCTGAACCTAAATTTTCAGTTTAGAGAGGTGCTAATTATTTGTATAACGGCACTGCTTTAGCATCCGCGGTATCTTGGAAAGGGAGAAGGATGGGGGGGGGGATTGGAACAACTTGCCATGGCCCTGTGACCTCATTGGCCATGCAGCCATGACTTCCTAGAAGCCCTTCCGGGTCCACTGGGAACCAGTTGCCACTGGTGTAGGAGCCGGGTAACGATGGGAAGCAAGTTGTGTCCTGGTGTAACGTTAGAGGTTCAAGGAAACTTTCAGGCCCATATTTCTTCAGAGCTGGTGAGTGTTTCTTTGCAGAGGAAAAGGGATAAACAAAAGGAGCCAGCAATGGGCTAGAAGAAAGAAAAGGGAAACATTGTGATTACAGCTGCTCAGTATTTAAGATTCCTGCCTACAGCAACCCACCAGGCCACATGTAACATGATTTGTGAAAGGTGGTGTGATGAACTGAGGTTTTGAAAAAGATCAGTTATTCAGTTAAAATACATTTTGACAATGTTGTACAATTTTCCATTTGACACAAGAGGCTTCATAATGAGTATTTGAGAAATCTGGTTCCCAGTTAACTCGCCTAGAATAGAAGGCATATATTAATTAACTGAGGATTATAATGATATTCCCATAAGCATGCATGTGAAAAAGATTTTTTTGCTTTATTTCTCTTGTTGAATGAAAGTAGTTGCAGAATATTTAGGTTTAACTAATTCTGGTTAAATGTGCAATCCTTGACATGTGCAGATAGGCAATAGTCTTATGGGAGGCCTATTTTAGATGGCTGTGTGGTTATTATTTTTAGCTGTGAAGCACACTGTTAAGTTTACTCTTCCCATGCACATACCATTCCATACTTTACAACTTCTTTTACATTCCTGATATGTTAGAGCAAGACAGGCAGACAAACAAAAGTAGTTTGCCATCCCTGATTTTAATTTTAGAAAATTGAATTCTCTGAGCATGTGTAGTTTTGAATTTTAATCTCCTATAAATCACAGCACCATCTAGGCCACAGGAATAAACTGGAGTTTGCTTCTGCGGCTTTGATGCTTAACTCATTGACTTGGGAATAAGCACCATTTTGATGGAGAAAAGGATAATAAATCATAAAGTGAGCATCTGTAATCATATACATGTCTGGCTAGTCACTTACTGACTATAAAAAGGTTTTAAAATGAGAATAAAGGAAGGTGTAGTGACCAGGAATCATCCCCAGAGAATCCGCTTGATCCCATGATATGGGATTTGTCTCTCATGATATGGGGATGCCCTGGGCTTTTGAAGATCCAGCCTGAAGATCAGTCTGAAGATCCAGCCCCAATTGCACCTACTCCAAATTACTTGGAATATTACAACTTAAAAGTGTAGACCAAAGATCAGAGTTGAAATGAATATGGAAATATTCAGAATCCATCAAAGATTCCACTCAAATACCAAACGTAACTATTAAATATCATTAGGTACTATAAACCATTTTTAAATCCTGCTGATTGAAATACCATACAATGCCAAATATTCAGCATATATTTTGAATATTCAGAGGTAATCTGTAGAACATTCCACATCAAAACGTGCAGAGGATAAATGTTGAGAATTATGGGGAGCAAAAAGCTCTCAGCAGAGACTTCAAATCAAAATAGTGACAGCAGATCACTATTTTATAAATCTGTTATGTGACAGATTTATACCATATTTAGATCTCCTGATATTTTCTAAAAATTCGAATTAAGTCAGCACTCTGTAGATTTTTACAGAACAGTTTAATGTTCTACACTGCCCAGCTAAATTCCAAGTCTCATAACCATAGCTGTCAACGTTTCCTTTTTTTTTAAGGGAAATTCCCTTATTCCGAATAGGATTCCTCGCAAGAAAAGGGAAAAGTTGAAAGCTATGCTCATAACCTAATGAAAATTCCCAACCAGAATCCCGTCAGAATATATTTTCTAATTAAGTGCTAAAGTTTCAGAAATGTGACATGTCTATTTCTTCCATTATTATTTTTTTAGCATACATTGTATTGTTTCATTGTCTCAAGGTGAAGAATCTGATTAGCTCTGTAACGTGCCTTTTGTTTATATCACCCATGTTGAATTGGATGGAAGTGCAGAAGGAAATAGCCACCCCAATCAATCCTTTCCTTGCTCCAGTTATTTTTCAGAGGGGCTTTTAACATTACGCATTGAATTCTGTGCGTGCACTTAGCTTTCAAATTTGGATTATAAAGGCTGGAATGAACAAAATTATTAAGTGTTTCTTTTGGACAGCAAACTGACAAGGCAAAGGAAATCCCTTGCTAAAGGATATTACAGTTCTGGGTCATGAACATTTAAGCAGGAGTTACTGCCATCCAGAGGCAGAAAGCCATAAACTGTCACCTTCCATTATTCTTTAAACCCAAAAGGTAAGCCCAAATGAGTGCATTGGTTGGTTCACTTTAGTCTGAATTAAGGCATCAAAGGACAGAGTAATAACACGTGTAACCTGAGGTTTTTGTGTCTTGTTTTATTTAGTATATAATTTAGACATTTGTCAGCCAAGTACCATATGCTGGAGAAGAGGGGTCCACATGGACATGTGCTGAGGGAGGTGAGAGAGAATAAGACCACTTCTTCTTGCCATACATTTTGAATTATCCTACATAAGAAGAAAGCTGATATACATTTGAAGTGAGCCAAAACCTCAGTACGATCGGCATGTGAGTTACAAGCTGTCCCTGATCAACATTTGATCGTCGGGCAACAAGAACTGTGTGTGGTTGGGGATGCAATGTATCTCTCTACACATTGCCTCTCCATGGAGTCTTTGGCAGCAGGAGATGGAATGAATGAGATCTTCTATCCCAACTGTAGTAGGTGCCAAGGTCCTGGGCTCTGAATGCGCTGCAAGCATTTTCGAAATATGGGAGGCTGCACTAAGCCTCCACCTTATATAAGAAGAGGGTTGGTGCAGTTTGGCATCTGTGTGATTTGCTGCAGTAACAATTGCTTGCATCTTGAACTGCTTGCTTAGGTCAGTGGGACAACCCTCTCCTTTAATGGCAGGATTTGGCCTTACTTCATGTGGGGTTTTGAAGTACCTGCAATAGATTAAATCAGCCCTACTTTGGGACTGGCAGGATTGATTGGTCCACTCAATAAATAAATAAAAATGTTAGAGGAAGGAATGGTTCCGGTACGATCTGCAATACCTACTGGTGGGTCATGGAAGAGGGAGACTATTCCACAATCCTCTGTAATTCCGTGTTAAAAACTTGTGCTATCAACAGGTCTGCTGGCAGGGAAGTTGCACATGTATTGGTCCCCATGCCAGCAGAGGCCCCAGAGTCTTAGCTTTCATTTTTTAAAAAATAAATAAGTCAATCAGACATTTCTAAAGAAAGTTATGAAACAAAGTGTGGAGACAACTCTAATGCTTTGGTACTTGGCAAGCAGCACCATTGCGAAGGATTCTTAATTACTTAATCACTGTTGCTAAGCAATTAGAGGAAGGAATGTTGGCCACCCCTATGTGGATTCAGGAGAGGGACCTCCCAGAGGAGCAGAAAAAGCTGGAGAAGCTGGATGGAGGACACCACTGGGACACATTTGTTTAAGCACTTTCCTTGTAGCCACCTTATTTCATTCACTCCCCGCGTGTACTGCCTTTCCGGAATAGAACACAAATGGCTGTCTTTTGTATGTTTTACTTGGCAGTAAATAAACAAGGTCCTGTATCTTGATTTTCCAGGTGCTCAAGGCTGTGAGCGCTTTCTTCCCCTTCCCCCTTTTATCTTCATAACAGCTGTGTGAAGTAGAGTTGGCAGTTCAGGCACCAAAGTGTGAAACTGCACATATTTAGAATATTTTTGTTTCTTGCTTGTTGTTATTTATCAGGGTTGGCAAAAAAAACCAAACACCATGTTGGTTCATTTTGGTAGGAAAATTATAGGACTATGAAACATTGCAGTTAAAGGAAAGAGGAAGCTTTTTTTCTGACTTTCTTTACATGATCTGGGAACGACCTTACATGAGAACATAAGAATAGCTCTGCTGGATCAGGCCAATGGACCAGAATCCTGTTCTCACAGTGGCCAGATGCCTATGAGAAGCCCACAACCAAGGCCTGATCACAACTGCATTCTCCCCTCCTGTGGTTCCAAGCAACTTGCATTCATGAGCATAAGCAGCAGTTCTTGTACACAGATTGTGGCAGGTGGGGTGGTGCAGGGCCCCCAAAATCACATACAGCATAGCAGGCATGAGGAATCATGTTGACATCTCTGGTTGGAAAGGGTCAGTGATGTTCTCCTCACCATGCTTGAGATATGCTTAGGATCATAAGCCAGCCAGCAGAGACTGGGAGGGTCTTTTGGCTGGTGAGCAAGGTAAAAATATTTCAGATAAAAAACGTACACCATACTAGAATAGGGATGGGCAAATCTGCCCATTTCAGTTTCTCATTTTTCCTATCTTAAGTTCTCCACCTTTCCACATCAGTTTGCAATTTTTATTTTGTTTTTAAAAGTCTGGTGAAAATTCATCAGCATTTTTATGTCAATGTCTCCTTATATACACATTTGGATGCATTTTTGCCTCGTGTTTTATTTTGCAAAGCAGTCTTTCTTAATATAAAACACTTTTGTATGTTATTTTCACCAATATATGTATTTTGATCCAGTTGTCACCTATCTACTACGTGCATTTTTGTACACATTGCTTGGCTGGAGAACTGTGCTGGAAAATTCAGAGAAGTGCAAATTTCAAAGGCGGTTGCATTCCAATTTGCGTATTGTTTCGGAATGCGCTAATTAAGGAGGCTCACCTTTGGGTGTGGTTTTCCTCAAGCTCTTATACTGGAACCTTGGGGTATGCAGGGAGAGAACAAAGAGACCAAAAGTGGGCGGTGTCTCACTAGGCCTTCCCTTGTTGGCTTGAGAGCTTGCAATGTGAAGTCGTTCAGTTTCCAAGAACTGATCTTGCAGCTTAATTCTGCTCCTGGCCAAGTTCAGCAAGAGAGAAATAGCAAAAATAGCATCTTGCATGATTTTACAGCTGTTGTACTACAAAGCCCATCAGCCCTAGCTGTTGGCCATGCTGACCAGCACCGATCGAAGCTGGAATCCAACAGAACATCTGGAAGACGGCAGGTTCTTTTCCCCTGTTTTACACCCCACTTAAGCAAATAGTTTACAGTGGGTTTCAAATCACCAGGTGTTCTATTGGAATTGGTCTATATACTGCCTAATAAAAGCTTTGCATTTTTATTTTTATTTTATATATTAAAAAAGTCAACATACTAGATTATTTGGCTTGAATGCCATGCTTCCATTAACTGAACGTGTACTCTGCAAAAGTATGTCTGCTTCAATGTTCATCACTTTGTTACTTTCCTCTTCTATTAATCTCAAAGAAGGTGTTTCTTTTGGAAACATTATATAGAGCCCTTTCTGGTGAAGGGAATCTTTTCTCTGCCGGGCTTTTGTAGGTTTTATAAAAGCAGGTTTAAGAGTGCCCTCTGCTGGTGTCATGGTGGAAAACAGCAAAGAATGCCACAAGGCAACCAGTAAAAGGGTTGTATCTGGGATATGAGAAGCTTTCCCATTTTGTTTGTTTTGCCATGCTGAAAAGCAGGATTACATCTTTGGAATACTTATCTGCAAATATAACCAAATCATTTTCAACAAGTTATGGTTTTGAAGAAATTGTTTTTCTCTCGTGTATTTTAGATTCCAGGGAAAGTGAGCTGGCTAGGTGTCAGGGAACTGCCATCGGAGCCCGAGGGAGAGGGAGGGCTCCAGAGGGGTTCCGGAGAGCGTCCCGGGAGGGAGAGAAGCAGCCCATCTTCTGGGGAAGGAATTCAGTGTAGCACCAGTGGAGAAGGGGGGCAGATGGGGGAATCGGAGAGGAGGCTCCAAGACTCCTCGACAGAGACCAGCGGAGAGAGCACGGGTCCTCCGCTGCCCACACCCTCCCTGCACAGAAGGCTTCCGTGCAGGGAGAGTAGGCGGAGACTAGGCGTCAAAGAGCTTCTTTGCTGGAAGAAGTTCAAGAAACGCCCACTGACGGATTCTGCCAGCGATTGAGACAGCCACGGGTGAGTGGCTGTCCGGACAGAAAGGGTTCACCCAGGTAACCTAGCCAGGTGTGGCATCGATTTACGCACGAGCAGCCCCTAGAACCATTACACTAGGCATAAGAATTTCATATTTAAATTGTTTTCCAGCTTGCTGTCACACAAAGTATCAGGCTATTTCTCATCATTCCCTGTGGAAATTGCCAGACAGCTTGCTATCGTGCACGATGATGGACAGATCTCTCCCTACAATTGCTAACTGTTTAGAAACTTGTTGCTGTATTCAGCTGCCAAGAGAAATACATGATTTATCACTCCCGAGAATTTTAAATCACAGATACAATATTAACCATGTTGTGAAACATATTTTATGAAGATGTTAATACTTTTGAGAGACACTGGCTTTGGTTTCTAATTCAAATATATTGTTATCTGTCCTCCATCCGCTGCTGCATTTGCTGCGCTTTATTTATGGACAATTTAAACATTTGTTTTAAACTATCATCTGCCCCCCCCCAACTGTTCCTTGGTTATGTCATACTTGTTGAGTTTCTACACAAGCAAAGGCTTTTAGCATAGTGGCACCAGTACCTTGGAGCACCGGAATCATACAGACAGTCACAGTTCTGATATTTCACCATCTGCCGAAAGTATTTCTGTTTCAGGGAATTTTAGCGAATTAGTAATCCCTTGGGTTTATTTGGCTAAAATCTGGTTGGAGAAAGATAAAAGAGCTGAAGGTGCTTTGCACTGTGGTTTGTGGTGTGTGCTTTCATACCACAACTACTTCAGAGAAATAGGTTTTGTAGATTTACATCACAGCTGGTGTCAATATGCAGTATACCCGAGCGGTGATCTGGGCATCATCTCTGTGGCAAAGCCAGACAGTTGCCTTTTGTTGTTGCTGTTGTTTATTTTACAGCACTTCAATAAGTGGGAGGCAGCTGGGTCTGGAAGCTACCATTTCAATTTCCAACAATGTACCCTGGAACAATGCTAAATCAGGGCCATAATGAGACATTAAAATTACAACTCCACGCCACCTAGTGGTGTTCATACTGCTGTTGCTTCATGCTTTGCTGTGCTCTTGCCACCACTGCCGAACAAGTTCATTCACAAAGGAGGCCCACTGAATGGCAGTTTTCTGGTGAGCCCCCTAAGCCTGGGGCTGGTTTCCATCATGTTTCAACCCCCTTTCTAAAAGCAAGAGTGGGACAAAATAAATGTTATGTGCATGCACCGGTGGTCGCAAAGATGTGACCCTCCAGATATTCCTGGACTACAACTCTCATGACCTCTGACCATTGGCCATATTGGTGGCAGCTGATGGGAGCCGGAGTTGAACACCAACAGGACGGCCACAGGATAGCAACTCCTTGTGTACACCCTGGGAGGCAGGGACAAACCCTTCTTCCTCTGTAACCATGCTTGTTTCCATCTTCAGCATGACCCGTGTAACAGTTGGCTGCTATCCAGAGTTGCTGTTCCACCATCAGCAGATATCCACTTGCATAGTGGAGCTCCCCTCTCCTCTCCTCACCCCTGCACAACCTTGAAATCTGCTCCAGGGGGTTATACCTAAGGATGGGGGAGAAACTCGATTCAGGACTCGTTACTTCCACTTGCCCTGTGCCTAGAAAGCACAGGTCTGAGCAGTTTCCCCCTTGCCCCGTTCCTTTCCCAAGGAAAATCCACTCTTTAGCACTAAATCAGAGCAAACGTCAATGGGGGGGAGGACCCAATTTGCTGTTTGTGCCAATTGAGCACTAAAGAGTGGTTTACCCTGGGGGAAAGCAGCAGGAGAAGAGGAGGTCTGGGTGAGCCCTCAGTTTGCATTTAAAGGGGAAGCTATTGCATGAATTGGAACACAGCACTCCTTCAAAACCCTTCTCTGACTTTGTTCAGTGGAGGAAACTAATGTGGAAATGTGCATAACTGAACGTAAGAACTGAAAAGTGAGAAAGTAGAGAGAGGAGAGCAAGGGGAAGTATCACTGTGCAAGTGGAAATCTACACAAGCAGCGTTGGGTATGACCCATTGTAATTCCAATTTAGGGTTTCTTTGTCACAAGTTCACAAACGGAACATACCTATAGCACATTCGGGCTGAACTAAACACGTTGATACTCAGATACCACAAATGAAAGTGTCACTGTATGAGATAAATGTCATAAATGTCCCAAATCTCAGTCCTCACAATTCAGAGCTGAGAAAAGCAAGTTAGGGCACAACTGCTCCACTCTGCTGAATCTGAGAAACCAAAGTTGCATAATGGCTCAAAAGATCAAACTATTGGTGATACAGGATGCTCAGTAATGAAGAAGTATCCAGAGAAGCAATAATATTCCAGTAAACATTTAAACCAATAGTATGCCTGCCCAGTTTTGAGATTTATTGACTAAGGTAACAGAGAGGTCAAAGGCAATGAGCCTTCGACTCTGGTAAATTATGTTCCTGGTGACCTACTACAGGAATAATAATCGATCTCCTCTTGTAACTTCTGTACCTGCAGAAAAGGATGGTTAAATATGGGGGTCCCTTAAACAAAACCTTGAGAAGATCAAAGAGACAGCTTTACCTTTTTTAAAAACCGTTATTTATTTATTTATTTGCTTGATTGTTTCCCTTTTTAAAATGAAAGATTTGTTTTAACTGAGACACAGGTCGCATTCCCACATCATGCTAGGCTACAGTTTAGTGTGATGTGCGTGAGCCTTCATGCAGCTGCAAGTAGGAGGTTTGTAAGCTTATGCTTCTATTTTTGTTTAACTACAGGTTGGATAACACACCATAACATAAGACAAGCCCACCTGGATCAGGACAGAGTCTCACATGGTCCAGCATCCTGTTTCCACTGTGTGTCATAACCCCTATATCCAGCAGTGCTCTGGGCACAGTGTTAGAAGCTGCAGGGGCCACCATGGGGAGCCAGGTCTGGACTCAGAACTGACTGCAGAAGATAAGGAGGCCATTGCACCTGAGGTGGTTGGACAAGAATTCAGGTGTGGAAAACGTTTGGCCCTCCAGATGTTGCCGAACTGCAACTTCCATAATCCCTGGTCATTGATCATGCTTGCTGAGGCTGGGGGAAGTTGTCGTTCAGCTATATCTGGAGGGCCAAAGGTTCCCCATGCCTGCTGTTAATTATATCTTTTCATCGTCTTCCCACCAGTTTTCCCAGAACAGATGTTAAGCCAACCAGCCTGCAATTTCATAGATCTCCTCTGGATCCCTTTATTAAAAATGGATGTTACAATGGCCACTTTCCACTCCTCAAGAAAAGAGGCTGGTTTTAGGGAGAAGACACATGTTTTTCTTAAAAGATCAGCAATTTCACATTTGAATTCTTTTAAGAACTCCCAGCCGGATGCTGTTCAGACCCAATGATTCGTCTGCTTTTATTTTGTCAACGTGTCATCTGTTGTCACCTCCACTTGCCTCAGTTCTTCAGATTCCCTTCCTGAGGAAAAATCTCTATGCTGAATGTTAAAACCTGGTTAGATTATATTTCACACCTAGGTTTCTACCTAGAGTGAGATTAGGAGCAAACTTTGGTTTACAGGCTCATTTCCTCACTTCCTTCACCGTAGGTAGGAGATAACACATAAACCACATATTTGTACCTGTGGTTTTTAGTCTTTTGCATCCAGGATCTCCAGGTTAATTTAGTCACTCAAATTTTAGTCCATTTTAATGCCTTGTGCCTGAAAAGAGGGACGAGAGGAAGCATTTGCTCTGAGGCATACTCCTCATCTGCCCTTGGATAGATCTGTGGGAGCAGAGCTAACTAAATCTAGCATGGTCAATGTTCAAAGATGATGGGGCTGTAGAGGATCACCAACATCTGGAGGGCCACAGATTTCCTACCCCTGCTTTAACAAGAGATGCAAACATACTGAGATATTGGCCTTCCCCAGATCGCTAAAATGCTACCAAGACATAAACATATTGACTTCACTTGACAACTTGATGAGACATTGAAGTTGGTAGACTCCCAGGCTGAGCCACATATGTACGGCTGGGACTTGACAACCTACCTCATATGTTCACTAGAACGCTCTGTCACCGCCACATATTTTGACAGGCATGAAGAACCACTGATCTTTGGGATGACAGATTATTCCACAGGCTGCAGCATCTAAGATCCAGGTAGCAGAAACAGCCAGCTGCTTCCAGCTGAAAGTGAGCATCGGGAAACACTCCATTTTATGAGGCCATGGTCATGTGTGTTGATTGTGCAACCACCAAACCCAAACTAAACTTTGCCAGTAGACTCCATAAAAAGCAGAGGGGTGGCAGTGTTTACCATTGGATGGGCTTTTTCCAGCACAGCAGATCAGACGAATGCAGACGAACTCTCAAGGCTTCGGCTGCAACAAGGGGGGTGTTTTATTTCACTGGCAAGACACGGAAGGAGGAAATCTCCAAGTGGATGAAATCATTGCTGTGAAGCTTTGCTTGTATATTTTAAGGCAATCGGAAGCCAAGACAATGCTTTGGAAGCAATTTATGGTGGTAAAAGGGTGCTTCCCCCGTTACCGAATGCATCAAGCTGGCCTGACCTGGCTTCCTACATGGACACATGCCAGTACAAACTGTCTGTGATAGGTGCTGCCAAAAGAAATTGTCATTCATTGCAAGCCGGCTCCATCTGGCACCTTCCACTATACAAACAAACTGATGGATTGACTGTGAGCTCAGGAAGTGACAGTGAAATGCAATTCTCCATTTTATGCCCTTCTTTGTGCAGTAGTGTAGGTCTGTGTACGTTGCTCCAAAGAACTTTGCAAGTTATTGGGCAGCTAGCAAACAGCCCATCATAGTTTTGTTTTTGTTTTTCTTTTTTGTGGGAAGCAGGTCTGGGGAGTTCTCCAGCTCTTCCTCTACCATTCCTTTCACTCCTGCTGTTAACCCTTCCCCACCCCTTACCTCCAAGCTCCATCCTCTGCTCACCCCCCCCCCCCAGCTGATGAGAAATCTCGCAAATTCCCTACTTTTAATTAGAGCAGCTGTGAGAAATTTCTGAGGTTACTGTACTCTTGAAGTCTATTTCTTTGCACGTGTACATCTATCGGACATGCAGGTGGCCTACGCAAATAATGCACACCTCAGTGAAACGTTCCAGCATTTAGTAACTGTGAAGACATTAGGCACAAAGACAGAGATTCCTAGTAGAACATTGGGACGCATTCTTGTGAATGCTATCAACAAGCATGTGCCAAAAATAATGGTTGGCAACCCGCTCACACAAACATACAAATCTCCCAAGCCAGATGACATCAGAATATCCTTCCACCATTGGCCTGTGTGGTGCAACCACGCAGCCCCGACCTCACAATCACCCTACATTGGAGGGGTTCACAGCATCAACACCCCAAGAGAGCCTTGCTTCCCTCGTAGCTGCAGCCTTGGATTCAAACAGAAACCCGGCATGGCTCTGTCTCTCTCAGTTCCTCGCCTGCTGCTTTCCTTTTTGCTCACATCACTTCACTCTGCCATCAACTCTGGCTTTGTCTTTCTAACTACCTGCAAGTTGAGGGAAGAAACCCTATCCATTTGCTATCTCCCACAGAGCCACTTCCTCTGCGCTCCTTAATGGCTCATCGCCTCACCAGGAAGCTAGCTTGGCTATTCCAGGAATTAGAAGGGAGTCAAAGCATTCAGCCTGCCCTCCACCCAAAAAAATACTCACAACACTACTTTCAAGCATCTGTTTTCTCATCCACAACCTTAGATTCTTAGGTGTACATGTGAAACATCTCGGCTTCCCCTCACCCAGAACAGCCAAAAATAGGAATGCAAGAAGCCCATGACTCTGTGGTTGACATCTGCCTTGCATGTAGAAGGCCTCAGCTTCAGTCACCGGGATGTCCAGATATGGATTGGAGACATCCCTACCTGAAATCCTGGGGAACCACTCTCAAGCTAGATAGAAAGTCTGGTTCAGTATACAGCAGCTTCTAGTGTTCCTATGTCTGAACAGAAAAAACACAGGCATCTTCAAGATCCCTTCATCGCCCTGGGGAAAAAAAAAGGTATAGCAAGACAGTTTCAACTGGAAAAAAGCCCTTTAACTGGTATGTCTGGATAATCCCTCAGGCTCCTCCTGCAGTCGATACAGCTACCTCCTGCTTCCTTGCATCTGTGAACATTTCCTGTTCTTTTCAGCCTCTATTAAAGAAGGCTATTCCAGAAAAGCAGACAAAACACAAGTCATTATGTACTTTGGGGCAAGAGAAAATAGCATACTTTGCTCGGTGCTTTTCTAATGTATTGGATGGGAACCAGCATCAAAGCTCTGAAATGTTTGGAGAATCTCAGCTCTATTCCAATGGGTATACTTTGTCCCGCCTGAGAATATCATTCTTTTAATTTCCTCCTGGACCTGTCTTCGCAACAGTTGAGAAAGGAGACCTCGTCAGGAGTGTCAGTTACACGAGGATCAGTTATCTAGAAGGGGATTAGAATGCTGGAAATGTTTCCTTGCCCACCAGACATCTGAAAAAGTTGGAGGTGGGAAACAAGCCGGCCTGTGCCATGTCTGCACTTCCTTCGTTCATGTTTTCCTGCTCAAAAGAGAGAAGGCCGCAAAAGGAATTCATAATTGTCTGAGAACTCCAGTGGACCTGCCTCCCCTAGAGGAGCTGTTTCATTAAAGAAATATCCTTTGGTGTCACTATTAATACAGCTCTTGGCTGGAATTTTCTTTGTTGATGACAACTATCGTTTTGCTCTCCTGGTGAGAATTAAAAGAGCCTGAGTGATGTTTTAAAGTTGCTGAGAGGCGCTTTTGGCAAGAAACCTCCACTGCCAAAGTTGAGAGTCTTCCTTAAAGTGAGCGAAGCAGTTTCACAGCTAGTTCAATACTTGCCCTGTGGTGGCTGCTGCTGCCCACTGCGACTGGTGGAATGGAAGTCGTCATCATCATCATCATCATCATCATCATCATCTACAAGGGCAAATCTGAGTCTCAGGAGGAAGATGGCAACCTGAGCCACTCCCTGCTCTGACAGGGACCAATTTTCACTGGAACTGTGATTCGACATCTGGTTGGCCACTGTGAGAACAGGATGCTGGACTCGATGGAACTTTGGCTTGATTCATTCAGATCTTTTCCTCACCCAGCTATTTTTGATCCTTCCACCAAAACTACCAGGGATAGAACCTGGAACTTGGTAGATGCAGAGCACATGCTGCAACTGCCATCACATTTCTGAACTGCGTGGACAGCTTGCCACCAGGTTTGCTGCTTGTATTGTTAATAAATGCTTAGCAGATTAGAATATCATTTATTACGGCCATAGGCCCATACAGGTAAAAACAACACATAAATAACAGTTTGTGCCGTAAGGAGAAAAAAAAAACGATCGCTAAAACACCACTATAACAATAAAATACTATAAAATGGAAAGGCATGCTACGCCTTAATTAGCTGTAGAGCTCCTTGGCGTCGCTTTTGGGAAAGGACAGCAACTAGGAACCTAGCCACCTTCAGGGTCGTGTGGGTATCCTTGTCCTGCAAGATTTGGGCAAGGTGGAATTTTGGTGGGGTACCCTCTAGTTTCTGTATGATTGATCCCAACAAATTTGCCCGTGGCACATTAAACAAGGGGCAAGTGAACATAATGTGCTGGAGCGACTCCGGCGTCACCTTATCACATTCGCACACAGCGGGGGCTTGGCCCTTTGAGAACCTATGTCTCAGGACATTAGAGGGAAAAACGTTAAACCTCGCTTTGGTGAAGGCCAGTCTATGGGCAACAGTCGAAAGGGAGGAGAGGTATGATGGAACGCAGTAAGTTAAAGTGATACCAATGTTCTGGGGCGAACAAACACCTCCCCCCAGCGTATAATTTCGCTGTAAATCGATGTCATCCAGTCTTTGGCGGATCAGTCTCTGAGCAGTGATTTGGTCTAGTTTTAGGGAATCTGAGGGAGAGATTCCATAACTCAGGAGTTTGGCATGAATTCTACTAGTCCAAAGGCTAGAGAATTCATCTCGCCATAAGCATTGGGCAAGGTAATGGTTTGGTAATCTATGCCACAATGATAGCCAGTAATTGAAGACTGCTTAGCAGATTTTTCAGGGAGGTTATCACCATGCTCAAGAAATTATTTTATTTTATTTTATTTTATTTTATTTTATTTTATTTTATTTTATTTTATTATTTTATTTTATTTTATTTTATTTTATTTTATTTTATTTTATTTTATTTTATTTTATTTTATTTTATTTGGGATTTGCCAAAGTGTTTCGCACCAAAGCAAGAAAACTGGCAAGTCTCTCCACATGTTTGTGCTGAGACCAAGATAGATAGATATAGATTAGATATAGATATAGATATAGATATAGATATAGATATAGATATAGATATAGATATAAAACAAGATTTATGTGCTGCTTAATTTAAAACAACAACAGCATTCTCAAATGGTCTTACATACAGTAATCACCACCCGTGATGTGCTTAATTCATACAGTTGCCACTGAATATAGGGAAATGCCACTAACATTTTAAGGTAAATGTGGAGGCTCCTTCTTGAGAGAATCATCCAAGAAATATTGAGGAAACTGAAAAGACTTTCAATAAAAGTAATAAAATGCCTTGAGAAGGGGAGGGTGCATAATTGTTTATTTATTATTTTATTCATTTAATGTGTGCTCTGCTCCTTATTACAAGTAATCCCAGGGCGTATTTCAACAATTAGAAGATGATAATAATAATATAACAATAAAATATAGTAAAATGTCATCAGTGATAATATATTCTGTCATATTTTCTCTGACCAGTTAGCAAACCTATTCAAAAGCCTGGAAGAAGGCAACTAGCTTCAGCTGGTGTCGGAAAATGGGCAGAGTAGGTGCTGGCCAAACTTCATAGGGAAAGATGTTCCATAAGTAAACTTAATTGATTTCCACATCCTTAGCACTTAGTCCCCTTTCCGCTGCAAGCCGTGATCAGGGAACCATGTATCACTTATTTATGGAAGAATTTCTATGCTGCTATATAATGAAATACCAAGGCAATCTACACTGCTAACACATAAAACATCATTTACAAAAAAGGTTTTTTTATTAAAACAAAAAGAGAAGCAGAGACCCTTCAGTGTAAAGGCTAAAAAGTGAAGCTGATGAACATCAGAGAGTCAGTACAGAGAGTAAGGCCTGGTTCAGATGTTTGCCTGTTGCTCCATGTGCAGTGAAGGACGCAGTTGCATGAAGGAAGTAGCATCTGACCTGGCACACCCACAGATACAGCCTCTGCTTCCCAGCCGTGATTCACATGACTGCATGAGAAAATCCATACCCCTATTCATGCCTCTCAAGGCCAGGAAGTGATGGCTGTATATAAGGAATCAGATGTTGCTTTGTCACTGTGGCTCTCTGTCAAGAAAGTGATGAAAATCTGTGCTCACCACTAGAACACAATCAGTTCAGTTAAGGCACATTTGGTCCTATTCGTTTCAACAGAAGAGGTTTGGGCGAACTATCTATTGAAATGAATGGGACATCATTTTGGCTGAATTGGACTCTTTCCTATAGAGCAGGCACACCCAACTCCCAAGAGACTGCGATCTACTAGCAGTATAAAAAAACCGGCTGTGATCTACCTATTGTCATTGCCAGGAGTTGTTGAGTTTTCTTCAGGGGAGGGTTGGCCAAAGGCGATCACTAAAATTCATACCGCAATCTACATGGGACACCCCCGTGATCTACCAGTAGATCACGATCTACCTGTTAGACATGCCTGCTATAGAGTATTTGCAAGTGGATGTCATGCAAACTTACCAGCCTAAGCTAAACATAACCATGTCAGATAAGCAACGCTTGTGCCAATGAGTCCTAGTTTATTGATGCTATCAGAGGTACCTCTTTGGACTACTATGTGTTTGCACAGCCCCAGCTGCTTGAGCAGTCCTGGGTGCTGTACACACAGCCTGTATTTATACTCACAAGTCCTTCATCAGCTATACACCCACAGAAGCCTACTTCTCAAAGCATATTTTCTCTCCTAGTAAGCAGATCCTAGCACAGTGGCCTTTGAATTGTTTCAGTGGGAACAAAGTGTGCAACACGGGAGCAAGCCAGTAGATGGGTCCCATTATATATATATATATATATATATATATATATATATATATATATATATATATATATTCATCTTCTTCATATATTTTGAGTTTGAGAAATTGACTCTATTGAAGCCATCCGTTTGCATAAACAACTTGACTATCTTCTTGCCATATCCAATCTAAAACCACTGTAATAATGTGAAACCTTGTTTATTTCAAGCTCGCAATATTTACCAATGCAAACCATACCCAAATGGTAGTCTGAAACTTCCTTACCAATTCTTTCCTTTCCTTTATTTTTATTTTTTTCAAACAGGCTTCTCTGTTAGAAAGATATATTCACATATAATTCAATGTGGCTTGTTTAAAACTGTACAGTTGGTAGCTTAATATATATTTTTTGTATTTGGAGTACAAAGGCTATATTATGCTTTTGTTGGCATCCTTGCTAGTCCGCATGCCAGCGGCATAATTTTCTTCTCTGCAATATGTCAGGCTCTGAGTGCCGAGGGCTCAACAGGTGGCGGTTGGATAAAGTTCTGGCAAATCAAATAGGTAATGTGGTTATTTCTTTTGTCAAATTATAATTAGAAGCAGATCGGAGTCAAAATGAAACTCATATTTTTTTGCTGGTCCAAACAGAGTGTGAAATTAAATACAATCAGTTTCTATGACAAAGGCACATCACTGTAGAAGTTTGTTCCTTGTACAAATGTAACCACCTTAACTTTGATCAGGAATCATGCTAATACTTGTACAGTTCTCAGCATAAAAAGATATCAGCATCAATATTAAGGATACTTTAAAAAACCCCACCATTTTACTCTACCAGGATTTTCTTTCAAGCATGCTTCACTTGCCTCCTCGGTGCTTATCTGGAAAAGTCTTCTCCCAACCCTCTGCCTTCAGGCATGTACCGCCTTATAATTTGAATCCCAGTGATAGCTTGTTTTTATCGTGTACAGTGGTGGTTGGTTCCCCACCATTGAATGAGTGCCTCTAAAATATCTATTTCACTTTTCCTATGTGAACATGAATTGTGGGAATGAGTCACCCAAAGCCAGACAGTAGGACTGTGGCAGAAAATCCTTACATACAATCAATCCTTGGCTTACTTTTAATAAAGAAATGCTTCTTCTTGTTGCTTAATGTGATTCAGCCAATCAGGGATCATATAATCAGTGAGATGGCACTGTAGTGATATGTAGCCAATCAGATTTTGTTATATAATTGTGTCATAAAGCCAAATAAGAGTGAGATCAATGCTTTCTAATCTCACTGGTAAAAAAAAAAAATTGCTCTGTTTTGCAGGCCCATGAACTTTTGCCTAAAGGGGCAGAAACAAATTTCACAGAGTATTTTGTTCACTGGTTTATTGAAATGACCCATCTCCTTCATTCTGTTTCATCCCTTTGGTTCATCCATAATGCAGATTAAGAACTAAAGCGGAAATGAGAGGATCTGGGCCATGGTTAGGTAAAGCCACTTCCGAACTAGTGAGGAGGTGGAGTTGTGGGCTTCACACCCCCTCCATGTCTGCGGGAGCTGGCCCTCAGCCTCCACGCGATTGAGGGAATCCCCGGCCGCGTCATCCCCTGGCCAGCCAATCGGCTGGCTTGGGGGGAGTGGCCTGGGCTATTTAGCCCCAGCACGGCCAGGGATCTCCCTCTTTTGCCGCTGCAGCTGCTCCGGTTTCCTACCCTCCCGCCCTTTAAGGTTTTCCTTTGTCCTTGCGATGGACCTTGGTTGGTCGTTGTTAAGGGGCCTGGTAGGAATTTTTTCCACTTGGCAAATTGGCACCAGCCACTTGGTTTTTCACCTACCTCGTAGCAAATCATCAAAACTTCCTTGGATTGGTGGTTAGGGATTGGTATGGGTATTGTTATGTAGATGAAGGGGGAGGGTAGTCCGACAAAGGGTAGTCCATACTGAAGGGTAGTCTGATAAAAGATTGGGGGGGGCATGGCCCTGTCCGAAGCTTGAGGTGAGGGCCTAAGGCATGCCCCCGAGCAGTGACCCCAGGGGAGTTCCGAGTTGATGTGCATCAGCAGGACTCCCTCTACTGGTGGTTAACCCTTCCCGGACTTCATGCAATCAGGCTGAAGCCGGATAGTCGGTTAGGACCAATGCCTAAGCCAATAGCGCTCATCACCTGTAACCAATAAAGTTGTGGCCAATTTTTGCCCCTTAACCTAAAATAACTGTGTCATGTGTCATTATTTCCACCGGGGGGAGGCGGGAACTAGCCACGCAAAAAGTCTGTCTGTTGCTGTCTGATGCTAAACCATTAAGGGATCCTGCACCATACATTCCTGCCTGGAAGAATTTTGATGGAAGAAGATAACTTACTCTTCCTATTGCTCCAGGACTCCACCCTGCAAACACGAATACAGCACAAAGTGTACTTTGGCATGTGCTGAACATTCAATACATGCGGAATAATCACCAGTCATCAAGCACAATCAAAACCTATTTATCTGGGAATAGGGAGGAAGGGAGAGCATCCCAGCTTGATGTGCATGATTTCTCATATCTCTTTTTAGAAATGAAACTGGGGACCAAATGGGGAGGGGATTGGGATGGGCAAGGAGGACCTCCCCAGAAACAGGGGAGGAAAGTGAAAGAGTAACAGGCTAGATCAGTAGTTCCCAAACTGTGGTCTACAGAGCACCAGTAATCTCCGAGCATCATTCAGGTGGTCTGCAGCTTGTCTGTGAATAATGGCAGAAGCAGGAGCTGTGAATTTCAGGCACAGTGGCTGCTCTGTTGTTCTTGGGACCTAGCAGTCCTCCCAGACAGACTCAACAGGCACATCCATTGTGTTTAATATCCATACCGATTTGTTGTTGTATTCTTATTGCTTCTTCTGTTTCTTATATATTGTATATTATGGTCTTACAATTTGAATTCCATATTCAAATGGAAAATTCAAATTGTGATACAATAAAATGCAGTATGTAAGAAATAAAGAGAGCGATAATTAAAAAAAATACAATCTATGACAAATAAAAGAAGCTATAAAAATTAGAAATCATCCATCGCAGAAATTGCTATAACAGGCAGTTTGGGAATCACTGGACTAGATATATTGGAGAATCCAGAAGAAGGAAAATCAGGGTGGTAGAAGGTTATGGCTCAGAAAAGGTAACTGGACAGAAAGGCTAGAAAAGTAAGTTATATTTATGAGTAGGTCTTGAGAAGAAACATGATTTTGGCAGCAGTATTTCTGGAGGGAGGGGGACTATAGCTTGGGGTGCAATGCAGCAAGCATGATCTTTAGGGACAGCTAGGAAGGAAGACACAAGCCTTCATCCCAATTAGCCCTTTCCCCCCTGCCCTTGCCAATTCTTTGCCCTTACTGTGAACCAAAACCCATCTGTAACCAAAGTTTCCACTGCTGCTTTGGCAGACAATGAAAAAAAGAAATCCCCCCTAGTGGCTAATCGCCAGTCAGCAACAGCCAGAGAGAAACAGCGTCATTTCATTCCATAGTTGCGCTATTATTTATTAGTCGTATTAGTATTATACTGCACCTTTTAAGATAACTCCTTACAAGGCAGATTACAAAATTTGTAAGCAATGAAAACAGCATTATAATTGGTAAAAAATAATAATAAAGAAATAATATCATAATAAAATAACATAAAACAGAACCACTAAAAATGCTTCTTACACAACCACACCAGTGCATCCAGATTTTATTTATTATTTTATTGTATGTCTTTCTTCTGGAGAAATCAAGGTGGCCCATAACAAATAATAAAATGATGAACTGACAATTTAAAACAGGATTTACATTTTTTACATTGTAATATTAAAACAGTAGCAGCCAATAACAAACAATTACAGACATATTGTTCTTTTAAAAAAAATAGTCTTTTGAAAACTAGAGACAATTGAAAACAGCACACAGTCATACCTTGGTTGACGATCGACTCGCAAGTCGAACGTTTTGGCTCCTGGGTTTGGCCGCAAACCCAGAAGTGAGTGTTCCAGTTTATGAACGTTCTTTGGAACCCGAACATTCGGCACGGCTTCCACAGCTTCTGATTGGTTGCAGGAAGCCACGCCTTGGTTGCCAAACGTTTTGGAAGTTGAACGGACTTCCAGAACGGATTCCATTGGACTTCCGAGGTACAACTGTATTACAAGACAAATACCTTTCTAAAAAGGAAGGTTTTTACCAGCTAATCACAAAAGTCTCTCCTAATCAAGAGTCTTTTCAAAGGCACTTTAAAAAGTACAGATAGGTGTTTGCTGGATTTCTCTGTGAAGAGAATCATGTCCTATTGAGAGAGACAATGCAAAAAACCAGGATATGGAGTTACCCGGATAGCTGCATGTTGGTGGAAGCAGTACTAGAGATGAATGGGACACAATCATTTTACATGCTAGTGTGGTATCCATAAGAAAGGATACCCAAGGGCCACAATTCCTTATGGGCAACATTATGGGGGCCACATGCTTGGTGTTTTCGGGAGACCAATAATCCTCAATTGGGGCCCATTG
Source organism: Podarcis filfolensis (assembly GCF_964270895.1). Classification (NCBI taxonomy): domain Eukaryota; kingdom Metazoa; phylum Chordata; class Lepidosauria; order Squamata; family Lacertidae; genus Podarcis; species Podarcis filfolensis. Next base: position 19,966,868 of record NC_139609.1, read on the forward strand.
CCTCTGCATGTTTTTTAAGGGGAAAATCCCAAAATAGAAACATAGGAAGCTGCCTTATGTTGAGTCATCTAACTCAGTATTGGTCCATCTAACTCAGTATTGTCTGCACTGACTGACAGTAGCTCCCCAGGGTTTCAAGAGGTGGCATTCAGCTAAGTTTTGCTAAAAGTAAGGTAAAGGGTCCCCTGACCATTAGGTCCAGTCGTGGCCAACTCTGGGTTTGCGGCGCTCATCTCGCTTTATTGGCCGAGGGAGCCGGTGTACAGCTTCTGGGTCATGTGGCCAGCATGACTAAGCCGCTTCTGGCGAACCAGAGCAGCGCACGGAAACGCCGTTTACCTTCCTGCCGGAGCAGTACCTATTTATCTACTTGCACTTTGACGTGCTTTCGAACTGCTAGGCTGACAGGAGCAGGGACCGAGCAACGGGAGCTCACCTCGTCGCGGGGATTCGAACCGCCGACCTTCTGATCAGCAAGCCCTAGGCTCTGTGGTTTAGCCCACAGTGCCACCTGCGTCCCTTGCTAAAAGTAGATCCACTGAAATGAATGAACATGGCTAAGTTAAGTCCATTAATTTTGGTGTGTCTTCTCTTAGTTGACGACCAACAGCCTCTCCCAGGCCTACCTGGGGATTGAACCTGGAACCTTTTGCTTGCAAAGCTGGTGCTCTACCACTGAACTACGGCAGCTACTATGTCATGTGCAGCCCAGGCATTTAGCGTCTTAATACACACATGCACACTGAATTACAAATGCTGTGTCATTACATTGCCTTGCTTCCAAGGACATTCTGCCCAAGGAACAGGGTTAGCTCACCTCTAAAAACCAACCTGATCTGATAGTGTTTGGAGATAGACTGTCTTAATAGGTTACCTCAACATAGGCAGCTGCCCCACCATCAATACAGTGGTACCTCGGGTTAAGTACTTAATTCATTCCGGAGGTCCGTTCTTAACCTGAAACTGTTCTTAACCTGAAGCACCACTTTAGCTAATGGGGCCTCCTGCTGCCGCCACACTGCTGGAGCCCAATTTCTGTTCTTATCCTGAAGCAAAGTTCTTAACCTGAAGCACTATTTCTGGGTTAGCGGAGTGTGTAACCTGAAGCGTATGTAACCTGAAGCGTATGTAACCCGAGCTACCACTGTACAAATCTGAAGTTCTGCCCCCCCCTAAGAAAAGCCTGCCCCCCAAAAAAAAAAATCCTGGCAATGCCCATGTCCCCCAACCCCTGCAGAAGGGAAAGGCCAATGCAAGTCTAAAACTCACCAGGGCCATTTTTTAAAATCCAAATTCCATGCCATATGCACTGCTGCTGAAGCATGTTTAGTACAGAATGCATCTCTTCTTACCATGGTTCCCAAGCAATGGAGAGGAACCATGTTAACATAAATGGCATCTTCATATTAAATGCCAGGTGGTCAGGTGTGTGGCGTGTCATATGACCCTTTCCTTGGTTGTGCTGCACATGGCAGGGCGTCATGCTCGCCAAGTTCACGGCTGATCAGAGTCAAAGGTTAACAGCGTTGCAGCACACAGTTTATCCAGTGGAACGGAAACTGTTGCTCCCACAACCCTGGGTGTGAAATCTAATCAGCCCCATTGAAACTTCGCAAAGATGTGAAACGCGATAAAATTCCTACTTAAGAAAAAGAAACCCAGGCTAAGAAGCAGCTCAAATTAATGAACGTTGGACAAAAAAAAAAAAAGTACAATAATGTCAGCATATTTCTGCTGACCTTCCTTTGGAGCCATCTGTCTAGTTGCAGCACTCCCCACCCCCAGCCCATGGGACCGGGTGAAGAGTTCAGCTCCAGCACTGAGCACCCCTCCCCTACAGCTGTCAAAACTATTGTATTTGGGCTCTGGCATATGTATCATTAAATTCCACACCACCAAGAAGAAGAAAGGTAAACCATATGAAGTGTGTGTGTGTGTGTGTGTGTGTGTGTGTGTGTGTGTGTGTGTGATTTTGCATCAATCGCCTAACTTCCAATTCTGTGACTTTTTCCTTGTGGCTTTAAAAAAAAAAAAATCTTCTCTCATTTGAGTATTGATATTAATGGAAAGACCCACTCGTAGACATTAGATTTGGATGTCAGTTACAACTCTCTCCATCTCCAATATACAAAAACATGTGATCCGTGTATAAGGCAATATGGAGGGGTGTCAGCTGTTCCAGTGTCGCTGTTGCTGTTGTTTTTCCTAAGAGCCTGTGAAAGGTGATGTACCTTTTCATCAAATCATCAAAACAAGGCATGTCACCTGCCAACAGTGGATTCCAGATCCCAGGAAAAGATAAGGTCATGGTTGTCAAGAGCTGGTGTAGCACAGCAGCTAAGAGGATGAGCAACCAATCAGGTCAAGCCTTGCCCCTGATTGGCATGATGAACAAGATAGCCTTTGGCAGACGACACTCTCCTAGTCTCAGCCACCCCCACCCCCAATAATACAGGGCTGTTTCAAGAATCACAACTAGATAATATATGTCAAGCACTGTGAACATTTGAAAGCATCAGTAGTAGTAATAGTGACATCAACACTGTTGTGTAAGGTTGTCACAGGCCATCAGATGAGGTTCTTCTCTGAGTACTGGAAGGCAGGCCAATCAGAGTTTTTCCCCCTAGTTGTGCTATCTTTTTGTGGAAGTCTCCAGCAAGGAAAACCCTCTGGGCTCAATTGCCTATACTTTTCAAGAGGATGGCCAAAAGCATATTGTTTGAGAAGGCCTTTAGGCCCTGGTCTCACTGGCTGTATAAGTATGTTCTTTTGCTGCTTCTTTACCTGGGTTGATAATTTTGATTTTTGTCCAAGGAATGTGCAGTTTGTTCTATCTACCAAGAGGACTTGTGTGTTCCGGCACCTCTTTTTCTAGAAAAACTGCTCTTTTCCCAATCTGGTGCTCTCCAGATGATTTGTACAACAATCCTTATCATCCTGCTGGTTGGTATTGATGAGAGTGGTATTCAAAAACTTGTGGAGGCTGCCAGGATGGGGGAGGTTGGTCTAAATTGTCTTCTTCCCCTGAGTGATGTCAGCCACTGAGAAACAATCAAGTGTTATCTACAAAGTGTGTTCTCCTTCATGGAGAGCACGTGTTGCAGTGGGATCTAACAAGACATCCCACTGTTGCTGGGAGGGTAAAGTTAGTTGGCCACCATTGCGATTGGGCTCCTCTTGTTGTTGAGGAGAATTAGATGTTGCCATTTTGTGATTGACAGCCAAGAAGTCTTATATTCCCTGTGTGCAGCATTGAGCTTCCTCTTTTCGCTGCGCACATCTGATCACCCGGCCACCTATATTTAGGGTTTTCGCATTGATCTTGCTATGCCTGTCATGGGGTCAGGGTAGGGGCCTAGTAGGATTTTTCTCCATTTGGCAGATTGGCTGGCACCATTTGGTTTTTGCCTACTGTGGAGCAAATCGTCACAACTTGTAAGGTTGCAGTTAGGCATTGGTTTTATGAATTGGTTGGTGGAGGACAATGGATTGGCTGTGTCTGCTTCTCCAATGCTGCTGCTGCAAGGGTATTCCATTAAAGGAATCCAGGGGCTCTCCATGCTTTTGTCCGCACCCCTGGCAAGGGGCTAGGGCCACGCAAGAGCCCCTGGGAGCATTTGGGGAGAGGTGAGGGCATGGTACCCAGCTCCATCTTTCTCCCCAAAATGTTTTCCCTTCCTGACTTTAGCGGGCAGGCGAATGTCCGTCTGTCCCCGGGCGGGGTCAGATAGTCACAACCAATGCCTAAGCAACCACTCACTTTTTTGTATTTTAATAAAGTTGTGGCCAAAATTATGCCAAAATCCTTAAACAAAAAATCTGTGTGAATTATGTTTTATTGGGGTGGCTTGGGGACCTCAAAAGGTAAAGGCTCTTCCTCTCCCCAGCCCCATTCTGAGTTCTGTTTCTTGGTCCCTCTAGTGCGTGACAGTCTTGGGAACTGATAGTTAGAACAGAACGGAATGTGAATATTGTCCTTCTCAGTTAAGATTTCCCCCCAGGGTCAGTGAGAGAAGGAAAGAACTCTTCTACAGGCATGAGTTTGCAGTAAGTGCTGTGTGTTTGTATGACTGGTGCATAGACTCACATTCGCTGCATGCCTCTTCCATAAATTATGAATGAAATGGAACTGATTATGTAGCCAACTGGGTTCAACCCTCAAAGGGTCAAAGCTCCATTTGCACAAAATTGGTTTGCGCCCTGTTCTTGTGCATCTCAACATTTTTCTTGGCATCTCTAACTCTGGCGAGATTTGAGGGCAAATCTTCAGAGAGCTGCTGGGTAATTGACCTGTTTGGATTGGACATGACTGGCATCTGCTGAAAGATAATGCAGGCCTGCATTTTTGCTGTTAAGTGCTGGTCACGTTATTAACTTGTGGCTCAAGTAGAAGAAAAGACTCCGGAGACATCACTTTCCCTTCGACAGCTTCATTTTCTCCTTACCGTAATCTCCATTATAAATGAAGCACTTTGGTTTCAGTTTAAAGAGAGATAAATCCTACAGCTTGTCTAGTAATGAATCTGCTGATTTCTCTGTTCATTATTACAGGAGCTAATGTGCTATAAGGTTATCGGTAAAGTCAGATGATTTAACCTGCTGCCACTGCTTTAACCACTAAAGAGCCTTGGGTACCATGAAACCAGCCGGAAAGTCCTAGGAAAATGTGCTTTTGTAAGAAAAAAAATGAACTAGCAAATAAAATGAGGTCAGGTAGAATTGGTCCCGTATTGATACTTAGCCCCAGTTTACATATTCAGAGTTCTCCCATGTTAATTGTACAAGCCTAAATTTACCAGGATGCACTTGAATTTCCCCAGAAAAATATTGAAAGGGGAAGAACAGGCTTGGGCAAGAAGCTATAGAGAGCCACTGTTGTAAACCAAACCATAGTCCCAGAACTAGACCAGAGCTCATGGGAGTTCATAAGATGAAGGAGTTCCAAAGGAGGATGCTAAAGAAACAAAACCAAAGTGATAGGTTCTAATGCTTTATTAAGAGAGCTGTAGACTTACAGCAAAGCATCCTTTCAGCCTCTGCTCACACTCGCTTGTGTGGGACGGATACTGCAAGCAGGAGATGATGGACTGTCCACCCCCAAGCAAAGATGGATACATTCTTTATACAGTGAAGCAGTCTACATCAGCCACCTGACTAAAGGATGAAGGTGGCCCATACCCAAACATTATAGATAGTTCCTTTCCTGGGCTCTGAGCGCAACATCCCAGTTCCCACAGATAAGGGTACCATCAAAACCAAACCAATCAGGGTACACCAAAGCAGGCATGTATAAACATATATGAGCTCATAGCTATAGCAACTACCAATTAATTATAGGGTTATCTTGAGTGCCAAGATGGTGTTAAGTACAGCATCCAGAACAGGTCACCTTTGGTACAACACAGGCACGAGGCTCTTTTAGAAATGAAAAATGGAGAAGAGGGTAGTGAAGTCAGATAGCTAGCGAGAACTGTAAAGTTTTCGGGGGGCGTTAGGTGCAGAACATGGGCAGGAGCCTCACCTATCTCATACATTTGAACTAAGATAAGGACACCCTTATATTCCAAACATTTTGAGGAAAAGCTGCAGAAACTTGCTCCCGATATTTGCAGTGGATGAATGGGTGCATTTGTCAACTGAGGTGAGGCAGGGGGCAATGGGGGGCGTTATTGGTGGTGCACCAGCTATGCAATGCTCTCCCCAAGCAGGTTCATCAGACATCAAGTTAGTTATCATTCAGGCAACAGAAAAAACTATTTTTATTCTCGCAGAACTTTTAGGATTGTATCTGGTGCTAGTACAGTAGTACTTCTGGTTATGTACTTAATTTGTTCCGGAGGTCCGTTCTTAACCTGAAACTGTTCTTAACCTGAAGCACCATTTTAGATAATGGGGCCTCCTACTGCTGCCACACTGCCGCCGCACGATTTCTATTCTCATCCTGAAGCAAAGTTCTTAACCCGAAGTACTATTTCTGGGTTAGCGGAGTCTGTAACCTGAAGCGTATGTAACCTGAAGCGTATGTAACCTGAAGTGTATGTAACCCGAGGTACCACTGTACTGCTCAGAGTAGAGCACTGAAATTAATGAGCCTAACACAGTCATGGCTATCTTAAGCAAGACTAGCACTGAATGCAACCCTCAAGAAAAAACTTTTGTGCTGCTTTAATCTGTTGCTTTAATTTTTGGGAGGGCTTGATGATGATGATGCTAATCTTTTTCACTGATTATATTTTGTTTTAATATATTTATGAAGCTGCCCCTGGAAGAGAAAAAATATATATTTGTGAAGGGTAGGATAAATATTCCCTTATTTGTTTATTCATTCATTCAGTTTTTCAGTTCATATTGTTAAAATAGAGAGGCACTTGACTAGGAAAGGCTTGTTGCAGGAAAAAAATTGAGAATCCTTGGCAGAGACAGTGGCTTCTGTCTTTTATAAGGACATAAATGATCAGTGACAATATTATTGGCTTTCCATGTGTCCCTATAGGTTCTCCAAAGGGGCCTTCTCTTTATGGTACTGTGGTGTCTTCTTTAAAATAAATTTTAAAATGTATTTAGGAACTAGATTATCATCTCGCTGCATTCGGCAATGATTCTGACAGGCAAATAAGCAAACCAAATGATCTTAAAGCCTTTTATATGCATTGCATTTGTTGCCCGTCAAGAGCAATGCTTGGATATATCTGAACTGGAATCATACAGAATACACACACACAAAGTGCTTTTAAACTACATAAGCCACTTCATCCTTACCTCAAAAGGCTGTTGTGAGTAGTGAACTTTCAAAGGCAGGCTTAATCCAGGCAAATTTTATGTCATGCATATAGTGTAAACATGTGCAGCAGTTTCTCCCCCTTTCTTACTTACCAGAGAAATGCCAATTTCTTCTGTGTTTATGGACCATATGTGGCACAAGGGAAAATGTCCCTTCAGCCGCTGATCGCCTGTTTACAATGCTTCCCCTCTGCGGACGGAAGGCATCTGTAAATGGGACAGGGGATGAAGGCAATTTTGGGCAATTCCTCCTCCCCTTTGGAACCCCCCACCTAATCTGCCCTATAACCCTCTGGAGAAGATTTTGAGGGGGTGGTTCAGGGAACCTCAAAGGAGAGGACAAATCACCCAAAATTGCCCCACTTCTCAGTTCCTCTGAGAGATGCCTTGTATATCAACCCATATGTTTAGAAAACTCCTCTTCTGACAAGCAATGGGAATAAAACCAAACAGTTTGTAATGGTTACAGTGCCTGTTCTCCACGTAACGTTTACCTGTTGTTGGTTTGTAGCAAAACGATACTTAATTCAAAACTTTTTATCTATTTGGCCTTTGCTTTTTCCATCCATGGGGTACCATTCAGGCAGCTGAAAGCAAAAGGAAAGGAAAAGGAAATGCAACTGTTGTTTTGAAAACAAAACTAAAAAAAAAAAAGGCTGTTTCAGCTGGGCCCCACGAACCAGGTTTCATGGTACCACCAACATACTACTGTGGATGTTGAAGTTTTGGCCAGAGAGATGTCAGACAGAGATTGCGCCTCTGTGCCATCATCACCCAGCTAGGCTCATATCTGCAGGGTGGCCAAAGATCCACACCATCAAGTCAGTCTCCTTGTAGTAAACTGGCAGAGGAGAACAGGTGGTACTCCCTGACCTCTAGAACAGCTTCTCAGCCATGTTTGCTGAAGGTGGTCTGAGCAACAAGGAAATGTTAGTGCTGGCCGCCAGTTGTCTATACTTTCTTTGGCCTCTGCTTTTGCTTCAACCCACCATGATCATCTAAACAATAATGGTGTCTGAAAGGCAGTTTGAAAACCACTGAGAAGTATGCAGAGCCCTTCAAGAGTACGAATGATCTTGGTCTTGTTATGCTAGATTTGCTGCTAGAAAGTTTTATTCAATCATGTAACAATTGTCCTTATTGACCCATCCATGTACCATGGGTGGGCAGGAGGTGGATTGGACTCTGCTTATAGATCTCTGCATGATTCACAGTTGATTGGCAAGGAGTTCTGACTCCCAACTGTTGAATAGCAACAATGAAATAACTCCCATCTCCCCTACATATCTCTAGTTTATACTGCTGAAATTAGAAAGGGTGAGGGAACCAAGAGATGGTTTTAGGATTCTGAGTTCTGTTCACTTCTGGTACTAAAAAGCTCAAATTCCTTGCTTCTGTGTCTTTTGCATCTGAGGACACATCTACAACATATGGAGGCACTAGTATACCATTTTAACCATCATGGCTCCCTCCCCCCAATATATCCTGAAAAGTGTAGTTGGTAAAGAGTGTTGAGAATTGTTAGAAGACCCCTATTCCCCTCAGAGAGCTGCTGTTCCCAGAATTCCCTGAGGAAATGGATTGATAAACTACTCTAAAGGGGAATGACCGCTCCCCGCTTAAAACGGGGGGCGCCCTTTGCGTGGACGCGTGCAGCCCCTAGATCTGGAGCGGCTCCATCAGCATAGGCTTGGCTTTGCCTTCCCTCAGGTGGGATACCTGGAGGTCTCCGCCTACCTCAGTCAGTTGTCCAATCCCACCTGGGGGAAGCGTTGCCAAGGAAACCAGGCCAGGTAGGGGAGGGATTACCTGCCCACACAATAGAGGGAGGATCTTACCTGGGAATCCTCACTTGGCTCCAGAGCTTCTCCCACCCTACCCACCCTCAGTTAATGTCTTATTTTGCAGGTTAACTTTTCTTCACAGGTTTTGCAGGTTAACTTTTCTTCACAGGTATGCGGGCGCTGCTACGTTAAGGTCGCTGTTAAAGGGCCGGAAAGGAATTTCCCTGCATTGGCAGGTTTCGCCTTTCCCGTAGCAAAACGTCACAACTTTGGCGGTATCAGGCCTTGGGCGGAATCCTTTTGTCCATCTTCCTCTTTGCGGCGGTGATACCAGGGTTCCCCGTTAAAGGGGTTTTCTGAAGGGAGGCTTTGACCGTACGTCGAAAGGTCGTCATTGCTCTCCCCTGCGGCGGCGGCGTTACGGGGGCGGCTATCTCTGCTTGAACATATGTTCTCCAGAGCCGGCCCATCCCCCACGCACACACTGGATAACCCTGATGCTCCCTAGGTCCCCGGCGGGGGACTGGGGAGGGAGAACGCCCAATGCCTGAGCCAAGGTCTACCCACATTTGAAATTTAATAAAGTTGTGGCCAATTTAATCCCATAGCACGTTGTCTTGAGTCGTTATTCCACATGACGGGGGGACCGTGCGGGATCTGGGGACTCCGCCTGTCCACGCAATAGGGGTTTCCTAACAACTCCAGTACTCTTAACAAACTACAGTTCCCAAGATGCTTTGGGGAGGGAGCCATGACTGTCAAAGTGGTATCACAGTGCTTTAAGTGTATGGTGCGAATGTGGCCTGACTCCAGTTGGTGCATCATAATTTACTAGGAAGAAAAGAAGTGTGGCCTCCCATGCAGTCACTGGCTTGATGGCCTCACAGTTTCTCGTTTCAATGACTTAGGAATGCCTGCTTGAATATATTACCTTATGGCAAGTTCACAGACGACTTTCTCTTTGTTCGTCAAACGTAACTACTTCCCCATAACTGTAGTAACCTCTTTAGCATTTGGAGAAGATTAAACTAAATACATCTTGCCAACGGCAAACAGTCAAAGGGTAACTTTCATTTTAATTACAGCAGACATGAAAAAAGAAGCTCTCTGAGAAGTCTGTCAATTTGGAGCTATATATAACTCTTTGAGGAATTCCTTAGCGATTTCCTTGCTTAAACAGATTTCCGTTAAAATACATTTGTTTTCTGTGCAGGCTAGAATTATTGTAAAATCAAATGCTCGTTTTTCAAAGGTCTCGTCTGAATTAGAAATGCTGGCACAGTGTGCAGCATGCACACATCCCCCTGTACTACTCAGGCTTTATTGAATTGTTTGAGGAGAGGGAAGGCATAGGTTTAAACAAAAGATTGACTTTGCATTATGGAGCTGATGCTCTTTCTTCCTTTGAAAAAAGACCATTACTGCAAAGTACAGTCAATAGACAACTGGACATTCTGCCTGGGCCTATTCAAAAGAGCACAAGAAGAGCCATTCTGGATCAGTCCGTGAGTCCATCTAATTCCAACCTGATCCTGAGCTAGATGTGCCCTTGGCCTAGCAGAATTCTTCTTCTCTAATTCAAAGGAGCATAAGACAAGAGGCACTATACTGGGTCAGGCCATGGATCCTGTTTCCAACAGGATGCTGACTAGATGGACCTGTAGTCTCTTCCCGCAGGCAGTGCCAGATTTATGTATAAACAAAGTAGGCTGAAGCCTAGGGCCTCTAAATCTAGGGGGCCTTGCCCGCCTGCCATCTCCCCAGTCTCCCCGCTCCCAAAATTTCAAACCCAAGACTTCATGCAAGGGCAGGGCAACTCAGGCCCAGCAACTATGAGACTCAGGGCTAGCCAGTAGGGCCCAATTTGAAGAAGTGGGGCCCAACTTTAGCTTCTTCTTTTTTTGTAGGGTACCAGTTCACAGCCGTACAAAAGTCTGCAAAATCTTATAGATATAAATAAAATCCATCTAGATTGCCCTGGTGTGGGGGTCCCCTTAGGAGCAGCCCTCGGGGCCCAATTGGCCAAATTGCTCCAGTTGCCTTAAGGTCAGCCTTGATGAGTCTGTGCAGGGGTTGCACTCACAAGCCCTGCACCTTCTAGGTCTCTGGTGTCACTATTCAGAGTACAGACTCAATGACTTGTTATGGAAATAAAGGGGTGGGACTTATTGGAAATCAGTTTTGTTACCTCTCCCCCCCCCCAAACCCCGGGACGATGAGCCCAGCCACCTTTTATTCGCAGTTGCATAAGCACAAGACTACAGCATGGCCATAAACCTGTACATTCAACCGCTGAAATACATACTCAATATGTAGCAATGGAGATTTATGTTACTGCTTTATGAATGAACACTGTGTTTTATTAATGGACTCTGTATTTTTGGAATTACCTAAGAGCCACCAATAGGGAGCTCTAGAATCTGACAGCTAACCAATTGGGTACAATTCAGCAACCCCTGTTGCTGAAAGCAGGTAACCAGCAGGAAACGCTTCAGCTCAGCCTTTGCACTGTTGGCTGAACTGCTGTGCAGATAATGGAGAAAGCTCATAAATTGTATCCCTTCTGGTGTCCTGGCCAACTCTATTACACTAGTGTAAACCCTGGTGCACCAGGAGCCCAGAATAGCAGCAAATGAAATCCGCTCATACGTCAGATAAGACTTGTCAACCAGTTCTTCCAAAGTCTTCCTAAATTATAAACCTGCAAAATACAGGCCAAAAGAGAGCAGGTCTGGGAAGAGCGAGCCATACAATGGGCACCACCAGTGAAAAGGCCCTGCTCCGTGTAGCTCCTGCCCTGTTATGTGATAGGGTGCCCACTTGCCCTCCTTCTTGACATGGAATGCTCTCTATTGGAGTCTCCAGGTCCAGTACAAATACCATAAGAAGGGAGAGCAGGGACCTTGAAGTTCCCAACAGCTGTTAAGCAAGCAAGCAAGCAAGCACACAGGTCACCTTTGTCACAGGAGGCCTATGTCCTAGCCAGGCCTGCACCCAAATACTGTTTGTAATGAAGTGAGAGCAATAGTTGCTCGAATTAACAAATAAGAAAGTTTTGAGAATTTACATGCTAGATTAAAATTGATTAATTCATTGAGGGGGATTGTATGAAAAACACTGGGGCCTAATTAGAATATAAGAGCTCCTGCTATCTGGTGGGTAACTTCCTCCTTTATTTCCACACAGTGGCTGCAGACCAAATCACCTGTCAGGAGAGCTATGAGATTCAGGTGAGGGTCATATGCCTTGTCAATCCCAGCAGGTATATAACAGGAAGGCCGATGGCCTGCCCAGGCCCAACTTCATTTTCCTAAGAAATAATGCTTATTCCACAAAATGTTTACAAAGTTCAGCTGTTGCAAAAGTTTTTCAGTGTTAATTTTATGCATTTTTAAAAATCACCATGGTATTTAACAATAACAATAACAATTTGTTGAACAAAGAATAGTGCCCCCACTCCCAATTAAAATGGCAGTAACATCTAATCTCGTAGAGAGTGGCCATCTGAATTCTCTTTATTGACTGCAGTGAACTTTGAAGCAAACAAAATTACTGAGGGGTTGATTTCCAAAGAGTTCAGCTCATCTTGAAACACAGAATTAACACACCAGATCTGCAAAGTTACTGAGGTCAAAGCTGCCTCCATCATTTGAGAATCTCCAGGTGTTTCAAAAAGGCCTCACAAGTGGAACAAACGAGCAGTGAGATCTTTTTGAATATTTGGGATGCAGTCAATAGTTTCCAGCAGAAGCTGGGCCATACTTGTAGATCACAGCAAATTTCTAGGATGTTTGTTAGAGGGGACAATGCATCATGGGGAAAGGTTGTTAGAAGTTCGGTAGAAACGTTTTTCTGGAAAGAGATTCGGCTTAGAACGAATATCAGTTGGAACCCTTCTGGCTAAGAAATCTGATGCAGTGATTGGATATAATATGCTCATTATAGTGATTTCCCCTGTGATCTAGCAAATAGGGCACAAATGTTTTCTAATTGAATGCAACAGGGTTGGTCTCAAGACATTTTGCCACCTGCAGCAAAGGACAAAATTGTGCCCTTTCCCCATTCTATGTTCAGAAGTTGACCATGCTGGCAGTTCAGCAATGGTGACAAGACAGTGTTCTCCACTGCACTGCAAAGCAGAAGGCAAGCTTAGAGGAATTGGGACTTTCATGTTGCCAGTTAGCTGCCACCAGCACGTTCCGCCTAAACAGGCAGCCTCACTTTGCCTAATGGTAGGTCCGGCTCCGACTCGGAATGTTGTATTTCTAGAAAATCATATCACTTTATAACTGGAGGAAAGTTGTTGTGTTGCATAGTACAATGACGGCTACTATCATGTAGTGGTAGTTATTACAGTGCCATCAACACACATGGCATTACACATAATGACATAAGCAAAAGAAATAAGGCATCTGTCTACCCCAAGAGGTTTACCATGTAACATGCAACACAGAGGAGAGGTATGTGGCACACCATATTCTTAACTGCTGCTGTTTTCAAATGGTTTTAACTTGCAATGTGGCAAGAGTTGGCTTTAATCTACGCAGTGCATGCTCTGACACCAGGAGCGGAGAGCAGGCGGGGGCTTGGCTGACGTGCATCCCCGGGGCGCACATCCCCGGGGCGTGGCATGCATCCAGGGGCATGGCATGTGTCTCAGGGGCATGGCGTGCCTCCTGCAGGGACAGGGGACATGGCGCTCCGCCTGTGGGGGCCTGGCGTGCTTCCCGGGGCATGGCATGCCACCCGCGAAGGCATGGCGCCCAGCACGGTGGGGGGTGCGCAACGCCTGTCGGGGACAACCGCGGTGGTACCTTCCTCCCCAATGGTGCCGGGGGGGGGTGCGCTCCCCCTGCCCCCCTTTCCTCTGCCAGTGAATCTACGATGACTTTTAGCATCAGCTCCTGAAAGGGCGCCATGTCAGAACATGACATTATTGCTGTGGGAGAGAATCTTAGTTCAAAAGTCTGACTTCTTTCCAGGTTCTCAAATCCTTCAACAACTTTAGTGAAGTGTAGTTATTAACCTTGAAGCACTTAAGCATTTAATCCTGTAAATAGTTACTGACTCAATGTGGATTTATTGAAGATGGCGTATTAATATCATGGTATGCTATAGCAACTCTAGAGACCAGCTTATGAAATTTTATGATGGACTGGATTACTGTTAGGGCACTCCTACTCTCCTGGAAAGTTAGAGTGCTGAGCCAAATTCATTGTGATAGTCCAGGGTAAAATAAAGTTGTAAATTAGTAAGTGGGTAGCAAGGAACTCAGTAAAGGACTTGGTAGCAAAACTTCATCTCGTAGAAGAGACAGAACCACACTGAATTGCGCTGCAACTCTAACAGTTATCAGTATGGATTTTTCACAGAGAAATTAATTGGCATTCCTCTTTTGGCTGTTTTCATACCCTAAATGTTACAAGAAGACTCTCATTTAAAAAAAATAAAATCCTGAAATGCAACTCCCCACCTTTCGGTCTCCAAATGTACACCTCACATTTGATTGAAGATTTCCTCTATTTGGTTTCTGTTTGCATAACTAAGCATGTGAACTCCTCCGTCTACACTGGAGGATGTCAGGATTTTCTGGCTACAAGAAATTTGATTTCACTGTGGATAACAAGCTCCTAGACCATGAATTTGCTGATTTGAAGACCTTAAAACTACCCCTAGAATTCTGCAGGCTTCATCATCTACCAAATGCAGTAACTGATCCGGCTAGAGAGGAAGCAACCAAATGACTCACACACATACATCCTCACCAAAACAAAACTGAGAAAGTATTCCCAAGGGGGCTGAAGTGTATTAAAATACACGTGTGTATTAAAATCCACACTATCTTGAAGTCCAGCCAGTCAGGGGATCAGGAAACAAGTTATATCCTCCAAGATACAATGGACTACTTCATAGAGATATTGAGATGGCCAAATTAAACCATGACCATTTGTCGAAAGGCTGGAAAGGTACCACTGAGAAGCTGAAATTGTTCCCGGTTTTGTTTAAAACCCAGCCAATCAGTTTTAAGATGTTGAAGTTGCCACCCAGTTCACAATTATGTTGCAGTCGCAGGAATTGTCAAACATATACAGCCCTGGACATAGAAAATTATTTAGACATTCAAAATTATTTGTTTGCTTCTTTGGAAGAAGCCGGAATTTTCATTTTCTGTTTCCCACTTGAACTGATTTTAAACTGAGTAACAAAATATGTTGGTCTGCCCATTCTGGCTTCATAACCCACTTATTATGGGTGTGCAATTACAAGTTCAGTTGTTTAAGTACTGTTTAGGGCTTACCTATATACTGAAAGATAGATGAGACACCGTCATGGTAATATGACCTTTCCTCTCCTCTACCATGACGGCAGAGAATTACAGTAAATGATGGCTACCTTGTCTGTAGTATGGACAATTGATTTGACCTGACGGCTGCTGATGCACTAATGGACTTTGTGGTTGAATCCCTGGAGATATAAAATATGTCCAAGTGAATTGGGGCAGGTTAAAGAACAGACTTGTGTGTTTCTTGGTGTGTGTGGGTTGTTGTTTTTTACTCCCCATTGGCTGACTCAAGTGATAATAGATCTTCCAGTCGTTCAGAGCAGAAGATTAAAAGTGATCAATACCCAAATCATTTTTAAAAGTGTTGACTTCTGTAAATTCACTGTAGTTGGAGGGAAAGTTGTTTCCCCAAACTGGTGATAACAACAGTCTGAACAAGCTGAGCTCACATCTTTGTGAGTTTTTATGTACATTCCAAACTTTGCCTTTCGGGTTGGTATATTTAACTCAACTAATTGTGTTAAAAAAATTAAAATAGCCATTTCAAAGGATATCAAAAACACAAGGAAAACTGGTGTGTATCAAAAACACAAAGAAAACTGGTGTGTATTTCGAAGATGATGATATCACAACCATAGCACTACATGGTTTATTTTGTCTCAGCTTATTGAAGGTTACCATTTAGTCTTTAGTTAGCCATCATAGTCACACACACACAGCTCTATGGGTTGTAGGGTTTGGAGTTTTCTCGCAGGGTTTCAGACAGGAGTCTTTCTCAAACCCACCTAGACCTGCCAAGTACAGTGGTACCTCAGGTTAAGAACTTAATTCATTCCGGAGGTCCATTCTTAACCTGAAACTGTTCTTAACCTGAAGCACCACTTTAGCTAATGGGGCCTCCCGCTGCCACCGCGCCACCGGAGCATGATTTCTGTTCTCATCCTGAAGCAAAGTTCTTAACCCGAGGTAATATTTCTGGGTTAGTGGAGTCTGTAACCTGAAGCGTTATGTAACCTGAAGCATATGTAACCCGAGGTACCACTGTATTGCATCTAGGGCTATTTGCATGAAAAGTAAATACTGTACCACAAAGACATAGCCCTTCTCCCTAAAGCCCATGGAGAACTTGAATCCTTGGACTACCTTTGCTTTCTGCACCATATTTTCACTGCACCGGATCTGAAATTTCATAAGGCTATAAGGGGCTGAATGAAATTGCTGGATCAGGCCAATGGCCCATCTAGTCCAGCATCCTGTTTGACAGTGACCGGCCAGATGCCTGTGGCAAATCTGCAAGCAGGATTCAAGCACAACAGCACTCTCCCAGCCCGTGGCTTCCAGCAACTGGTATTCGAAAGCACTGCTGCCTCAAACTGTGGAGGCAGAGTACAGCCATGATGCTTAATAGCCATCGATAGCCTCGCCTAACCAAAAGGTTGCTGGTTGGCCATCCCCAATTTAAGGTATGTGCACAGGGGATGTCTCTTTAGGGCTTTGCTACTCCTAGGAAGTGTTTCACGCAAAACCTAAGCCCTGATAGCTTATACGAAGAGCAGCTGGTGACCTCTCCTATTTCTCTATTCTTGTTTTTGGAAAAACAGTCAGGTGGTACGAGCACCAAGTCATATGAAAGGCCAAAGTTGAACACTACATTATCCAGATAGATGACACCTTATTCTTATTCCTCAACAATTTTAACAACTCATAGCCCCCCTCAGCCTCTTTATGAACACAGATGTCATTTTAATGGGGGTCTCGCTGAAGTGACAAGAAGGTGACCTGTGGGTGAACTCGGGAGCAGGTGAGGCCTATCAGTTTCTAATTTGAAACTGGTGTCAGTCTTGAGGAATGGCTGGTATAATCACATTTGTAACTGATATATGCTGCAAACTCCACAAACATTCAGAGTGTGTCTGCTATGGGCAGTATGAAATTAACAATTCATGTTTATCACCCTGGACCCGCAACTAAATCAAATGGGTTTAGTTAACTATGTCATCTCAATGATTGTGTGTGTGTGTGTGTGTGTGTTCTTAAAAGCAAATTTCCATTTGGCACAAGGGTATATAAGTACCTGATTGGTTACTGCACTAATATATTTACTTTTGGGAGAGCTATCCACAATGCAATGAGGATGAGGTTTTGTATTAAAGGAATTTAAATAGTTCTTTGACTCATATATATATGGTTACGGATGTTTGTGATGAGGATGCCTGAAATTTTGCTTTTTCTTCTTCCTCCCCTCCCCCTCCCCCCCCCCCCCCGCCAATCATACATTGTACATCTAATGTTTCTTAAGGGAGAGGGTAACAGACACAAGGAAGCAGCATAAGTCATCTTGTGCAGACACATAAATTCCCAGCTGCATTGAGGCATGCAGTCAATTGTATGGTGTCCGGGGTGGGGCAAAGGACCGGGGGGGGGGGAGGGGAATAAAAAAAGAAGTGATAGTGTAGAGGGGAAACAAAAGGGGCTTGCCACCAGTAAATGGATCCATCATAGGATTCATTCCACCTGCATAGATTCATTCCTTGCTTAGGTTTGGAGGCACCGAGAGAGATCCACTGCCTTGGAGTATAGGGGCTATGGGATGTACAGAGCAATTGTCACCAACGACCAGATAAGGAAGGGAAAGGTATTGAGTCCAGATTGACTATGGAACAACGATAACCAACATGGTGCCCTCTAGATGTTGCTCCGTACATCCCTTGGCCCCTATCAGTCTTGAACAGAGCTGACCAGAGCTGATGGAAGTCCAACACCACATTGTTTACCCCTGCTGTAGAGGGTGCAAACAAATAAATGTCGGTTAAATTTGCCAGTGGGACACCTCTGGTGTAAAACGGGACATGGTTTTGACTAGGCGCAGGCGACCTAGAGGCAGGGTCTAAGGATTCTGACCGCTAGGAACCAGTAGGGTAGTGCTTGGAGCACACACTGCTTTGCAGCTGAGAGGGCGCTAGGTGAATTGTCCTGAATAACCTAGCAGAATGTAGTCACCCACCTGAGGTAGCCACTGCACTCCGCGTAATGGCAGTCCGCCTAATACCTTGATTCCAAATCACAGGGAATACTGTTTACACAAAGGCTCCCTCCAGCCCTCCAGGCATTTTACATTTTGTGAATGGACACCGGAAAAAACCAGCTCCTGCTCAAATGTTGCTGTTAACTGTGCCGAACATCATCATCATCATCATCATCATCATCACCATAATTTATTATTTATACCCCGCCCATCTGGCTGAGTTTCCCCAGCCACTCTGGGCGGCTTCCAATCAAGTGTTAAAAACAATACAGCATTAAATATTAAAAACTTCCCTAAACATTGCTGCCTTCAGATGTCTTTTAAAAAGAAGATAGCTGTTTATTTCCTTCACATCTGAAGGGAGGGCGTTTCACAGGGCGGGCGCCACTACTGAGAAGGCCCTCTTTCTGGTTCCCTGTAACCTCACTTCTCACAATGAGGGAACCGCCAGAAGGCCCTCGGTGCTGGATCTCAGTGTCCAGTTTTAGAGCCAATTCTCCGTCGCTACATGTGTCGTGTGGTAATTTACTTAGTATATAGTCTTTGGTATCCACCCCCCTTCAAGTCCCACAGCGTTCAGTTAAAAATGTCTGTACCCCACATTTTTGTACAGAACAAGATTTGTTTCAGACACACAGGTGAAGAGGATTTGTGGAGGCCCTTGAAAAGCAAAAAAATGAGTTTGAAATACAAAGAAATTACTTGCAGTGAATTCCATAGCTGCTAAATGCTAACTCTGGGCAGCTGTGGGAATTGGACTGGTGGGGTGGGAGGGCAGGGGGGAGACACATAAACCCACAACATGTTTAGGAAAAAAAATGATCATCACTTTTAATCCTGCATCTGACCAAAAGTTTAACTTGGCCCAGGATTCTAAGATGTAGATGAAGGAGTGTGGATACAGCAGTGAACAATGTAAACTTAAATATCCACAGATGTGATCGCTATAGCAGAGGGGGAATTTGAATTGTAAAAAGAGGAAAAGAAGAAATTGATCATGATGTAGCACAATGATTTGGTGTTTGGATAAGACATGGCAATGTGTAATACAGAGAAGTTTGGATCTTTAAGAAGTCATTTCCATTCACTCATCTTCCTAAACCAGTAAAATATTATTTTCTGCCCTGCTTATATGGATAATATTCAACATATGTTTTAAATAGAGGACCTACCTCAATGGACCATAGCCTAGTTAAACAACATATGTTCTTTTTGGTTCAAATCAATATGGAAATATTGGCAGCTGTGCAGGGAAAACCTTTCCAATAAAAAGATAGTGGTTTTAGGGGGAAAAGGAAATAATTGTGTGGGGGATAATTTGCCTATTGTTTCATTTCCCTTTGTAGGGAAGCATGGAGGTATTCTAAATCTGTTTATTTTTATATTTCCAATCCAGTCCCTGTGCCTATTATAATAGCCAGGAAAGGTATCATGCTTGGGGAATAGAGCAACCCCAGAAAATACAGCAGTTGGCCATCCCCAATGTATACAAGAAAGAAAAATTGGCTGAGAACTACCACATTGATCTCCGTTGCTTCAGAAGCATTGGCTACGTTGCTGTAATGTCATGGAATATTCACCAAAAAATCTGGTTTTATGTTAGTCATATAGTTTTCTAGATTCAGGTATGTAGCTATGTCTAAATAAATAAATAAATAAATAAATAAATAAATAAATAAATTGTCCAACTTAGAGACCAACTAAGTTTGTTCTGGGTATAAGGTTTCATGTGCATGCACTCTTAGTCACATAATGGTGATGAACAGTGCAACGTTTGTGAGTAAACGAAAAAGGTCAGTATTTCCTTTCTGCAAGAGGAATCTGGGTATAAGGTTTCATGTGCATGCACTCTTAGTCACATAATGGTGATGAACAGTGCAACGTTTGTGAGTAAACGAAAAAGGTCAGTATTTCCTTTCTGCAAGAGGAATCTGGGCCTAGAATTCTAATCTCAGATCTAAGGAACCTGGTTTGGTCACTCTATGATGAGGTAAAGGCATCCTAGATCAGCTTTCCTGGACCTGATGTTTTGTCATTATCTTTGACCATTGGCCATACTGCCTGGAACTTACAGGAACTGGAATCCAAAATATCTGGGAGGCACCAGGTTGCCATACATTGGTCAAAATCGCTCATCTATTTCTTATTATTTCACATTTTTCTTGGGGTGAACTAGACACTGGTAGTTTATTATGATTCCTAGAAAGACAGCCTTGCACAGAAAGGACTGGTGAGAGATAAGGGAAGTGGAATATTACATGTTTATTTAAACTTGAAATCCAGATCTTAGGCACGTGGGGTTCAAATGTTATGCTGCCCTTTGGGAGCCCTTTGGGAGGAAGGAGGGCAGGCTATAATTTTAAGAAGTAGCTAAAAAAAAAAAGAATCCATTAGAAGCACTTTTAAAAACATTTATATCCCAACTTTCTCCCATCATGGAAATCCATGTTGAGTACACTGGATTCTGAGGGAGTCTCCCGCTTAGCTTCAGCAAAGCTTCCTGATAATGGATATGATTCACCTAATGAGTCCCATATCATGCGAAAGGCTGGGCTGGATGAATCCCAAGCCGGAATTAAGATTGCCGGAAGAAATATCAACAACCTCAGATATGCAGATGACACAACCTTGATGGCAGAAAGTGAGGAGGAATTAAAGAACCTTTTAATAAGGGTGAAAGAGGAGAGCGCAAAATATGGTCTGTAGCTCAACATCAAAAAAACGAAGATCATGGCCACTGGGCCCATCACCTCCTGGCAAATAGAAGGGGAAGAAATGGAGGCAGTGAGAGATTTTACTTTCTTGGGCTCCATGATCACTGCAGATGGTGACAGCAGTCACGAAATTAAAAGACGCCTGCTTCGTGGGAGAAAGGCAATGGCAAACCTAGACAGCATCTTAAAAAGCAGAGACATCACCTTGCCAACAAAGGTCCGTATAGTTAAAGCCATGGTTTTCCCAGTAGTGATGTATGGAAGTGAGAGCTGGACTATAAAGAAGGCTGATCGCCAAAGAATTGATGCTTTTGAATTATGGTGCTGGAGGAGACTCTTGAGAGTCCCATGCACTGCAAGAAGATCAAACCTATCCATTCTGAAGGAAATCAGCCCTGAGTGCTCACTGGAAGGACAGATCCTGAAGCTGAGGCTCCAATACTTCGACCACCTCATGAGAAGAGAAGACTCCCTGGAAAAGACCCTGATGTTGGGCACAAGGAGAAGGGAACGACAGAGGACGAGATGGTTGGACAGTGTTCTCAAAGCTACGAACATGAGTTTGACCAAACTGCGGGAGGCAGTGGAAGACAGGAGTGCCTGGCGTGCTCTGGTCCATGGGGTCACGAAGAGTCGGACACGACAAAACGACAACAACAATTAGTCCCATCAGCACATGCCTTGCACAAGAGTTTCCACTTGTGTTGAATAATGTGTGTTAAGAAAGTGTTTGGTTGATGTCCATCTGGCTGCAAGACCTTGGGCAGGTTGCCCTTGGAGCCTCACCACCACCAACAACCCTTGGAACCTCCTTCTGCAGCTGCCAGCCTTAGCCTCCATCTCCTGGGGCTTCCACAACAGTGTAACAAGCCAGGAAACTGAGCAACCACCTGTCTCATTGCCCACTACAGTGAGTGGATCCTGATTCTGGGACCCTCCAATACTAGTGATTCCAGCCGTCATTCTCCAAGATCTCAGCTCGCCCCCCCCCCCAGATCAAGTAAAACAATAGAAATACTTAATTAACTGACCAATCACGTCAGTTCTGCCCTCCCTAACAAAGTCCAACAAAAATCTTGGCTATGCCCATGTCTGCTAATAATTAAAAAATGACCCATATGGGATGCTGTTCAGACTATCATGAGAACAGCAACCAGACCTGGCTGCTTTTGTTCCTGTCTACTTTTAATTAAGCTAAGGGCTACACTAGATGTGACATAAAATGCATGTCAGCATTTAATACTCCTGATTTTTGGAGGCGGCATTAGTATAGAGAACACAGGATACAGAGCGGGCTTTATATCTCTCTCTCTCTCACACACACACACAGAAATATGTTGTGCTCCTCAATAAAATCCGCCATTCCAAGCTGCTAGTAACCTTAGGAGGAAAATTGTATTACAGTAACACTTCTTATACCTAGTTTCTCAATATGCTATCCAGTTACAGACTGAGTGGTGTCCAGCACAAGATTCTTCTAGCCATGGAACCATCCCATGGTTGTTTTTGTTTAGGTCAATGATTTCAAACTGGCTTGTGTATTCCATAGTATATTATGGATAGGGATGGACAAGGACTGTCAATTTTGGTTTCTCTCGGTTTCTCATTTTTCCAGTCTTCCAAATTCAGTTCTCTACATTTCTGAATCAGGTTGTAATTTTGAAGAAGAAGAAGAAGAAGAAGAAGAAGAAGAAGAAGAAGAAGAAGAAGAAGAAGAAGAAGAAGAAGAAGAAGTTGTTTTAATAGCAATTTCTCCTGAATTTCTTTATGCAATTCAATGGAATATTCACATTTTTGCAAACTGTTTCCCCTGACGCAATGTACTTTTGTGTTATTTTTACTGATCTATGCATTTTAATACACATTCCCCCAAAAGACCCATTTTTGTATCCCAATTTGATTAGAAAAATGGCATTGCAAAATTCAGTAAAGCGCAATTTCCAAAGGGTGGTTGCATTTTGGTTTGTGTAGCGTTTCGGGATATGCAAATTAGGTATATTCACATCCTTAGCTATGGGTCAACTCAGTGCACAAGTGAACTGCAACTGAGTGCCACTGCAGGAGCAATTGGTATGGTGGGTGCCTATCTGCACCCAGAACTTTACTGCTGCTACTGCTCCAACACCATGGGTGGTATCCAACTATGTTTTGCTCAGTATTGACCTACTGGCATTAATGGACCTTACTTTAGCCAAGTTCATTAATTCCAGTTGGTGTACTTTTCAGTAAAACTTAATTGAATACCACCCGGTGAAATAATCGCAACAGAACAAACGTTGATGCAGCTATGGAGACATCATGAAAAGCTGATGTGAGACCAGGGGGGGTGGGCAGAGAGAGAAGCAGGCAGGCAGGCAGGCAGGCAGGCAGACAGACAGACAGACAGACAGACTCTGGTGGTGTCGTCATAACACAGTCTGCCTCTTGTACCTCTTCACTTAGGAAGCCTGTAATCAAAATGAGATTTTGGTATCCCGCTCCTGGTTCTTCGCATCAGTTGGCGCTTTGCTAAAGTCCAGAGTATAGGGGAAAGGGTTCGTAATTGTAAACAGCAACTCTGGCAAACATCCACTAGATGTCAGTCATGCAGTTTAGCATCAATTTACATCCGTAATAAAAGTGGACACACAGCACTTTTATATCTGAAAACACAATAAACAAAAATCCCTTGTAATGCACCCTTAATTCTAGATGCACACAGCAGGGCCACCTAGCAATGCGTTCATCATTCCCTCAGCACAAATTCTTCTCCCTGCCTCACGGCAAGTTTGCTGATTTTTATTTTTATTTGGGGGGGATCCTCAATCAGCTTTTACCTCCTCCCCTAAAGAGTTACACCTGTCTGCCTTACTATAGATGTAAGCTAACTAGGAAAATGAACCGTTGAAGTACATTTTACTACATCTCCACCAGTTCAGAATATGAAAGGGAAGGAAAGGTAAGCACACCTGGGGGAGGGTGTGGAAAGATTGCTGCATTTATAGGGGATTGGACTAGATGACCCACACGGTCCTTTCCAACTCTGCAATTCTATGTTTCTAAAAGAGAACAAGGAGACCAGGAAAATCATCCCCAAGTCGGGACTCAATGTCACCCAACCCAAGTCCTATTACATGGTTCTGTGACTGTGCATGAAATTCACAAGCAATTCTATGACCATTCCATGCACCGCCTTTTTCAACAGCAGCTGCAGATTTGGTGTATTGTCTAATTTTGCCCTTGGTCATATGTCAATGCTATTAGAAGCACTGGACTGGGTCATGTTATCTCATCCTTTGTATGTTCATTCAATGGGACTGTGAATTCAGCACTGTTCATGCATGCAAGTTGTTCACAGTGGACACATGGCATTGTTCTTATAAAAATGTCATCCCATATTTGTTCCCCAAAATATTTAATCTGGATTTATCATTTCCACCATTCCTTCCCCTTCTTTTCACTACTGTTACCAAGTGATTATCTCTTCCCACTCTCTCCAGTTGCCTTCACTGAACACCTCTTTTCACATAAGGTTTAAAGTGATATGACATGGAGGCACGGGGTGAATAACAAGACCTCAAACCAATTTTTCCAATACAGTCATACCTCGGGTTAAAGTCGCTTCAGGTTGAGCATTTTCAGGGTGCGCTCTGCGGCGACCCGGAAGTAACAGAATGGGTTACTTCTGGGTTTCACCGCTCGCACATGCGCAGACGCTCAAAATGATGTCAGTGCATGCGCAGAAGTGGCTAATCTTGACCCGCGCACGCGCAGACGCGGGTTGCGTTCTGCTCAGGATGTGAATGGGGCTCCAGAATGGATCCCATTTGCATCCAGAGATACCACTGTACAGACTACGGTTTTACTTAAAGTTGTAGTAAACGTTAAATGGTTTTTGATGAGCTGGTTTTAGGGCGAAAGCAGAAAAATAATGCTACCATCTGAGTACTTCTAATTACCCATGGGAGCAAATAAAAATAAACAGAGATAAACTATACCTATACTAGATTATTTCTCTAACCAATAGTCAGCCCATTTCCATTACTCTGTTCAGCTACTGGATTCCTTTACAGCTTTCAATTTACTCCTTTCTGTTATGATGCCCCAAGCACCCTCACTTCCAGTGTTTCTGTTCTCTTAGGATCCATATCCACCATACAGTACAGTTAAAGTACAATCCCATCAAAACTGAACTGTTGCTTATTCCTCAGAGCGCTACAATTCAAAGGACTCTCAATAACTACAATTCTCAGGATGTGTGTGTTGTGTGTGTGTATGGTGTATGTATGGTGTATGGTGCATATACAGCTTAAGTTTTCCAGTTTTTCTCTCTCTTGCAACTCTTCAAGTTTCTGATTCCACAACCCATCAAGACTCTTATCTCCACCACTAACTGCCCTATTTTCCAACTTAAGTTATATAGAGTGTTTTCATTCCCCTCCCAACCTTTGAGCCACTTAGAATAGACTCCTGATTAACTTTCTGTGTCACCTTAGTTGACAGGTTCCTTTAAAAATTTGACTATCCTGAGCAAAACATCTTGCAAAACATTGACATTCCTGTGCAGAACTTCTCCCTGCATATCTTTAACCATTTCTGTGAACTTCTGACCCTCTTGTACACGAAAGCATTCATTTTACAACCAAAAATACAAAATGACTGTGAGTCCTTTTCCTTTGCAAATATATGTTTCTCCTCAACTGAAACGATGGAGGAATTTTGAGGGGGAACCAAAACAGTTTTAGTTAAAAAAAATAAAATTGAAATTGAAATTTATCCCACAGAGGGGCTCTCCATAGTTTGTTAGGCTGCCAACAGATTTCACTTACAGCAAAATCAAAGCGAATGTAAAACTTCCTCCTCAGGCAAAACATTCAAAGAACCTGGAGAATACCCCAGAGTACCAATAAGTCTAGATAAGTTTATCAGTTTTTGCTCTTTTTTATTTGGTTGTTGTTTTCCTGTTTGTATTTTATGTAGTTTTAATGTGATGGCTATCATTATTTTTAATATTTTTGTAAACTGTGTTGGGGAAATAATTGAAAAGCGAGGTACAAATTACCGTATTTTTCGCTCTGTAAGACGCACAAGACCATAAGACGCACCTAGTTTTGGGAGGAGGAAAACAAGGGGAAAAAATGTTCTGAATCCCAGAAGCCAGAACAGCAAGAGGGATTGCTGTGATCACAGCGATCCCTCTTGCTGTTCCGGCTTCTGGGATAGCCGCACGAAGCCTCTTCAGGGCAGCAGGATGAAGGCTTCCCCTGCCCTGAAGAGGCTTTGTGCGGCTAAGCCAAAAGCCATAACAGCAAGAGGGATCGCTGCTCAGCGATCCCTCTTGCTGTTCTGGCTTCTGGGATAGCTGCGCAGCCTGCATTCGCTCCATAAGATGCACACACATTTCCCCTTACTTTTTAGGGGGGGGAAGTGTGTCTTATAAAGCGAAAAATACGGTACTTTAGTAAATAAAATCTGCACACACTCTAACTTAAATAAAGGGGGAAGTGGCTTTTCCATGTGGTGTTCTGACTAGCTCCCTATTAGCACTTTAAATTCATTACATTTGTTGTTGTTTAGTCGTTTAGTCGTGTCCGACTCTTCGTGACCCCATGGACCAGAGCACGCCAGGCCCTCCTGTCTTCCACTGCCAAAATCATGTTGGTAGCTTCGAAAAAACTGTCCAACCATCTCGTCCTCTGTTGTCCCCTTCTCCTTGTGCCCTCAATCTTTCCCAGCATCAGGGTCTTTTCCAGGGAGTCTTCTCTTCTCATGAGGTGGCCAAATTATTGGAGCCTCAGCTTCAGGATCTGTCCTTCCATTTCTTCCCCTTCTATTTGCCAGGAGGTGATGGGCCCAGTGGCCATGATCTTCGTTTTTTTCATGTTGAGCTTCAGACCATATTTTGCGCTCTCCTCTTTCACCCTCATTAAGAGGTTCTTTAATTCCTCCTCACTTTCTGCCATCAAAGTTGTGTCATCTGCATATCTGAGGTTGTTGATATTACTTCCGGCAATCTTAATTCCAGCTTGGGATTCATCCAGTCCAGCCTTTTGCATGATGAATTCAGGTTCCTATGCAATAATTTTCTTTACAGCATTGGACTTTCCTTTCACTTCTAGGCACATCCGCAACTGAGCGACCTTTCGGCTTTGGCCCAGCCGCTTCATCAGCTCTGAATATTTCTGTTGTGAAAAGTTTGCTGTTGAATTATGTGAGCAAAAAAAAATAATTATTGCATTTACCTCGCCCTTTTGTGCAGTCTTATATACAGAAAATAAAGCACCTCCATTAAGTGTTTGAATATTCATTCTGCCTGAAGTAAATTGCAAGTCTTTAAATCTGTCCTTCTCTAGTGACTACTCATTATATCTCAATTATAGGAACACAATTTAAAGAGCACAATTTGAAAAATAAGATGCTAAGGAAGTTTTTTTTTTAAGGTTCTTCATTTATACTAGAGAAACACAATAGTTCTGTTTAACGCAATTACAACTGCACGGTTACTTCCAACCCAGCTATATGATTAAATGGAATAACAACAAACACCTTTTTATGTCTGAAAGCAATGCTCTTCTTGTTTATTCCTAAAGGGGTACCATACAGGCAGAAAACACAAGTGCCCAGTACTGGAGCCTTGTATGTCCTTCACTATGTGCATAGGGTCTTCAGTGCATGCTGGCAGCTCAGTTAATTTTAAGGGAGAAAGTGACCGGATCTATGAGCACAATGTGCTATATAGGTGAATCTCCTCCAGAAATGAACAGGTAAATTTGTTTTGAGTGGAGGAGCTCCAACACCTGATAAAGATTGCTAGGTCACACTGCCACCAACGCAAATGACAACGCTCCTCAGATTTTAATCACGTGGAATTGCATCCTCAGGTAGCCGGTCCATGATTAGACTTACACACCTCCCAATCTCAAATATTTTTGCTTCAGTTGGTGCCCCAAAGTGTGCTTTTGCTTGTGCAGTAGACAGCTTTACTTCAAATACCACAAATTTATTGTTCATTATATTGAAATGTGTTATATTAGAGCAGGCATTCCCAAACACGGCCCTCCAGATGTTTTGGGACTACAATTCCCATCATCCTTGAACACTGGTCCTGTTAGCTAGGGATGATGGGAGTTGTAGTCCCAAAACAGTTGGAGGGCTAAGTTTGGGGATGACTGTATTAGAGTTAAGACAGGCATGATAACTTTCTTTATGTATGCAACAACAGCAGCAAGAATTCTCATCCCAAAGTATTGGAAGACACAAGATCTACCCACCTTGGAAGAATGGCAGATGAAAGTGATAGACTATATGGAATTGGCGGAAATGACTGGCAGAATCCGAGACCAGGGAGAAGAGTTGGTGGAAGAAGATTGGAAGAAGTTTAAAGACTATTTGCAGAAACATTGTAAAATTAATGAATGCTAAAATGATGTTGGATTGAAATGAAGTGGCTTTAGCAATAAGGTTAAAAAGAATATGTAAAAATGGACTGATAATTAGATGAAAATATAAAGTTATAATATGTTAAGATATAGAATTAAGATAAATACAAAGAGGGAAAGGATTTGCTGAATTAACTATGTGAATTGGAATACAAAAAAGGGAGGTGTGAGGAGGTCAGGAAACAAGTAATTGAAATATAAGATACGAAAAGATTGATTTGTTTTTTAATTGTTTTTTATTTCTTCATGTATTTTGTATTTTTCTTTGCATTTTTGTATCTTTTTTCTTTTTCTTTTTCTTTTTCTTTTCTTATTCTGTAATTTTCTTTTGTCTGTAAAATTTCAATAAATATTTTTTTTAAAAAAAGACAGGCATGATAAGCTAAGTAACAGTGGTTCCCGATCTTTTTTTGGCCATCTCTAAAATCCTGGTGCCCCCCCCCTCCTGTGACATATAATTCTTATTATTCAAAAAGTGAACTCATATTTACTTCCTATTCAAAAAGTTGGTGACACACATCCCCCCCCCACACACACTTAGAACCAAAAGAATATACGATTGTGGATCCAGAGATATGCCAGCAAATGGAATTCTGGTGCTGACACTGTTCTGCAAGAGCTAGAGGAATTATTTTTCACAATGCTGAGATTGTAGGTGGCCTGGAGGCTATCCTGCATTGGGCAACTAATAAGTCAAATTAATAATAATAATTGTGACAATAATTGTCACCTGCATCTTGAATCATTGCACAAGCTATTGGAGGAGGGTCATTGCTAAATACCTTCCACTTAAAAGAAGTAGGCCACTGGATTTCAGTTCTTTGCAAGACTTGCACTAAGTCTGAAAAAGCCCTCCTGCATGCAGAAGAAATCTCATGGACAGGCACTTCTGGATCCAACCCATTAGTTTTATTTTCTTGAAGATTATTTCCCCCTCTTTATTGCAAACAAAAAAAAACAATAATATATTATCCAGGTTGCATAATGGCTTTCGCCTTGATTTAGATGTAATGCAAATTGCTAGCTTCAGAAATCTGATGAAGGTTCTGCTGTTGGTTGGTTGGTTTTTTCTTTTCCTTCTTCCTTTTCCGAACCCTTGAATATCAGACCATAATTGGCAAGGCGGGAGCTGTTGAGTGCTGGTCCCTCTAGAATGCCTGGCACTGAGCTCTTTTGTAAATCTGACCTCACTCCTCTAAATTGTTATCCTGAGAAAGCTTTGCATCGCTTCGGAGTAATCATTAAGTTACAACAATTCCTAGCAGCGAAGTATGATGCAACCCGATCCTCCGTACCATCTGTAGGAAACACTGTAACAAAGCAGACAGTTGTCACCAAAGGCAGATTTCCTGGCTTGTGCAAGACCTTTGCAGGCTTCAGTGCATTTTTCCCGTTTTCCTTTTTGTTGGAACACTCCAGTAAGGACCTTACTGGCATTCTTGTTTGCACTGCTTCTGCTGCTGCTGCTGCTGCTGCCTGCCAGTCACTTATTTATATTATTTTTTAAGACTGGCGAGGAAGTGGGAGGGATATCCCTGCATGACCAATCTGCTGCTGCCTTCCATCTAGATGTGATCACCTTCTTTGTCCTGTCCTGGGGTTAGCTGTAGCGCAGAAGGGGGGAGTGCATGGTGGCAGGAATGTCCCTGCTGCTACCCACCAGCAAAGCAGCAGGTGCCTCGTTCGCTCTGTGCTTGGGCTTACTTTTGGCAGGGGCGAGCGGCAAGTTGGAGAAGGGAGGAAAGAGCAGCAAGGCTGTTGCTTTCAGCCAGGTGGGGCTGGTGGCAGATGCTTCCTTTGCCCCAGGGAGGAGATTTTTCTGAAAGCAGGAGTTTGCTCCAGTAATAGGTGTGGGTGTGCAGGTGTGCAGGGCCTGCTTTAAAGGTAAAGGGACCCCTGACCATTAGGTCCAGTCGTGGCCGACTCTGGGGTTGCAGCACTCATCTCGCTTTATTGGCCGAGGGAGCCAGCGTACAGCTTCCGGGTCATGTGGCCAGCATGACTAAGCCGCTTCCGGCAAACCAGAGCAGCGCACGGAAACACTGTTTACCTTCCCGCTGGCGTGGTACCTATTTATCTACTTGCACTTTGACGTGCTTTCAAACTGCTAGTTTGGCAGGAGCAGGGACTGAGCAACGGGAGCTCACCCCATCACGGGGATTTGAACCGCCGACCTTCTGATCGGCAAGTCCTAGGCTCTGTGGTTTAACCCACAGCGCCACCCGCATCCCCAGGGCCTGCTTTAGGAGTGGGCAAAATGGGTGGTTGCCTGGGGCACTAATCTGAGCCAGTGGCTATGTTTTTTGGATGTACAGTGAGATAGGGTGGCAAAAGGCAAGCAGGGGTGTCACGTTGAATAAAATATTGGTAAGCCCCGTCCTGCATAATTGATCATATGATGCAGCACATGAACACCATTTGAATGACAGTGCCTATCAACTTTGAGCAGGCAGATCTCTCAAATATGTTATTGGGAGGTGGGGGCAAAGGGACCTCGGCCCCTAGAAGTTGGCTCCTATGAAAGCAAATGTCTCTGTCCCCCCCCCCCGGTTCTACCTGTTGTTTGGGTGCAAACCACAAGAATTTCTCTTCGGTTGGTCCGCTGGATGCAGCTGCATCTGTTCAAGGCAACTCTGTTATTTGTTGGTACTCTTAGACTACGCAAACCTTTTCAGCTTCTCACCATTTGATATTTGTTCACATTCAGAGGAAAAGCTGTATCCTTTGCTCTTTGCTTAGAGCTAAGTGAAATTAAGCACATAGCATCAGAGCATGTGCAGAGTTCCAGCTGAACCGAGCTTCTGGGTGACAAGGGACTGACTGTTAAAAAAAGTAATTGCTAACTTTGGCAAGACCATCCAGCAAAGTACGTCGTAATGCACTTCCTGTTCGTTGGCGATTGCATATGGCACTCCAATATATGTGTAGGGGGCTTATGCAAAGGAAAAACCTACTTTGCATGATCCTGTGCTGAAACGCTTTTGTTTCTCAAAGTCTTGGTTGCATCACTGCCTGGTTTTCAAGTCCTCACCAAGTAGGAGCTTTAAAAATGTAAACAATGAAAGGTGATCATGTTGGGATTTTAGCAGGTGCCTGCTAGCTCTACAAAAATGTTCTGGGCTACCTACAGGCTGTATGATAGCTATCCATGCCCCAGGGCACAAAATGGATTTTCTATCATTGAGACGTTTGCTTGAATGCAGATTCTTTCTTCTGAGTGTGGCTGGATATTGGAGCATAGAAGAGGCACATGTGTTGAATGGTTCATAATACTGAGCATTGCCAAGACTAAAACATTTAAATCATCTTCCTTTTATTTAATGTTCACAGTATGGAAGGGCTCCTGCGATTCGCCTCAAAATCACACACAAGTACTCAAACATTGGCTCTTTCAAATCTAATGAAAGAAACAGCTTCCTATCCATCACATTTTATCCCCTGCCCCTATGGTCTGGCATCACATTATGCATTAATTCCTGTCAATGCATTCCTAGGAGGACTGACCCCTGCTCTGCCCTAAGCCCCGTGAGGTTCATTACTATGGCCCACCTAGCAAAGGGGAGTAATTCACAAGAGCAATCTCACGGATGAAAATCAAAGATGAAAACATAACTAAACCCAGGACATTCTGTATCTGACGATGGCCAGCAGTAAATCACAGCTATGCATTTTCTGGACCAGTCACTGTCTTGTTAGCTGAACCCAGGGATAGCCAATGAGGTGACCTTCAGCTGTGGCAGACGTCAACTTTCACCAGCGCTAACCAGCATGGCCAATGTCAGGAATTCACAGCATCTGGAAGGCACAATGTAGGCCTAACCAGCAGCTGGAGGACACTATCCCTGCCTAAGCCTACCCCATAGAACTGTTGTGGTGATAAAATTAGGACAGAGAGATAAATATCTACAGCACCTTGAGCTCCTTTGAGGACACCGTCCCCAAGATACAAGAGATGCCACTCCCAGCCACGCCTAAAGAACTTAAACAAGACTGTTAAAGGTTTTTGATTTATTTATCTTTCCATTTTGTTCACCAAGACTCATATCCATTGTTTTTTCATAAAGAAAACTCTTTGGGTAGGGAATCATAGCATTAAAAGTAGCACTACCTTTTGCACTAGAAGCCTAATTAAATAAAATAACTTTTGAACAACTGCAGTCATGGAACATGGAAAGAAAAGGAATAATGTTCTTTTAGAACTATAACTGGTGTTTGTCTGCTTGCTTTTACAAGTGTGTCGTTTGCATAATCAGCTAACCATGGAAGAATTTAACTCAAAATACAAAGAGCTTCCTTAACTGGGACCTTTAAAATCTTAAACAGCAGATTTTGAGCCTACCCCTATTTTTGACACTACCCCTTTGGCATGTGGCCAGGGGCAGCTGTTCAAGAAACATGTGTCCAGAGTCCTCTTAGGTGTGCAGAATTAGTACCATGGTTCAATGGATCCTGGCCTGGCTTTTCAAACAGAAAATGGCGCCCTTCCAGGTTCTTCCTTTTTCAAAAAGTTGGCCATTTTGATGCTTGGCTTACAGTTCAACATCTGTCAAGTTATCCTTCCCTCTCTGCCTTGTTCTTTTCTATCAGACAGCCAGCTATCACCAGACTCACCTCAGTGGCTCAGCACGCTCACGGTCCTATTACACTGAGAGGCAGCACATCAGAATCTCCACAGTGCCAAACTCTCTGTTTTACAAGCTATTGATCGCAAGTCATTGTTTCAGCAGTGCAATGCCATCAGACTTTCCAATGAAAGGAGGAGGCAGAAAGAGTGGGTGCACTATCAAGCAGGCTCCTTTCCACGTGAACTGACTTCTGTTATGAAGTCCGCTTGGATGGGGACAGGTGATCATTTTGCCCAGGTCACAGAATGCAGTTTGAAAGACAGACTGTTGCTGTTTGCAGTTTATATACTCCCCAGCACTTCCAGCCCTGGTATAATCAGCTTTCGCCAAGTTTTGTGTCATTCCAAAAGCCCGCAAAGCTTCTTTTATCAGAGGTGACAGTGTGACAAAAGAAATCTGTATGGGAAGCAAAGTCTCTTGGAAACCACTTCAAATCCTCTTGAAAAAACACTTCAGTCTGTAATATTTAACCCATTTTGAATAACAGCAGTGCACACAGTCTCCTTCATCCTTTTGACAGTTACCTGGGGTTTTTCCCCACCTGGAGTTCTTTATGCAGAATGTATTATTAATTTTTCTTAAATGTGCAGCGATATATCTACTTGTAACTGTTCAAAACACCAGGTGGAGAAAATGTGTCAGTATCATATCAAAGCCAGACAGGGTGTGTGAATGTGGGAGAGAACTTTGGTTCACATTTTAATATGAAACTCCCCAATTTCCCCCTCCCATGACAATTATGTGACTCAAAACACAGCTCGCCTTTGAAATTTGCACTTTCAAAACTTTATGAAGTTGTCCTGCAACCAAATAATATGTACAAAAATGTGTATACTAGAGGGAAGCATGCACAAAAATGTGTCTGTTAGTGAAAATAACATGCTAAAATGCATTTTAAAGGGAAAGTGCTTGCAAAAATGTATATATTAGAGAAAATTGAATATAAAACTGCATTTATCAGGAGAAATCGACACTAAAATGCTGAGAATTTCTAATGAGGTCTCTTTTTTAAAAAATGCAAACTAATTCAGAAATGTGGCGAACAGACCTGAAGAAAAGAAAGATGAGAAACTAAAATTGATATATTCACTGTTCCCCAACACACACACACACAAAGTTATGTTCAGTGTTCCATCTACTAAGAATAGACTCATTGAAATTAATGGATGTCTCTAACTTATGTTGATCAATTTCAGTGGGTCTACTCTCAGAAGAACTTAGCCAAATGTAAATTCACACATGTCTGAAAGTTCTTTAAATTATTTGCTTGAAAACCCCTCAAATAGATGCAGAAATCAGCATGGACCACACACCAGTGAAGGCAGGACTTATGCCACAATCCGTTCCCTGCACATGTTGCTCTTTGACAGCTATATCACCCGGGCTTAAATATCAGTTAGATGCAGCAAAAGAAGGCCATAACTGATGTTCAAGTCTAATTGGTCTAGCCATTAGAGCTCACCATTTTCCCTGGTGATTGGATTTATTTCCCTCTGTCTCTTGTAATACGGATATTAATTTGTTGATAATGTGTCGAAACATTCTTACATTTTAAGCAGGTTGAACCCTGCAGTTCTGTGGTCCCTGGGAGAGAATCCCAGTGACCATAAAAAAAGCACTGGATCTCCCTCTCTAAGAGCAGGAGAAGAGAAATCTTCCCTGGAGACTGAAATCTGCCAGTTTCAGTCTTACACAGGGGTGCCAATTTGAATAAAATACTGGGGGGACAGGTAAGTCTCACCCCGCATAACTGATCACATGATGCAGTGCATCAACATTTGAATGGCAATGCCCATCAACTCAGGGAGGGGGCAGCCCCACCAAATATTTTATTGTGGGGGTTGAAGCCCGCACAGCCCCTAGGAATTGGCTCCTATGGTCTTGCAGTTAGGCAGGCCTTGCATCTCTTTGTCATACTATGTACATTTTACATATTTTCTCCTTCTTAACCAATAGGATGGTTTTAAATACTCCCACATGGGGTTTCTCTTACACCCAGCACCCATGGCAATTTATGATGTTAATTGGGCAATCCTATGCATGACATAAAAAGCAGAGACATCACCTTGCCAACAAAGGTCCATGTAGTTAAAGCTATGGTTTTCCCAGTAGTGATGTATGGAAGTGAGAGCTGGACCATAAAGAAGGCTGATCGCCGAAGAATTGATGCTTTTGAATTATGGTGCTGGAGGAGACTCTTGAGAGTCCCATGGACTACAAGAAGAACAAACCTATCCATTCTTAAGGAAATCAGCCCTGAGTGCTCACTGGAAGGACAGATCGTGAAGCTGAGGCTCCAATACTTTGGCCACCTCATGAGAAGAGAAAACTCCCTGGAAAAGACTCTGATGTTGGGAAAGATGGAGGGCACAAGGAGAAGGGGACAGCAGAGGACAAGATGGTTGGATGGTGTTTGCGAAGCTACCAGCAATGAGTTTGACCAAACTGCAGGAGGCAGTGGAAGACAGGAGTGCCTGGCGTGCTCTGGTCCATGGGGTCACGAAGAGTCGGACACGACTAAACGACTAAACAACAGCAACATGCATGACAACTCAGAAGTCCCATTGGGCTTCCTTCCAAGTACATTTTATGAAATAATAAAAAAGTTCACTGCACTTCTAACTTTTTGTAAGTTTTAAATTAAAAATGTGTCCTTAATGTTGTACACCGTCCCAGGGTCTTCTGATAAAGGATTATATATTAATCGAATAAATAATAATAATATTTTTATTGTTTGATCTTTTTTGTAAACTGCTTTGAGGTTGTTCTACAATCAGGCAGTATATAAATTTTATGAAATAAATAAATAATAATAAAAGTACAGTGGTATAGGACTACAGCCTAAAAATGCAAGGATAGGACCTATGTGCTAGACAATTATGGGTTGTTGTTTTCCTTTACCTATATAGAAATATCTCCTTTAACTTAGTGTATATGGCATGGACATTAATTTGAATTAACTGTAAGTCTAGCACACTTATTTGTAATTATTGTTGGAAAGAAATGTACAGTCATACCTCATGTTGCGTCCGCTTCAGGTTACGTGTTTTCGTGTTGCACCCCGTGGCAACCCAGAAGTACTGGAATGGGCTACTTCCAGGTTTCGCCGCTCACGCATGCGCAGAAATGCTAAATCGCTCCATGCGCATGCGCAGGCACGGTGCTTTGGCTTGCGTCAGTTCCGTGTTACGAACGGGCCTCCGGAATGGATCCTATCCATAACACAAGGTTCCACTGTAGTATTTACATTTTTAAAAAATCTGATTTCAATTGTAACTTTTAAAAAATCATTGATTTTTATCCGCCCTGATCCGAATCCTGAGCCAAAGGTCCTTGTGTGCTGATATGTAGTGTGCATGCAGCTGCCAAAAAGCGAATCAACATATTAAGTTTTGACATCACCAGCCATCTGTGTGAGACAGAGTGGTTAGGGCAGCTGGATTCAGTAACACAGATGATCATTGTTAACATGTCTTTCCAAGAGTGGATGCTTTCTATTCTTACCACCAGCTCTCCAGGGATCAATGTAAAGTGTGGAAGAGAAGTAACAATTGTGGGGAGAGCAGTCAGGGAATGCGCACACCCAGACCTGGTCAAGTCAATACTTTAAGAAGCAAACACACAAATTTTGGAATGTAAAGTCTAGAATATTAACGAATATCAAATGTTTGTGAATATTCAATTCAACTCCAAAAACAGATCTTAGGGGATGAGGGACTTTTTATTTTATGCTTATTGTTTGACATTTCCTGAAGAAGAAGAAAATACAATTAAAATTGCTAGGTGGTTCTGCTATTGACTTTCTATAAGACATGCATTATGCATAGAGGTAGGAATGAAACTTGCACATTTTTTCGCAGTGAACAGAGATTGCCCAATTAATACGCTATGAGATTTAGGGCTCCATTTCAATAGTGCTCTTGAAGGGTAGAAATATTTACTGATTTCCTTCCCCCCCCCCCCATTGTATTTTTTTATTTTATTTTCTTCCAATCCCATTTGCTGCGTTTGCTTCTACTATCAGGTACTACTTGGGGCCATTTTTACTTCTTTTTCTCCTTTATTAGTCATATGAACAATCCAACTGAGAATCACATAGTGAAAGGGATAATGTATTGAAATGGCTTAGCCAATCAGATTTGGTTGCATGATACCTTCACAGGGGGTAAATAAAGATAGCTTGAAAGTATTGGCACCTGTGATGATATTTTCAACTTTATCATCCTCTGAAATAAACCTGAGGAATCGATGGTCTTTTCACTTCTTTAGCCAACAGAATGTTTTTTATTTGAATCACACAAACCCTTTGAGTAGTCAATAGCGATACATCAAGCTTGTGACTAAAGAGCGCTGGCTTTTTAACCCTCCACTCCCCCCCCAAAAAAAAATTAAAGTAAATAAATGTATATGTCTGGGGAGATACTGATATTTGAATAGGACAATATTAGCACACATTAATTGTGAGAGGTTTGTTGCTGAGTTTGTGAAATGAAGTAGTAAAAGAAGATCACAGCTGCTTATTAGTAATGGCCACCCACAGTGTGGAGAACCTTGGATGATCAAAGAGCAGATATATTTAACAGGGTAATGTTGACATACTCTTCAGCTACTTTGCATAATAAGATCCAAAACGAGTGGTGCAGAGACAAGTGCTTTTAACCATTCAAAACTCTATTAGGTTAAAGGGCCTTCCTTCTTTGCTTCAAAAGTTAATGAATTTAGACACTGTTGTCTTCTTATTTTATCTTTATTTCCCTCCGGGGCATCCTTGATGTAGTGTGAATAATACTTTGCAATGTGCATATTGTGTTTTGCCCCTTGAGCTGGTTGAATTTCGGTAGCCAAAGATACTGCTTTTTTCCTATTTCCATTCATACTTCCATTCATTAACTGGCATTGCTTCAAATGTGTAACTGTCTTCTGGACAGTTAAGATTATTTCATTATAGCAGGCCACGGTTACCACAGTTTTTCAGGGCACAGGTCTATTATACGTGTCTGCAAACTACACCTCTATGCCCAATGAATAAGCTCCTCTGGAATATGAACATCTGGTAGGGAGGTAGCTCAAATGCTAAGGGAAACTTTACCCACTTTTGCCCTGGCTCTATTCCAGAAACTAACACCATTTACTGAAATGGAGGGATAACAAGCAAAACCAACACATCCAACTTATCCATTTCAATAGAGGATTTTGGCTTAAAATGGTGAATATGTTTGGCCCTGGCTCACTAGGACTGACCTGTTTAATGTTATTTCCCCCTATTAGAACGATATTAGATATGTGGTTCTAGAATGTCATAGGGCATACTTGTTAATTAAAACGTTTTTTACCTTGTTTTTTCCCGTCAAATGTAATTAATATCCAGCCACACCATTTGCAAAAAACTGTTTCTTTCCCTGCTACTGGTTGCTGGTTTCTCTGCTCCGCCCTCTGGTGTCACATTTTAATTCTTCCTCCCTCCGTGCTCTTCATTATATGTGCATGACAGCCTTTCAGATTTAATTTATGAGCAGTGTTTCACCAATAGAGCAGCATAAAATGATTAACAATTAAGCGATAAAAAGGCAAGGTAACATAAAAAGTAGGACATCATTCGGCCGTTTATGATATCAAAACCATTCCTTAATGTTAAAAACCATGTGTGTAGATCCACCCTAGGTCTCTCTAAACCAGAGCTTTCCAAACTTTTCATGTTAGTGAGACACATTTTAGATATGCATCATTTTGCGACACAGTAATTTGGTTTTACTAGCAAACCAGAGGTTAAAAATAACCCCTTCCCAGGAAGACTGGGGGGAGCATTTGCACGACACACCTACACACTGCAGCTGACACACTAACATGTTGTGACACACAGTTTGGAAAGCTCTGCTTTTGACAATGGTGGAAGCTGCAGTCCAGCAACACTGGGAGGGTCACGGAGTCCTCATCCCTGAACTGGGCATTACGTGAGGGAGGCATAGCTCATCATCAGCCTCATAGCCCCCCCGTCGTGGAAATCTTTCCAGCCTAGGGGCCACACTCCCTTCTGAAGGCCACATGGCAATGGTGGGTGGAACCAGTAGGAAAAGTCGATGGAACATTGAATGTAGATCTCACCTTTGTACAGTAAGCCAGGTTCTTCATACACGCCACACTCCTTTCTCTGTCCTCCTCCAGACAAGCCAGAGGCATTTTCAGAGTTCAAAGACACGTTTCAACCAGCCAAAAACACTTGGGCTGTGAAGACATGGCCTGGGCAGAGTCCTGAGCGTCCTGGAGGGTAGTATTCGTCCCTGAGGACTGATGTTGCCCACTTCTGTGTTAGGCCTTTAAATCAGAAGAGACTCTGCGGTTTCTGGGGTCTAAGGTATAGATCTATAGCTTTGGCACATGCCGCTCTGCAATTTGTTCAAGTTGCACTTTGAAGAGTCTTCTCTCCTCTTTCCCCCCTTCTCCCTCTTTCTCTCTCTCTCTCTCCCAAAGCTGTAAAGTATTCATAAAAGCTAACAACTATCCGAGAAAATTAGCATTGATGGATGTTTTCTTGCTCTCCATCAGGAAATGATGTACTTGAAACTCATTACAGATCTTCACAGAATCTCTGCCGAATGTGCCTTGGGCTTTGTGTGGATCTGCACGCGCCTCGTTTGCTGCATAATTCATATCTCTTGTGTCACGTTTAATGTGTAACATGTATTCCTTGTTAATTAGAAAAATATAAACTGCCCCCTCCTTACCTTAGAACAGAACCAGAGAACTACTGGAGAAATCAAGAAAACATAGATTCTCTCTCTCCCCCTCTGCTGCCTCACTTACATTTTGAATTGAATTCTGGCACCTACTCTAAACCTAAATCATTTAAACAACTGCGGGTGAGGAGAGGGTGGGTGGGACTTTCATCATGCCAAGTCCTTAGTTCTCCATTCCTTACTATTTGCTTCCAGGATCGGTACAAAACATTTTGCTGCCTGAGGCAGAGAAACAAATGTCCCCCTTCCCACACATAGAAAGCTGCCTGATACAGAGCCAGCCCACTGGTCCATCAAGCTCACTGTTGTCTACACTGATTGGCAATGGCTCTCTGAGATTTCAGGTGGGCACATTAACAGCCCTACCTATCCAGAGATGCCAGGGATTGAACCTGGACTACCCTTAGGGTAGTGATAAAGTGGGATATCAAATCCAAACTCTTCTTCTGAATGCAAAGCAGATGCTTTATTACTGAGCCACTGCCCGGGCCCTGTACCCAAGGCATAGCTGTCAAGCATCCCTTATTTGGTGGGACAGTCCCTTATCCCAGCGCCATATCCTGCTGCTGTCCCTTATTGATGATGTCCCTTAAATTTCCCGGGCTTCAAAGGAAGCAGCTCCTCTCCCTCCCTCCCTGCAGGCCAGGGAGGAGGGAAACTCCAACTGTGTTGCTTGGCTGTGTTGCTCACCCAATAAGGAGTCTAAGAATGACTGGGGGGTGGAGTTTGCATGCCTTGTGCCGATCAAATCGGCCGCGTTGCCTGGGGACTCGCCTTTGCTCAGCGCTTCCCAGCGGAGAGGTGACGGTGGTTTTCCTTGCTGCATCCCCTTTGTCGGGTTGCTGCGCTATGGGAACCACCACCTGAGGCTTCGTTTGGCTGCTGGTTGACTAAAATCCCTTATTTTGGCTGCTGATCCCTTATTTTCGAGGCTGCTGGTCCCTTATTTTCAAATCTGTAAGTTGACAGCTATGACCCAAGGCCACCTGAGTTACTTTGGCCGCTGAGGTGAAAAGCTCACAAGTGCCCCACTCCCTCCCTGACAGCAAATGTAGAGTAATCATCAATTTAAAAATTAGTAATATTCTGCCCTTTCGTGAGAGCCCCAAATGCCTGGTGCGGCCCACTCCTTCTATCGGTAGGTAGGCCCTAGAAATTTATAATGTTCTTAGAAATGGGCTCAACACAGATTTCTGTTTCCCTTCTCGGTGTTGCTGCCACTAACCAATGGGTGCTGTAAATTTCTTGGGGCTGAGAACTACACTCCCTTCCTTTCATTCTTCTTGTTTGCGCTGCATTGTATTAGCTCCTGTTAATAGTACCATGGGGAAACCCAGCCAGATGAGTGGCGTATAAATATCATCATCATCATCAGATGTGGGGAACCTTTGGCCCTCCAGATATTGCTAAACTGTACCAAATCTTTCTCCCTGCCTGTGTGATACTGTACAACAGGAAAATACGACCTGCCACACCCACCCACCCAAAGCCTGAACTGGTATAGTCCAGAATTCTGAGCCCACCATCTGATTCTGTATAATGTGTAGATATATTCATGACTGTTTTGCAAGAGCTTGGACAGTACCACTGGCTAAAAGATGGAAGTATGTAAAGCACAAATATGAGCAGAGGAAAGAACACACCTTGTGGGTTGACACCATAAACCATTTTAGGACAATGCGGATGAACAAAGGTTTGACAAAAATCGACTGTGAAATATTCTTTCATTTATGAACTGTAGTGGATTTTTAATTTTTTGCATAGTTCATTTATAATAAAGGTTTTTCCCATCACCTTAGCATTTCACCTCAGGGCAAAATCATAGATTTTCCCCCAAGTATTGATTCTTCGTTATATCCTAAATGAGATATAGGGATTAATTTTTCTTCCTTGCGTCTAGCTCTGGGTTTTGGAAATATGTGTCTTGGCCTACCTCTGTCCATTATTGTGAACTGAAACCAACGCCACATAGCATCTCTCCTGATGGGGATTTCACTGTTGAAAGTGTTTGATTTCTTTTGACACAAATCTTACTGTTTTGAATATTGGTTAAAGGTGAAAAGAAGGCAATGGAATTATTAATAAATTGAGGGGGGATATATTCCTTGAGGAAAGAGGATGTGCATTCTTAGCCTAGAGCCCTCAAACAATTCGAGACAACTAATTATTTTGTTTTCAGAGTATTGGGTGGAAAAGAATCTGTTCAATATTTGGGGCTGTAGTGCTAAGCACACTTACTAAAAAGTAGTCTCACTGAACTCAGTGGGGCCTGCTTCTATTTAAATATTATTAAATATTAAATATTAAATGTCTATTATTAGGCTATAAGCTTCCTTAAAAAGGGACGCGGGTGGCGCTGTGGGTTAAACCACTGAGCCTAGGGATTGCCGATCAGAAGGTCAGCGGTTCGAATCCCCGCGACGGGGTGAGCTCCCGTTGCTCGGTCCCAGCTCCTGCCAACCTATCAGTTCGAAAGCACATCAAAGTGCAAGCAGATAAATAGGTACCGCTTCGGCGGGAAGGTAAACGGCATTTCCGTGCGCTGCTCTGGTTCGCCAGAAGCGGCTTATTCATGCTGGCCACATGACCCGGAAGCTGTATGCCGGCTCCCTCGGCCAGTAAAGTGAGATGAGCGCCGCAACCCCAGAGTCATCCACGACTGGACCTAATGGTCAGGGGTCCCTTTACCTTTTACCTAAGCTTCCTTGGTTATTTTCCCAAAGAGATTGCAAAGGGAGCGATCCAATGTGTTGGCCACTCTTAGAGCATGTTGTCGGATATAGTAGGATACAAATCCATATATGGGGGGGGGTGAGTCTTCATGGTAAGGAGCCCTAAGGTTCTGTGGGAAATTTAATCATAGGCTCCTTTTTGAGGGTCCCAGTAATGGTGGACAAGCTTCCCTGAAAGACTTGCCCACAAAAATTGCTCCTCTTGTGCAATGCTCAACTGAAAGGGTTGTACATGCTAAAATGCTTCCCAGAATCCTTTGCAGGGTGGCCACTTACACATAACCGCGGGGGGGGGAGGGCAAAGTAGGACACAAATTGCATAATTGTATATGCTAATTGATACATAGAGGTGTATATTTAGAAATACGATGTGCCTTTGCAGGTGTCAACCACCAGCTGATCAGCAGTGCCTGCAAACCCTGCTTTTGGCAGACACACACCTGATCTCATTCATTAATAATAATAATAATAATAATAATAATAATAATAATAATAATAATATATTATTATTTGTACCCTGCCCATCTGGCTAGGTTTCCCCAGCCACTCCGGGTGGCTTCCAACAAAGATTAAAAATACATTAAATGTCACACATTAAAAACTTCCCTGAACAGGGCTGCCTTCAGATGTCTTCTAAATGTCAGGTAGTTGTTTATTTCCTTGACATCTGATGGGAGGGTGTTCCACAGGGCAGGCACCACTACCGAGAAGGCCCTCTGCCTGGTTCCCTGTAGCTTAGCTTCTCGCAGTGAGGGAACCACCAGAAGGCCCTTAGAGCTGGACCTCAGTGTCTGGGCTGAACGATGGGGGTGGAGACGCTCCTTCAGGTATACTGGGCCGAGGCCATTTAGGGCTTTAAAGGTCAGCACCAACACTTTGTTTTTTTTTTGTAATAAATTTTTATTGATTTTCCAACATATAATAGAACACAATACAACTAACAACTAACAACACATAAACAAACAAACATATAAACACGTATAATTTCTTAACCTCTTTTTCTTAAACCTTGTTTCCCATACCTCCCTTTTCTGCATCCCTGTTTTAAACTTTTCCAGCAACCCCTAATTTCAATACTTATAATTCAGTTTCTAATCTTTTTCCTCTTACCCAATTATTTATCACTGCAATTCTGTTTTACATTACCCATGACATTTTAGCACTCATTAATTTTACAACAGTTCTTAAGATAAACTTTAAATTTCTTCCAATCTTCTTCCACCGTCTCTTTCCCTTGGTCACGGATTCTGCCAGTCATCTCAGCCAGTCCCATATAGTCTATCACCTTCGTCTGCCACTCTTCCAGCGTGGGTAGTTCTTGTGTCTTCCAATACTTTGCTAAGAGAACTCTTGCTGCTGTTGTAGCATACATAAAGAACGTCCTATCTTTCCTTGTCACCAGTTGGCCCACCATGCCCAGGAGAAAGGCCTCTGGTTTCTTGTGAAAGGTACACTTAAGTACCTTCTTAATTTCATTATAGATCATTTCCCAGAAGGCCTTGATCCTTGGGCACGTCCACCAAAGGTGGTAGAAAGTACCTTCAGTTTCATTACATTTCCAGCATTTATTATTGGCCGTATGATAGATTTTTGCTAGCTTGACTGGGGTCATGTACCACCTATAAATCATTTTCATAATGTTATCTCTTAAGGCATTACATGCCGTAAACTTTATACCGGTAGTCCATAACTGTTCCCAGTCAGCAAACATAATGTCATGACCAATGTCTTGTGCCCATTTAATCATAGCTGATTTAACCGTCTCATCCTGTGTATTCCATTTCAACAGCAAGTTATACATTCTTGACAAATTCTTAGTATTGGGTTCCAACAGTTCTGTTTCTAGTTTTGATCTCTCCACCTAGAAACCAATTTTCCTGTCCTGTTTAAAAACTTCATTTATCTGGTAGTAATGAAGCCAGTCTCTTACTTTTGACTTCAGTTTCTCATAGCTCTGCAATTTCACTTTTCCCTCCTCATGTTCTATAATTTCCCCATATTTTGGCCATTTAGATTCCATATTAAGTTTTTTTCACTTCCTTAGCTTCCATTGGTCAGCACCAACACTTTGAATTGTGCTCAGAAACGTACTGGAAGCCAATGTAGGTCTTTCAAGACCGGTG
The DNA here is from genome assembly GCF_964270895.1 of Podarcis filfolensis. NCBI lineage: Eukaryota > Metazoa > Chordata > Lepidosauria > Squamata > Lacertidae > Podarcis > Podarcis filfolensis. The sequence goes on from NC_139609.1 coordinate 20,011,086, forward strand.
TTATGTGGTGTCGGCGGCTGCCCCCAATCACCAGTCTAGCTGCCGCATTCTGGATTAGTTGTAGTTTCCGGGTCACCTTCAACGGTGAAGCGGGGGGTAGGTGGGTACAACTTGTTGGACCAAATTAGTCCCTCAAGCCAGAGATTCCTGACCAGTGGCGGAGGAAGAGGAGTTCCATTGCATTGCTTTGAATACTTGAAAAATACATTTTTTTTATTTTAAGTTTTTGGGCACAGAGGTTGTATGAAACAGAGGTTCCTAGGTACTTATGGAAGACAGGTGGGAAGTAATGTACTAAAACTCTTTCTTTCTTTCCTTATTTCTGTAATCTCACCATATTCAAATTTTTAAAAGTATTATGAAGTTGCAGACCCAAGCGGTTGAGAATCTCAGAAGTGGCGTGGTTCAGACTCCTTGCTATGCTCATTTAGCTTGACTGGCTTTGGCATTCTCTTTGAAAGAGATGGATTTAGGAAGCGATACTGAGGGGGTGTCATCCGTTCTAATAAGTTTTTTTCAAAAGTACTGTATATATTCTGTCAGAAGGGCTCCTCCTGGTGGTGGCATGAAGCATTGTGTATTTCTAATTATACAGGTATAGCAATATACAATGAGTATCTCAGCCTGAGATAAGTGCTTATCACAGTCCGTATTTCTTTGGAGGCATAACACTATTAGAGTTCCATATTTCCACTAAAGTGGCTTAAGGTAAAAAGTGATGAAAAGCAGCTTACAGCTAGACACTGGACAATAATGTAATCTTAATATATATTTAATCATCTCTCTTTTTGCACAGAGCTGGTTGTAAACATGGAACAATGAACAGATGGTGTTTATGAAGCCATGTATTGTAGAAGTTAGAAGGATACAGTTAAATAAAGATTATTTAGCAATATTATTTAGCCCACTGAACCCTTCTTTCTCATTCCCCCACTTTCTCCACTTGAACTCCTATTTAACCCTCTTCCTCCCTGCTTTTATTTTATTTTAAATTTTCTTCTTTTTCTGTGTCTTCATTGTAAGTTATGTCATTATGTCACTGATGATTATACACTTCATCTGTATGAAAATGTTATGAGTTGATCCAGACTTGTACTCAACCGAGTTTCACTAATGCTGGAGGAATAGGGGGACAGGGGCAATTTTTACAAGTTTCCCTTCCCCCACAATACCCCATGGCCCCTGAAAATCTGTTCTGATGCTTAGGAGACCCTTTAGCCCACCATGAAAGGGATAGGGGGAGGTTACAGGGCAAAGAGGAAACCAGCAAAAAATGAAAAGAAAAGAAAAATCACCTTTTTTAAAAAAAAAAGATATTTTATTGAAGTTTTACAAAAACATAAATTTAAAAAGGTCATATAAAAAGAAAGAAATACAAAATAAAAAGAAAAATACATGAAAAAGAAAAAAGAAGAATAAAAACAAATCCATTTTTTGTAATCCTTGGCCTCCTCACACCTCCCCTTTTTGTATTCCCATTTAAGTAATCAAATCAGCAAATCCTTACCCTCTTTCGTTTATCTTAACTCTGTATCTTAACATATTATAACTCTATATTTTCATCCATTATCAATTCAATTTTGCATACTCTTGTTAACTTTGTTGCTAATGCCACTTATTTTCAATCCAACATCATTTTAACATTCATTAATTTTACAGTGTTTCTGCAGATAGTCTTTAAATTTCTTCCAGTCTTCTTCCACCAACTCTTCTCCCAGGTCTCGGATTCTGCCAGTCATTTCTGCCAATTCCATATAATCCATCACCTTCATCTGCCACTCTTCCAGGGTGGGTAAATCTTGTGTCTTCCAATACTTTGCAATCAGTATTCTTGCTGCTGTTGTTGCGTACATAAAAAAAGTTCTGTCCTTCATTGGCACCAATTGGCCGACTATGCCCAGGAGAAAGGCCTCTGGTTTCTTCAGGAGTGTACCGTTCTTCGGTCAAGGGTATACGATAGCTGCGCTCCCCTGCTAGAACCTCCAAACAAGCTCAAGAAAAATCACCTTTCGTCCCTTTTCCAGTGAATCTTGGTGCCTTCTGCCAATAATAATAATAATAATAATAATAATAATAATAATAATAATAATATATTTATACTCCGCCCATCTGACTGGGTTTCCCCAGCCACTCTGGGCTGCTCCCAACAGAATATTAAAAACACGATAAAACATCAAACATTAAAAACTTCCTTAAACAGGGTTGCCTTCAGATGTCTTCTGAAAGTCAGATAGTTGTTTATTTCCTTGACATCTGATGGGAGGGCGTTCCACAGGGCGAGTGCCACTACCAACAAGGCCCTCTGCCAAGTTCACTGTCACCTCACTTCTCACAGGGAGGGAACTAGGCAGAGGGCCTTGTTGGTAGTGGCACCCGCCCTGTGGAACGCCCTCCCATCAGATGTCAAGGCCAGAAGGCCTTCAGAGCTGGACCTCAGTGTCTGAGATGAACGATGGGGGTGGAAATAAACTTTCTATTCCCAGATGGGACACTCTGGATCCAATCCTATATGTTTTGTATCATAGTATATTTACATTGGGACACGGGTGGCGCTGTGGATTAAACCACAGAGCCTAGGACTTGCCGATCAGAAGGTCGGCGGTTTGAATCCCTGCGACGGGGTGAGCTCCCGTTGCTCGGTCCTTGCTCCTGCCAACCTAGCAGTTTGAAAGCACATCAAAGTCCAAGTAGATAAATAGGTACCGCTTCGGCGGGAAGGTAAACGGCGTTTCCGTGCGCTGCTCTGGTTCGCCAGAAGCGGCTTAGTCATGCTGGCCACATGACCCGGAAGCTGTACGCCGGCTCCCTCGGCCAATAAAGCGAGATGAGCGCCGCAACCCCAGAGTTGGCCACGACTGGACCTAATGGTCAGGGATCCCTTTACCTTTACCTATATTTACATTATTTACATTGCATTACATTACATTACATTACATTTACATTATCCAGGCTCACATTTTTTTAAAAAAATGCATCACTGTATTTTAATGGTTATTTGGGGGAGCAAGCAAACCTTTCTTCAATCCAGTACAGGTTTATCACAAATGCCATGAGGAAAAAAATTAATTTTCTCTGCACAGGTTAACTCAGGTTTAAGCCGACTGCTGGACTGACTGTCACTAAGTTGTCAACTGCCGGTTATGAATAGTGTACAGAAGGAGAAGAAGTTGACCTTGAACTCACTAAATGTTTTATGAATAGCACCCATTTCCAGGGAGAAAAAATACGAATATGTTTTCCAGATTTTACAGCCCCTCTCTCCTTTCCTTAAGGCTCTCTAGCACCAAATGCTTTTCATCTTATCAAGGTGCTCATTACAGGGAAGGTTCAGAAAGCAAAGAGCATCGTTTTAATGATGAAGGTAATGCTTGGAGAATATAAGGAGCTGACGCCACTGCCTTTCCCCAAAGGCAACACAGAATATCGCAGTTGTCATGCCATGCTTCTGCAAAAGACCATTTGTTTTTGAGGAGATTCCCATGCAATATATAACATACACAAGTAACAGGGGGAAGTCTGCATTTTAGGGGTTTTCTTCATCCTTTTTCAAAGCTGGGTTTTGATAGGGAACTGCACAGGTATAGGGAGAGCAGCTAATTTACTTCAGTGCAGAATTTATTGGGGCCCTTTCTCCTCACACAACAACAGAATACTTTTGACTCTTTCAGAGATTGCAGACAGTTTCAGAGAATGCAGACAATGGCTCTACCTGAAGTTAATGACTTTGAAAGCTCTGCAAATCCACTGGTGTGAATTTATGTATCTTCTTGGGCTGCCACTTTAAGAAGCACAAACAGATTTAATAAAGAAGACACTCTTAAACATCATTTGAAGACACATAAATCTGCCAGCTGCCTGCCAGTCTGCCTGCCTTTCTATCTAAGATGCTACCAGGAGCAATGCTACTTTGGAGGAGCGAGAAGTGGCAAAGACTATGAGGAGCACCTGGAGGTGGAACAAACGGGACATGTTTGGCGGAGCACTTGCTAGTCCTTGCTAGCCCCTCATGTCAGCCATGGGTGCCGCCCTTCAATCTAATACATTTCCAGAGCTGGTGGAACGAATTTATGCATTCGTAAATGACAATTTAAAAAAAATCAAAATAAGATATAAACACAATAAAATAGGAAGAATGTTGAGGAACAGCAGGTCTGTTGCAATGGTTGGCTCAGGTGATATGTTGGAAGGACACCATTTTGGCACCAGGAAAACTTCCCTGGAGAAGACATTCCACAGGAAGGACACTTCAGGCGAAGGACCACAAGACACTGCCCATTACTGAGTCTGTCTAGCACAATAAAGTCCATGTATCTGGTTACTACCCACCTAACATCAGTGAATGAGAGGGATCCAGAAAACAACCTCAATGGGTTTACTAAGTATGACTTAGTTGACTATCACCATATAATCTATAATCTTTAATTATCCTCATTTATTTGTTTGTTTTAAGCATTTATTTTCTTCATAGAAGCCCCCCACCCCTCATTTCAGGAATCCTTGGCAGGCATACCTGAGGGATTATGCTCTCTGGCACTAAGAAGTTTCTCCTCAGCCACTGGCTCTATTTAGAAAGTTTCATGGGCCATCTCATTATTTATTTGTTTATTAGGAATTGTAGGAGCAAGAAAGAAGCAGCCTCAGCTGGCTGGCTGCAAATATGATTGTATTTTGAAATATAGTATGGAGAGAATCTATATTGTGTGCTTCATGGAAAGCAGTTGGAAGAAACATCTTGACCCAGAAGTTCCATTACCCATTTTAATTGAAATTGGTTACCTTTTTTTTCCCCATCAGAAGAAGAAGGAAAGAGGAGTGAAAGGAAGAACTGAAGATCAAAATACCCCTTTCAGTTTGGGCATTTCCTGCTAAAATGCTACTTGTTCCTGTGTGGTAAATGAAGAAATGCATTTGCCGGAGTTGCCAAACACATGGGTTGCCAATTGGTTCTGAAAGCACCAGTCCTGGAACTGAATTTTCCCATTCAAGCTCAGGGGAATCTCTGTCCCTTCAGCTTCAAGTCAGCTGTACATTAAATGCCAGAGAAGTACATTGGTTCTGTTTATAGGATTGCTAATCTTTTGCCTTAACAGGAACTGGCTCACAACTTTTGCTGGCTCTAAAAAATCTTTTTCTCACTCTGCCTCCCCACCCCCAGCTTAGCTTACTATGGATACGACTGGACACAAATATTGGGTGAGAATGTGTTGTGAATGTGATCTGGGCAGTCGTGGCGTCTCTTGTCATATAAAAGATTTCTCTCCTCCTTCTTGGCAACGGGCGAGCTGGTCAAAGTTCGCCTCCCGCATTAGGGATGGTGAAAGGAAACCGGAGACCCGTTCCTTGTCTACTGACACACTTACAAGACAAACACATGCTCCATTAAAAATAACACAGCTCTGCTGTGATATGTGGCCCTCCCATGTCTTTGGAGTAAAAATGTGCTTCAGTGTGCAGTGTTGAGCTTCTTAAGATATAAGGTTTCCACTTGGCACTGAGGCAACTCAAAGAGTTATGAGATAGAAGGCAGCTGATTTTTTTATTTTTTATTTTGCCAAGGGGGCGCTCCTCACTCGCAGCCTCATACCAAAGCTAAGCACCCTTGTCCCAGATTTTTATCATTTGCTTGTTCTCCATATTTCTCAAGTCAGTCAAGCTCCACATTTGACAAACTCTGGTGACTCCCTTCTTTTCTGTCCCTGGCAGCTGCAAGTGAAGGGGGGGGGGGGGAGACAGGTTGTATTTGCTTTTCTCTGCTCCATAATGCAGAGTGTAATGTTTCCTTTTTAGCACATCTTGCTATTGTCAAGAAGTCAGAGATTTTAATGCAGGTTATGTTGTGCCCATAGCTCAGGATTCTCTGAAAGTGGGGGTGGTGGTGGAATACCAGCCAGATAATGACTTCCCTTTTTCAGGCACCAAACTCTTATTGCCACATATCACTTGACAAGAACAACAATGCAGAGCCATGACTGAAGACAAAACAAACCTTGATTTATGTGTTTTAAACCGCTGCTGATTATGAGTGACGTAGTGTGGGTTGCCAGCGCCCGGGGGAATGCATGCACATGCAACTGCCTAACGGTGTCACCCAGGAGATCGCAACTGCAGAGATAAGAAAAGAAGAGGCATTCCATTGTCTGGAGAGGTCACTTCCTGGTTTGCATGGAGAGGCCATTTTCAACAGAGCCCAGCAATGGAAGCACACTGCTGTATTGAGGCAGCATTGGGTGTTGAAATCTTGCGCCCCCTAACAATTTTGCAACTGGGGCAAACACCCCTGTGCCCCCACACACTGCACCAGTGCTGATTATTCCCGTTGTTTACTTTCATCGGCATTAATGTGGACAGCTTGAAACTGGTCTGAAAGTGGTGAAGCTTAGCGCTGCATAGAACTGGTGCTGGTTGCTGTAAGTGCAGCAGAGAGCTCAAAAAATCTCTGGTTCTGGGGCAATGGCCACATCTATGTTTCCTGGGCTTCTCTCTCGGTGCATTTGGCCTCTACAGGCATCTCCTACAACTTTGACACACAAACATCCCTACCTTTCTTCTGCTGTCACAGGATTTCCTGTGGTGCTGAGTATTTAAGGCTGGACACTTACTTGAGACTGAGAGTAAGTTTCATTGAGTTAAGAAGGGCTTGGGCTGTGTAAGGGGCAAGGGCTTTATTTGTGCAGCATGTGGGTGGGTGCAGGACTTTTCCATTTCATCCCTTTTACTGCCTTTCCAAATAATAAGTTGTTAGGCCAGTTCCTTCCCCTCTATTCCCCGCTCAAACTAATATATGTCTGTGTGTCCTGGGAGTATTCTGTGTCCAAATCACAATCTTATTTTGTGTGGCTTCTTTTCACTTCCTGACATATAGACATATGACCAACCAAGCTCAGAATGAGAAGGGATTCCCACCCTATTACATTTCTATTGCACCTTTTTTCCATCACAGAACCCAAAATGGTGCACACATGATTGCCAGTTTTCCAATCCAGACACTGATCAGACCCAAACCTAATTAGTTTCAAGAAAGTGGTGACCTCATGTGCCTTTCAACCATATCCTGAGAACCACATTTTTTAAAACGGGGGAGAGGGGGAAAGGAGGTAGTCCTTTTCGAGCCATTTGGGTGTGGTACTAAAGGTAAAGATAAAGGACCCCTGACAGTTAAGTCCAGTCGTGAACGACTCTGGGGTTGCGGCACTCATCTCACTTTACTGGCTGAGGGAGCCGACATTTGTCCACAGACAGTTTTTCCGGGTCATGTGGCAAGCATGACTAAGCTGCTTCTGGCGAAACCAGAGCAGCGTACAGAAATGCAGTTTACCTTCCCTCCAGAGCGGTACCTATTTATCTACTTGCACTTTGACGTACTTTCGAACTGCTAGGTTGGCAGGAGCTGGGACTGAGCAACAAGAGCACACCCCATCGCAGGGATTTGAACCACCGACCTTCCGATTGGCAAGCCCTATGCTCAGTGGTTTAGACCACAGCGCCACCTGCGTCCCTGGTGTGGTATTAATATTCTCAATTTATCTTAGACACTATGGGAGCATTCCCCTACTTGGGAAGAAGGGCAGGGAACCCCTCATCTGAAAAAAACAACAACAAAGGGGGGAACCCACTTTTGTATCTTTATCAATTACAAAATTTTCCCTTTAAATTTGGCAACCCCAGATCCTTAAAAAGAGGCTAATCTGCTCTTCCATAATGCCATTCCTAGTGAAGAATACACAACTTGGAGCCCAATTTGAGCTGGCAGCCCTGCCCATGGAGGTGCTGCAAAAGTTAGCCATATTCCACTCTGAACCCACTCAGTTATTTGTCAGCATGGGAGGATTTCTAGTGAAATCACGAAGGATGTGAGTATGAACTGCAAGAGTAGGCTATGCATTGCTGGTGGTGAGCAGGGGGACCAAAGGTGACTGCAGATTTATTTATGGAAGCGTAGGTGCTGTTCATTGCCTTTGGGGGCAATTACTATTTGAAGGCCTGTTACACTCCAGCAAGGCTTCTTCCCCCTTTTTATGCTGTCCCCATCTATCCTCAAGGCAATAGCTTGAACAGAATCTAATGGATTTAACACAGTTGCTTTAAGCTTAAGTAACATGCGATAACTAGGAGTTTCCCCTCCTTTCAACAGGTTTAGTGATGTGACACACAAACAACACACTCACCAAACCACCCAGCAGTAATAAGGACACTAAACTAGGGTTACCAGACGTCCCCGGTTCCCGGGGACAGTCCCCAGATTTGCAAATCTGTCCCCGCACAAATTCTGTTCCCGGAATGTCCCCCAGATTTGCAAATCTGTCCCCGGGAAACGTGGCAGCGGCAGTCTCAGCAGCCTGGAGCCAGCCTGGTTGGCTCTGGCTGGCTTCAGGAACTGCTCACTGCTTGCTGCCACCACTGCCGAAGGGGAACCGGGGATGTCCAGCAGTACAGATCTCCTTCCCCCTTCCCCCTTTGTTTTGACAGATCGGAGGAGACTTGGGAGTCACAGGCGGGCTGCTGTTGCCTAGGATGGGTGCAAGGTGCATGGTTTCTCTGCCAGGCAAGGTGCAAAGCCTTTCTTTCGCACCCTGTGAAACATAAATGCACAGAGTTTTTAAAAAACTGGCCAACAGCCACCCGCCCGCAACTCCCGAGCCTCCCCTGATCAGTCAAAACAGAGGGGGAAGGGGGAAGGAGATCGGGGGAGGCTCTGGAGTCATGGGCGGATGGCTGTTGCTCAGTTTTTTAAAAATTCTGTGCCTTTATGTTTCACAGGGTGCAAAAGAAGGGCTTTGCACCTTTATACAATATGCATGTGTGCTTGGGCCCAGGGTCTTTTGCCTTACCATCCCCACTACTGACTCCCTATTGCTACTCAGCTTCCAAAAAAAAAAAAACTGTCCCCGGATTAATTGAAAAAAAATCTGGTAACCATAACACTAAACTGGAGATTGCAGTGTCATCAGCTAAGGTGCCGAACCATCCTAGCTGTTCAGGTCTAAGCCTCCTTCAGGCGTTTCTGTCACCCATAAGAGTAGTTTTGTTTCGGGGAGAGTGGGGGCAAGCAGGCCACGCCCAGCCCCCTCCATTTCCATTGTTGTCCCGCTTCTCCTTCAGAAGTTGAAGGCAGAACTTCTGAAGGAGAGGCTTAGTGTGCACACAGAAGCATTGTCATGTCATTAGAAACCTAGGTTCAAAGTCACGTGGGAAGCTTCCATGTATACTGATGGTCTCCTGCTTTTGGAAGTTCACCCTCCAGCTCATGGATGTCTGAATTTTCTCACACAGTGAGGCAAATTATAATACCTGAAGAAGGACTCTAAACATCTCTACATGTGTGAGAAGATCCAGCTTCTTGAAAATCAGTGCACGTTCTGTCACTGACTTCAATCTCGAGTTCAAGTGACAATATCCTCAAAATTCTTCATTGTGAATGCTGATGTTGAAAATCCTCCAAATGCTCAAATATTTGTATTTCAAATCTGTATTTGGCATTCTACCACATTTGGTTCTTCACTAGTTCTTCATAGCTGACAGTATTTGAGACTTGGCATGCAATGCTAATTTAGCGCTTAGCAGTATTTGTTAGCTGACATATACTGTTATCTGGAATTTAACAGTACTTGATAGCTGCCCTGCTATGGTATTTGACATTCAGCATCATTTTATAGATGACATGCAATTATACTTAATATCTGATGGCATTTGGCAGCTGACAGATTATGGCAGATTGCCAAGAATCTGAGCTAAGATTTTACGTTTGAAAAAAGTAATTTTGACCTGTAAAATTTGAGTAAAGTTCTACAGTTCATTAAAAAACTGAGAAGTAAAAGTGGAAATTCACTGAATTTTGAATATTTGTGGATATTTTCCACTCTATTTTCCATGTGGGTCCCTTACATAAAGGACCATGTCACTGAAACCCTAGCTTCACATCTCTCATTGATCCAGATATCTAGGCTTGTATCCAGTGCAGTGGTAAGTAACCGTCCCGTCAACACAAGAATTTCTGCTTGCACAGTGGGACTTTCCCCTTCTCCTTCCCCTGTACCGCACCCTAAATCTGTTTTGAAGTGCCCCCAAGCTTCTGGAACAAATTTGGGGAGGGTGCAGGGCACGCTGGGAAGAGGAGAGAAGGGATGTATAATTTTGTAAGTAAAACCCCCTGGACTGACAGGACAGTTACCTATTGCTGCACTGAATACAAGCCCCAGTTAACCAAATATTATGAATGCTCCCTAGGCCATGAGATAGTGATGAATGTGGGATACAGATGATTATACAGTTGTACCTCGGAAGTCAAATGGAATCCGTTCCAGAAGCCCATTCGACTTCCAAAACATTCAGAAACCAAGGCTCCTGCAACCAATCAGAAGCTGCAGAAGCTGCGTCAGACGTCCGGGTTCCAAAGAACGTTTGCAAACCAGAACACTCACTTCCAGGTTTGCGGCGTTCGGGAGCCAAAACGTTCGACTTGCAAGGCGTTCAGGATCCAAGGTACGACTGCATTAAAGCTCTTCCTCCCACGCCATAGCATGCCATCATGTTGATTGTAGAAAACCTGGCAATGTTTCCCTATAACCTGAGATCCTTTGGTTCTTTTTAGTATGGCATGTGTGCTAACGGTACTCAGTCATTGTGCAGATTTTTTGTGACAGCATTCCTGAAAAATAATACCGGTGATTTCAACAATATGCCTTCAACGAGGCAATTGGATTCTCAATCACAAACTTACTTGCCTGTCTTTTGACTTTGCTCACCTGGCAGCTTGTCTTTCCTATGACGACACACATAATGGAGAGAGAAATTCTTGACTCACAAACATTGGAATTTTCACCGTGGTAATGGCACCGGTTCACTCATATTTTATTCATTAAATATTATTTGTCAGTGCATTTGGCTATTTTAGAGACTTACTGTAAAACACACCATTATCACTTTCACATTGTGAGCATTTGTCAATACTATACCAGCCAACCTGTGTATTTATAATTATGCACATTTTCTCCCCCTCTCTAAAAGGCCAACGATGTTTCAATTAAGCTTGGTTCAGAAGTGCCCTTATTTAGCAAATTTGTCCTTCAGTAGGATTACTAGCGCTGGTTTTTTTTAAGAGCTCTGAGATACAGCCAGATTGTTTCATTCTGTCAGACTCAAAATAGGATACAATCAAACTCTAAATCAATAGCACTTTTTATTCCTACAGAATTGATGCATGGCATCTTTCTTCACACAAAGACTTAATGTGTTGTAAATTAATTATCTGCAATGAATACAGGGTCAGTGGACCTTGGAATGAGGGGGATGCAGTGCTAAAGCATTCAGTTACCTCCCACCACTTCACAGATCTTACTAAGTCTTCTATAAATATGACTGTAAGGCCCACTTTCTGCAGGGGCTGTCAGCAAAGACTGTTAATGCTCATCTAAGGATGGGTATGGAAGGGCATGCATGCGTTACCATAAATTTGCTGCCCAAATGTTTTGCTTAGAATCTTTGCTTAGTATTTGAGATCTAAGGGTGGGATCCATTGTTTGCAATTCTCAGGATAAAGGTAAAGGAACCCCTGACCGTTAGGTCCAGTCGTGGACGACTCTGAGGTTGCGGCGCTCATCTTGCTTTACTGGCTGAGGGAGCCGGCATACAGCTTCCAGGTCATGTGGCCAGCATGACTAAGCCGCTTCTGGCGCACCAGAGTTGCGCACGGAAACACCATTTACCTTCCCACCAGAGCAGTACCTATTTATCTACTTGCACTTTGACATGCTTTCAAACTGCTAGGTTGGCAGGAGCTGGGACCGAGCAACAGGAGCTCACCCCGTCGTGGGGATTCAAACCGCCGACCTTCTGATCAGCAAGCCCTAGGCTCTGTGGTTTAGACCACAGCGCCACCCGCGTCCCAGTCAATTCTCAGGATAGACCCATTGAAATCAATCTGTTTATTTCCATTGGTCTACTCACCCTAAGGCTGCAATCTTATTTCTATGGAATGTACATGGAAACTCCCATAGACTGTAATAAAAGTAAATTGCAATCTGTGGCCCTGATCAAACTTCGTGTGTATATAAGAACCACTTACTTGAAATGCTACTGATCAAGCATTCAGTAGAGAGACAAGGAGAAGATTAAACCCAGCTCCTACTCCCCATCTTGAACACCTGATCTGCACTGCTATGAATATTTCACTGGGGTTGCATAGATCGCCCCTGGAGACTGCACACACAGCACTAATTTGCGCATATGACTTTGCATTCAGCTAGGATTGCATGTGCAACTTCCTGTGTCTGCACAAGCATGAGATATCTCCTAGATTGATCGATCTGTATCTTCAGAAGTAATGTCTCCTTGTTTTTGTTTATTTTGTATTTCAATGATTAAAACACTGAATTTTCACTAAAGGCAGAATTTGAGATTACAGCAAACCTGAGTGAGTGTGGGGAGATTGAGGGGAGGGGCTGCAGCAGGAAAAGTGATGGTAGGTGGGAGAGTTAAATACTCTTCCTGAGACCACTTTGCATATTAAATACATATATGAGATGCTTTGAATTACTAAAGCTGCAATCCTGTACAAATGGTCTGCTTAAATCCCATTTAGTTCAGTTTAGTTCTTCATGCACAGGATTGCAATGTGAGCAAAGAGGAAAGAGGCAAAGAAACTCTTCACTTTTTTATTTTTATTTTTGCTAAAGCAAAAGAAATGGACGGTTGTTGGAATATTACGGTGTGCAGAAGCGCTACAGAGATAAATGAACTCTCAGCCGTGAACACCTTGATTAAAAAGCTTGAGAACTTCTAAAGTTCTCATTTTAAAAAATAAATAAAACCAAGATGGAGAGGAAACTGCCATTATTTCTGTAGAATTGCTTAGCTATTAGTAGCTATAGAAACAAGGTTACTAGGTAGTAAAGACGGGCTCTCCACAAAACACAATATTACTTAGATTTGAGAATAAGAAAGAGAAACAAGCCACCGTACTCAATTAAATGATTTTTCTCTCTCATGATGAATTGACAGGTCAGGAGAGATGGGTCTAGGATTGTAGATTCAGTGCTGGAAAACCATTCAGTCCTGTGCTGCTTTATTAGATTTGATTTTTTGCTAAACAGATGTCTGTTGTGTCCCTGTGCTTTGGGAAACTGAAGAATAACAGGAACTGGGGCTCCAGGCACGCATGCCATTTTTAATACTACACCTTAGATCTAGCACAGCAGGCATGGGGCAGACGGGGCTGCATGTGGTGCCGGCTCTTTCGTTAGTGCCCTCACTTGCTTGCCCTGGCTGCCAGCACAACTCTTGTGGGGTTCTTCAAAGCTCTTGTCCACACCCTCCCCATGCCTCACTCTGAAGAAGAGGGTCATTCCTCAGAATGAGGGGTTCTGGGTGAGGTGTCCCCAAGAGAGTGTCTGTGTTATGTACTGAAGTTCTCACCCTGGGCCAGCAGGGGGATACTGTAGGTAGTTCAGGTCCACATATGCAAATAAGTGATCGAAAGTGATGTTCAGTGATTGGATTGTTACAGAAAGTTGTTACAGTTACGTTGTACTGGAGCTCTATATAAGCAGGCTGACTGAACCCTTCAGTTCTCTTCTGTTCTGGCCTGTGAATAAACAAGAGCTGTTTGAAGAATCGCTGTGTCGTCTGATATGTTCACCCACAACTTAACAGTCTGCACCAGCACATTTTTCTGCTCTGTGCGTGGAAGAGAACTGAACATGTGTGGTGTGCACACAGCAGCTCTAGGGGGCAGGCCTTGCACGCAGGCCCCTGCCTCTGTCCGACCAGGAATATGGGTGTGGCGTTTGCCGTCCTAGGTGACATCATGCTGGGTCATAAGGAAAGGGTTAAATGAGTGTGAAGTGATTGGCAAGTGGGAACCCAAGGGGAGGAGTTAGAGTTAGAGTTGGAGTTGTTGGGAAGTCAGTTGGGAGTTGGAGAAGGAAGAGGGAGGATAAGTCTGTGGGTTGGTTGAGTTGTGTTGTGAGAGAAACTGAGAGGAGGAGTCAGCTAGACAGTTGGGATAATCAGTTAGCAGTTATTAGGAAAGGTATAGGCTGGTAAAGAAACTAAGATTAAGAAACTGACAAGAAAAATTATCTGAAACCATAAACTTGTTCATGCTTATAGAATAAATTTGATTATTTGTTTTAATGTTAACAACTGTCTGGACTCCGTGTGTACCTGAGAGAAACGGGTTGGTGGCAGCGGGGAAGCAATCACAGTGGTGGCACAGGGATCAATAGACTGTCAAACATCCGAGGACCCTGTGTGATCGCCACAATGAGGTTTACATGTTTGGGCAAACGTCTGAACATGCACCCGGCTTCTACGTTTATGTGTAATTTTCAAAACAGTCCGCACACAAATCTGCAAATCGTTACATTTTTTCCTAAGACTTTGGTTTTATTCTTATTCAGTTTAAAACCTGCAACTTGTCCAAACTCTTGCATTATCTTCAGTGCTTTGATTGCACTGATCTCAGGGTCCTGTAAAGTCAGTACCAAATCATCAGCAAAGGCTTTTAACTTATACTGTTTAGTTCCCACTACTATGCCTTTAACTTCCTCACCTTTCCTTATCATATTCAGCAGCACCTCTAGGACAGAAATAAAAAGCAGGGGGGGAAGTGGGCACCCTTGCCTGGTTCCCTTCTCAGCATGTATTTTTTTAAAAATGGTTTTTGAATTCATTGGTTTGTATTCAGTGCAGCACTAAAGAGATGGTTGCATCAATGCAAGCATGTCTGCTTTCCCAACAGAAAAATCTCCCCTCTCCTCCCCCTCTGTGGGGCTTCTCTCAATCCTCCGGAGCAGATTTAGGGAGGGTGATATAACAGTGTTTGCACTTTACTAATCTGTTGTAATCTGATCAGGACTTGCTGATCAGAAGGTTGGCGGTTCGAATCCCCGCGATGGGGTGAGCTCCCGTTGCTCGGTCCCTGCTCCTGCCAACCTAGCAGTTCGAAAGCACATCAAAGTGCAAGTAGATAAATAGGTACCGCTCTGGCAGGAAGGTAAACGGCGTTTCCGTGCACTGCTCTGGTTCGCCAGAAGCGGCTTAGTCATGCTGGCCAGATGACCCGGAAGCTGTACGCCGGCTCCCTCAGCCAATAAAGCGAGATGAGCGCTGCAACCCCAGAGTCGGCCACGACTAGACCTAATGGTCAGGGGTCCCTTTACCTTTTTAATCTGTTGTTGGGGTTCCAGATTTATTTGCTTGGCGTTAAAAAGAAGTGCTGTATTTGACAATGATTCCAATTAAACATTAATAAGATGTGAAATTGTGCTACAAGTCGATGTATCTTGAGGTACAGCCACATAGGAATGACATCTGGGGTCTATTTCTATTGAGTGTTGAATGATGTTGTCTTCATTTTGGGAAGGGGTTGCGCTGGAATGAAGCCTGTTTCGCTCCCCTTGACAAAAGGCCCTGCCACTTGTAAATCTGTTCTCTCCCAGTCCAGTTGTTAGTGTCAAAGTCTGTCAGATCAGCAGGACATTAAAATTATACAACTACAGTAGGAAGCGAGTGCCCCTAATTCCCAGCTCATGCATCGCAAGCAATAAATAAATAAAGCAACTATTTCTAATTTCTAATGAAAGTTCTACCAAAACCTTTTCATCTTGGATTCCTTCTGGCAGATTATATCATTTTACCTGTTTGGTGGAGCTTAATCGCAGGGATTTGTTTTATTACTAGCTAGATGCCCACTATATGGTGAGGATGCTCACGCATTGTCCAATTTGCTGTTGCTATCCTGGCACATTCAAGCATGGGAGTGATCTCACAGCAGCCCTTAACTGCACTGAGAGAGCCTTTTTCTTCTTGCTTTTTCTGATGAGCTGTGGAATTTAGAGTCTCTATCAGTGAATAATCACACTCTGCCATACAACAATTATTACCCTTTCCTTCCTTATAGCAAGGTAAGTGGAATGGCTGGTATGTGGTTTCATCCCTGGCCCCAGCCCAGTGCCAGACTTATGTATAGGCCTTGTAGGCTGAAACCTAGGGCCTCTAAATCTAGGGGGCCTTGCCAGCATCCCCACTCCCCAGTGCCACAGTCTCCCCTCTCCCAAAATTGCAAACCCAAGACTTCATGCAAGGGCAGGGCAACTCAGGCCCAACAACTATGAGATCCACGGCTAGCCAGTGGGGCCCAATTTGAAGTAGTGGGGCCCAACTTCAGTTGTTGTTTGTTTTTTTTAGGGCCCCAGTTCACAGCCAAAGTCTGCAAAATCTTATAAATAAAATCCATCTAGATTGCCCTGGTGCGGGGGCCCAATTTGGCCAAATTGCTCCAATTGCCTTAAGGTCAGCCCCGATGAGACTCATCAGAGGCAGCTACAGTTGCAAATGGAAACAAAATATCTGTGAAAGGAAGAGGAGCAAGTTTGTTCAAGTGTGTTGCAAGTAGAAATGCTGTTTGTAACCAAGTCAGAGCAGTAGTTGCTCCAACTAACAAATAAGATCCTACATTAAAATTGATTAATTCATTGAGAAGGGGATTGTAAGAAAAACACTGGGTCCTAATTAGAATAATAGAGTGCCTGCTATCTGGTGGGCAATTTCCTCCTTTATTTTGACACTGTGGCTGCAGACCAAATCACCTGTCAGGAGAACTATGAGATTCAAGTGAGGGTCATATGCCTTGTCAGTCCCAGCAGGTATATAACAGGAAGATCCGGCCTGCCCAACTTGAAAGTGACTTAGACAAACAAATTTTGACGAAGTCTTGGATGATTTTGCTATGAGGCAAAATGATGGGTTTAATTATGGGAGTGGAAACACTCCTTCAGTTATACAGGGCCTAGGCCATTTAGGCCTTTAAAGGTCAGCACCAACACTTTGAATTGTGCTTGAAAACGTACTGTGAGCCAATGTAGGTCTTTCAGGACTGGTGTTGTATGGTCCTGGTGGCTGCTTCCAGTCTAGCTGTCTCTACTCAGACCCTTCTAACAGGTGACTAGCAAAAGCCCATACTGCATATATGGAGGGAGGGACAATAACTCAGGGGAAACTGCAGAATGCACACAAAAAAGTATGTATTTCCTACAATAGAGACACTGCAGGTACATAAAGCCAATCTCTATCCCCTTTCCCAACTGGCCATGTGGTCCACCCCTCAACCCCCTCCTTTCAAGAGACAATCTTCCAAGTCATCTTTGGGAAAAGGGGGTGGGGGCAAATGTACACCCACTACAAGAATGGGAAATAACACTCTCTGACTGTGGAGGCAAAATAACACCATCCACATGCAAGAGAAAAACACCAGCTGGCTTGCGGGGAAGAAGAAGAGTTTAGATTTGGATTTGATATCCCGCTTTATCACTACCCGAAGGAGTCTCAAAGCGGCTAACATTCTCCTTTCCCTTCCTCCCCCACAACAAACACTCTGTGAGGTGAGTGGGGCTGAGAGACTTCAGAGAAGTGTGACTGGCCCAAGGTCACCCAGCAGCTGCATGTGGAGGAGTGGAGACGCGAACCTGGTTCCTCAGATTGCAAATCTACCGCTCTTAACCACTACACCACACAAGGTTTGAAAAGGGATGCAACTTAAGAAAAGAAAACTTGGGAGCTGGAGAAACAAACAGCACAATGAAGACTGAGTATGCTCAGTGGGCATGGTATGCTGACATGCTGTTGGGGAGAGGAATGGAAAACTGGATGGGGAAAGGGTAATGGAATGGAGTGTCCTGAAAAAGGGTATGGCTGAATGGCTAGAATCCTAAAGAGAAGTACTCCATACTCCATAGCATTTTGTCGCAGATTCCATTTGTAAACACCCCCATGGACACCTGCATCCACAGGGGCTGCAGTCATGTGAACCTCCTTATCCGCATCAATCTCCCTTGCTGGATCACAGCAATTATGCACATGTGTAAGCTGATTTATGATATACCTCTTGGGGATGAAGGAAATTTAATAAATGTGTTGAGGATGTTTGGGAAAACCCTTTTGTTCTTTTTATATTTTAAAGCAGAATTGGGTGGTTCAAAATCACGAACTTTTCATTGCAAATATAAAATAATGTGCCCACACGTGTCAGGAGCAGTTAAATATCTAAAATCAGCTCTTACTTTTGAATCAGCTATTTTACACTGTTGCATCAATGCAAGGACATTTTATTATCCACAGATTTCATTCCAATCCAGTTATTATGGTTTACTGGAAGCTCTACAAAAAATGAGGAGTAACAGCTGGAATGCTACTGGTGGACATCTCATGCTGGGAATGATCAATTGCATCATAAAGGGCTTTTTAAGTCTTCTGTTCTGGCTGTACAGGAGATGGACATCAACTTTTAGTGGTTTTTCGCTTCCTGAAAGTCTTGCATACTTGAACTCTTCCATGTGGCAAAACTACGTGCAAAAAGAGAAAAAGATGATTGACAGTCTATCAACACGGAAATAAAGAAATTTCATAGTATATACAAATAAATTATTTTTGCAGTCTTCTATAGAAAGAAATGTGCTTTGGAAAAGCAAATATTAACTCGTCTTAACTGATATTCAGCATATGGTATTTTTTCTAGCTGGAATTGTTGAATATGTATTAATGTTGATTGTGATTAATATTAGAAGAGACCTTTGCTAAAACTCAGCACACAGTTGAACACAGTTTTCAAAAGTGAGGGGCCCATACTGGATAGTTGCTTTAAAGGCCTGGGTGGACAGAAAGGTATTCATTTGATTCTGAAGGTGTGGAAGTTTGGGCGCGACTCAGCCTGCTGAGAAGGGTTTGCGTGGGTTAAGACAGAGAGACAAACTAGGGACCTCCAGATTCTATCCATGTAACTTCATGGCTATGCCAACTTCTCTCTATCTCATTAATGAGATAGGTCTCATAGGTCTTTGTTTGCTGCGTCTTTACAACTTCCTGCTTCTCCTCACAGTCTTTCTCTGGATCTCTACCAGACTACCAGACTTCTAGAGGACATCTGAAGGCAGCCCTGTTTAGGGAAGCTTTTAATGTTTAATAGACTATTGTATTTTAATATTCTGTTGGAAGCCACCCAGCGTGGCTGGGGAAACCCAGCCAGATGGGCAGGGGTATGAATAAATTATTATTATTATTATTATTATTATTATTATTATTATTATTATTCTCGAGGTGATATGTCATCTTACATCTATCTTCTGAGAACAAAGAGGAAAGCATGGTTTCTTTGTTTCTCCAACTGGATAGTTAACTAGGACTGTAGAACCCTTTCATACCCTCCAACATTTTCCCCATGAAAATAGGGATGGCCTAAGGAAAATCAGAATATATCGGGATCAAATCAGAAACCAGGATGGCCTCTGTAAATATGGGACTTTGTGGGTCTGCCCTTTCCTATCAAGAATGTACTTCTTTTAATAAACTTTGCCTTCTTATGCCATGCCAAGTCTCAATCTGAATACCATTCAACTCTAGTTGTCCTCAAAGCAAGGATTTGTTTAGCTAAAGTTATGCTGCTGCATAAAAGCCCTATATGCAATCAGAAGAGACCACATAGATGGCATCAGGCACACTGCCCTGAGCACACTGTTGCATAATCTGAGTGCTTGTTGTTGTTTAGTCGTTTAGTCGTGTCCGACTCTTCGTGACCCCATGGACCAGAGCACGCCAGGCACTCCTGTCTTCCACTGCCTCCCGCAGTTTGGTCAAACTCATGCTGGTAGCTTCGAAAACACTGTCCAACCATCTCGTCCTCTGTCGTCCCCTTCTCCTTGTGCCCTCAATCTTTCCCAACATTGGGGTCTTTTCCAGGGAGTCTTCTCTTCTCATGAGGTGGAGTGCTACTACCTAGCTAAGGTGCTCTAAAGACATCATCTTTGGTGGAGATACCAACCACCTCTGTAATGGAGGGTCTGTCAGGAGTATTGCAGTGGGCCAGCAGACTACTTTCCAAAGTCATAGTCCTACCAATAACCAAAACACATATTGGCCTGCATGAATGAGCTCAAAAGTTCAAGTTGATGTGTTTCAGAATAACCAACTATGCATGCTGCATACATTTTTAAAAAAGTCTATGGAATTCATGGGCCATTATTCTTTGTAGTGCCCCCCCCCATCTTTAATATTATGGGATAAAGCCCGCACAGAGAAATTACACGCACAAATGTTGGGAAAATGGAGTGTTTGAAATCAATTCTAATGTTAAATGCAAAGGACATCCTTGGCTCATTAAGTAAAAATATCTCATTTAATGAGCAGGAAAGCACTGGAGCACACTGAACCTTGACACAAAGCAAATTATTTAAGTGATAAATTAAATTTTATGGGGAATGTAAAAGTTAATAATACTCTGGAGTAAGGTAATAAATGCAGAGGTGTAACTAACATCACTGACTGCTTTACTTACAAACATGCCATATGTACTCAGTTACTTGCAAAGGTAATAAAAAGAAGACATGGCACAAATTTTGGGCAGTGAAGACTTGTGTCTCCTTCCCAAGCAACTTCTGTGTTTCTAGCAACATCGTTCATTTTCCCTTTTCTTCTTTACTTTTCATTCTCCCCTCCCCCAAAATTTTTTTTGTCTTGTTATCATAAAAGCTAACAGTGCAATATTACACATCTATATAGAATTTATTCC
The DNA here is from genome assembly GCF_964270895.1 of Podarcis filfolensis. Taxonomy (NCBI): domain Eukaryota; kingdom Metazoa; phylum Chordata; class Lepidosauria; order Squamata; family Lacertidae; genus Podarcis; species Podarcis filfolensis. Next base: position 20,031,643 of record NC_139609.1, read on the forward strand.
AATGATGACAGCCTTAGTTTACCTTCTGATGTCTGATCTGGAAAGAGAATAACTGCAAGTGAGCTGCTTCTGAAATGGTCTTCAGAAGGACCACTTAGCCCAGCTGAAAAAGCCAGTGGTTCATGAGTCATTAGAAAACTACGGTATACACGTTTCTCAGAGTTTAGGAGTCCTAAATGTCATGTTGTGACATTGGGTCTGGTGAGAAGACAACCATTTTTATGATTTTTTTTTCAACAACTAAAGAGATCTCTATAATAGCTTTTCATGACAGGTGGTTACTGCTGGGTAGGGTTAGGAACAAATGGTAGTTGGATGTAGCCAGCTTGAGGTTTTGCAGCTATCAGAGGAGCTCTGAAGGCATGCTGCTTGCTTATCTGCTCAGGGCCTGCTCTCCCATGCTCTACTGATATATTTGTAAATAAAACAATACTGTTTAAATGTCATAAGTCTCAAGGACATCCTCATCTCAAGATACTGAGCCTGGAAGAATGTGGTTGGTGCTGCATCTGGATCATATTTGCAACCTTATCAACTGACACAAACATAATGGGAGAATGCAAAGTTCCCAGAAAGTGATACGTGACCCCTGGACTACAGTCACTATTGTTAGAAAGGAGGTGGCCGGATTGGTTCTGACTCTCACCTTTGACAAAAATGTCCAACAGTGCAGAAGTTCTGGAACATGATAGATATACATAATAGGTATTTCTCAACATCTGCATGCAACAGCAAAGTCACATATAGTACACAACTGAAAGTCTCCCAAGCAACCTTCTAAACAGCACTGAATTTCGTAAAATTCCAGACTCCGTGATTATGTTTAAGAAAGTGCAATAAAGCAATGAATTAAATTTTTAATAACAACACCATGGTTTCCATTTAACCTCCTGACTCGAAATCTGTCAAGCTTCAGGGATTGTCAAACCTGTAAATTTCAGGTTTATCCTAATACACGCATCTTTGCAAAGCCACTTTCACTAATATAATTCATTTTTATACACACTTTATCCCCAGCGTATGCATTTTATGTGGGTTTACTTAATACGCATTGTTTCAGCAGGACAACTGCATTGCAAAATTCAGAGAATTGCACATTTCAAATGGTTTCTGATGTTTGCTTTGAATATTGTTTTGGAAAGTTGGAATTAGGTAAACTCACCTAATTTCTCCCCTTTCCCTATTTCTGATCACATTCCAGTCAAATACAAATGCATATTATTATTTTTCCTAATGATGATTTGACAATAAAAGTACAACTGTCCTCCCATATACATTTACCTGGAAGTAAGTCCCATTGAACCCAGCAGGGGCTCCTTCTGAATAGACATATTCACTAATTAGTGGAGTTTTCTGAGTGTTTTACTCTAAGCTAACCCTTGATATCCTAAGGACTAATCAATAAGTTTCCTTTTCTTCTTCTTAATTAGTGGTCTTGTAGTGGTATGTGTGTTTTCCCTTTTTCCTTGCCTGTGTTTATTAAAAAAAAATTCATCTAAATTGTAGCAGCATTCAATATCACAAGATGTTAATGTCCAAAGATGGCAGGGGCATGGCCTCACCTGAGTGGATGATAATCGGCAGTGCCTCATTCTAAGATCTCCTGTTGGAGGACATTAAAAACCATGAGGACTAGAAACCAACTCTTCAAAAATAAACAAGATATTATGATGATTTTGCACACAGAATCATCAAATTGTAGAGTTGGGAGATACCCCGAGGGCCATCTAGTCCAACCCCCTGCAATCCAGTTCTTTCCTGTTCCTCGGGGAACAGATGCGCACCTGTGCAGAAAGAGCACCACTGTCCAGTGATGTTTGTTGTATCACACCATGCCCATTGGCGCGAATGAAATTTAGCATGATATGTCAGTAAAGGTAAAGGTAAAGGGACCCCTGACCATTAGGTCCAGTCGTGGCCGACTCTGGGGTTGCGGCGCTCATCTCGCTTTATTGGCCGAGGGAGCCGGCGTACAGCTTCCGGGTCATGTGGCCAGCATGACTAAGCCGCTTCTGGCAAACCAGAGCAGCGCACGGAAACGCCGTTTACCTTCCCGCTGGAGCGGTACCTATTTATCTACTTGCACTTTGACGTGCTTTCGAACTGCTAGGTTGGCAGGAGCAGGGACCGAGCAACGGGAGCTCACCCCGTCGCAGGGAATCGAACCGCCGACCTTCTGATCGGCACGTCCTATGCTCTGTGATTTAACCCACAGCACCACCCACGTCCCCGACATGTCAGTATATCCGTCAAAAAGCCACCACAGTTCCATAATGCAACAGCTACTGCAGTGTGAAACAAACATTAACAAGTGGGACAGAAGCACTTACACAGTGTTTCTCACATCTGAATGTACCCTCCATAGAATCATAGAGTTGTAGATTTGGAAGGGACCCTGAGGATCATCTAGTCCGACTGCCTGCAATGCAGGAATCTCAGCTAAAGCATCCATGACAGATGGCCATCCAACCTCTGCTTACAAACCTCCAAGGAAGGAGAGTCCAAAACCTCCCAAGGGAGACCGCTCCACTGTCTAATACAGTGGTTCCCAACCTGTGGGTCCCCAGATGTTGTTGGACTACAACTCCCATCATCCCTGACCACTGATCATGCTGGCTAGGAATGATGGGAGTTGTAGTCCAACAACATCTGGGGACCCACAGGTTGAGATACACTGGTCTAATAGCTTTTGCTGTCAGCAAGTCCTTTCTGATGTTTAGTCAGAATCTCCTTTCTTTTAACTTGAATCCATTGGCTTGTGTCCTACCTTCCAAAGCAAGAGAAAACAAGCTTGCTCCGCCTTCCACCTGACAGCCCTTTAGATACTTGAAGATAGCTATCATATCTCCTCTTTTCCAGGCTCCCTCAACCATTGCTCATAAGGCTTGGCTTCCAGACCCTCGATCATCTTGGTTGCCCTACATGATGCAGGCCCGCCGTTGCCTAGACTTTTCCCCTTTCCTACTGCCTCCCTTTCTTCAGGGGAAAAAAAAGCCAATAGTGTTCTTAATCATGTGTAGATTAAAAGATGGAATCGCACAAGTTAGCTGCTTATATATTTCCCGAATCGCACAACCAGATTTGTTTTACACAGCAGTCGCGTGGAAAGCATCCTGCAGAGATATGCGCACACAAGGGACTGGCAAGAAAAGGCAGCGCTAGCCACATGATTTAAATTAATTAAGGCAGCACTGATGCCTCCAAAAGAGGCTGCATTAGCGTTTTGACTCTTTGCTGGGGGAAAGCTATAATTTACATGTACAATATCCTTTCACGTTGCCTATTAATTACATCTACAGTGTCTCTGTTTACAAGCAATCCATTTGAAAACATATGCTGCAATAATTAAAATGTTATTATGCTGACAGCGCCTTTCTGGAGGAACTTGTAACATCTGTATTGACCGTGATAAGCATTGATTATCTCAAGTGATATAAATATTTGGGGAGCTAATAACAATCAGGTAGGAATTCAGTTCATGCTATAGGCAGCAGAAATAAATTACAGGAAGCCTACATCAAAGCCGCCTCCTGCATAAGTTTGTTTTGATACTTAATGGCTCCCAATAAAGCACACAGAGAGAAAACTCTTTGGAGATTTAACGCATAAGGAAGTGCCTTAAGGAAACTTCCCATCCTGTTGGCATCTAGCATTTCAGTACATCTGTAGAAGCTTACATACATGGTGAAGTTAGGAAGCTGGGGTGGAAAGTAAAATTAGGACCCCCGGTAAAAAAAAATAGAAACAAACCCAATCCAAACTCACACACTCACAAAGATTTTCTTTGAATAGGGTGGGGTATGTGATCCTAATGGCATGAAAGTATGCAGACTCAATAAGTATAGGAGAGATCAGGATTGCACCCGCCAGCCTCTTCCCTGGCCTACAAGCAGGGATTCAGTTCACATTTAAAGGCAAACCTTCCTGCTTTGCATTTTCTGAAACAAGACCTGAACCAAAACACAGGCGCCTTCGAAATACACACTTCTCTGGATTTTAGAATGCAGTCCTCCAGCCCAGTGATGTGTAAAAAGTGTGTATACTAGTGAAAATTGACCATATAGATTTACCGTATTTTTTGCTCTATAAGACGCACTTTTCTCCTCTTAAAAATTAAGCTGAAATGTGTGCGCGTCTTATGGAGCGAATGCAGGCTGCGCAGCTAAGCCAGAAGCCAGAACAGTGAGAGGGATCGTGCGCAGCACTCCCTCTCGCTGTTCTAGCTTCTGGCTTAGCCGCGCGAAGCCTCTTCAGGGCACAGGGAGCCTTCATTCTGCTGCCCTGAGGAGGCTTCACACAGCTATCCCTGGCTTTTGCGGGAGGTGAGGGAAGGGACAGAGGGCAGCCCCTCAGGAGGGAGAAGCCTGCAAGTGCCACACACACACTCCACGCGGCTCGTGAAAGGGAGCGCTGAGCAGAGCCTGGGATGCATACAGGCTCTGCTCAGCGCTCCCTTTAAATAATATTTTTTTCTTGTATTCCCCCTCTAAAAACTAGGTGTGTCTTATGGTCAGGTGCGTCTTATGGAGCAAAAAATACGGTATATAGCAGTGAAAATAACATACTCAAAATGCATTACATTGGGGAAATTGGTTTGCAAAAATGTGTGTATTTGGGGAAATTGCATAGGTTGCCAAAGGCTGCATCTTGGAATATAATCCACATGTGCTCTTCTTTCGTTTCTTTTAGTTTTTAATGTCTTCTTTTTACATTCTTGGCTGGTGTCTTTCCCACCATCCTACCTCACAACCCACTGTGAGTCAGGCATTATCTTATCTTCTTTATAACCACAGCACAGTCACAGTTTTTCCATGATGCTTGTTAACAGTTTGTACTATTCAGAAATGCACAGATTAAGCATCTCCCACTATTATTTTGTCCTTGTTTCTTTCAGACCAATGCCCGGTGTTTTTCCCCCAAAGCAGCCAGAATGGGAAAAAGAAAGAAAGACATTGCAATCACAATAGCATGAGCTAATGCTTTGCAGACACAACAATAGCTGATACTTGCACCTTACATAAACTACATTTAATTACCTTTGGGTTGCTTGTTTCATTCAAAAACATTCATTTACAGCTGCAAATACTTTAAAGAGACTTCTACAGTATATTGCACTGGACTCCATGATAATATGTTATATTACTTGTTCTTCTAGCACAGGGAAGTATTGTTATTTTAATTATTTTTATTGATTTTTGTAAGAAATGGAAACTATTACAGTTTGCTTAATAGCAGTTTAAACAACCCATCTTGGTTCACTAATAAACTGAACTGAACTTTAGTTTGACATTAGGACTCGTTTAGTATTATTATTATTACTACTATTTTACATTAAAGAAATTAGGTGTTGGGTAGCCAGAATCTCTTGGGGAAACAACAGCAAAATTAACTGAAACATCTCATCCAGAAGGGGACTGTGGTTTTAACTGATAACGGTTGGCAAAGAAATCTTAAGCCTAGGATACTGCCAGAACTTATTTAACTTAAACCAGCATAAATTACTCCCATTGAAACTGTTCAGTACTGCCAGCTGAACCATCCTACGGCTGGTGGAGGGAAAATAAGCCTTTTAATCAGAGTTGAATTACACCACCATTTTTGCCAGAGTAAGTTATGCCTGATGGTCAGATCATGTGACCAAGCTCAACTGAGTTAGGATCCAGGGTAACTTCTACCCTGCCTGGTCCAACCCACACCTCTTCCATGGAACACCCAATTAACATGCCTAACACTTCATCTATGCCCCATATATAAGCAGATAGAGTCTTGGGTGCTTTTGATGCCTAGGGGTGATATGAAAATAACAGCCATCCCCAAGGCTACCAAAGTTAGTGGGATCCAGATATATTGTTTTCCCCAATCCTGCCTCATTACACTTCATGTACACTTCATGTACATTCCAAACACTTCATGTATGGAAGTGAGAGCTGGACCATAAAGAAGGCTGATCGACGAAGAATTGATGCTTTTGAATTATGGTGCTGGAGGAGACTCCTGAGAGTCCCATGGACTGCAAGAAGATCAAACCTCTCCATTCTGAAGGAAATCAGCCCTGAGTGCTCATTGGAAGGACAGACCCTGAAGCTGAGGCTCCAATACTTTGGCCACCTCATGAGAAGAGAAGACTCCCTGGAAAAGACTCTGATGTTGGGAAAGATTGAGGGCACAAGGAGAAGGGGACGACAGAGGGCGAGATGGTTGGACAGTGTTCTCGAAGCTACCAATATTAGTTTGACCAAACTGCGGGAGGCAGTGGAAGACAGGAGTGCCTGGCATGCTCTGGTCCATGGGGTCACGAAGAGTCGGACACGACTAAACGACTAAACAACAACAACAAGAGCCTAGGGCTTGCCAATCAAAAGGTCGGCGGTTCGAATCCCCGCGACGGGGTGAGCTCCTGTTGCTCGGTCCCTGCTCCTGACAACCTAGCAGTTCAAAAGCACGTCAAAGTTTGCAAGGAGAGAAATAGGTACCGCTCCGGCAGAAAGGTAAAGTGTTTCCGAGCACTGCTCTGGTTTGCCAGAAGCTGTCTGTGGACAAACGCCGGCTCCCTCAGCCAGTAAAGCGACATAAGCGCCGCAACCCCAGAGTCGTCCACGATTGGACCTAACGGTCAGGGGTCCCTTTACCTTTACCTTTAAGAGGAATGAAAGAATGTTTTCTTGAGTGCGAGGAGAACCCTCTGCATGAGTTTAGAGTGAGGCAACCACCCCAGGCAGCTCATAAAAGCATTGCAGGGTGGGGGGGGGGGAGAAGTTAGCTATTTATTTTATTACGTGGCATTTTTACCGCCAGGGAGCAAAAAAAAAGTGCTTGTGGGATTTCAGCAGTTCTGTGCCAGGCAATGTATGGTGTTGGTTGATGGGTAGCATTTCCTGGTATTCAGAACTACGCAAGTCATATCAAATGTTAAGGGCATATCAAATGCCTTAAAATGTTATCACGACAAGATAGATTCACCTTATTATGGCTATACTTTGCATTCATGGAATTTGCTCTACTGTGCTAGTTACCAGCGCCCAACCTGAGCATTTTATTGCTATTGGGAGAGGGTCTGTTTTGAAAAGTGGGGATCAGGACCCTTGCCCTTCTTGGCTGAGAAAAATTTAGCAGTGAGGGGGCAGCTGGCAGAGCCAGGAAGGTTATTAATGCTGCCATGAAGGAGAAATGATTTTGCACAGAAGCATTTATCCCAGGCATTCCCCAACTCGGCCCTCCAGATGTTTTGGGACTACAATTACCATCATCCTTGACCACTGGTCCTGTTAGCTAGAGATGATGGGAGTTGTAGTCCCCAAACATCTGGAGGACCAAGTTGGGGGGTGCCTGATTTAGCCCAAGAAACAAAATGAATGAAAACAAGTTATGGCAACCCTAAATCTTACCACCTAAGATCTTTCCACCTGGATAAAAGAGCCACTGCGGTTGGGCAGTTAGAGTTGGGGATGGGGACTGCAGAGTCCCAACTTCAAATCCCAAGCCAGCCATGAAGCTCAATGGGTGACCTTGGGTCTGTTGCCATCTCCCAGCCTAATCTACCTTACAAGATTGTTGTGATGACAAAATGAGTGGGAACCATGTGCCTTGGAAGAAACATAGGAAATACAATACAATTTTTTAAATGCCATTTGTTGAAGTGTTCTTCTTCTCTAGCCCCTCCAAAATACACTGTATACATCCTGGAAGCTTGTGCAACATTTTAAAACATTTCAGAACAACTCTTATTTAGATAGTTTCTAACAATATTTTTGTAAGCAGTCCAACTGATTGAAAAGGTCTGATTGAAAAGAAAAAGAAAGGAAAACTGTGGTAAATGCCCAAAAACAAAAGAGAGACAAAATAAGGGGGGGAGTGAAAAATTAAAAATTAAAGAAAGTGTAACAGGCTGTTCTAGTGACCTTGATGTAAAATAATCCATTTAGCTGCCAGCAGCTTTCCTGCTATTCATTCTCATAGTCTGTCTGTGGGTAACTGTGGCAGAAGGAAATTTGTGAAAACATAATTATGTCTTTGTCCCTCTTTTTAAAATAATGATGATGGTGATAAAAAAAATTGAGGGCACTTGGACCATTGCATTGCAAAACCTCTTTGCACTGTCACTGTAAAAAGAAGCATAATTTGTACACAAGGATAAATTTTTCATGCTTCTATCAAACATTAATAATAAAGGTTTTAATATTTATTGTTACCCGTGGCCAAAGACTCTGAGTTCCCGCTCCAGTCGGGTTGACACTTCGAAATAGGGATTGCCTTTGGGTATGACTGATTGGGATGGTGTTCGTGATAGGGATTCCCCTTCGGAATATCACACTGGTCCTCAGTTCTGCTTAATCTTCTTAATATTCACTTTTACATATTCATCTGTAATCAGCCTTTATCTGGAATTCTAATGTGTTCTCAATTTATTTTTCCTCTTTGTTTTAATGCTGGCACAATCCACTCTGGAGAAACACCCCCCCCCCCATCTTCATCAGGGCTTGTTCCATCTTCATATTAAAATGACCCTCCGTGCTGCATCGATTTCCACAGGGCTGTGTTTCTCCCCGCTGAAAACTATCACCAAAGTTTCACTTCGTTCCAAAGCACATAAAGGCTTTTTCTGTGATATTCAAAGGTGGATTGTTGTTTTTCTAATGCCTGAGCAGTTGTTTTGACCACCACAGGGTGGACTGCGAGATTTTGGCATCCTCCCCCATGGTGGCCAAGCAACTGTTCAAAGTAACAGGAAAGATACAGTGCCAGAGGGAGGATGGCTCAGGGGAGTTAAGATAGGCTGCGACTTTGACCTCCAGGTCATTGTTCTGAATACGACCCAGGAAATGGAGAGATCAAAAGTTACTGCCATCTGACAGCTGGTGCTCTAGCTCAAAAACATTGCATGTTCTGTGGGATAGTATCATGTCATTTCCACCCCTGCATTTATCTTTTCAGTTTTCCAAATGAAATACATGCAACACCAACAAATATTTTAAATGTTCAGAAATATATTGTGGTTGAATCTGCATAGCTCTGCAATTGTTCCCAAGTTAGTTTCCAGGCCCAATTCAAACTGCTGGTTTTGACCTATAAAGCCTTACACGGCTGAGAACCTCAATACCTCAAGGGCCGCCCCTCCCCATATGAATCTTTTGACTACTACTACTAATACTGCTTCTACTACTAATAATAATACTTTTTTATTTATACCCTGCCCATCTGGCTGGGTTGCCCCGGCTACTATGGGCAGTTTCCAGCACATCTAAAAACATAAAAAATATCAAACATTTCTTTAAATTGCCTTAAAAGCTTTGTAAACTATTAACAAATCTTTTGCACACAGAATTTCTGACAGTTGCATTGAGGGAGGGATAGGCTTGCCATATTCCTCACAAATTCCTGACACCCCCAAAGTTGTGGAGCTTTTTCATAGAAAGCCACCAGTTTTTTTGAGACTGGCCTCCTGTTAGCAGCAGAAAACAGCTCCTGCCTCAGAGAGCCCCACACCCAGCCTGATTCAGTGCATAAAGGCCTCGCTGGAGCAGTGATGCCAGAGGCCGGATTGAGGTGCAAAGGTAGGAAGGAGACCCAGTGTGGTTTAGTGGTTAAGAGCGGTAGACTCGTAATCTGGTGCACTGGGTTCGCGTCTCCGCTCCTCCACATGCAGCTGCTGGGTGACCTTGGGCTAGTCACACTTCTTTGAAGTCTCTCAGCCCCACTCACCTCACAGAGTGTTTGTTGTGGGGGAGGAAGGGAAAGGAAAATATTAGCTGCTTTGAGACTCCTTTGGGTAGTGTTAAAGCGGGATATCAAATCCAAACTCCTCCTCCACTCCTCCTCCAGGGGTGAAGAACTGAAGAGGCGCTCAAGGAGGGGAGACAAGCCCTTCACCACCTACCCCGGGCGCCCAGCGAGAGAGAGAGAGAGGTGCCCAAGAAAGGGAGGCGTTGCATGCCCAGCATAGGCCCTCCCCACAAAGCACTTTGCTTCACCCATGCCTGCATGCATCCATCACTTTCTCTTCCCTCAAATGGTGGTGGCAGCAGTATGGTGGGCAGGGCAAGAGCGGTGGGCCAAGTGGACGTGCTGGGAGGTGGAGGATGGGGCTGAAAGGGAAGCTGATAGTGGACAAAGCAGGACAGAAGCCTCAGTGGCACACAAACAAAAAACCCCAGAATACTGATGGGGGGAACCACCCGGGTTGCCATATATGCGAGAAATTCTAGACATTTCTTTAAATTCAAAATTTCCCCCCGGTCACCATTTTAGGCATCCGATTTCCATACAGTTCCGGAATTTTCCAGACCATACGGCAAACCTAGGGAGGGAGCTGTAAGGTGTAGGGTTCAAATTGTCATTGCACAGACAAATATGCAATGTCTGCAGGCCTGCCAATTATATTTCAGGCTCTGGGGATAAAGACCTTCCCAGAAATCATGCTCAACGTTATTCATCGCCTATGGTAAGAATTCATTCATTTTGGTGATGTGACTCAGGGACTATAATCTGTATCCCAATGCACAATTACTCTTGACCAGCTAATACGCTTCATCAGTTCATGGATCCATAACAGTATGTGAGTGAATTGATAAAGTTAACTTTTCCATCTTGACAGTTAACCAGATCATGATCAACTGTTCTTTCCCATTCAGAATCTCCATTAATTTGCCAGGGTGATCTCTGTCACTGTTCATATATTCATTAATAAAGAACCTATCTGCCCTTCTGTCATTGCAAATATGTATCTCATGAATGTATGGATCATCCCTAGATCAATAGCTTGTCATATTAAAACTGATTTCATTTTAAGGAAGTTTATATGTTTTGGAAGACAACCTTTGATTCACTGCACTGAAAATATGAACAGAATATGGTTGCTTGTGAGCTTATACTGATGGTATATGGTTTTTAGGGTGAAGTGTGAAGAACAGGTTCTACATATCAAAGACATTTGTGTGAAACAAATGCTGGATTTGACACTAGAGTGGTACCTCGGGTTACAGACGCTTCAGGTTACAGACTCCGCTAACCCAGAAATAATACCTCGGGTTAAGAACTTTGCTTCAGGATGAGAACAGAAATTGTGCGGTGGCAGCAGCGGGAGGCCCCGTTAGCTAAAGTGGTGTCTCAGGTTAAGAACAGCTTCAGGTTAAGAACGGACTTCCGGAACGAATTAAGTTCTTAACCCAAGGTACCACTGTATAGGTTTTTGGCATAGCTGTCCACCGTCCCTTATTTGCCGGGAAAGTCCATTATCCCAGTGCTGTGTCCCGCTGCTGTCCCTTATTGATGATGTCCCCTAAATTTCCTGGGTTTCAAAGGAAGCAGCTCCTTTCCCTCCCTGCCTGCTGGCCAGGGAGGAGGGAGGCTCCAGCTGTGTTGCTTGGCTGCATTGCTCACCCAATAAGGATTCTAAGAATGACTCGGGGGTGGAGCTTGCATGCCTTGTGCCGATCAAATCGGCCGCATTGCCTGGAGACTCGCCTTTGCTCAGCGCTTCCCAGCGGAGAGGTGACGGTGGTTTTCCTTGCTGCATCCCCTTTGCCAGGTTGCTGCGCTGTGGGAACCACCGCTTGAGGCTTCGTTTGGCTGCTGGCTGGGCTTTCTGCCTTTGGCTTGGAGGGGCTCAGAAATTGAACATACCTATGCTGGGAAAATCCCTTATTTTGGCTGCCGGTCCCTTATTTTCAAGGCTGCTGGTCCCTTATTTTCAAATCTGTAAGTTGACAGCTATGGTTTTTGGTCTGTTCCAAAAGAGATCTGTTCATATTATTATTAAAGACTCTATATTCTCAGGTTCCCCACACTTAGAAGGGATATAAAGGATATTTTAAAGGCTGGGAGTTTACCTGGATTCTTATAGTCCTTATTAGCTCCTGTCTGATTGCCAGATCCAACAGGTATATCCCCTAGGCAAACTCAAAATGGAAGTACGGTCAACTTGGTGAAGATACTAAGGCACATGTGACTGTGAATAATAGTTTATTATATTGGTATACTGTAAGATGAAGCAGTCAGGAGCTCTGGTTGTCTTTGTGTGTATGTGTGTATTTTATACATTTGTTTGTTAGCAAATAGTTGTCCGCCATGCAGATAGTTGCAATTCATGGCAAACATGAGACAAATTATATTTTTAGATCAAGGATGGGGGGCCTGCAAGCCCTCTAGGTGTTGTTGAACTAGAACTTCCATCAGCCCAAATACGCATGCCCAGTGGTCAGGGATGAAGGGATATATAGTCCACAAACATTTGGAGGATCACAGCTTCCCCAGACCTGTTTTATACTGATCCATTTCAGGCTAGTTTTTCTAGCTGAAGACATTTTTTTTTTTATTGACTAATGCTAGAGATATTGTACAGCATGATATATTAACTGCTTGGAATCATTCTGTACTACTGTTAAATAATTTGATTTAGAGATGAGAGAACAGTAAGCGGAAATATCTATCACTGTGCCATTGATCAGTATTCAGTCAGTGAACTGGATCCTGAATCCAGAGTGTTGAGAAATAGCTGGAGAGCAACTTACCTAATGACAAAGTATACTTCCTCCATTGGAAGTGATTGTAATCTAATCTTCAATACATTATCTCAGAATGCTGACGTTGTGGATTGCGCCTCATGATTTATGTATCATGAAATTACGATTAGCAATAAATTAATGACCATTTAAGGCAAATAGAATCAGCTGAAAGGCTGGCTGTTGCTGTTGTTTCGTGATAACATATTTGTATGGGTGTTAGTGATCCCTGAATATATTGCCTATGGAACAATTAAGGCAATATATGCAGAGAATATAACTTTTTCTTGTCCGATTTGTGATCGTTCTGTGATCAAAAAACTCTGAATCACATCTAAGATTACTCAAAGGCTTTACTTAAGGCCCTATAGGATTACTTGTTTTTCTAGTTAACAACTCATCACTGTAAATGATGTGTAAAGCAACACAGGTGGCCAGTCCTCTTAAGAGTCACATCAAAGAGGCCACCATGAAGTTTTAGATGTGATGCAACAGTGGTCTGAATCGTGTCTGTCACTGATCACCAAAATGCAACGTATGATGCATGATTAACATAACTTTCAGTTCTCAACACAAAGCGGTGGGAATTTGTTTAAACTAGAGTACATAATCACACCCTGTGATTTTCCTAGGTGTAGAGTAGTTCATAAAGGCACTATTAATAATAAGCTAGGGCAGGCCTCTCTTCATCTAGGTCCGGCCCTGGTGTATACAGGAAATCCTTGGGGTACTGGGGTTAAATAAATCATTTCATTGTATTTTGTTTTCTATATTTTCTTCTTTATTTCTATATTTAGGCCTGGGCAGGCCGGGTCTTCCTGTTATATACCTGCTGGGATTGACAAGGCATATGACCCTCACCTGAATCTCATAGCTCTCCTGACAGGTGATTTGGTCTGCAGCCACAGTATGGAAATAAAGGAGGAGATTGCCCACCAGATAGCAGGTACTCTATTATTCTAATTAGGCCCCAGTGCTTTTCTTACAATCCCCTTCTCAATGAATTAATCAATTTTAATGTAGCATGTAAATTCTCAAAACTTTCTTATTTGTTAATTCAAGCAACTACTGTTCTCACTTCATTGCAAACAATATTTCTACTTGCAACACACTTGAGCAAACCTGCTCCTCTTCCTTTCACAGATATTTTGTTTCCGTTTGCAACTGTAGCTGCCTCTGATGAGTTATCATTTAACTCTTAGGGGGGGAATTAGCATCAGACGTCATGTGCATGGAAGTTGCCAAATCAATTAGCCAACTAGAAGGGTTATTGTTAATAGCACCAGTTTTCCTATAACTTGATATTGCTGGATAGTTCTGATGAACTGCAAAAGCATTTTTAGTTTGCTTTCTGCTGCCACCCCACCCAGGAATTTTTCTTTATTAGTGCAACTTTGTTTTGTACGATTCCTTGCAAATGAAGGAAAACAACTTTTCTGCTTGTATATGTTGCTAATATAATTTTGGTTACTGAGAACAAACAAGATTGTACAAAAACAAGATTGGGTACAGGCCTGGCCAGGACATAGGCCTCCTGTGACAAAGGTCAGCTGTTAGGAAATTCAAGGTCCCTGCTCTCCCTTCTTATGATCTTTATATTGGACCTGGAGACTCCAATAGAGAGCATTCCATGTCAAGAAGGAGGGCAAGTGGGCACCCTATCAAATGACAGGGCAGGAGCTACACGGAGCAGGACCTTTTCACTGGTGGTGCCCATTGTATGGCTCGCTCTTCCCAGACCTGCTGTCTTTTGGCCTGTATTTTGGAGCTTTATAATTTAGGAAGACTTTGGAAGAACTGGTTGACAAGTCTTATCAGTCGCTGACGTATGAGCAGGTTTTATTTGCTGCTATTCTGGGCTCCTGGTGCACCAGGGTTTATACTAGCATAATAGAGTTGGCCAGGATGCCAGAAGGGATACAATTTATGAGCTTTCTCCATTATCTGCACAGCAGGGGGTGTTCAGTCAACCGTGCAAAGGCTGAGCTGAAGCGTTTCCTGCTGGTTACCTGCTTTCAGCAATAGGGGTCGCTGTTTGGGAGTACCCAATTGGTTAGCTGTCAGATTCTAGAGCTCCCTATTCGTGGCTCTTAGGTAATTCCAAGAATACATAGTCCATTAATAAAACACAGTGTTCGTTCATAAAGCAGTAACATAAATCTCCATTACTACATATTTGGTGTGTATTTCAGCGGTTGAATGTACAGTTTTATGGCTATGCTGTAGTGTAGTGCTTATGTGACTGCAAATAAAAGGTGGCTGGGTTCATCGTCCCGGGGTTTGGGGGGGAGAGGTGACAATACTGATTTCCAATAAGTGCCCCCCTTTTCTAAAGTTGGGCCCCACTTCTTCAAATTGGGCCCCACTGGCTAGCCCTGAGTCTCAGTTTCTGGGCCTGAGTTACCCTGCCCTTACATGAGGTCTTGGGTTCAACAACCAAGGTGCAGCTTCTGATTGGTTGCAGGAGCTTCCTGTACTCAAGCGGAATCCATGTCAGACATTCAGCTTCCGAAAAATGTTCAAAAACCGGAGCATTTACTTTCAGGTTTTTGGTGTTCGGGAGCCAAAACGTTCCAAAATGGAGGAGTTCAGGATCCGAGGTTTGACTGTACTGCCCTTACTGCTGTTTCCCCACCCCTCCCATGCCCACATAAGTCTATCTACCTAATGGTATGGCAAAAGAACAAAGTAAGTAAGTAATCAAATTCACCCAATAAACACCTCACCATTAAAGCCTATCTAGAGGAAGGAACACCCCAGGGAAGGCAGAACACATGCTAGTCTGGTGACCAGTCAGAATCAAATCCTTCTCAGCCCCATTAAAGATTTACCAGCCAAACCCCAGTGGCTTCCTCTGCCAAGTGGGTGAACATGTTGTACTGCACACTTACTGTAACAGGTGGTTAGTCTGGGTAGAAATATAACAATTCAGCCCTGTTACCACATCTTCCTTGAAAGTCTCACAATACCTTAGCCAGATCGCTGAGCTTACAAGACTTCAGGTGATGTGATGGCCTGGGACTCAGGCTCGGACTCGGAAGCAGAGGACACTCAGTCTGCACTGGATCCTTTGCCTCAGGCATCATCTGAACCAAGTCTGGGGCCTAATTCTGAAGAGTCCCAGTCTGCACAGGTTCCCCTGCAACAAACACCAGCTGGGCCAAGTCAGGGGCCTGAGCCTGCCCTGGCTCCAGATTCGGGGATTACCTCGCTACCTTCAGCTGGGACATCACTTATAGCTGCTCCACTACCGGTTTGGTCAGGGGAGGCTGAGTTGGCCCCTGGGTCTAGTAACCTACCGACGTCTCCCGAGCTGCAGAGACTAAGGTCTGAGAGAAGGAGAGACCCGAGTACTCGCAGAAGGAGTGCTCGCCTTCGGGCGAAACAGGGAGGTGAGTTGCCAGGGGATCAGGACCGGCCGCTATCCTGACAAAGATAAAAGGCTGTCAGACCCTGCCCCAGGTTGCGGGAGTAACATTGCTATATGCTAGATCCTGCACTTGTCCTTGCCTGGTTGCCTACCTTGTGTCCTGCCTTGGCCCTGTCGGACTGTCTCCCACCTTCAGATTCTGGACCGATCCTGGACTGCATTTCACGGGTTACCCCTAGACCCAGCACAGGTGATAAAGCTCAGTGAAAGTTCTGTTATAGCCATTACCAACCTGGTGGCCTTCAAATGTTTTGGACTAAAACTCCATTCAGCCCCTGATAGCATTTCTGGCTTGGGCTGATGGGAGTTGTAGTCCAAAATAAATGGAGGGCACCAGGTTGGCAAAGGGTTGTTTGGGGACATGTGAGACTCTGGAATTGCTGGAGCTAAGCTGTATGGACTCGGTCAGTCCACCAGATGTGTGACCATGGCACACCACATGGAACACCAGCTTATAATCACTGAACAGAGACATTGGCTGGGTGGCCACCTGTCATGGATACCTTAGCTGAGATTCCTACATTGTAGGGGGTTGGACTAGATGACCCTTGGGTCCCTTCCAACTCTGCAATTCTATTATCTATGTTGTTGTCTTTTAAGACAGGGCCACTGCTCATTATGAGAGGCAACCCAGGGCTTCCCTGCAGGTTTAGCTATGGGGATAGGGGTTTTTCCAGTAATAACTATATTTGCATCATCCAGAGTGATATATGGATTTTACTAACTCAGCTTTTCAGGATGCAAAAATTATCATGTTCTGCAAATGAAGAGGTAGTAAACAGTGTACCTTTGATTTTAGTAATTTAGTGATTTTAACCCCGGAGCCTCAAACTTAACTCTCTTAGGGGGATAAAAATGTTCCGTCCAGTTGCTAAAAGAGCCAACGTCTGCTGTATTGGTAGAGGTTTTTTGTTGTTGTTTTCCACTCCAACCTAGGAGGATAATTCCTCTGTGTGGCTAATTAGTATTCTCTGAAAATGTCTAGAATATCGATCAGAGATTTGAGGATGCTATTGATGTACAGTAGTCAGTTACGGTTGGCTGAAAATTTCCTTTAAGGGGAATTCAGAAGAGGAAAATATATTAAAGTTTTTGTGACTTCCATTGTTATGTAAACTGACAGCTTAACTGAGAAATAAAAGGTACATCCTTTCAAATTCTTTGAGCTTTTACAATTCCCATAAGATCAGAAGCAATCAGAGAAATTGCACTGAGATTTTTTTACAGAACGAATCCACATTCTAACCATTTGGATACCTTAAATGTTTTCTGGATACCTGGAAACATATCTGAGCACAGGATGACCCTATATATATTGGGATTTATTGGTACGTTGACTAGGGAGAGGGCCCCATCTTCTTCTCCATCTCTGACAGCAAAGTATCTTGAACCAGTGGTGTGTACATGCATCTCCTTTGATTTTGTGCCCAAAGTGGCATGGTTTGTTGTCATCCATCTGTCTCAGGAAACAGTGGAAGAGTGTGCCTTTGGACATATTGGAGAGTTACTGCGCCACCCGTGGCTGCAGAGACCAATGCAGGAGAGACATGTTTTGTTGCAGCTGGGGAAAACAAAGGCATCCGGTTGTGCTGATGGAGGTGTGCCATGGCATTTGTCCTTTCTGCGCTCCTCCCAGTGGTCATTCCTCCTCTGGCTATTGCTGTGGATACATGACCAAGGTAACATCATGATGGACATTTTATGCATGTTTCCTTAAAAGCATGCACAACTTGTATCAAGGCAACAGGGAGGACTGGATGGGGATATAGGAAGTATATACATAGTTCCCATTCCCCACAATAGATGTCTGTGTGTATGCCTGGAGAGATTTTGAGATTAGTCTGACGTGTTTTGTTTTGTTTTTTTAAGTCCCCACGGTCATGAAAATTCATCAACATTTTAGTGCATTTAGAATTCCTCCTAAAATTCACATTTAGATGTAGCTTTGACCAAGATACACATTTTTCCAAATCATTTCCCACTAACATAATACCTTTTGCATGTTGTTGTTTTAATATATGTGTTTTAATGCACACTTTACCTTGGTATGTACCATTTTTTGGTACACATTACCAGGCAAACTGCATTACAAAATTCAGAAAAGTGTGAATTTCAAAAATTGTTTGTGTTTCGGTTTGTGCATTGGTTCAGTAAGTGTAGATTTGGTACATTCACCTTTAAACACAAACGGAATCAACTTTCTCCCCCATCCCAAATCCTCAGGTGTGTGCTGTGCCCTGGTGGCCTATATTATACCCATATAATACAGTACGGAATATTCCTAAATATGAACAGCAACGTGTTCAGTGTTATAATGAACTGGGCTTCTCCTGAGATTTTGTACCACTGAATGGGTGATACTGGGCAAGTTTCTCGCAGAAATGCCCCTTCCCAATGCTAAAAATTATAGCTGAATAAATGGCAAGTTTCTTCCTTCTAATGCTGTCCCTACACCAGCCACCTTTGCCCTGTTTAATCTTAGGACCAGATTACACTCCCTTAAACTCCCTTAGCCTAACCAACCTTACAGGGAAATTGTGAAGAAAAAAATGCTTCTCGGAGCTTCTTAGAGAAAATAATGCTTTTTCTTCATTTAACTCGACTCATCACTTATATGTTGATATAATGCATGTTTTTCTTTGATTGATTTATTTTTACACCATGCCTCCCAAAAGGTTTCCCCATTAATATTAACGGATATTTGAATCTCATTACTCTGATTTATGCCTTTTCAATATATCTAAAGCTCCGTCAATACAAAGTTATCAGTCTCTTGTGAGAGCCTGGCATAGGACTGAAACTAGGAATGCCCTGGGACATATTCAAGAAGCCAAGGAGGTTTTAAAGTATCCCCTGGACTGTAATGGAGAGAAATGCTTGCAAAGGATGGCCGTCATTATGTTTCGTTATTTAATGCCGCCACAGATTTAACCATTTATAATACAGGATTATTTTTGCGCACAAAAAGTATGAATGGCCATATTAATCTCCTAGCCCTGGATTTGTAGCATGAAGTTTATAGAGAAGTCTTCTAATCCTTCTGGTTTCAAAACCAGTTTGCAGGGGAAAGTTCCACTACTTTTGTTCAGCTCCTTTTGCCGTGTAATGTTTAATAATGTTTCCAAAAGAAAATGAGAAATCATTTACATTAATTCAATACAGAGAGATGTGCCTATTATAAACTAATTCATTGCATGTATATATGTGTGTGTGCATCACTGTTGAACAACTCATTTTGAGGTCCTTTCTGCCCTACAGAAAAATTTTCTGCTGCCAACCTATTTCCCCCTACCCTAATGAAAATCAGATTACAGTGGTACCTCTAGTTGCGGACTTAATCCGTTTTGGGGTGCCGTTCACATCCCAAAAAGTCTGCAACTAGAGCGCCTCTTCTGCGCATGTACGTGGCACGATCAAGCGCTTCTGCACATGCGCGAAGCATGCAGATCGCTTCTGCGCGTGCGGCTAACCCAGAAGTAAACACTTCTGGGTTTGCCACGTTCGTAAGCTGAAAGTCTGTAACAAGAGCGGAATGCAACACGAGGTATGACTGTATTATAGGAACATAGGAAGCTGGCTTATACTTAATGGGGCTTTTGGTCTGTGTGAAGTATTATCCGCACTAGCTATCCAGGGTTTCAGATAGGGGGCAGTCCTACCTTGAGAAGCTGGGGGATGAATCTGGGGCCTTCTGCATGCAAAGCAGAGCTATGGCCTTTTCTCAGTCCATCGACAGGTGCAGACTTTGGGTCATACAGCCAGATTTCTGAGCAAAGGGATAAGAATTCTAATTCCTCTAACTTTCTGGAAATATCCTTGGTTTTAATATAGATTGCTAATTACCAGGTTGCCTGTTTTCTATTGCTGTGTCAATACAAAGGATAGTGTTGCTGTTGACATACTTCGATAGAATTGATATCTGTATTAAACACTGGCTGTTAGACTATCCCCTATGTGAACTATCCCATGTTTACGACGCAAATGGACAAAAACACATTGGAAACAAGCAGTTAGGTTCAATTGCAATAAATACTCTGAAAAGGCTCGATAAGCTCATTTCTGGGTATATCAAAAATGATTTGAGCAAATAGCACAGAATTACGAACGGTTTTTCAAAGTTGTTCAGCAGCGCATTTACAACATTCAGTTTGGCTTTACTCCTGGATGCCTGGGGTTTGGTAGTGGCAAGGAACACTTTTGTACAGCTTTGGCTAGCGTGCCAAGTGTATCCCTTCCAAGGAATGACAGATCTTGCCACAGTGACATATGCTTTTGTTATATTGGGCAGAATTCTCAACGTAGCATTAAATGGAGTATGCGCTCCATGGTCCACTCACCACTGGGCTTGGCCAGGAGACCTGAGCAGAGGAACACCTCTGCCCAATCCAACCGTGCTACCAGCCCAGAATAAGAGGAGTTTGAAATACTCTGTAAAGCGATATGAGTAGATGCTGCGGCTTTAGTAAGAAGAGCTTAACTGCTCAACGCTGGCAGTGACTGAAATCAGGGGCAGACTTTGGTCTTTCATATTTCAGCGGAGCCCTATGCAAGGCCAAAATTCACCCCGTCCCAGACACACCTCTGCTGAAATAGAGCAAAACCTGCTACATGCAGACAGTGCCCTGCAGAACTGGTTTTGGCTAAGCACGTCTCCAGCAGGAGGACTCAGTAAGAAATTGGTTTTGTCAGCTCAGCTGCAATGTTTAGTAGTGATGTATGGAAGTGAGAGCTGGACCATAAAGAAGGCTGATCGCCGAAGAATTGATGCTTTTGAATTATGGTGCTGGAGGAGACTCTTGAGAGTCCCATGGACTGCAAGAAGATCAAACCTATCCATTCTGAAGGAAATCAGCCCTGAGTGCTCACTGGAAGGACAGATCCTGAAGCTGAGGCTCCAATACTTTGGCCACCTCATGAGAAGAGAAGACTCCCTGGAAAAGACCCTGATGTTGGGAAAGATTGAGGGCACAAGGAGAAGGGGACGACAGAGGACGAGATGGTTGGATAGTGTCTTCGAAGCTACAAACATGAGTTTGACCAAACTGCGGGAGGCAGTGGAAGACAGGAGTGCCTGGCATGCTCTGGTCCATGGGGTCACGAAGAGTCGGACACGACTAAACGACTAAACAACAACAAATGTTAACCAGCTTTTCAGACCCCACCGCTGATTACTTGCGCCAACATGCTTTTACTGGTCAAGCCAGCATGCAGTGACTGGTCATCCTAGCTGAGTGTAGAGGGAAGTTTGTTTAATAAGGCGTTAGACTGTAAATTCTCTAGTGGCCCTGTGTGGATTGAGTCTTACTGATGCTTACAATGGGACCTATAAATACTTGCACTGAGGCCTACAGCCCCTTCCTGAAGAGTGGGCCTGTGGGTATTTTTACTGGGTTT
Organism: Podarcis filfolensis; assembly: GCF_964270895.1. Classification (NCBI taxonomy): domain Eukaryota; kingdom Metazoa; phylum Chordata; class Lepidosauria; order Squamata; family Lacertidae; genus Podarcis; species Podarcis filfolensis. The sequence goes on from NC_139609.1 coordinate 20,052,964, forward strand.
ATCTGCTCAGAAACAGGTGCTGGTTCAAAACACACCTGCTAGATTACTAATTGGAAGAAGATGGATGGATCCTGTTAATGCCAGTTTTTTAAAAAGCTGCCATGGCTGTCCATCTTGTTCTGGGTACAGTTCAAAGCATTGGTATATGACCCACAAAACACTAAAAGACTCAGAACCATGTCCTTCAGGCCATTTCCCACATGAACCTGCCTGTGAATTAAGATCTGTCTCAGAGGCCCTGTTCTGTCCCCACACAAAGAGAGAGGCATACATGGTCTTGAAGGGAAGGTGGGTGGTGACTGGAGGTTAAGCCTTCCTCTAGTGCTATTTCTCTAAGGGGCAAAAAGAGCTGCCAGAACTCACCATGAACATCTCCCTTGTTCTCTTATAATGGCAGTGGTGCCCATCAAAGAGGTGGTGGAACCAAGTTCTGGCAAGTTCCAGCTGGGGAGGAAAAGCCCTGCTTCCTACATAATGGTGCCCAGGCTGTGGAACTCACTCCTCATATAGTTTTGCCTGAGAGCAAGATGGCTGTCTTTTTTGACCCTGTTTTTAATTGTCTGAGACCTTTTAGATTTCTGTGTTTCTTGGATTTTATCTGGTCCGGCTACTGTTGTGTCACTCTGTGACTTACTTTATATTTTTGTATTGGCAGCTGCTCTGGAACGGGGGTAAAAAGTTCAGCTCAGGGGAACTTACTCCCACCCCACGTAAGAGTGTACACTGTAAAGGTTGCAGCCTTAATAAAATGAATGAATAATTGAAATAAAGGTACAAAACTTTCTCTGTGCACACCATTTTTTTTATATCCTGAGGCAACTGATAAAGATCTGTTTCCTTGTTGTGAACCCACAGGCCATATGCTGATCAAATATATTATTTCCAGTTCTCTTCAAAGTTACTTGTGTCCCTCATGCATATATTCTCTCTGCACTTCCTTGCTGATTACTGGTAGGAGATTTAGACAATTCTCTCGCTCGCTCACACACATTCTTATGTCATTGTACTGTTTATGGGTTTGAACAATAGAAAGTTAATAAGTATGTTTAACAGGAAATATCTTTTTTATGTTTGTGTGTGAAGAAAGTTTCAAGCTGCCCACCACAGCACTTCCTAGATTCTACAAAATATGTTGTAAATGAGGGTTTTTTTAATATTTAGATATACACAGCACACTGCTATGCTTTCCCCCCCGCCCCCCTGCAATGTGAATGAAATCAACAACTTTACAGTGAAAACCTATGCATGCCTAAACCTATCCAATTGACCTCAGTCATGAGTATAGGACTGCAGACCTAATATTCTAAGATGGTGGGTGTTCTTTTTTTCCCCCCCTGGCTTGAGATCTGTAGTTTGGTTTAGGGTTTTTTTTTAAAAAATGTTTAGCAAAATTTGTCATAGCTAGCAGAGTGAGGAAAATGCTTCAGGCAGTTGGTTTGGGGTGTCATGAAAGGGCAGCAAATTGCTAGTGATTTAAATTATTATTGCTGTATTTTACTCCCTGGGAGAGATGCTTGTGGAATTTTCTGCCTAAACATGTGCCAAAGTAACTTGTGTAGGCTTGGTTGCCATGACCCGGGGGGGCACCATATGATGCTCCTCCTCAAGCAACAAAATGTCTAGGGTCTGCCCTTGGTGATTCCAAAGGAGAAGACTGAATCCAGTGAGTGGGAAGGCATTTTGGGGACCTAGCTCTCTCCATTAGTGGCTCATGTGTTTCCAGTAGTCATCATAGCTTTGTAACACAACTATGGGATGATAAAAGGTAAAGGGACCCCTGACCATTAGGTCCAGCCGTGACCGACTCTGGGGTTGCGGCGCTCATCTCGCTTTATTGGCCGAGGGAACTGGCATACAACTTCCGGGTCATGTGGCCAGCATGACAAAGCCGTTTCTGGCGAACCAGAGTAGCATGGAAACACCGTTTACCTTCCCGCCGGAGCGGTACCTATTTGTCTACTTGAACTTTGACGTGCTTTCAAACTGCTAGGATGGCAGGAGTAGGGACCGAGCAACGGGAGCTCGCCCCGTCGTGGGGATTTGAACCGCCAACCTTCTGATCAGCAAGTCCTAGGCTCTGTGGTTTAACCCACAGCGCCACCCACGTACCTCTCTATTGCTCCCTTGATATCTACCCTCTTGAGCAAAACGAACAAAGGAGTATTTCCTTCATCCAGTTAGAATGATGCATTGCAGAAGCAGCTATGACAGAACTACATATGCAAACAACTGCCTTTTTATGTGACTACAGATCGCAGCTGCTTCTGGAGCTACATTTACAACCCCTAAAACTGAAATGGGAGTTATGAAGGCTGCCCCAGTCAAAGACTGGTCTTCAATCCACTTGTCTGGAGAAAGAGGAGACAGAATCCAGCCCATTCTCACAGATCCTATCAGTCCTATCAAAGTCAACAGCACCTGGAGGGAACAATACTAGGCTGGGGAGGAGCAGTAGCATAGACTCATCCCACGGGATCTCAGAGCCAAACAACTAAAGGTAACATTGGCAAGGACTTTGAGGAATTTGCAGCTGTTCACAAGCACTGCTGGACTGGAGTCAATGCCTTGTCAAGTTCTCCTTCAGCAACAACATAAAAATCCGCCCAATTTTATTTTGTCTTCCTAAGATCACTAAACCTTAACTGGAAACGAGTCTTTCTTTTAAATATTGGCAGATAAATTCTTGCTGAATGGCTGGTTTAAAGAAAATATCTCAAATGATAAATCCTAACTGCACCACTTCTACTCAAGGTCCCTGCAGCATTATCAATATTTGGCACTGTTTTACATCCCCGGATTCTTTGAAAAGCAGAAGAATGCTGCAACACTAGATTAGCCGTAGCAAGAAGATGCCTTGGTCTGCACCCTCATCGCAGGATTGTATTTAAAATGCTGACAGCTGTTTGCTTCTCTTGTGATTTTTCTCTTCCTGCTGAATGCTTGTGAGAAAACAGGGTCTGAGAATGCACTAGAAGCAATATACCAATTTCCTTGATGTAGTATTGTGGATAAAGTCCATGATAAAGTACTGCGATAAGAGAACAGAGATAAACGTATAATAAATGAGGGGATGTTCCTCATGCATCAGACCAAGAGAGCTGGGGCAAAGGAATGAGCTGTGGTGAGAGTGGCAAGGATAAGGGTCTAGCCCAGGCATAGGCCAACTCGGCCCTCCAGATGTTTTGGGACTACAACTCCCATCATCCCTGACCACTGGTCCTGTTAGCTAGGGGTGATGGGAGTTGTAGTCCCAAAACATCTGGAGGACTGAGTTTGCCTATGCCTGGTCTAGCCAGCAACTGGGGCCCTTGGGGGCATTTTAGCCAAGGGCCGAGCAAAGTCTATAGCTAACTGTGGCCCTGTTGTTTCTGTGGCCCTCCACCATCTAAGATGGGGAGACCATTTACACATCACCAAAGAAGAAGAAATGCATCAACAAAGAAAAGCAGGCAAGAGAGGACACAGATTTGCATAAAAAAATTCTATGTACCAGTACAAATTTTAAAAAGAGCAGCTATAATGTAAATAGAAATACAATGATCTCACCATAGTGCGGGGAGTCTATGATCAGGTGGCCTGTGTGCCTGCTCAGTCTGCTAATTGTTGATGGGCAACTAAAAGGCTCCTCCTCTCCCTTCTTAGGTTTCTTTATCTTTATACAGTGGTACCTCAGGTTACATAAGCCTCAGGTTACATACGCTTCAGGTTACAGACTCCGGTAACCCAGAAATAGTGCTTCAGGTTAAGAACTTTGCTTCAGGATGAGAACAGAAATCGTGCTCCGGCGGTGCGGCAGCAGCAGCGGCAAGAGGCCCCATTAGCTTCAGGTTAAGAACAGTTTCAGGTTAAGTACGGACCTCCAGAACTGAGGTACCACTGAATTGGATTTGTACTAGGTAAACCTTCAAACAGAGGACCTTCTGATTCTGGATAACGGGTGGGTCTGTGCATCCCTCCATATTCCAATGTGGGTTCTGGAGTAAATAAAAATGTTTCTCAAGCAGGACTTATGTCCAGATCTGTGGTTGTTTATATTCATACTAAAAGGTAAGATGCATTCAAGCTTCAGACACTCTTAACAGTGAAGAAATAAGTCCCATTGAGTTCCCTCTGGTAAAGTGGGTACTGGATTGCAGCTGGGCAGAGCAACCTAATTAGGGTAAGGGAGAGAGAATCTACAGCGGCAGGACCACCAAATCCCAAACTCTGCCAGTTTTGCACTGGCAAGAGCAGAAAATGTAAGGCTGCCTGAACATGGAAGAAGTGTGGTTGCTCTGGGGCTAGAGTACTCCCCCCACACACACACCGGGTCAGAGAAATAAGGGGGCTTTGGATCCTGTGGATCTAGTGTATTTCCAAATCTGCCTCTGACATGCCCTCCCCACCCCTAAAAAAAGGCTGCCTTTTTGCCCTCTCTGCTATTAAGCTACTGGTGGTGGCTGGGAAATGGTATGAGTCCTTTCCATGGTGGCTGGGAGGGGGATTCTGCGGGTGGGCCTCCTTCTCCACCCACAGAGAAGAGCCACAAAATCCTACAGTCCATGAGATGCCCTTGTTCTGACTGCACCTTAAGTCACTAATATAACAGAGTTACATAGTGCAGGCCTACTCTTGTTAAGCCAAAGCAAATGAATATTCCCAGCTCATCCTCATGTTATATTGCTAAATGAACCCTTTACTCTGTTGTGCATAAAGGAGAAAATGGAATGTTTGTTTTCATCATTCTGGTCAATCTGCAGGGAAACACAACCAGGGTTGCAGAAAAGACAGGCAGGAACCCTCCCACCTGACAGCAATGAGGAAATCTTGATTTCAAATGCTACACAATCGGCTGGCACTTTTTATGGTCCAACAGCTGCGTGACTCATTTATATGGGGTGGGAGTGGGGGTGTTTTGGGTTTTTTGCCTGCCTTAGCACTAAGAGGACTGGTGTAAATAGGAAGTGATGAGGAAAATCAATTCAAAGCAAACACTTCCTCCTCCCCTCAAGGCTAAAACAGGAAGAGATAGGAAAGCCCAGGAAGATACTTGATAGATATTCAGCTCCGTAAGAGAAAAGGAAGTAGGCATGTTGAAGCACCAGGGTGGTTATTTTTGAGTTGTCGAAAGGAAACGGGATACAGTGCAGAAAGGATGCAGATAGGACGCTTTGTGTTTCATAGCAACAGAAGGGAACAGAAGCTTCTGTGCAAAACCGAAGCCCATCTGTGGCATGAAAGAGACAGAACGGATTAAAGGGGTAACAGGGAAGATGCTGCAGAAGGTTTCTGTGCCACCTACAGAAGCCAAGTAGGCATGGGGAAGAAATTCTATTCAGTTCACATTCTCAGTGTGAACCTACCTAATTCCCACTTTCCAAAACAATATGAGAACTGAAACACAGCTGCCCTTCGAAATCCTCCAAATTTTCCAATGCAGTTCTCAAGGCAAGTAATGTGTAGAAAAATGCACCATATTATGGAAAACTGATCTGCAAAAAAAAAGTATATTAGGCAAAATTGCAAACAGGTCTGTACATTTGGATAATTTTGCAAGGTTGGTTTTCATGAGAAAATAAATAAATCACAAATTAATGTGGCAATGCAGAGAGCTGAACTTAAGCCTGGGGAAATGAAAACTTGAGAGAACTTGAAATTGACAGATTCATTCATAGAACTGCAAGGGACCATGAGAGTCATCTAGTCGAAGCCCTGCGATGCATGTCTAGCTATAATCCTGCTGTCATTGATAACAATGATAAATAATGATGAGGTACTAAAAATCTCTTTGCCCTATGGTGTCACAAGGTGTGACAAAGGAGCACAAAAGTTGTCACAGCGCCAGATTTAGAGTGGTGTGGACAGTTCCTCCACATGGGGCGCTGAGCCAAGGGGGTGCAAAATTGAGAATATCCATAACTGAGAAGATTCATGTGGGGCGCCAAATTTGGGGCTCGCATATTACAAAATTTTGATAGGTTTGCCAAAGTCTGTCCCATTTTACCAAAGTCTACTCCTAGTTGTAAATTAAGAATCATCTGAAATTGGAGTGCTTTTTGTGAACATGTTCAGCAGCTGGGGGACGGGGAGCAATACCCTTTCAGTGACTGCATGGAAGCTGTTCAGAAAGCTGGCAAAACTGTTCATTCATGAAGAAGCCTTGACCAGGGGTAAAAATGGCATCAGTACAAGACAAGAGAAGGAAAACAAACAGCAGCTATGTAGAGCTTTGTAGTGGTCATTAAGGAATTGTTTTGGAAAGCTCCCCTGCTACATTTGCAGCCTGAGAAAGTAAAAGGGCAAACATCGTTGCTGGAATACTTGAAAAAGAATATGGTTGTATATTTCTACAGAAATCAAATTCCAAATATATAAGTCCAGCATAGTGAGAATAATGGGGATTCCTTTTTGCAGTGTGCTTCCTTGACAAATTCCAAGGTTGCCAATTGCCAAAGATATTTCCCTGCCCCTTTCTTTAGGCTAAACATTTGTTTGAGAGCACTTTAGGTTAAAGGGCCTTTGAAGTGCTACACAGTGAAAACTCACTGATGCACCAATCACCTAATCATTCAGGGGGAAAATGGAGAGGAAAATAACTCTGGATTTGAAAACGCAGAAAGCCACGTCATGCGGGTTCAAAGCAAATGCACTTGGACAAACATGGTAAGGAAGTGAAAGACTGGAGGAACCTTCAGGATACAAAGGCATCCTCAAGGAAAGATGGAAAGCCAAAGAAGACTGTGACTCACTGGTGTTTGGGGCTGTGTTTAAAGAAGTGTTTCTCCAGAGGTTTACCAGGAATCAGCTGCCTACTCAGACCTTTCCCCTCCTGCAGACCTAAATGTTCTCTAACTAAAATAACATTGCTTTGATAAGATTTCAACAATTAGACAATCTGTGTATAGGAAAAAAAATCTGTTTTTTTCCAAAGGCACAGACCTAGAAACCATTCTTAAGAGTGGGCAGGGGACAATTAGGTCCGTAAACAATTCATCTACTTGTTGAATGAAAAGAAGAAATGGCCAAGGACTCTGGGCCAAATTGTTCCACCTGGGATGCCTATAGTTAGAAAATAAAAGCATACCTGGCACCAAAACGCAATCAGAGCAGTCGTGTGGTGAAACATCTTGCTGAACTTCAGTTTAGATTCTCTTCCATAAAAGTAAAGATCCACAGATATAAAACTGTGTATCAGAGACAAAGCTAGACTAAGACTGGAGCTAGTTTTCTTTGCATACTAGTTTTGTTTCAAAATAATGAAGCGTTCAAAAATGCAATTGCTTGTCTTCTGTCAAAAATTATGCTACAGGATTGCACCCCCTGCCTAGTAGGATCTTCCTGTGGGGGCATCTTTAAGTATATAATGTTTTTTATCTTTTTCTGTCACCATGTTTTAGAAAAGAAAAAAATCTGGCTTGTTTTTGGAAGCAGATATGTTGATCACTTTTCTGAACCTTTATATGGTCATTAAAGTGTCATTTCATGGGGTCAGTAGTGGTCTCAAATCACAGAACTTCCACAAAATATGAATGGAATCCCACTGGATTCCATCCAGTGGAACTAGTGACTGATGTCACATAAGACAACTTTCCCTGACTAGTGCCCTCTGAGTTTGTTGGACTCCAATTCCCATCAGCCCCAGCCCTGATGGCCAGTGATCAAGAATTATGGGAGCAGAAGTCTACAACATTTGGAGGGCACCAGGTTGGGGAAGGATAGCATAAAAGTAGCTAAATTACAACCATCAAACTATTCTCTGATCAGGAAGATAAGAGGATGTGGTCATAAAAAGAGGGTGAAGTTGAGTGGGCAGGGGAGTGCCAGTGCCAACATATTTCCAGCAGCCTTTGTCTTGTCTTATTTCCCTTTGTTTCCTGGTTTCTCCTCCGTATCGTCCCTGATTCCCTAAACCTTGCAGATATCACTTTAATTGTTGTGTACTTGTGTATGCCTGCAGTTATTGATGCTTTGCTTCCAGATCAGTCCCCATGGCAGGTATTGCTTCTCTCTATGGTATGAGGAGGGACGCGGGTGGCGCTGTGGGTTAAACCACTGAGCCTCTTGGGCTTGTCAATCAGAAGGTCGGCGGTTCGAATCCCCGTGACAGGGTGAGCTCCCGTTGCTCGGTCCCTGCTCCTGCCAACCTAGCAGTTCGAAAGCACGTTAAAGTGCAAGTGGATAAATAGTTACCGCTCTGGCGGGAAGGTAAATGGTGTTTCCGTGTGCTGCTCTGGTTCGCCAGAAGCGGCTTAGTCATGCTGGCCACACTATACGCCGGCTCCCTCGGCCAATGAAGTGAGATGAGCGTCGCAACCCCACAGTCGGCCATGACTGGACCTAATGGTCAGGGGTCCCTTTACCTTTACCTTTACCTTTACCTTTACCTTTACCTTTATGGAATGAGGGGTGTTGTTGCTAATCATGCAAATACTGTAGGTTTGAGATAGCTAGAAAAATGACTGCCATTATTACAAAGGCACTCATGCTCCCCTATAGTCAGGAGTTGTATATGACGTATGATGTATATGCATACGTCAGCAACATGGCACCCTCCAGATGCCGTTGAGACCACAACTCCTATTATCCCTGACTGGTCATGCTGGCTGATGAGAGTTGTAGCTACTTCTGCATGAAGGGGAGTTAGGTAGACTGACTCCAAGATTAAGGGTTGCAAGCTCCCCCCAAATACACTATGCTACTTTCTCCTTCATTTCCTGATGGTTTCTTTTCAGCCCCCAGGAACAAGGCAGTTCAGGAGGGCAGGCAGAGTTACTCAGGCATGGAACACATTGTACAATGGAAACAGTGCAGGCAGGGCTGACCCAAGACATTTTGGCACATAGGGCAGGCCCCAAAATGGCATCTGCCTCCCTGCCAGAGGAGAAGGGGTGAGGGACAATCTACATTAGGAACAAGGTGGGAAAGAGAGGTGTTGGCATCAGGATCTGTTGCCCCAGTCAATCCTGCCGTCTGAGGCGGTTGCTTCACCTTACCTCTTAGTTGGGCTGGCCCTGAATAAAGATCTACATGAGGATCTGCTGCCCCTGTGAATTCTGATGCCTGAGGCAGTCACATCACCTTGCCTCATGAGTGGGCCAGCCCTGAGTGGAGGACTTGAAGCAGGAGTGGGGAACTTCTGGACCTTCAAATGTTGCTGCACTACAACTCCCATTAGTTGTAGCAAGCTTGGCCAGTGACCAGGGATGATGGGAGTTGTAGTTCAGCAACAGCCAAAGGTTACCCACACCTGACTTAGGGAAGAACCAGGGAATAGAAGAGAGTTGCAGGGGATGCAGAGAACCGGCGAGGGAGACATTCCCACCCCACCCCCCTCATAGCACAGCAGAAGATGAAGCAGAACCAGTTGTCCACATCTCCCTCCCCCTCCCCATTTCTTATAAACCCATTTCAAATGAGCATACAGCTAAGCAGTCATTTTCAGAGCCATCCAGTATGTAATTGTTGAGGAGATAACCGTAATAACTGTCCTCGCAAATTTATGGCTGTATATTGTGTGGCTCTGAATGGCTCATAGTTACATTAACGGTGTTCGCTCTGATTGTTTTCTTCACCGGACTGTAACGCAACGTGAGCAAGGGGCAAACCTTATCAGCCTGATATGTGACACATGCTGTGTCATGCTCTCCTAGAGCTGTCAGTTTTCGACCTTTCCTGCACCTGCATGGGGCACAGTTTAACAAACTAAAGCCGAGTTCCTCTGGGTGTGGCAAAGTCAGCATTTTATGCCCAGGCAAACGCTTGATAGAACAAGTCAATGAGGCAAACCTATCAAGACTTATCAACTAGCAAAACTGCTCTCAGACTGTACCCCTTCAGGCTATGATGTTGTTGTTGTTGTTGTTGTTGTTTAGTCTTGTCCGACTCTTCATGACCCCATGGACCAGAGCACGCCAGGCACTCCTGTCTTCCACTGCCTCCCGCAGTTTGGTCAAACTCATGCTGGTAGCTTCGAGAACACCATCCAACCATTTCGTCCTCTGTCGTCCCCTTCTCCTTGTGCCCTCCATCTTTCCCAACATCAGGGTCTTTTCCAGGGAGTCTTCTCTTCTCATGAGGTGGCCAAAGTATTGGAGCCTCAGCTTCACGATCTGTCCTTCCAGTGAGCACTCAGGGCTGATTTCCTTCAGAATGGATAGGTTTGATCTTCTTGCAGTCCATGGGACTCTCAAGATAGGGGACTGCATGTTTGGATGCTTCCCTGTACAAACAAAACAAGAGCAATAAAACTGGCGTGCCAGATAGAAAGCCAGGAGACTTTTCTCTTAACCTCCGGTTTCCTGTGTACAAGGTATTTGTTTTGTTATGTGGAGAGCAGTCAATCATGCCGTTACTCCACCTGCAGCCTGAAGTGGAACAGTCCAGAAAGTTTTACAGCATGCTCTGTTATTTGTAGAGCCCTGGCCAAAATCTGCCATACTGTGACTAGCACAACAGTGGCAAAGATGCACTTAAATGAGCTCTAGAAATAGGTTTCCCCATCTCCTTCCTTCATCAAGTGTTTTGTCTTCTCTTGCACATCACTAGTAAGCTCTGGTCTTTGGGCCGCACCCAAAAAACAAATGGAACATCACAATGTATTGCAGATGAAGGCCTTGCCAAGAGCATCATTGATGACAAATGGCTTCATCCTTTAGCAAAGACTGCAAGAAGCCTTTGAAGTGTTTACCTGGAAGTTCAAACAACAAGTTCTTTTTTTCTTACCCATCACATTTTATTCTGTGGCGAACCTTACAGTTAGCCCTATTGCATGGTTTCTAGTGGGACTTTCAGAGCCACTTCATGCCAATGAGGAAGGAACAGGAAACACCAGTGCCCCATGCTTTCTACTCCTCATCATTATCTCAGTGTGCAAAGTACCGGTAGATCTCAACAAGTGGGACCAGCCCTTCCAATAGGCAGGGTGGGGCAGCTGCCTGAGGCAGCGGATGCCAGGGCATTCCATCTGAGTCACTTAAGCTAACCTGCTAACTTCAAATATGGTGAATGATGCTGTAAAGAGAAGTCAGATTCATCTGCCAGTCAAGTCAGGTTCTGTACTTATAGCTTGTCCTTTGACACCAGAATGTCTAGGGCTGACCCTAGACCTCCAACAAAACACACATCCTGAACTCTTCTTCAGTGTTCCAGCAAGCCACTCTATCACCCAGTATTCCATTTTCCATTTCCAAGCAACAGACAACCTTCTGTGATACTGAGCATGCTCACTTCCTCATTGGCTTTTCCCACCCCCCACCCCACCCCATAATATTTTGGTTTTAACGTGATATTTATGTAGTTCTGCAAATCTCAGGGTTCCCCCAAGCATGCCTTTGGCTCTCAGTTGTTTTTCAGTGGCTCCATTTTGGCTTCAAACTAGAGCATCTCTATTTTGGACATGATGGTGAAATGGAGGGCAAGAAGAAGTTGATTGAGCAATGATTTAATTTCTATATCGCTTAATATGTTACAATATCTCCAAGCGGTGTGCAAAAACTGAAGCGACAACTGACAACGGAAACAAAATATTACAAAAATAGACAGTTACATAGAGAAATGTTACATTAATACGAAGTCACTAATACATATAAATCAGTATCGATTCATTTTCCTTCTGACGCATCCTTCCTCTCAGCCTCTTGGTTCCCACTCAGGGTCCAACAAATGCTCAGCTCACCTACAAAAGACTCACAACAAGAATAGATCCTGGAAACAACAGACATCAACCTAGTCTCTCGATCTAGACTTGCTTTTTATGGGCAGGCCCAAGGTGGATGGTACTTCCTCAAGCTAGGTCCCATTTAGCTGCTGTCAGAGCTGCCCAAGGTCCCAGCTCACAAAGGACCAACGCTGCTTCGTTGTTAGGTACAAAGTCTTTATTGAGGTTCAGTTTCACTTCCAGAGCCGCAGCGCGCAGCTCTACGTCTCAACTGTTAGACCGCTGATGTTCCGTCTGAGTCTCCTCCCCCCTGACACCAATTTAAGATTCTAGCCTTACTCCACCTCTTCCTCAGTTCCTTCCGCCTCTGGTTCCGCCTGGCCGTTGGGGTCTCGCCCTTTCTAGCCTCTTCTGACGCTGAGTCCCCTGAGCCTTCCCCCTCCCTCCGGCGGGCTTTAGGAGCTGGTTCCCCATCCGGGTCTCCTGCTGTTCCCCGCGCCTGTACATTTGAACTTGGCGTGCGCGCCCAGCCGGTAACTTTTCTCCTGACCGTTTCACTGCTGCTGCTGTCACTGCTTCCCCCTCTGGGGGGACTAGCTGCAACTGACCTCCCCTCCGTTGGAGGCGTGGTCAGCCCTGACTCACTCTCTCTCCCCGCTGGAGGAGACGCTGGCCCTGACACATGTGACTCTTCCCCCCCACTACGCTCTGGTGGGGAAACTGGTCCCAATCCCCCACTGCTGCTTTGGGGTTCCCCTCTGTCTCCTTGTTTCTGGTGCGTCCCCCCTGGGACCCCCCTTGCCCTGACCATAGGCGCCCCCTTTTGGGAATCTTCTGATTCGCTGGAGAAGCTCATGGAATCTCTCGGGCCACTGTCATACTCCCCTACGCTGCCCTCGGATTCTTCCCCTTCGCTCTCCATTTCCTCTCTCCCCAGTGCTCCTGCTCCTGAGTCCCTGACATCTGCACTCTCCACAACCAGTTCAAGGTATAGGAGGTTTGCTGAGTTTCCCAGTGGGTCCAAAGGATGGGAAGGTGTGTCCCCTCCACTCACAGCTCTTTCTGTCCTCTCCTCCTCCCCCAGCTGCGTTTCTGTCCCATGGCAGGGGACAGGTGTGCTTTCTTCTCCCTTTGTGTTGGTGCAACATCCAAAGCCACTCCGTCTAGGGATGTCAGAGAATTCCATCAGAAACAGAAATGGGAATTCAAATTGCCACAATTCACATGCTTGTCTGAGGTTAGGAACGGAAACCATGCAAGTGAATACGAGCATGCTATCGTCACACACCTTTGTTTTGACGTTTCACTTCCATGTAGGTTAATTATGTAATTAATCAGATTAGTTTCAGCCACGGTGGATAGCAAAACAAATAATGCAGGCCTTTCGAGGAAGTCGAACAGTAGCGGAACAGAACCAGCACTGATTGCAATAGACATAGGATAGGGTGGAAATTGCTGCCTCCTTATATCCCTAGTCACAACTAACTTCTGTTGGATTCTGCCTATAATTTTTAAAAATCCAGTTATTGTCTTGCTTTTGGGCATTTTGGATTTTTAAAATTTTTAATAAATAAATAATGATTTTTAATTCCTGTAGCTGCACTGGTGCTTAAATGCCAAGGTGTGTCTGTTAAAAAAGAGCAGCTCCGATCTGAATAAGTGGTAACACCTGTAGATATATCAGAAATATTGAAAATGGAAGCGGCTGGCTTTCCAGCTATGCAAACATGCACAATCTGATTGGCACGAGAGGGTTCTCCTCCACACACACACCCAATATTAAGCTATAACCTTTGAATAATTCTGTATGATCCCATACACCATACCATATGCTTAATTTCCATGGCCACGTTGCATCGTCCCTGATGCTTTGCTGGGTGTTGCCTGCCAGGAAAGAAAAATTTCTGTCTAGGGGGGCACCTTTTCCAATTGCTATGTAATTTCATAAATTGATTGTGCCATGAAATTCTGTAACCCTGAACTTTGGTATGTTCCAGGTAGTGTCGTTATGACAGGAGGGCTGCGGAAGATCTTGCTAAATCTGCCAGATGCAACCCTAACAAGTGCTCTTGCTACAGGGAAGACGTTGCTCTTAACAGCAATTTAACTCAATAGCTCTTAATCCAGGATCCTGGGAAGGAGAGAGAGCCATTCCTGGCCTCACTAATTGTGGCCGTTACATTTCCTTCAGTATGGGAAGGTTGTCTATATTAGTGGCAAAGGGACATAGGGATGGACAAATCTGTCAATTTTTTGTTCCCTCGGTTTCTCGTTTTTCCAGTCTTAAATTCAGTTCTCATTTCTGCAGCAATTTCCTTTTCTAAAAAATAAAATCCTCATGAAAATTAGTCATCATTTTAGTTCAAATTTCTCCAAATAAACATATTTTGGTCTGCAATTTTGAGATACATATACACACTTTTTGCAAGCAACTTATTTGAATATAATGCTCTTTTGATGTTGTTGTCACTAAGATATACACTTATATGCACATTTCCCCTTAATGTATGTATTGCTGACTGGAGAACCACACTGCAAAATTCAGAGAACCTCAAATTTCTAAGGATGTCTGTGTTTCAGTCTGCATATTGTTTTAGAAAGTGTGAATGGAACAAGTTCTCAGTTAAATGCAAACAAACTGAATTCCTGCCCTATCCCTCTGAGCATCTAATAGACATTCCCTGTGGCACCAATGTGATTGGTCATGACTCTCTCGCCCCTGTCTTTCTGAATGAGCCACTCCAAATATACATTTTTACTTACTTTGTTCCATTTTGGTTTTTTGTTTTCAATTTCCAGCAGCAAGAAAGCTGCTCTACTTCACCAAGGCTATCCCCATCTACTTCCATAAGGTGACAAGAGGTTACTTTCTCCTTAAGAGGAGCTTTTAGACCATGCAATAGGTCATCCTTGCACAAGTCTTCTACCCAGCCATGGAATTTTAATGATGTTTCAATGATAATATTATTTGCCTACTACTATTGTTTTAACTGGCCCTCTCCTTGTTGCCATTTATGTCTTATTCCACTGCTTTTGATTCTAAGTTTTAAATATCTTTATCTGAATCCCAGCCTTTCCTAATCTGTTTATATTTGCAGCTAGTTTGCATTCCATACATAGGCTCAGTAACACCCCATCAATTTTGATCTACTGTTTGTTTAGCCATATGCCTTATTCTCTACTTATTTTCTGCTTTATATAACCCCTCATGCAACATATAAATAAATTGTGTTGCACGTGCAGATTAAATATTACAAGGTTTGTTGAAGAGATTTCACAGCACTTTGTAATAGGTATGCAGATGTTATATTTGTTGATGTTGGTGAATTCATATATATTTTATTCAGTTGTTAACACTGCACCCCACTTTGGGACAGTTGGTAGTGAAAAATGAGTAGTAAATCATATGCCAAGCAAGTGCAGAAAACAGTGTTAGCAAAGAATTCAACACTGTGAGAATCTCATATTTGTTTTTTGAGCAAGACTCTAGTCCTTATGGGTGGAAAGATGGATTTGACAATGTGTAGACATGGGATAATGAAATCAGGAAAGTTGCAATGTCCTTTGTGATGAAGAACTCAAAAAGCTCTCTAATACGTTGTACAATTTTCCAGTGTTTTTTTATTTTAAAAAACCTACCAGGGACATAAACATATGATTGTGAATAACAGTGTTAAATTTTAGAGTAGGAACTGTAGCAGTCTGCAAATCATAAGGTGGGACAAGATTTTCAGGATAAATCATGGCCTTAATGTGAAACCTGACATCTATGTCTACAGGATGTGCTGGGAGTACTTAAACAGTGTGTGTGATTTGAAGTGTTTTCTGATCATTACAATCCATTGTATCCATTAGCAGTGCCTCATCCAATCTGGAAGTCAGAACAGTCTTTGAAAAAAACATATATATAGGAAGGTCATCCATTTGCTTTCAATAACAGTACAATCAATATTTTGCTTGGAAACCTTTCCTCCTCTTTTACATTACCTTAAATAAATAAATAGAGACATTATTTGTTCATCATCAGCTTGTAATTGTTTGGATAAAATTATATAGGTACTTGAACTCGTCTTCCCATATACCATTTCTCCAACAATCTTCAGAGCTGACACCTTTAAAAGCTGCTTGCTGAGTTGAGGGGCAGAAGGCTACAGTCGTTATTTTAGTGTGTCCTTTGGATATTATTGTTGGATAATTATTGTCATTTATGTAAGGGTTTGTTGCATTCATTTTATGGCTAACAGCTTTGAGAGCTTTACCAAGAAGCAATCTATACTTTTTTTAAAAAAGTGGGTAGGTTGGTAGGTAAATCTGTCAATACCCATGAAAGCATCCTTTCGAACTGAAAACAACTAAGGGCTTATCCACACTTCCTCTTGTCCTTCTCCTTGCCCCCACCCCAGGGAAAGCCACTCTTTAGCGCTCAATCAGAGCAAATGGCAATTCAGGTTTTCCCCAGGTTGGCATTTGTTCTAGTCTATCACTAAAGAGCAGGTTTTCCCATGGAAAGGGATGAGGCAAGAGGGAAACTGCTTGGACCCATGCCACAAAGCACAGGTCAAGCAGAAAACAGCTTGGGCCCATGCTTTCTACACATGGCACAAACAGAAGTTTGGACAAGCCCTAAGTTGCTCTTGCCACTTACCGGTGTATCTGTCTCCGTCACAGACTGCTCTGTTTCTCTGAGAAGGTAGATAGAAGGGAGCGGGGATTTCTCCAGGGCTGCTCTCCAGTACCAGTGACACTTTACCTTTGCTCTTAATGCAGCCCTTATGCCCAGAATCCCTTTAACATCTGTGAGGGTAAATAAACAAGCTGCATGTAAATGGATGTGTTAAGAATCGCCACACTTGGGGCACCTGTGCGGTGGAGGCAAATCCCACCCCTGCATACCTGACACTTAGGGTCAAACCAATACATGAAGCACTGGAAGTTCCAATGTTTGAAAGTCAGCTTTTTATTTTACAAACAGCAGCTTGGAGGGTGACAGTGCAGGGGAAGAGAGACTCTAACCCTTTGCCCCTACACCACAGCCATAAATGACACTCCCCAGCTTCAAATCTGCTTCAGACCACAGAAGGGGAGCCTTGGGGACTTAAGAGGTGAAGCCTACGTATTTTCCCTTCTGCAATTCGCAGTAGCTATGGAGTAGGAAGCATTTGGATCCGGGCTCTGGTGCTGGGACCAAAATTAGGCCTCTCCAGCCCTGTGTTCCCTCTCCCCTCATGGCTGCTTTTTGTAAAACAAAAAGCTGTTAATCCATTCCACACATTTGGCCCTGTGTGGCCTAGATTTCATAATACACCACAAAGGGTGAGTGGAATGGTAGTGACATTTTAAAAGCAGTTCCAGTTTGAGAGATCATCCTATTCACCAAGCCAAGCCTTGCTTGAGAATTGACGGTCTTAAAGATACCCCCAGCTATCAGCTCCCAGCAATTATTTATCAAAATGCCTGCTCTGTGTTTGGTTTTGCTTTTCTCAGAATGTTCTTGTTGACGGTAGAAACCCTTCAAGCATCGCACAGTATGTGAGGACCAATCTAAACAACAGAAGGGCATTGGAATAGCACGTCCACTATCAGAGATTAAAGCAGAGCCAATTAGATAACATGTTTGACTAACAGGGTCTTCTTGCGTTGCCTCTAGGAACATGGAGTCCTCTTTGTGTTACAATGTGGTTCCCCTCAAGGACAAAGTCTGTATGGGCACTTTATGCTTCATTTCGGGCTGATTATATATTCTATAGAGAGAATAATCTACGTGCTTGCATTTGCAGCCTCTTTCCTCTCTTTATCTAATCAAGGAAGCACAACCAGATGATTCCATACCCTTGGTGAAATATGCCACCTCTGCTCCTTGTTTCTGAATATCTGCTTATCACAAGTGGTTCTTTCAATGTTCCCACAAATGGAGAGGGGTTATGTTTGCCAGAGAAAACTTGATAGCACCGGAAAATAGGTTATCCTCTTCAATCGGTACTGCTGAACCAGTGCAAGAATGAAAATAAAAACAGGCCAATTTCATAAACTCACTGGGCCAGGATGTGGTGGAGAAATATTAACACAAACACACAACCATTCTCTCCGTCACAAATGACCCAATTCACACAAGCTTTTCCCCTCAACAAAGAAATACAATGCAATACAAATCAAGTAATCTCACATGGATTTGCCTTACCTGTGATGTTAGGTGTGTGGGTGTTGAGAGGGGCATGTGCTTCAAAAGGGGATCTGGTTCACCACAGCGGTGCCCTCTGGATGTTTAGAACTACAAGTTCCATCACCGTTAACCATTGACCATCCTGACCGGGGCTGATGGGAGCTGGAGTCAAACAACATCTGGAGGATAATGCTGGACCACATTAATCACACCCTGTGTAGGTTCTGAGGTGCACATACCACAACCTGAGATGGGTAGCACAGTGGCACTGCCACCATTTTCTCTTATTGGTGCATATGTTTTTAAAAAGAAGAAAGAATAAATGATCAAGACAGAGCGAGAGCGATGGGTTAGGAGACAAGGGTTTGGATACAAAGTAGACCTTACTGAAACCAATAGGACGCATTACTTCTGACTAAATACAGTTCCATTTATTTCCATGATTCTGCTCTAAGCACAGCGGAGTCTTCATCCAACCCACTTACTATAACTACTACAACAACAACAAAAGTTGTAAGTGGGGCTCATGTGTCATGAACTGGCAAGATGATGGGGAGGAGAAAGAGGAAGAGGGGATTCTGGCGAGGGGTGCAGCCAGGACTGGGACACACTGGGGTGGGCAGGGGGTGGGGAAGGAAGTACTCACAGGGTGATGGAGTATGGCAAGGAGATGGTGGTCAGTGCACATCACCAGAGCCAGAGGGGCCCCTGTCCCCACAAACACAGTGGCCTCTGAACAGCAGGAGGCTGAGGCAGGCAAGGGCCCACAGCCCAGCTCCCTAGATGGCCAGGTGGGGCTTGCTAACTCTGAGAGAAGATGTGTGATTCCTCTGCTGGAGTAGGCTTGGAACAGGTGAGGGTCATATGCCTCATCAAGCCCAGATGCTGCAATCAGCATGCCAAGTACAAAAGGGAAGCAGAGCTGAAGTGCTGTCTGCTCAACTTTCCATGTTAATGGACCTTGGCTTGGATACTCCTGGACCTCTATGAGACTGTGTTTTGAGTTTGACTCTGTACTGTATTCTGACTTCAGACTTGGCTACTTGGATTGACCCTGGACTGTGCTTCCTTTGGACTTTGCTTGTGTGGCTTGACTCCTGGACTTGGACTTTGGACTTGATCTGCTGACTTTCTGCCAGGTAGGTCAGGGGTTCAGGACATCATGTTACACTTCTACACAATCTAAAAAAAAAAATACAGCTTGGGGGGTAATCCTATATTTTCCCCTGTGTTGGTCCCACTGAACTTGGTGGGGGATTACTTCTGAATATATATCTATAGGATTGCAATGTTAATCTCAACTAATGCATTACAGCAGGAAAAACAGGGTGAGTGAAAAAGTAGTAAAGGAATTAAGAATAAAATTAAGGAGAATCCTTAGAAGAATCCTTTACTGATGTGAAAACTGGAAAAGGAACTTCCCAGCCAATCTCAGTTCAGTGGATTAAACAAATATTAGATAGACTATTTTGGATGACGCTGCATTGAAAGAGCAGGCGCATAATCTGGGCAAAAATGCAGGGGAAGGGGGCGACAGAAATGCTTTTTAAAAACTAAAATATTGTCATCATTTGAATTACCTTACAGTAAACTTCCCAGTGGATTGTGGCTCAGTGTTTTCCACAGAATAGCATCTGCAAGCAATTATATGGCTGGTTACTTGAAATAACTATGTATACTTCTCCTTTCCTTGAGGTGGCAACTTCCTCGTTGCAAAAAAAAAGAGGTGGTGAAGGCGGGGGGGGGTGATTCAATTTGCATAAAGTTTGCACATGCTTGTGCACGGGTGCAAATTTAGCAATTATTTTAAAAATGTAACATTTCAGTATATTGGGTGAAGACTGTGACTAGGTCACCAGTGTGCCTGCTCAGTCCAGGAGCTAATTTTGGATGGGCAATTTCAAGGTCCCTCCTGCTATATCTTCTTTGTCTTTGGACTGGACTGTCACCAACTTTAGTTGGTAAGACACCTACGGCCATTTCTGGATCAGGGTGGCCTAACCACTGTCATCCATGCGCTGGCAACCCCCAGGCTCAATTGCTCCAATGCACTCTTTGAGGCTGGTCCAGAAGCTGCAGCTAATGCAAAATGCAGCAGCTTGGCTGTTTAGTGGGGCTATTGCTGAAAGAATTGCATGGGCTGCCAATTAGATGTGGCTGTGGCATATAAAGCCCTATGCAGCTTGGAATCGGAACACCTGAAATACCATCTTATCTTACCCAACCCATCACTGTGTTCTACAGGAGAGGGCCTCACGCAGATACAATGTTATCAGGCGGTCTGTGAGATATATATATGATTCAGGCCTTTAACGTTGTGGCCCCTACCCTTTCAAATTCCCTCCTATTAAATATTAGTCAGGTGTCATCTGTCAACTTTTTGGTGCCTACTGAATACCTTCCTTTTTATTTTTTATTTTTTTAAAATAAAAAATAAAAAATAAAATAAAATAAAAATAAAATAAAATAAAAAAATTAAAAATTTTATTATTTTAAAAAGTAGAGACGTCACCTTGCCAACAAAGGTCCGTATAGTTAAAGCTATGGTTTTCCCAGTAGTGATGTATGGAAGTGAGAGCTGGACCATAAAGAAGGCTGATCGCCGAAGAATTGATGCTTTTGAATTATGGTGCTGGAGGAGACTCTTGAGAGTCCCATGGACTGCAAGAAGATCAAACCTATCCATTCTTAAGGAAATCAGCCCTGAGTGCTCACTGGAAGGACAGATCCTGAAGCTGAGGCTCCAATATTTTGGCCACCTCATGAGAAGAGAAGACTCCCTGGAAAAGAACCTGATGCTGGGAAAGATGGAGGGCACAAGGAGAAGGGGACGACAGAGGACGAGATGGCTGGATAGTGTTCTCGAAGCTACCAGCATGAGTTTGACCAAACTGCGGGAGGCAGTGGAAGACAGGAGTGCCTGGCATGCTCTGGTCCATGGGGTCACGAAGAGTCGGACACGACTAAACGACTAAACAACAACAAATGTTAACCAGCTTTTCAGACCCCACCGCTGATTACTTGCCCCAACATGCTTTTACTGGTCAAGCCAGCATGCAGTGACTGGTCGTCCTAGCTGAGTGTAGAGGGAAGTTTGTTTAATAAGGCATTAGACTGTAAATTCTCTAGTGGCCCTGTGTGGATTGAGTCTTACTGATGCTTACAATGGGGTCACAAAGAGTCGGACACGACTAAACGACTAAACAACAACGAATACCTTCCTCTTCTAACAAACTTCCAGCCTTGCCTGGGGTTCTCCATCATTGCTGTAGAATCAGAGCAATTTTGACAATGGCAGCAAGAGACCCTCAGCCTGCAACTCATCTTCAACAACAACAACAACATCACCCCAACTAAACCCGATAATCTTAGTGCACTGTAAGAGAACTGTTTCAGGAATTTTTTAACACCTTGTCCGGAATGCTATACAGTGATTTTTAGCAATGGAAACAAAATCCAGTCTACTTGTTAAACACTGCCAATTTGCTTTTTATTCTCGTTTGCAATTGTGTACGGGGGGCCCGGCAATACAGGGAGAATGAAGTGTAGCCTTTGTAATACTTCCCAGCACACCACCTAAGCCTAGTGGAAACCCATCCCAAACAAGCTCAAAATAAGTGCAGATTTAATCATACAGTTGATCGATGGTTCTAAAAGAAATAATGGCTTTGCCGTTGTGGCTTGGTTGTAAAAACATTATTTGGCCACAAATATTCTTAAGACACCATAAAAAAAAAGATCCACTTGCGTAAATCAAAGAGTGTAAACCTTGCAGAGCAATAACACTGATGTCTATTATCCAGATATGATTGATTATCCGCTTATCCAAAGCTCATCTAAATGCCAATCTCCAATGCACAAGGCAAGCAGAGCTGTTTCTATTTATAGCTGGCAAATAACTTGACCAGACTGGATATCTGGACTAGACTGGATACTTCAGATACACTTTTTAAAAAACCTAGTAGCCAGGGTTTATTATTAGCCAACAGAGCTTCCTAGGGAACGAATTATCTCCACAAGAAAGGGCCAAAGTTAGCTATATTTAAGGCACATTGGACTGGATCCAGGCTTAGTCGCACTTGAAGCAGGTCCCCTGAAATCAACGGGATTTAAGTTAGTAATGACCATTGATTTCCATGAGTCTGCTCAAAGTATGACTCTTGTTTCCAGTGGGCTGGATCCAATCAGCCATGACTAGCTCAGTCAAGTCCCATCGTTCAAATAGAAGTAATTCAAAGAGAGTTAGTCACTCTTGGACCCAGGGCTAATAAATGAAACAATTAGGTTGCTGTAATACTGTATGCAAGATTAGCAATGGTCCATGTTTGCTAGATTATGATCACTTATCTGCCATTCATTATTCAATATGGTTTCTTCATTTGCACCTTTTCTATCTTGTCACAGTTGTGAAAAATTGGTTGAAACGTTTTCGATTTATTGGATCTCAGAACCAAAGCTGCAGCACTTGTAGAAAAAAATAATAAACCACAAAGTTCATTAAATCATTAAAACTAATCCACATCTTGATCATTATGTTTGGAAATGAGCTTTGGCTGCAATCCTATGTCTACTCAGAAGTAAGTCCCATTGAATTCAATGGACCTGGCGCCCAGAAAAGTGGAATTAGGATTGCAGCTTTAATTCAGGACTGTTCTTTGGTCTTTTGGCAACTTATGAGAATAATTAAGACTGCAGCCTCAATCGTACCAGCTTGTGGAGCTCCTGTGCTTATTGGCATATTTCTGATGGAGTGCTATTGGGGTGATCAGGCTTTTGGCATGAAATGGGATGTAAGAGAAACTGAAATCTGTCTCTTCA
The DNA here is from genome assembly GCF_964270895.1 of Podarcis filfolensis. NCBI lineage: Eukaryota > Metazoa > Chordata > Lepidosauria > Squamata > Lacertidae > Podarcis > Podarcis filfolensis. The sequence continues at coordinate 20,075,577 of NC_139609.1, forward strand.
CCCCTTACTAGCAGCCAGTTTGTGGGATTTTTTGCTCATTTTCAAAAGGGGGTCTGGTTACCCACTGTTCCAGTTTGTTTATTAATTTTCTATTCATAGAGTCCTTCCCACTGGTGGAGGAATGGGGGCACGGATGGAGCAGACTGCCCCTGGCACCACTATTCCGGTAGGGTGCCATCGCAGCGGGGGCCCGGACACGCACCTCATTCCTCCTCATGCGCTGGGCGCCACGCCCCCACAGGTGGCGCATCACGCCCCCAGAACATGTGCCACCACCCCCCAGAGGGGGCGCCAGCCACTCCGCCACCTGCTCTCTGCCCCAGTAGCAGAGCATACAGCTTCGCCACTGGTCCTTCCTACCGATCAGTTATATTCAGTGTGAGACAGTGTTGTCAAAGGTATTGTGAGACTGGGTGGGAGAGAAAGAAGCAGCTAGTGATTTTTCATTATTTTGCTTAGTGTATGTGCAGCGCTTTTGTATCAGTGTTGCGATGATGGGTTATTTATCTGTTTGTTTTTGTTGGCGGTGCAAGAGGTTGGAGAGCTCAGCATGATGGGTTGCATTTAATTGATTGCAGCAACATTGTATGTACCCTTGTTGACTATGAAAATCCTTTAATAAAAACAACTATAAAGAAAAGGGAGGAATATCCTCCCAAAGGAGCCCAGGAAAACAAATGACAAAAAGTTCAAACAATATAATTTAAAATATTTAACAAATTTAAAACCAATATTAAATCCAGCCAAAAACTTTGTAAAACAATTTAAAACAATGTAAAAGCATTTAGAACTTCTAAAAACATTTAAAAGCACTCGTGGTGGCTAATTCCATGGTTTCTGTGAACAGTATCTTTAAGCCATCAAATGCCTAGGTGAAAAGGAATGTTTGCAATTTCTCCTAAAGTCCAGAATGATCGAGACAAGTTACAGGTCACCAAGGAAGGCCTTCCAAAAATGAGGAACCACCACCAAAAAAGGCCCTTTCGTGGGTCAACACCAACCAGGCAGCAACCAGAAGTGGCACCTCCAACCATCTCCTACAGACTGGAGAAGAGAACTCTGAAAGGAGCATCCATTAGTGCATACAGTTCTTTATCAAGCAGAGATTAATGCATCTACTGCCCCCAGATGATTTGGGGCAGATATCATGAAAATAATACATTAATACATGTTGTGTGTTCTTTATGCTATGGTTTGTTGTTGGGACAAAATGTTTGAGGGATGAATAGGCAATTCTATACAGCAAATGATAGTCGTTTGCAAATCCTGAGCAGTTTGATCATTTGAAAATATTCGGAAGCCTGACTCTTGATTTTGCTTACTGCAGCCTTTTCTTGGGTGGCTCACAGAGCACCAGCAATTTTGTTATCATGATAAATGACCCCCCTTAGATAGGTCACTCTTCTTCTTCTTCTTTTTAACCTAGAGCCTCAATTTGCTTCTTCCTTTAGGTCACAGACTATTTTTTTCTTTTCTTCTGGGTGACAGATTTATTACTTTCCCTCTATACACACACAAAACCAAGTTGCCAACAATTGCCTACCACAACACAATGCTGTCACAAGAACTTTGGGTATTTCCAGCCTGAAATGATGCACAATGTGAGATTTCCTGTGTGAGCCTGAAGCAGCGAAATCATGTAGACACATCACAGGACTTTACAGAAAGAGAATGCAAGAGCTAATGAGTGCACTAGAATTAAACTATGGAGTATTGCTTTCAAAACAAAACAAAATTGCCATTATTAAGACAAATAATTTAAAAATTCAAATATTGGAATATCTAAAATATTATATTCCTTCTTCCCAAGAACATGGGGTGTTACTCAACTTAAGTTTACTCAGAGTACACCTGCTGAAATTAATATACATAATTAAGTTAGGTTCATTGCTTTCAACAGGTCTACTTTGAGTATAACTTGGTTATACTCATAATCACTAATGGAGGAAGTCAACTTAGCATTAAGCAGGTCATTCCATCAGCAGAAGCCTTTTGACTTGCCTGACGGAATGATCTACCCTAGCCTTCCACTGTGCACTGTTCCAGGAATTTTCCCAAAACTGACCCACCCCCCAAAGCTATCTGTGTGGCAAGGCTCCCCTGCCCCTCAGCTGGATAGGAAGAACTAGACACAACACCACGTATTGGGTCAAATAAAGCCCCAACTTTATTGGTTACAGGTGTTTGAGGTTTGGCATGGGCACAATCATTGACCTCTGGCCCACCTGCCAGAAGGGACATACAGGCTGTAAAACCTTAAAATTGTGCCCTTTCCAGTGAATTCCTAAATGTTCCCTTTAAAAGCTGCTTCCAACATTTCCCACTTTCCCAGCATAAAAAAAACCCCACATGCTTGGTAAGTTATTATTTACTTACAAAAATCTCCAGAGGTCAGATTCATTTGCTTTTCCATACATCAGTCAGAAAAAGATGAACAGACAGTAAAACATAGCCTGGTTACAAATGGTAAAAGTTCCTAAACTACTGGTATAGAAAAACATTAGTTTCAGACTCCATTCTTGTCTGAAAAGAGGCTGGTTAAAGCCATGCGGCTGGAGGGAGCAGCCCAGAGCTCCTCGCACAATGAACTTAACATGTAGACTGAGGGAACAAATGCTTTGTTACCTATTTCCTCCTAAGATGAGAGGAAGTGACATAGGCTAAGCCTGGCAGGACAGTTTACACTATGACATTAACCTCTTCATGCATTAATTAGATTCAAGCATGCTGGTTATGAGGCTGGTTTAGCCTACAGAAACAACTGCTGAGGTCCACAACCTGACAGGGGACCCACTGCCAATCCCTGGAGGTAGGGATGGGGAACCAAGAGCCAGAGCCCAAATGCCTCTTTATCTGGCCCTCAAGACTCTCCCCAGGCTATTCCCACCCCCCTTGCAGGCAGCAGTTTTCATTAGCCCTTATTAATTCCCCTCATTGAGTGATTTTCCTTGGCTGGAATATGTCCTTAAACTGTGAAAATGTCTCTTGTCTGGATAGAGGGTAGAGGGGTGTGGGTGTAGAAAACGTCTGGCTCTTGCATGCCAACCTCACTTTCCATCTCTCACCACACCCACTTCATGTCTTGTCCCACCCACCAACAGCATGTGGCCCTCAGAAGGTTGGCCAAGAGGGAATGCAGATGTTGGGATGGAGAAGATTCGCACTCCTGCCCTAAGAGCCTCCTGGCCCTGCCACTCCTTCTGCTGTTGCAGTGAGAGGAGCCAAGAGAAGACTAGGCCTCTCTCTGATGGTGCTGATTGGGCCAAGAGGAAGAGACAAGCAAATGGGTCGTAGCAACAGTGGCACCGGCGTAGGGATGGTCTCGGTCAAGGAGGTAGCAGAATGGGCCTGGTAGCAACACCATCCCACTCTCTGGTTGGGAGAGCAGTGAGCCACTGATTAACAGGCTATACACAAAAAGCAACAAAGGGTCTTGTAGTACCTCAAGACTAACAGATTAGGCTAACACAGTGGTACTTACACAACAATGACAAGGCGTTCTTTACACTCTGTTGTTTACCCATTTGGTTAATTCCTCTAATCACTCCTAGATTAGATTAAGCAAAAAAGGTAGTTTGCAAATTGCCATCGCTTATAAAATGCTAGGGTACCCCCATGTTATAGCATTCATCTTAAAAATGACAACAACCCACAAACACATAACTTCACTATATGTCCATCTGTGCACATGTCCAAATTAAATTCTGTGTAGATGGAATCCTTTGGACAGATCACTTTGGGAAAGCACTGGTGGCTGGTATGGTTAAGGTTGGACAGGCCATCTGTTTCAGTACATGGATGGTGAGAGAGTTGGTCAGTGGAGTGGCTAAGAGTGTGAACAGGGAAGTCCCTTAGTTTACAGCTCCCCATAGCTGTGGCCTCCCTGAGGAGCCGTAGGCAAGCCAGAATCTTTGAGCTTCAGCTTCCATCTGCAGTGTGAATGTTCACAACACAGAGAATGCCGAAGTGTCAACCAGTCCTCCTGCCAACTAAGAAGGAATCTCCCCACCAGCCGGAGCCTCACTCTATTCAGAAGGCTTGCTAGTAGCACCATGGCAGGCAGTAGGGCCAGCCCTATCATAAGGCAAAGTGAGGTGGCTGGCTGAGGTAGCAGATGCTGAAGGTTTGAACCCATCAGATACAGCTCCCTTGGCCATTCCTCCTGAGTACCCTTGCCAGCTGCTTTTCCTCTGTCGGAGGACAGAGATACAGCCTGCCATGCAACCCCAGAGCCACATGGCCTGCCATGCATCCCCTCATGTGAGGTGGTGGATGCTGCATGGATTTTTGCCCAGTACTGAACTAGAGTTCAACTGCCAATCTGTAGGTGGAAGTGGGTGGCTGGAAGTGTTGTGGTTGTACTGGAGGCTGGTGAGTTTGGGATTTAGCTAGAGAGGGAGAACTTGCAAGGCTGCTGTGCTAGGCTTCCTTCAAGTGCTAGACTGATACTCTCAAGGTTGCCGGCCTCACTTCCTACTTCTTCATCCTTACCTTATCTCTGTATGTCCCTCCCACACGGATGGAAGAGCAAGCATGACTCTTTGCCTCTTCACCTTTTTTAGATACATCTAGGATCTTCCCTATCAAACGTGTTTCCTTTAATAAACTTAGATTTCTTATTTTTCTGACGTCTCTATGAGATTGCATCCAAGGGTAAAAGTATGCTCTTCCAAGCAGGGATTCAGAGTTAAGTTCAAGATCCACTGATGCATTTAATCACCATAATATATATTATTATCTATTATATACAGAGGGTGGGCTTGTTTTTTATGTGGCAAAACATTTCAGCTCCTGCCTTTATCTGATGCTCTGACAAAAATGAAATGATGTTGCTTCCAAAATGGCAATTGGAAATTTTGGGTTGGATTGCTCAGAATGACTTCAGTCGCTGAAGCCAAGCAATGTTGGTACTCTCCTCCTGGTTGAGGCATTGCAGTATTAGTGTGTCCAGGATATATGTCCAGAAGTTCACCCTCTTTGAGAGCCAGTGTGGTGTAGTGGTTAAGAGCGCTGGACTCGTAATCTGGTGAACTGGGTTTGATTCCCCGCTCCTCCACATGCAACTGCTGGGTGACCTTGGGCTAGTCACACTTCTCTGAAGTCTGTCAGCCTCGCTCACCTCACAGAATGTTTGTTGTGGGGGAGGAAGGGAAAAGGAGATTGTTAGCCACTTTGAGAATCCCTAGGGTAGTGATAAAGCGGGATATCAAACCAAACTCCTCCTCCTCCTCCTCCTCCTCTTCCTCTTCTTCTTCTTCTTCTTCTTCTTCTTCTTCTTCTTCTTCTTTATCATTCTTGAATCCATAGCAATCATTGATAAGTCCGACAAGCTGTGGCTCTCAAAGCTGAAATATTTGTACCAACTGGTTGCTCCGTGTGTATGTGTTCAGACACATACTACATGCATATACATGCTTTTATTCCTTTGTGTCTTTCTACCCATGATGCCCATACTCTAGGTTTCAACATTGCTTATTGCCTTTAGCAAATATAAGAGCATGCTCAAGATGATTTTATGGAATTTAAATTGCCTTCCCAGCTGCAATCTTGCCCACACACACACACACACACACAACTGCCTCCAGCTGAAAACACTCCACTCCAATAGAGCTACAACTTGCTTCCCCTCTTTTTTGAAACTGCTCTGGTCTTAGTGCAGCTTTCCATGATTTTCACACAAGTTATGCAAGTGTGAGGAATGTCAGAACTAAATATATACAGATGCTTTACATGGTTCCTATGAATTACCCGTCTAGGAGTGGTGAGCTTTCTTAAGAGGTGCTTATCTTTATTGATTCACAGAGAAGTCTGTTTTCTCTAAGATGCTTTCGGGACTGTTGAAAGAAATAGTGCCCCCCCCTTCTCAAGCCCATTCCATGCAAGAAAAGAAAATAAGATGGGTGATCATTAGCCAGTTTTTATGTTATTTACCGAGATAAGGTTTATAGCTCTGCAAGAAGGCAAAAAGGGAAAAAAAATCTCTAGCACTCCTAAGACAGCATTTTAACACAGAAAGGTAGGTGCCAACATACTATGATACAACAGAGATTCTGCCACTGTTTTACCATACAGTAGAATTGATGACAATAGGACATTTGTGGTTTTCTGCTGGTAGGTACTTTCACATGACATGACAGTGGCTTAAGATCACACAATGTTTTGCAGTGGCTGGAAGAGGCAGTGGGATGAGCCTGCAACTGCTTCCTCCAGAGCATGTAAGATGCTCTCGAAGGGGGCCCATCTCCTCCTATTCCCTGCTGTTACCATCATCCATTCACTTTCCTCTCAGATGTCTACATCCCAGAGAGAGAGAGAGAGAGTGCACAAGGCATTTGGAAGTTGCTGAAACTTAGCCTGCACCCAGTTGAGGCTCATTTACTTGGGTGGAGGGGGCAAGTGAACAGTTGCAACAGCAAGATGTGGAGACTCCATGGTGTGGCAGTAGCCCCCCAATGATATCAATTTCACACATTTATACACAAACACATGTAATTTCTGAAGGGTATGTGGTAGGGACATCCCTCATATCTCTGTTTCTTTCTTTCTTTCTTTCTTTCTTTCTTTCTTTCTTTCTTTCTTTTTCTTTCACTCACACACACATGAATATCTTGGCATTTGAGAAGTTTCCATCCCAGTTAGCCACTGCACGGTCTTCATGGTCAATTTCAGACTGAATTGTTTGCTTCCTTCCACCGTAGACATAGTAACTCTTGGCTGTCAAGTCAATGCAGATTTCAAGATGCTGAACCTGGGCTAGAGAACTGGATTCAAATTTCACCTCAGATACAATGATCCCTGGATAAATTTGGGGTGGCAGCTCCCTTAATCTGCTCTGCCGTATACTCTGTCCAGTCTCAACAATCTGAGACATCAGTGTCCCCAACCCATTGAAATGAATATATGTACAGTGGTACCTCAGGTTAAGTATTTAATTCGTTCTGGAGGTCCATTCTTAACCTGAAACTGTTCTTAACCTGAAGCACCACTTTAGCTAATGGGGCCTCCTGCTGCCACCGCGCCGCCGGAGCACGATTGCTGTTCTCATCCTGAAGCAAAGTTCTTAACCCGAGGTTAGCGGAGTCTGTAACCTGAAGCATATGTAACCCGAGGTACCGCTGTAATGTCATCTCAGAGTCTTTTCTATAATGTTCTTCAAGCACTCAAGAAAGAAAAGTTCCAATGTGCCCATTATATTCACAAGTAAAATAACAATGATAACAACAGAGGTCTGTGGTGGGGATATAGTTGAGGGTCATGTTTGCTACATTGACATCTTTTATGTGCTGGTGGGATACAAACTAATAGCAATAACAAGCGAGCAATATATTAAAATGGGCATATTTTATTCCATTCCTGCTTCTGCCACAACCAGTTTTCCTCAGGCAAAAGTGGGAAAGAGATTCCAGCATGAAAATATTGCACAGATCAATCAAGTGGGAATTGTCTGGATCAATATGAACACCACTGATGTCATGAGCAATCTGATGAGATATCAGTGTCCCCAACGCAGGGAAATCAATACCTGTGATGTTGTCTCAGACTTTCTCCTGCAACGTTCTTCAGTCACTCAAGAAAGACAAATTAGAATGTGCACCATTAAAACAACTACTACTACTACTACTACCACTTCTTCTTCTGATGTTGGGAAACACAAACTTTCCTTTTGCACTCTTGCCAACACAGCTGCTAGGACAAAAGTAAATGGATGGGGTGAGATCACTACATCCTGATCTCATTCTGAATATAATTGCTTGGAACATTAAAGACAAGTGATAAGATGGGAACTGAGCACTGAACCTAAGAATGGCTGTTGCTTTTATCCCAGCAAGGAAAATATGCACCTTCATAACAAGGGTTTTGTTTTGCTGGATTCTTGCTTCACTTGGACTGAATGCAAGTGTGTGCGATTCTCAGATGTTGAATTGTCAGGTGGGTAGGGGTGTGAATAATATTTTGTGGTTCCATTCATGGTGTGGAGGATTTCCATACACACTGGAACGCAGACGGTAAAAGAGCATGTCAATTGCATTTTGAAAGCTCCGTGCAAATATTCTTGTGCACAAGTATATCTGTGCTAATGTGATAGCAAATTTAATTTATTAATTTGTTTTTATATACTGTCTTTCAGCTGTGCAATTTCCCAAAAAGGTTTACAAAAAATAAAAAAGGCATAGTAGTCATTTTTCAGATGGAAAAGAAAATGCTCATTTAAACAATGAGTGGCAGCTTTCTTAAATTCAGTTTTCTCTTCTGTTATACTGTGTTCAAAGACCTAAGAAGCCACTCTGTTGAAGTCTTGCTAACAAGCAAGTTAGCTCATTTAATTGATGAACCAGTTGCAAGCCAGTTGTTTATCAACAAAAAGTCTTTAATGAATGTACAGCTTTGATAAACACTAAGCTAGGCTAATGAATAAATTAGTAATAAACAATGCAATCCCATACTGTACATGTCTACTTAGAAGTAAGTCCTGTTAAGTTTAGCCTTGTTTCCATGCAAATGCATATGTGCTTGTAGCCCAAGCAATTTATTTCTTTTCTTATGGATTTCTTTTCATATTTTTACCCAACAAGTCTCACTGTGCTTTATAGGGCTTTCTCCCAAGTAGGTGGGTACAGAACTGCAACCAAAGTATATGCATATACAAATTAACAATACTAGATGGATAAGACAAAATAACAGTGCACTGAGATACGATGCAGATGGTTTATTTACTACAGTATTTACATTACAGTAATCTAACCTAGAGGTTACCAGAATATAGACAATATGTTAGGCTATCCCTCTCCAGATAAGACATAGCTAGGCCACCATCCAAAGCCAAAATATTAATGTATTAGAACATTCATATTAATACTAACTGCATAGATATTTTACATATTTATATATGTGATATTATTTTAAAATGAATGTCCAAATAGGCTTCAAAATTAACCTTAGTTGCTATATCTTTTCAATTTTTAAAATTAATTACATGCATTGGTTTCTTTTTCTTGATAAACTTATGATTTGACCTGAATTCACCAAAATGCCATTTACAAGTTAATGGTTAAACTTGCTATTTGTCATGCCATTAATACTAGACAAGCAGCACAGTTCTTACAACTGCTGAATGGGAAGGTACATAAAGGCACAGTAAGCAGTTCAAGACCTTATTAAAACATGTCTATCAAATGAAGAGGTACAAATAAGGTGTCTGATTCATCAAAAAGATAAGTCCTGCAGACAACACACACAGTTCCCTAGAGTATCTTGCAATATAGCTTTAAAAAATTGAAAAATTTCCCTACACAGACACAAACACTTTAAAATGGGGGTGGATTCAGCAAAGTGAGCATTTCAGTGAAAAGCTCCAAATAAATGATGAATTCTGCATAAATCTAATCTCTAAAGACTGGAGCAGACGTGCAGTACCAGACCTGAGTCTGGGAATCTGGGTCTTCTTGTCTGCAAATCAGTGGGTGGGGGGGTTGGATTATTTGTAGCAGAGTAGCTGTGGGAGGGGGATTTCCCATATCTCTCCCCCCCCCCCCGCTCCAGTTTACACAATCATATAGTATGATGTTTTGGTTGGTTGGATTGTACAATTTCAAACTTATATCTGAATGACAGCTCTCTCATTCTGTTGATTCCGTCCCACGGGGGTGAAATTTGATTCAGTTTGCATTTAAAGGGGAACTTATTTAATTAGCACTTCCTAAAACAATATGTGAACCAAAACACAGCTCCCCTCAAAATGTGCACCGCTTTGGATTTTGCAGTGCCGTTTCCCCAGCAAATTAATGTGTTACAAAAAAAATGTATTTGCTAGAGTTTTGTGCATAATAATGTATTTCCAATGACAATAACTCACATAGCCCTTGTTGTAAAACAGCAGAACTGGTTGCCACTGTGTTTCCAGGCCCAAGTCAAGGTGCTCACTGTAGTGCTTAAAGACTTAAATGAAACTGCTTGCAAATATGTGTGCATTAGGCAAAATTGCATTAAAATGCATAGAATAGGAGAAACTCCTACTGAAATACTAATGAGCTTTCCTGAGATTATTTTTTATAAAACATAAATCGGAAACCGATGTAGAAAAGTCGCAAACTGAACTTAAGATCTGAAAAATAAGAAACCGAAAAGAACCCAGAATTAACACATTTGCCCATCCCTAGGTCAGACTACCTTTCTTCATGACATACTCGTTTTCTGCATGCAGTTTTTCGGAAAGGAAGAATTCAAATGCTGAGTTCCCTCAGTTCCATCTTCAACCTGAAGTGGTACAATACAGGTTTCAGCTTTGTTGGGTGATTATGCTTCTCCTACACACTGTTCCCAAGACAAAAATGAACAGTAGATGGGATTGTTCTGCTTTTGTCGAAGTAAGATGTTAAAAACACATTGTAGCTGTAACATAGATGTCAACCAGAGAGGGAACAATCTCCTTGTGGAATGATCTCCCAATGGAAATGAGGCAGCTTCTAACCATGGGGTGTTTCCATTGACAGTTGAAAATATACCTGTTTGTCCTGGCATTTGGGCCACTGTGGTTGATATATTGGTTGACGAGAGATCCAAAGGGTGGCAGCATGAGAACAGGCCTTTTCTGCAGTGGCTCCCCATTTGTGGAATACTCTCCCCAGGGAGACTCGCCTGGCACCTTCATTACAGACAAAAATCTTTATCTTCAACTAGGCCTTTGGCTGATTAACAATCTATGGCCTTTTAAATGTGTTCGTGGGAATTTCATGGAATTCCCTTCCCAGTAGTGTATCTGGCACCTTCATTTTATAGCTTCCATATGCTGAAGGTGCAGCTCTTTATCCTGGCATTTGACTATATTTAAGGGCATCCCTCAATTGTTAATAATAATAATATAATAATTTATTATTTATACCCCGCCCATCTGGCTGGGCTTCCCCAGCCACTCTGGGCGGCTTCCAAAAAAATATTAAAATACTGTGATACATCAAACATTAAAAGCTTCCTAAACAGGGCTGCCTTCAGATGTCTTCTAAAAGTCTGGTAGTTGTTGTTCTCTTTGACATCTGGTGGGAGGGCGTTCCACAGGGCGGGCGCCACCACCGAGAAGGCCCTCTGCCTGGTTCCCTGTAACTTGGCTTCTTGCAGTGAGGGAACCGCCAGAAGGCCCTCAGCGCTGGACCTCAGTGTCCGGGTAGAACGATGGGGGTGGAGACGCTCCTTCAGATATACTGGACCAAGGCCGTGCAATTGTTGTGATTGCAACCTGTTTTAACTGATTTTAATATATTTGTACACTATTATAATAACTCATCCTGCAGTGTTATGATGAAATAGATGCTTGTATTCAATGGTGTGGTAAATAGGCATCTTGTCACAAGATTTCCTGCTTTCCTGCTCCTGTGCGCTTCCTAAATCTGTTCTAGGGGTCCCCCAAACTCTTGAAGCAGATTTGGGGAGGGTATGGGGTATGCGTAGTGGAGGACAGGGGAAGGAAGTCCATCGTGGAAGTAGAAATCCATGTGCTATTGGGATGAGGGAGTTTGATTAACCCGTAATCATTAATAATAGCAATAATAATAGATACTTTGGTCTTAAAGCACTCAAACAATATATTGTGGTGCCTGTGTAACATGAGTGAGAATTCTTGTGCCTGTGCAAAAAATTGAGTATGAGGCCTAACGTATTTTGTATGAGATTTAGAGGAAATTTCTGAGGGCTGTGGCAGCTGTGCTCCTCTTAGGCACTTTAGTGAGGTGGAGTGTCTAATAGTATTGCTGTGAAGGGAAAAGAGTAGGGTAAGAAGGCGAGAATTTCCATGACCCCCTTGCCTCCCCTTTCCATACTGAAGCACTGGATAAAAACTGAGGATTTTGAGACTCTGGACTGAGAATTCCAAACTGATAATCTGGCAACATTGTTCTCCATTGCAAAACAAACGGCAAGCATCTCTTGGGGGAAACCTTTGCTGTTCCGCACGGTAAGCCCTTATTGAAAGCTTTTTTTACAGTTTAGCCTCTCTGGCTGATGTGATGAAATTGCCTTCATTGTAGTGCAGATGTTCAGGAAACCCGGCTGCAAGATGGTTCCTCCACAGTGAGATCAAATGAGCTCAGCCCTGTATCTGCATTAAACATTTTGTCATGCTAATGTCTTGTTTTAAAAACGCTTTGCCGGTGATGAAAACAGGAGGCACCGTGTACAACCCAAAGAAGATAAAATAAAATAACCCTGCTTCAGCTCCATGGAACTTCAGGCCATCTAAAGAAAACTAGGAAGGCCATACATAGGAAGCGGTCAGGACCACCCTGGGCAAAAATAGCCCTCACTGCTATGTTTCCACTATGTCAGTTCCAGGGAAAGTGAAGTAGATTCATAGGAATGAAGCTGCCACTGCATTTATTATCTTCTTCCCAGTCATAAAACATAGTCTTCAAGAAGGCCTGAATCTGAAGTATGACTAGCCCAAGACATATGCTGTGTGCACCAAAAGTTATGCCCCAGAATCCAGAACATTTCAGAGAGGATGCTGGGACACAACTTCATTGGACCGGCCCAATATATGTCTGCCCCTTGAATTGTTTGTGCACTCAGGCTGAACTCTGGTCTGGAGACCCACCCACAAACAGCCAACACTTCCTCACAGAGTGAAAGTCGTTTGGTCTAAGTATCATGGCACGTAAAGGTAAAGGGACCCCTGACCATTAGGTCCAGTCATGACCGACTCGGGTTGCAGCGCTCATCTCGCTTTACTGGCCGAGGGAGCCGGCGTACAGCTTCCAGGTCATGTGGCCAGCATGACTAAGCCGCTTCTGGTGAACCAGAGCAGCACACGGAAACACCGTTTACCTTCCCGCCTAAAAGTGCCAATACTTTTGAAATCAAAAGCTGGCAGCTTCAGCTGGTGGTGGGTGACACAAGGGCCTGTGGCATTTGCCTGCAGTATTTGGTGATTCTATGGTTTGCAAGCAACTTTCTGGTCCCAATATGTGCACCTCATAATTTTTTCCTGCAAAGGTGGGGCTGTGAGGAGGAGAGAGATGACTTGAATTTGAAGACAATTAGACAGTCAGACAGATGGTAGGTAAGGCAGCAAGGGCCTCCTGTTGAAGTAATGGTCATCATGCTGCGGTGTACAGTGCCAGTGAGAGAGAGAAGACAAGCTCTTGTACCGTGTACAATGCAGCACCCAGTAACCATAGTGTGGATCATGCCCTTGTCAAATTTACTGTCAGTTCCTTGACGCAAAAGAATGTTTTCTTAAAAAGACAGAACTGACATATTCATGAATAGCTAGAAAGTCATTTTATGCCTTCCTGGATGTCATTATCCTCTGGGAATGATTGGTCCTACCTAGATATACGTTGGCAGAGGAGCCAACTCAGAGGCTTAGGTCCCTTTGCCCCCCTCCATTAAAATATTTGAGGGGTCTGTGTGCCCCAAAGTTGATGGACCTGGCCGTTCAAATAATGTGTGTGTGCTGTGTCATGTGATTATGTGGGGCAGGGCTTACCTCCCCCCTCCCAATATTTTATTGAGGCTCTCACCCCTGTACACCAGGAAAGGTGGTATCTAGGTAGAAATTATAAATTAAGAATAAGAAGGGTAGAAATGTCAGTTCAACCATTGCTGCCTGATGGGTAGCCAAAGAAGTGAGACCATAGCTAGCTTCTGCTGGTAAGCAAGGGGGTCTTGCTACTGTTTGATGTGCCTGACAGAACTCTGGAAAGCTGTAAATTTGGATATCTCCATCAGAGTGTTTCAACGGCCCATAAGGACAATAAGCCTTTTGTGTGCTTTAGTGACGTTAGGGCTATGTTATGCCATCGGAGCGACTCAAAACACCCTAAATAGCTTATTAAAACAATGGTGTCAAAGCAATGGAGGATTAAGGAAAAGTACAAAGTACCATCACGTAGCAAGCTGCTTTCAACATTTGTTGGCGATCAAATCAAATAAGATAAAAGAGAGGACACCTAATTTGTTATCAAATCACTTAGGGCCCTGTTCTTTAAGGGAGATTCCCTAAATCTTTCCTCATTTTCTGTAAACTGAGAATCTGAAGCAGGGCTCCTTTTGGATAGAGGCAGGTATATTTTCTAGATTCTAAAGTGTGATTTGAGCACACATTTGCTGCATTTGGAGACATTTGGTTCTAGGGCAGAGAAGGTGGGTCAGACTATCTCCTCAATACATTTGAAGTACATACATGTGCGTGATCTAATATCTCTTTATCTCTTCTCTTTTTTTGTCTGAGGCAAAAGCCTCAGAAGTGCTGAAATTTACAAGGGAATTAGGCTGTCAGATATATCACTTAAACCCCCTCATCTGATGTAAGGAGACACAAAGGTGTTACAATATTGGTTCCCAGAGATAAACCACATTTGCCTATTTTTTTTTTAAGGAATGTAAAGTAACACCTTTTGTGGGTTCTCGGAATGTGAATGTTCTTGAGTAATCTAGAGCTCCCAAACTTCCAAAAGAGTTATACTCAAAAGCTTGCATTCCTCCAAGGAAATCTAGGCATGCCGGTATATTTGGATGTGAAGTTTATTCTTAAAGGGGGAGAACTATTGCAATGTGACCTCAACTGTTTCTTCAAGTGCGCTACCACAATCTCCAGGGCCCTCAGTGCAACAGAAACATTCCTAAGCTCCTGACCATGTGTGTTCATGCCATTCTAGGACTATACCAGAGAGGAAGGCCCAATAAGAACTTTTCCTTAAGGACTTCTGGGAATTGTAGTTGTAACTGCAAGAATATTTCTGAACATTCTGTGCCATCACAGCAGTTAATCCAATAGTGTGGGAGACCAGGAGTTCAAGGAAGCAGAAGAGAGAAGCAAGCAGTAGGTGTCAGATAGTTTTTAGTTTACGTTTTTATTGTACACTAATGGACAAATCTTAGACCAGAAAGAGGAACATTCTTTCAGTCATTTCAGTCATTTTCCATCTGATACAGTCATAACCAATTAGCCTATTTTTAACTAATGGACTCATAGCCATTTCCTCTTTGAGACACAGGAGGGGGGGCAAAATCTGCCTTACTGTGTTCAAATTGGAATGTCAGATAACAGCACCAAACAGGGAGAATTTCAAGAATGAAAATCAAAAAAAAATCCCACTGGAAGTCTCATTAGTTCAGTACTAAAAGCTCGTACAATCCCAAGCATGTACACAGGCTTCATTAAATAAACAACTATTGATTATACTCGAAGCCTAGGTGTAATTGCATAAAACTCTTCAGTGGAGGGGAAGATGATAAAAGAAATCATCAGGATGAAATCACTCAGATGCAGGCAGTGTTGTCTTCAATTTTGGGGAGGGCATCAAGCAAGATGTCTTCAGTGAGTATGTGCCCTTTCACCTACCCTAAATTATGAGGGCTGCTGCCATACTGCATACCCATCTGCCAGCATCAAGGATGGTCAAGTCAATGAGGGGAAGTATACCTGTATACTAGTGGGGTAGACATACGTGAGAATACAGGAGAATTTAAAATAGAGAAATGCTGAAACAACCATCACTTTCAGAAACATTGCCCTAAACTTGAAGGACAGTTTTTATTATTTGCATGATCATGTGAAAAAGTTCTAAAGAACGAGAAAGCTTGCTGCTATTTTGTGACATTTTTGGTTGGTCCTACTAAGGTATTGCCCTAATATGGATTTTGGAGGGTTTTCTTAATTATGGACCTTTGCTGAGAAAGCAGAGCTCACTGTATAGGCTGAGAATCAAACGGGTCCTTTGTGTCTGTGCAAAGTTCTTCCAAGCACACAAGCTGGAGGAAATCCCTCTTTCCCTATTGGAAAATACAGTTGTGACACATCCGCTGCAAAGTAGTATGCCATGACTGTCCTGTTTAATTATTAGTACTTTCCACTATTTACCTGGCTGCAGCAGAACTTTGCATGATTTATTATCTCTCATGCCAGGTGCTGTGCTTCTCACAATACCAAACAAGATGCTCATGAATCAAAATGGCATAACTTCCAAGTTATACACATTTCCAGCGGGGGGGGGTGGCTTGTCATGCCTCCTAAAGGTTTGCAGCTGTGAAATCTCTTCTCTTTGAATGTGTTGCCCACTGCATTCATATGAGGTAGAAGAGCAGGACCACCTGTGCTGGCCCTGGCCCCTCTGTGGTGTCCCTATCACCCAGTCTCACCCATCTTCCACATGTTGGAGAGAGAAGATTTGCAGCAGGAAGCCTGCTATCTGCAGGTTGTTGTTTAGTCGTTTAGTCGTGTCTGACTCTTTGTGACCCCATGGACCAGAGCACGCCAGGCACTCCTGTCTTCCACTGCCTCCCGCAGTTTGGTCAGACTCATGCTGGTAGCTTCGAGAACACTGTCCAACCATCTCGTCCTCTGTCGTCCCCTTCTCCTTGTGCCCTCCATCTTTCCCAACATCAGGGTCTTTTCCAGGGAGTCTTCTCTTCTCTTGAGGTGGCCAAAGCATTGGAGCTTCAGGATCTGTCCTTCTAGTGAGCACTCAGGGCTGATTTCCTTCAGAATGGATAGGTTTGATCTTCTTGCAGTCCATGGGACTCTCAAGAGTCTCCTCCAGCACCATAATTCAAAAGCATCAATTCTTCGCTGATCAGCCTTCTTTATGGTCCAGCTCTCACTTCCATACATCACTACTGGGAAAACCATAGCTTTAACTTTGTTGGCAAGGTGATGTCTCTGCTTTTTAAGATGCTGTCTAGGTTTGTCTAGGTTTATAAACCTAGACAGCTATCTGCAGGTAGGCTCCCTAAAGTTAGAGTTGACCCAAAACATTTTGGCACCTGAGGCAGATCCCAAAATGGTGTCAGGTAAGAAGGCGTAAGGAAATTCTACATCAGAAACAAGAGGGGAAGAAAGATCTACATTGGGATCTGCTGCCAAGGTGGACCCTACAGCCTGAGGCAGTTGTCTCCCTTGCCTCATGGATGGGCATAAAGATTGATAATCCTAACCTGAGGGTTTTGGATTGCCTCATTTAATAAGATACTAGTTGCAGGTCACCATGCAGCCAGTCCATTTGTGAAACACAACCATGAGACAACTGGGTAGGGTGAGGCAGAGGAAATCTGTATGTAGGAAAAATATCCTGTATGAATTCAAACCAATTCTTTTATAGCGAGCAGAAGAATCATCTAACCTGTTCTGGTGAAATATACTGTAGTGATTTCATGCTCTTTATTGCAGCTTGTAAAACAGTGAAATGAATTGCCCCCCAAACCTCAGGCTTTTATATACATTATTTACACAATGAGTCCTGTCTGATTGGCTGATTCTGCTTCCCTCGTGGAGCCTGATTGGTCTTTTCCTGCAGGCCAATCAGTTGTTTCATTCTACGATCCTACCAGCCTAATAGGCTGATTAACTTCCTCCTGGAGCCTGATTGGTCTTTTCCTGCAAGCCAATCAGTTGTTGCATTCTAAGATCCTACTTGCCTATTGTTCTAGGATCCAAGCTTAGTACATAACACCTGGTCTACTGCGGGTAAGAGGCCATCTTGCCAGTACGGCTGGTTTCCCTGCAGTTCTCTTCTTTGGCCAAAGCTAGCACAGCACAAACTGCATCCCTTGCTTTAGATTAGATTCAGGTTCTTCTGTGGGCTTGCGTCCTTACAGGAGCTGTGAAGTAGCTCCCCACACAGTTTCAGACTTTGGGGGCCTGTATGTGGAATGGCAGAACGGTATGGTGGAGGCACCAGCTTGTCCTTACCTCAGACAGTAGAATGCCCTCTTCTGTCAAGTCACTTCATCCAAATTGACCCACCAATTGATTCTACTCATTTGCACCTTCAGACATGCACCCAAACAGATAAAATGGGCCTTCTCATGTGAAATGTTGATTCCATCATTCACTGGATTTTCCCTAACTTATATTTACTACATGTTACTCAGGCATTAGATTAGAGGCATGGGAAGCTGCCTTATATCAAGTCAGGCCATTGGGCCATCAGTACTGTCAGCAGTTCTCTGGGCTTTTAGGCCAAGAGTCTTTCAAAGCCCTCCCTAGAGATTGCAGGAATCAAACCTAAGACCCAGTAGCAGACCTACATTTTGGGGGGCCTGAAGCTTGAACTGTTATGGAGATCCCTTCACAACTAGCAAGGAGGTCTGGGTAACCACTGTTACCTTCTTCAGTTGGGTTGTTTGCAACAACCTTTATAGCAACAGTGCTAAAGGTAAAGGGGTAAATTAGGTCCAGACGCGGCCAACTCTGTGGTTGCGGCGCTCATCTCTTTCTTTATTGGCCGAGGGAGCCGGCGTACAGCTTCCGGGTCATGTGGCCAGCATGACTAAGCTACTTCTGGCAAACCAGAGCAGTGCACAGAAACGCCGTTTACCTTCCCGCCAGAGCAGTACCTATTTATCTACTTGCACTTTGACGTGCTTTCGAACTGCTAGGTTGGCAGGAGCAGGGACCAAGCAATGGGAGCTCACCCCATCGTGGGGATTCAAACTGCCGACCTTCTGATCGGCAAGTCCTAGGCTCTGTGGTTTAACCCACAGCGCCACCTAGCAACAGTGCTACTGAGACTCAAATTGTGGGAAATATAAGTGACAAAAAATTATCAATTTGAGTCATGCAACTCAAACTGGGTCTACTAGACCTTCTTTTTTAAAGCAATGTGGACTGGTCGCTTCTGGGGCCCCTTTAGGATTACGGCCCCTGAAGTTTAAGCTTCAGTAGATCTGTCCCTACTGGGACCTGCTGAACAGCCCTTTCTTAAAATCCCATCTTCTAGATTATGCAAGGATGAAACCAAGCCAGTTTAAGCCCTCCTGTTCCATTCCACCTTTGGGAAAAGAAAATCTCTCCTCTGTTATGGACTGAGAACTGCCTGGCATCCTGAGATTGGCCTCACAGCACCTGCTGCTTGTTCTGTAAATACAAATTCTTTCCCACCAACTGCCCACTTAATAAGAGGAGGGGGAGGAAATCTGGCATTTTCTCACACTCTGCTCTGCAAAGCTATCGTTTCTAGCAAATGAGCTTTCCAGATAAGCTTCCATGTGGCTAATGTACCTCGTTAATATCATTTCTCTTAGCATGCCAATAGTTTTAGACTGACGAGTCATTAAAAGGTGGGCAGTTGCCGGGAACATCTTTAGAAGTTAAGGGCAGGAACACTTGCTGCAGCTTGTATGATGAGCAACCTTCTTCTGTGTGTAGTCTCGGTTCGTCCCCCACCCACCCACCTATAGGCAGCTAGAATGAAGCCTGTTCACCACGAAGTGCCACCAATACTGTTGCAATTATCAGATAGTTTCCATTAATCAAGCCAGAACCTAACAGCAATACTAGGAAAGGTCAGGCTACATCAGGCCCAGTGGTGTAGCACCTTTTTCAGCGCAGGGGCTGTATTGCCTTATTCAATGGAGGCTGGTGCCCATTGGGAATGGTAGGGCGGAAAGCACACAGCCCAACAGGAAGTAGAGGCAGAGCCAACTGATTCTGGCTTGGCTCCCATCTTCCTCCCTGCCAAGTTCTACAGTGGCAACACAGAGATGAAGGAAGAGGTAGCTACCAGCCAGTGCTACCCTCTGGAGTGGATACAAGTAAGAGGACAGGCAAGTGGAGGATGACTTTCCTAGTGGATCATCCCCCACTGCCATTCTGGGCAACCTTCCAAGGTTGGGTGAGGCAAGAAGCAAAACTGGGCAGAGCATGGCCCGCCCAAAACATTTTGGCACCCGAGGAGTACCACAAAATGGCGGTGGCGGCTCCAGTCAGGGAAGAAGGTTGAGTGAAGGCCTATCCCTGTTCTAGCAAAATCACTCATCTCTTAACATTAATAAGTTACCAGCCACACCAGAAAATAAACGACACAGCAGAGGTATGGACCAATCTGCTGGCCATACAAGGATACATCTACATGGCAGTTTCACACTATCCATGTCGTAGGGACACAGCCTTAGAGTCTGTGGATCTGCAAATCTGCCTAAAATTGGGAGGAAGAGTCAAAATACTTCAGAGCAAATGCCTGTACTTGGCATGAGGGGTGCTGAGCTGTTGAACTCCTTGCCACAATTAAAATGCTCTGGCAAAGAATTTCGTAATTTCCAAATATGGATTAGATATCGGTAGAAAACAATATCAGTAATTGCCAGCTGATTATGTCAAAGCCACCTCCATCAGCCGCCATTTTGTGACCGGCTCTCCCCCTGTACCACAATTTTGTGACTAGTGGGTCTCAGTTGTTTTCAGTCATCTCAAGTGGGTTCCATGGGGTTGAAGTTTGAGGTCGCCTGTTCTACAACTGGTGATTGGCACAGTTCTGTGAAATGCATGTCAGCTGAATGGATGTAGGATGACATCCATGGCATTCAGCCATTGTACCTGAGGGGAAAGCACTGTTTAAATTGCATTTTTTACTACGTTTTAATGTTATTGACAGCCATTTTACTGTATATCAGGGCTGGAGTTGCATAGCGATGAGTCGCAACTGGTTCCTGAATGAGCCTTATTTTGGGTTGCCACCCGTTCCATGTAATACAGAATCGTCCGGTATTTCAAAGTAAAATGCTGCCTCCCATATTGATTTAATACAGGACATAGTTTGTCCTGTGTTGCTGAATTCATCATCCTTCCCTCCTCCTCCTCCTCCTGCCTTCACACCGTCCCCCAATCAGAAAGCAGAAAACAAATCCACATCCTCTTTGACCCCACTCTCCTAATCAGGGTGTGAAGGCCTGGCAGACCCCTCAAGTTTCCCATCATCCTCTGCTCCTTTTGCCAATGTGCAGAGAAGAGAAACCAAGTCTCATGGGAAGGAGCAGAATACAGTGCAGTGTTGGAGTCGCAGATGTTTGAACCTGCTACCTCCCTCCAGACCCCCTGCCCGAAATGTCACACCTAAGCCACCAATTGGAAACGGAGATGTCGTGTGAGGGCTTAAGTCCCGCCTACCACCCGTTAAGCAAGGAGGATAAGGGCGTGAAATGCAGGGATTGTGGAAATCCTAAACGTGCTTCCTCAGGAGTAAGTCCCAGTGGGCTTTGGTTGCCTAGTAGACGTGCCTGAGGTGGTAGCTGCAACTAGGTATGTTATAACCAGGTATATAATTTATTTTTACCAACAAACAACATCATAACCTTCATAAATCGGAGCTCTTAGGGGGATTAGGGCTTATGTGAACCCTGTTTAGATGTTGGAGGGTCTGAGAGAAAGAGAAGCAGAATTTGTTGCTGTCTTCCCCCCCACCCCACCCCATTTCTTTTTTCTTTTCTTTTTTGGCTAGGTTTCCTCATTTATCCTTCTTAGGCAGAAATTCAGCAGGTGGGAAGGACGTGAGTCATTGAAATGAAAGCACATGACCCACTCAGATCCATTAATTTGATTGGGTCTACTCTATGAGTATGACCAACATTGAACACAACCCATAGTGTTCAATGGGCTTTAATCCCCAGTGTTTAGGATTTATGAAAGCATATTTCAAGAGAGAAAAATATGTTCAATGATACATATTTAAATGCGCACCAACATGCAATTTTAATGTGGATTTTGATCCCTTTGTGAACCACCCCTGGATCTTAGGAAGAAGGGCGGTATACAAATTTAATAAATAGTAAATAATTTCAGCACTCGGTGGGGGGGAAATCCGCCCTGTTCTGTATTTTGCCGCAACAAAGCTGGCAACCCTAGATTTACTAACAAGAAACCAAGCCATTAATGTCATTGGCCCAGTCTTGTGAAATACTCTGCCAATAGAAATTCAACAGAAACCATCTGTTTTGACTTTTAAACTCCTTCTGAAAGTTTTTCTGTTCCACCAGGCCTATGCAGGCAATCAATGATACATCCTTCCATGTCTGCTTTTAACTTTTTATGGTTTTTATTGTACAGTTTTATGCTTTTATTGCTGCAAACTGCTTTGAAATATATATATTTATGACACAGCATTATGCAAATATTTTAATAAATTAATAAATCAGTAATAGGTTGCCAGGTTAATAGCAGTGAATACTGGCAACGAAGACCTAAGCAGGTATTACTTCCACGTCAGGGATTCTAAATCATAAATAGTGACCAAATTTAGACAAAATTCTGTTGGTGGATCTGCTCGGTAAAACGTTCACAAACAGGGCTGAGGAGAAACTTTCTTCATCTTAGTCAGGTTTTCTTTCTTTTTTTAAGCCATTCCAACTGTGAGTGAGCCATTATTTTCCCAGGATAATTGTATTTAACCAAGTAATAAAGGGCTTAAGCGATTGAAGAAGAAAAAAATACTTTACACTTTTAACTGGTGACTATTCGGCAAACAAACTGGGGTTAGTCCCCTGTCTAATGAATAGGTACAATAAAATGTTTGTGTCAGACAGAAAATCGCCATGGGCTAGCCCCCGCCCCCCCTCATATTGCTTTGGGATGTAGAGCAATAAATGGATTCGCAAGCCTAGGTTAAGGGGGTGAGTGTTTGCTAGTTCTACCTTCCAAAGGTATTTACAGAAGCCCAAGAGCCCATGGTTGTTGTTCACTCTGTAAAGAAATGATGACATCAAGAGGCCAGGTCACAAACATGAGTTTATAGGTATTACACTTTACATTGGGATGGAAGGAGGGAGGGGGGGTTATCCATTCAGCATGATCTTCTGACCCCCCCCACAAGTTTACAGCCTTCCTCTCTCTGCTTCATAGCGCCTCTCCGGCCCAGAGTTAATCATTTCTGCGCTTGTTATCTGCCAAGAGTTCTTATCTCCTTTTTGCTGTCACTTTATAACAGGGTCCTCTTATCAACCTGTTTAGAGTCACATGACCAGGGCAAGCCTATCCCTGCTCCCGATTCCTCTGATTAGGGACCATCATGAAACGGGATGGCTGGTTTACAGAGGGTCACTAATGCTGGAAAAAGTACAGAGTCCATTGAAAAGCAGGCCTGTTACTTTCTGAATTATTGGATTTGTGTGTGTGCGTGCGCAAGTGTGTGTGTGTGTGTGTGTGTGTGTGTTGTTGATGGACTGTTCCCTGACTTTCACTGAAGGTTACTGTAGCCAGTATCCCAAGGCCAGGAAAGTTTACAAGCCTCACCTTTTGCCGTCCTCAATGCTGTATACCTGAAAGCCAAGGGCACTATATATTTGCACCTAATTATGTCTTCTAGTTCGGATACTACCGGCAACGCACAGGAACCTATAAAACATGGACTTCTTCCAGGTGGTAAGTAAAACCTTTTTGACTGTTTTGATAAGCCAGTCCAACAGAACTAAATCTCAGCCTTATCAGCCATCTCAGACTAAAACGTCATTATTATGGGATCACTTCCCACTTGTCTAATTTATGCTTCAAAAGAATATGGCTCCCAAAGAATATGATATGCTGTACATTTAAAAGTGCGAGTGTTGATGTGTGAATAAGCATGTTTTTTCTTCAGATGAAATATTTTTAATAAGAGCACACTGCCCCAGTAAAGCACTTTGTACTTCAAAGTCACATTTATTTCAATGTGAAACACATGCTTAAATCTCTTTCATTTAAGTAAACTGGACTTTAAAGTGAATTGCAGCTAGATTATGCCTGCCAAGTGGGAGGACAGAAAATGATACATTACGCTGGACCATACTTTATTTGTTTATAAAGTTGCTAAGATGGCATTAGTGGTGTAGGAATAAATTTGAATTCAGGTTGACCTTTGTGAAATGGCAGTTGGCAAAATCCGGGAGATTTCTAAATTGGTGTAATCTGACTTGTTAAAGAATGATCATTGTCAAACACACATTCATAGGGACATTAATCTTTAAAAAGTTAGGGTTACATGACAGTCAGTGAGAAAGTATTTTAGAGTGCTGTTTTGTAATAGCGAGTATAAGAATTTTTTTTTTTTAGGCCTCCTGCTTTTTATAAGTTGTTTTGCCTTATTTCATGGAAAAAACATTTAGCAATTTCTGGTCCTTGTTTAACACTCCAGCATCCATTGGTTAACAAAACTGAAAAGTCTGGGTACTTTCAGTCAGTTTTTAAGGTTTGACATTTTTTTACATATCCATAGATAACCCTTTTCATTTGCACTGACATTGACTGTTTGGATTATATATAATTTCTCTTGCAATACTTTTGAACGTGTGGTAAAATTTCTGCTGCGTTAAAGCCAACAGCTAAACTTCTGAGCATTTTATATCGTATCAGCTTTGTATATAAAATTTTGGATGAAAAGTAGAGTTGCCATATGTCCTCTTTTTTCAGGACAAGTCCTCTTTTTCATGGGTAGAGTCATAGTGATCCATGGTTAAAACTAGAAGTCGGCAAATGTGTCTTCTTTTTTGCTCTTCAAAATATGGCAACCCTTTTCTGAAAAGGGTGGGCGATAACTGGAATGTGACCAGCGAATTGGTTTTACGATGTTTGTTTTATACATTTATTTTAACAGATTAAGGTTGCAATCCTAAACACACATTTATTAGGCAGTGATCCCCAGTGGGAGTTAATTCCAAGTAAACACACCTAGGCACATGGTTATATTCTATCAAATTGCAAGCAAATTCATGCTTTGCAATACCATCTTGTTAACCTTATGTTTACCTGGGAGTAAGCTTTACTGAACACAGTGGGACTTACTTCTGAGTAAGCATGCATAGGATCTCTGTTTCTAATGTTGTGTTTCTCACACAATAAAAATTGAAGTGATGTATGTGTATGATTGTTTAATATAACATATACACATCCCACCTATTCAGAAATGCAGCGTTTTCATTTTTAGGCAGCTGTGAAAAATACCAATTCTTAAAATCAAAAGCAAATGTCCAGAATACACCTTAAATTGGGGGGTTCACAGAAGGGGGGGTAATACTCTATTGTCTCCCCCTGTATGGCTTGATCCACCATGTTTAAAATTGTACTCCCAACTCTTAACTGGTTTTGTTATAACTTCCAAGTTTTCTGCTGTAAAAAATGTATCCTTTTGCTTGGAGTTCTCTGGTCAATCTGTATGGAAATGACAGATCTGCAATTATCAATCCTTCCTAAGATTCCATCTGTATGAGTTTTACATAAAAGGGATTCTTTTCCCCACTGCTAAGATTTTATTGCCGAATGGCATGTATGTTGGAGGGAAGCTGATAAGCCTATAATAAGTCCTGCTCTTTAATACATGTGCAGCCTGATCATCTGTGTGTATATTCAAAAGTAAACCCCATTGAGTTCCAGAGAACTTGTGAGTAAAAAAAATGTAGAGGATTATGCTACATAGAGTTTTGTATGCACACAAGTGCGTAAACACATAACAAATACAAACCACAACAGAGTATTGCTCTATGCACTGTGGTGGTATTTATAAGCACAAATGTGAGTCGTGGAGTGGACATTATGTGAACACTTCCTCAAGCTCTTCACAAATCCCTGTTGGCACTTTCCATGGCAGTTGTAAAGTAAAGGTAAAGGGAGCCCTGACCATTAGGTCCAGTCGTGACCGACTCTGGGGTTGCGGCGCTCATCTCGCTTTATTGGCCAAGGGAGCTGGCGTACAACTTCCGGGTCATGTGGCCAGCATGACTAAGCCGCTTCTGGCGAACCAGAGCAGCACACCGAAACGCCGTTTACCTTCCCGCCAGAGCGGTACCTATTTATCTACTTGCACTTTGACGTGCTTTCAAACTGCTAGGTTGGCAGGAGCAGGGAAAGAGCAACGGGAGCTCACCCCATCGCGGGGATTCGAACCGCCGACCTTCTGATCGGCAAGTCCTAGGCTCTGTGGTTTAACCCACAACACCACCCGTGTCCCTATGGCAGTTGTAAGCAGTGCTTTTTTTCTTTTTTAAAAAATATTTAGGGGTACTCACATTTTCCTACTCATATTGAAATACTGCCCCTCAATGAGGCCAAACTTAGATTCACAAAATGTTTAGGCGTATGCGTACCCCTGCGTCCCCCCAGAAAAAAGCACTGGTTGTAAGTCTTCTCTCTCTACCTCTCCAACTCGCAGTGGTTTGCCAGTTTGTCTCTTGGCCAATTTCTGAGTACTCGCAATGATGTTCAAAGCCGTAAGTGACTTAGGCCCTAAATAGCTGAATGACTGTCTCCTTCTGTAGACTCCCTTTGGTGTTAAGATCAGCAGAGGCCCGCTGATAGCTCCTTCACCCTTGGAGAAGTTCACAGGGTGCGGAGGAGAATCTTCTCTGCGGCAGCTCCTAGGTTGCGGAATTCCCTCCCCTCATTTCATTTTACAGTTTCTATTGCATGCTGGAGACACTCCTCTTTTTTTACCCTGCGCTTTCTCACACTTGAGATGTGTTAGAGCACACTGTACTCTTGTGTCTGTAATTTCTTTTAAATTGTTTTTAATATTACATTTTTTAATTGCTGTAACCCACCCAGGACCTTATAGTGAAGGGCAGACAAGCTATCAAATAAATAACAATAAAGTAGTAGTAGTAGTAGTAGTAGTAGTAAGTACTACTACTGCTGAGTATACTTGGCTAGCAAAGAGTCTTTATTTAGTTTGATATTTGGAATACAGATTGTTTTTAATGGCTTGGGTTGCATCTAGGTATTAAGTATAACGGGTGATCCTCAAAGCTACTCTTGTGAATGTGCTATTGGGGGGATACATTAAAAAAAAATTATTTTAAGGGCATTCTAAATTCAGGGGCTGGGTGACTGTCATCATGGAAACTCAGTGGAAATAACTGATACAGTGGTACCTTGGTTCTCAAACTTAATCCATTCCGGAAGTCTGTTCCAAAACCAAAGCGTTCCAAAACCAAGGTGCACTTTCCCATAGAAAGTAATGCAAAATGGATTAATCCGTTCCAGACTTTTAAGAATAACCCCTAAAACAGCAATTTAACATGAATTTTACTACCTAACGAGACCACTGATCCATAAAATGAAAGCTATAATCCATGTACTGTACTATAAAATAAGACAGTATTAAAAATGATAAAAATTAAAATTATATTTGTTTCTTACCTGCATTGATGATAGTCATTGTTTGGATCGGGGGCTTTTATCCATTTCTGCAGTCACACAATCAATCAATCAGTAGCTGAACTGGGTTCCACACAGTCACAAAAGCAAATTAACCGGAAAAGCCTCAAAAACAAAAACGCAAAATAAATAGCAAAAACAAAAGCGCTGAACTTAATCCATTCTGGAAGTCTGTTTGACTTCTGAAATGTTCAAAAACCAAGGCACAGCTTCTGATTGGTGCAAGCGCCCCGGAAACAATAGCCAATAACTGCATCAGATGTTTTTCTTCAGAAAAAGGTTCGAAAATTGGAACACTTACTTATGAGTTTTGAGCGTTTGGGAACCAAGGCGTTTGAGAACCAAGGTACCACTGTAGTCTGGCGACAATTTTATAAAAGATGGAAATGATAGAAATTTAGAGCAGACTCCCCCCCCCCCGGTGTTAAATTCTGAAGTAAGATTTCCCTTTTCATGTGAAGTTTTTGATTGTTGTTGACCACCATAACAGAAATAAAAGAAAATAAAAGCAAATGGGGTGATTTAGGGTATTGGAATAATAATAATAATAATAATAATAATAATAATAATAATAATAATAATAATACAGTGGTACCTCGGGTTAAGAACTTAATTCGTTCTGGAGGTCCGTTCTTAACCTGAAACTATTCTTAACCTGAAGCACCACTTTAGCTAATGGGGCCTCCTGCTGCTGCCACGCCACCAGAGCACGATTTCTGTTCTCATCCTGAAGCAAAGTCCTTAACCTGAGGTACTATTTCTGGGTTAGCGGAGTCTGTAACCTGAAGCGTCTGTAACCCGAAGCATCTGTAACCCAAGGTACCACTGTATGTATGTATGTATGTATGTATGTATGTATGAATAAATAAATAAATAAAACAAGCTCCTATCATCAGCAGTCCACATAAAACGCACCAAGCAGTCCAAAGCAAAAGTCAGAGGGAGTCAGTTTTTGTATCAGATTGATGTGGGCAAATTGGACACAAAATGTCACCTAATTGCTAGGCTGCTGTTTTTACTACTTCCCACTATGCCTTAACATTTATTTATTTATTTATTTATTTATTTATTTATTTATTTCTAACAATGTAATAGGTGCTATGCAATCATCATCATCAATGTTGAGTATTTATTTATTATTTAAATGCACATACATATATGAGATTATAATTATATTCATGCATGCGTGTATATATATGTGTGTATAACATACAATGAGTCATAATTATTAAAAGAATATAAAATAATTAATAAGAATATCATTATTTAGTCCATTTCTATCATACCCTTCCTCCCAGAGAAAAACACCAGAAACAATTCAAAATCAAATATTTTCACAGCAGAATAATTGCTGTGATAATCCCTATAAATTATTTCATGTGTGAGTTCAGCAATTTTTTACAAAACTAAAGGCTTGACTCCTGGAAGAACCATGATAACATAAAAAAGAGCCTCTTGGATCATGATGAGTTCCCATCTAATTCAGCCTTATATTTCCAATGCAAGCCTTCAGATGGCTCTGGGAACCATACTGTGCACAGCTAAAATTGAAATTAGTTCCTTCATCCACTTTGCTTCTGGCCCCGCCCACCACAGGCAAATGGCCCCGGGGATCATAGACTCAGGAAGGTTGCCTAGAAGGGAATGCAGCCCTCCAGCTGAAGAAGGTTCCCCTCACCCCTGGTGTAGATAATATTGAACCTAGGTATGCCATTGTCTGGCTCAGTACAAGGCCAGTTCCTAACGTCTCTATCACAGGGAGGCCTGGGAACTGGAACTGGAGCTAAGTTGGAGGTTAATGTACAGTGCTGACTTCAAGTTTGGCAGGCACTTTGGTAAGGTATTCTACTAGAATCATAGAATTTTCGAGTTGAAAGGGACCAAAAGGATGATCTTGTCTAACCTCTGCAAAGCTACACTTGGCTGTTGTTTCTTGCCATTATAATGGACCAGTTTCCAGGCTACCTAGTGAGCTTCATAGCTTAGCTGGGATACGCAACTTGGTTTTCCAAAGTCACATTTCACACACCAGTGACCTTTGCACACCGGTTCTCTTTGGGCTATAGGTGAGCTCTCTAGTCCTTGCCATTGCCCATTCATTTCAATCAATCAGCCGTTTTATTTGTATGCCACCTTTCCACAGTTGAAAGCTCAAGCCAACTTACAACACATTAAAAAAACTACATGTTGTTGTTTAGTCATTTAGTCATGTCCGACTCTTCGTGACCCCATGGACCAGAGCACGCCAGGCACTCCTGTCTTCCACTGCCTCCCGCAGTTTGGTCAAACTCATGCTGGTAGCTTTGAGAACACTGTCCAACTATCTCCTCCTCTGTCGTCCCCTTCTCCTTGTGCCCTCCATCTTTCCCAACATCAGGGTCTTTTCCAGGGAGTTTTCTCTTCTCATGAGGTGGCCAAAGTACTGGAGCCTCAGCTTCAGGATCTGTCCTTCCAGTGAGCACTCATCGCTGATTTCCTTAAGAATGGATAGGTTTGATCTTCTTGCAGTCCATGGGACTCTCAAGAGTCTCCTCCAGCACCATAATATAAAAGCATCAATTCTTCGGCGATCAGCCATCTTTATGGTCCAGCTCTCACTTCCATACATCACTACTGGGAAAACCATGGCTTTAACTATACGGACCTTTGTTGGCAAGGTAATGTCTCTGCTTTTTAAGATGCTGTCTCGCTACAAACTTAACAGTAGTAGTCATAAGCAACAAACAGAACAACAAAAAGCACACGACCAAACTGAACAATTTCCACCTGAATCATTAGATACAAAATAAAAATATAAAAAAAATAACAGCAACAACTCCACCATAACAACAAAAAACCTTTAAACAATAACCCAGCCCATTTGCATTTTTGTCTGGACCCAGTTGTCACCACGTCCCAGATGCAGAGGACAAGACAAATGGAGATTACTTCTTCTCCTTACTCCTCTCAATGCTTGCTTGCTTGCTTGCTTAGACAGGGCAGGTAAAGAGAAACCAACAGCAGAAAGGATAATAAACAAGGCCAGGAGTCTCTAGGGATTGGCACTGGGCCTCTTACTGGGTTGTGGACTCCAGCAAGTGCCTGATGATGCCAAACCTTGATGCCGGCCCTGCAAACATACCCAAAAACCGTGGGAAATTTAAATCTTGGTTAATTTCTAGCCTTATCCTTTTATTCCTCTCTTAGTTTCACATAAAACTCATAAAGCAGTGAGAGAAAGTAAGTCAAACCCCCAGTTATCAACTGGAGTTCTGGAACTATTTTTAAAGTACCCTATATAAAATCACTTACCAGACTTTATTTTTTTTCTCCCACCCATTGTAAAACTACAAACTTCCTGATAATAATGTTTAGGAGTTTGGTATGTTTGACTAAGGGAGGTCACTAACTTGAAAAACTGGCCTGGGTTGGAAGAGAAAACGAGCCACTCCGTCACTTCTACCTGTGAAATTTTGCAGCTCGTGTAACATTTATTGTTATCCATCTAATACTAATGGCAGCCTGAAGCATCAGCCTATTGCAGGGAGTGCCTTATTGACCTTATCAAAGAGCAGTTGATATCCCTAGTGCAGTCTCTAGCAAATATGAGCTTGAGCAGGGAATTGACTCCCTGGGGCAGAGACCTGCCTAAATTTGTTTGTTTCTGAGTTCATAGCCTTCCTTTCTTCAGAAAAGATTCTAGATGGTTCTTTGGCTTATCTTACTCTGCAATGCACTGAATAATTCAGCCTTCCCCAACTTGGTGCCCTCCCAATGTTTTGGTACCCAGCTCCCATTATCCCTCAGCTTCAACCACGCTGGCTGTAACTGATGCAATTTGGAGTGCAAAACATCTGAAGAGCCCCAGGTTGAGGGGAGGAGGTGCAGACCAAAGTTGCTCTAAAAAACTATAGTTCTAACAATAAAGTCCCTGGTTCAAATTGTGCCTAAACCATGAACTGGCTCTGAGCTGTCAGCCACTTTTTCTATGCCTCATTTCTTCCATCTGCAATACAGAGATAATACTACACTTCCTTAAATATAGAAAAATAAGATATGAGAAATTATTTGAATATTCTGAAGTATTATTCAGATATGAATATGGGAGAGTGAATCCTATATCAAGATCAGTAGGAAAGTATACCCTTTCTATGAAACTCCTCAAATCAGACTGATTGTGAAAGAAATGCAAATAACAGATCAATATATTGACTCTGATCCAACCAAAGATAACCATGATTAAGGTTCCAATAAGTCTAAATAAGATCTGTTCAACATACTTCCACGTTATGTTTAGAATCTCAGTGAACATTCCGATGAAATCAATGAAACAATTTAGTCACAGCAACGAGATGTGCTGAATGTTCTCATGCAAATGCTTATGATGCAAAAGGGAATCTTCAGAGCGGGTGAAATGTTTCTTGAAACTTCCCCAATCAGCTGCTTCGATGCAAATTAGACCAGAGGTGGAAAGTCTGTAGCTTTCCAAATGTGATTGGACACCACTTATCATCATTCCCAGCCAGCATGACTATTGGCCAGAGATAGTGGAAGTTTTAATCCTGAAACATCTGGAGGGTCACAGGTTCTCTACCGCAGGGTTAGTCCGCCTTCCTAGTGGTAAGATCCCTGTCAATTTCGGAGCATAATGACATTTCAACCAAATGGTCAATCAGGTATGGCTCTATTCAGTGCAAAGCTAGCTCAGAAGAAGGAGATTGCTCCCTGCCCTCACTCTGAATAGGTAAACACAGCCTTCAAAATGGGTGCGCTTACATGGGTTTCAAGGGTGTTTTAAATGCCTCCCCAACTCAACGGCTAATGTTATCTGGCAATAATATGGCACTTGCCTAAGACTGAATAGAGCAAGGCTTACTTCTAAGCAAAGATTGGAGGATTGCACTGTAAATCCCATTGATCTCAATGGATTCCAGCCGCAATCCTTTGCACACTTAGTTGGGGGTTAAGCAACTAAGTGGAATTTGCTTCTGCACAAGCTTATTTAGGATTTTGCTGTTAGTCACAATTAACTTACGCTGTCTTGGTTTCATCACCTGGTGATAAATTCCACTGAAATCAAAGGGGCATGTAGCCCAGTCCCAGGCAAGCAAGTGTGCAACTTTAATTCCAGTTTAGTAATGGATGGGAGGTGGGGAGTGGACTGTTGAAAATTGCCAGGAAAGGCATATTACTTAATACTATTCGAGAGCATTTGGACCAAAGTCCTTCTGTGTTCAATAGAGTTTGCTCCCAGGTATGTGAGCAGAGGAATGCAGCTTTCAACAATGAAATGTCCTCGTGCCGTGACGTGGGAAGGAATAATATAACTTTCTCTGTTGATACACGGAAGTTTTAAGGGACCTATTTTTCTTTTTTTATTATTAATTTAAAAATGCTCTGGTTGCGTTTACACTGAAATAAGGTAGCCGTGTTGGTCTGCCATAGTCAAAACAAAATTTTTTTTCCCTTCCAGTAGCACCTTAAAGACCAACTAAGTTAGTTCTTGGTATGAGCTTTCGTGTGCATTCACACTTCTTCAGATACACATGCATGCACACATTTCGTGCATGCACACGAAAGCTCATACCAAGAACTAACTTAGTTGGTCTTTAAGGTGCTACTGGAAGGAAAAAAAATTTTTGTTTTGACTGAAATAAGGGTTAAGAAAGACTGGGCGGCTGGGAGGAGGGAAGTTACACAGCGGGCAGCCAGGAGTAGGATTGCAACATCCATCTGCTCGGTTATTCATTTTCGCAATCCAAAGCGAAAGAAAGAAAGAAAGGAAGGAAGAAAGAAAGAAAGAAAGAAAGAAAGAAAGAAAGAAAGAAAGAAAATGTCAGACCCTAACATTGCGTCTTTTTAGTTTCACTTTGCGCCCGTGTTGTTGACAAGACTTAAATACAGTATGGGCGGTTCAATTCGAATTTGGTTTTCCTTTTGGAAAGATCCAAGGTGGGGTTTTACAGCAACCAGAGACGAAAACGTTCCTGATCCAGAAATTCGGGTTGCAGTTGCTTTGGGATAGGAAGGAAGGAAGGAAAAGTTTGGAATGCTGTGCGATGCGAATGCGGAATGGAAACGCACCAGCGTTTGGCCGAGTTGACACCCGCCTTTTCCCAGCCAGCTCCGCCGCGCGCGGTTTATAAAAAGAGCCCTCGGTGGACTCTGGACCAGGCAGTTAAGACCGGCTCTTTCCCCCGCGGCCCCGCCCCCGCGCCTGACGAAAGGCACATTTTTCCATTGTGTGCCAATGTGATCTTTGCATCTTTGTGGAGGTTCAGCAGAGACAAACATTGCCTGCGAGTGGATCTCGACGCTACAGTCTTCCTCTTCGGTTTCGTGAAAGTCGCCTTGACTTAATAAAAAGATCGTCACTTAATATAAAAAAAGATTTTAAATGCAGAACCCAAAAGCACGCTGCTTTGGAAAGAAATCCCAGCTGCTTCCAAACTTGGTTTCCAAGTACAGTAAGCAGACAGGAAGAGTCAGAGTGTAATATGCCCCCTCTCTGTTTCGGGGGATGAGTTTTTTTGTTAAAACTACAGTCTTCCACTTACCTGAATGGGACTCTCGTTGAGAATTCACGAGAGAGTAATTTCAGAGTAAGCATAAGTGGTTGGTTAAGATCGCACCTCTGTGTTGTGTGTGTGTGTGTGTGTGTGTGAGAGAGAGAGAGAGAGAGAGAGAGAGAGAGAGAGAGAGAGAGAGAGAGAGAGAGAGGGATTTCTAATCCGCACAGTGGTTTTGGGTGCTTTTAATACCGACGCTGGCAATTGAGGCTAAACCATAGGTGACATGCCCAAGGCCAGCTATTGAGTCTGTGGCAGAGGAAGGACACTAAAAAACCGCAACTGGGCTAAGTCACTCGCTGCTCCCTGGAATGCATAGGCGCGCTACCATTCTAAGCAATATTATTTGGAGAAAGGAGATCAATGTGACACATTCTCCCAAGTAAACATATTTAAGATACCTATTCCTCCCCCATGTGTGCATTATTTGAGGATGCACTCTGCTACTACTAAGGAAGAGTGTCACCAAGTCGTTTATGGGTGAAGCGCGCGAATACACGCAGCGTTTTGCGGGATGAAAAAATGAAGAGGAAGCCTGTCTGATCTGATCACCTGAAATCCGAAGCAAGTTCTTTATGAGACGAACGTAAGCAAAGACGAGCTTATGATAGGGCAGCGCAATCCTGCACACCTCTGCTTGTTTACTCAGAAGTAGCTTCTATTATGTGTCTTACTCCCTGGTAAGTGTGCACAGGTCTAGCGCCTTAGTTGGGCGCTATCCGGCCGAAGTGGAACACCAGAGTGAGAAAGATGGAAGCAGCGCGTGCTTAAAATCAGGATCCTGGGACGTCCTGTTTTACAGAGTGGCGCTGATTAAATAGGTTTAGGTAGGACGACGTTGCGATCACTTTCTTCCCCTTGGCAGGATTGTGCCCTGTATTTCGAAAGGAAGCGGGAGGGCGAAAGAGGCGCAACGAAACGTCCTAGCGGGGTGAGAAATGGCGAGAGGCCCGGTGACTCGGAAAAGGTTTGCTCTGGGTGAATTCCCGCTGATAGAGAATGAGTTACTGTCCCGCTTCACTTCCAAGAAGCTCATGGCAACGTACAGAGAAGATAAGAGCTCTCTACCGGATCACACCAAGGGCCTTTCTCTTCCAGCATCACATCCTCCAGTAACCGACCAGGTGCAGGACCTGAATTCCACAGTACTCTCCCCGCTTGGGTGCAGAAGTATTCTGCCTCCAACCATGGCTAGTAGCCTTGATTGCCTTATTGTGCAATTGCCCAGTCCACCTTTCAAAGCCATGCAGTTTTGTGGCCGTCGCTGCCTCTTGTGAAAGCGAATCATATGGTTTTAAGTGCGCGATGGGTAAAAACAGAACCTCCTTTTGCCCGCCCTGGCTCTGGATGGTTTGCGTCTCTTTCCTCCCCTCTCTCGACACACCAGGCGTGATCTTGTATTTCTCTGCCATGCCCCCCCACTCATCATTTCCACCCCCTCCCTAAACTAAAAAGCCACAGACGTTGTCACCTTTCCTCATAGGGGCGTTATTCAGGCCCCTGGACCATTTGGGTTGCCCTTTTTGCCAACTCTGCGGCACCATTTTTGGACAGCCATCAACCTGAAGTCAGCGCAGCGTTCCAGCGCCATATAGATTTGTCCAAGGACACCGTGGCACCGGCAGTTTTACTCTGAAGCCCTCTCCAAATGATCCGGAGCATGGACTCCGCCTTGGTCACAGCTGCCACACACGTGGACCGCCGTTTTCATGGACACAAATAGTTCAAAGCTCCTGAGGTTAGGCAGAGAGAGGGATTCCCCGAGCGCCCATCGCTTCACTTTCTTCCATTGACTCGCATTTGCCATCTTCAGGCCCATTCATTCACCCAGCTTGAAGAGATCCCTTGGGAGCTCTCCGCAATCCCTTCTTGTGCTTACGAGCCTGAGCAATTTGGTGCCATCCGCACACTTCCTCTCCTCTGTTTCTTCGCAACAACCCTGCGATTGACCCAAGCTCAGCCGAAGAACTTCGTGTGCCAGAGGTAGGATTCGAACCCGGTTCTCTCCCCAATCCCAGCCGGACATCTTAGCGCTCTAACACACTGGCCAACTCAAGTTTCCAGGCTCGGGAGTGCAAGACTTTGAAATGCTATTTGTTATTTTACTCGCTCCGCGGTTTCTTTCTTTTTTCTCTCTCTTTCCCCCTAAAGTGGGCTTCTATCTTGAGTGGAAGGAGGGCGGGTTTATGCTTTCCCCTCCTAACGGAGGCTTCTGCAGCCTCCCTGAGCCATCATCTTGGATAATTGTAAGCGTCAGTCAAAAGCTTCCGCCAAAAGTCCGGGCGAGCTCCGCAAACTCGGGAGAGGCGCGTAGCGCCGAGAGAAGTTAGCAGAAGTTGGTAGTGAAAGGGATGGGGAAATGGGCTTGAAGGAAAGGGCGCCAAGGGCCCTCGCTCAAGGCGAAGGGAAACGCTAAAGCTCTCGGTTAAATTAAAGGCAGACCCGGGAGAGAAGGATGACTTTGCCTTGAAATTGTCGCTTTGGAGTAACCGACTTGGGCAAACCGGCGCAGCCCTCCGGTAGGTTTACACGGGACAGTCGGGTGTCCCTCTAGTCCTGTAGTTCTGACTCGGACCAGCGCGGACTCCAGAGGTAAGGGACGGAGGTCCCTATCTCCCCCGCCTCCCTTCTTTCTAGAGGATTTTCGGATTGGTGATAACGGGGCCCTTCTCCTGTGAGTGCCCCCTGGGCAATCTCAGATGTAATATCGCAGAGATATTTTTCCTAACACTTTCCCACGGAAAGCGAGTGGTGCCTTGCACGTGTGAACACGGCCCCTGAGTCATTTTATTCCGCGGGCCCTCTAGTTTTTGGGTCCTAATGCAACAGCATCTATACCAAATAAGGCCAAGGCATTTCAGCCCCGCTCCCAACCCCCTATACTCGGAAATGCCCCCCATTCGCTGCCTTCCAAGAAAGTAGGTTGAGGGTCTCAGTCCTGCAATCCGTTCTTGTTATGCAGGTTATGCATTATGCTTGATGTGGCTTATTCCCAATTTATGGACGGGTCAAGCCCTGGACCGCTGACCTCTGTTGGAACCTTGGCATGCCTTTAGTAGAAAATTGTTCCTCCTCCTCCTGGGAGGAAGGTTTGAAACTATCTAAAAACAAGCGCAAAGAGTCTGGACATTTGGACAAATAAACTCTCCTTCGCCCTCTCAGTCCTTAGCGGTTCGGGTGGGTTATAGGTGCAAAATAGCTCAGGTATCATGGACTTGACCTTACTACTTTCTTTCACTATTTTCCATCGTTTAACATCTCTGTAGTTTGCAGAGAGATATCTGCAGAAATATGCCACGCCCAGAAGGATGAGGATAAAGATGCTGAGAAGTGTTCTGATTGGTCAAGCATGGCTTCTCCAAGTCTGGCTGGTGATGCTCTAAACTTCTCCCCGACTTCAGCTGAGGGTCCTGCCTTTAGGACCAAAACAATGCCTCCAGTCGCTTGGACTACCTCCTGGAAATCTGATGTCGCGCTCTTTTACTCTTGTTGTGCAATTGACTAGCCAACAGACTTAACATCAAGGCACTTTCACGGAGCGAACTAGAGGCCCCATACATTCTCCACCCTCAAGCAGATTTAGAGCTGACTTCCTGGTGAAGCTCCACAATCAAATGAATCTAATGTCTAAAAGGGTCTTCTGGAGAGACCACCATCGTTCAGGCCTGCCCGCCTTTTTCTCTCCCCTTCTGTTTTGTTTTTTTCCTAGTGACCAATGGCATTGGAAGATGAACCGATCCTCAACACAAAGCGCACGGATTAAACAACAACACCACTTTGAGTCCCAGGGAAATGCAAAACCAACAAACCATTGTCAGTCATTTTGGTGGGATCAACGAGAACAAGGCAAAACTCTTGGTTGGTTGGTGAATCGGCAGCCTCAGAACGAAGCAGCGAACAGTTTTTTTTTATTGCACCCAGATATTTAATGTTCGGGAAAAGCCCAAAGCAAAGAGCTAGGTCAAAGAAAGAAAGACCCAGTTAAAAAGTGGCCCAATGCTTATCCACGCTGAAGTGACCGAAGGACAAGAAAACCTTTTAAAGAAATAGCCAGATTTCCAAACAGTGAACGGCATCGCTGCCTGTGTCACATATAGAGTATAAAGTTATTGATGTCGTAAGATATTTCCAAGCCTAAACAGTTAAGAGCGAGGAAGCATAAGCAAGAGACCCTCTTGGGTCCTGGAGTCTAGGAAGATGATCCGCCGTTCCTTTGGGGGCATCTCTGTGCAGCTGAGAGGGGGCTTGCTGAAAGCAGAGGTGGGGGTGGGGAGAGCAGAGGAAAATCTTTGCAGGAAACGCTGATCGGGGCTTTCACTAATTGGCTCTTTTAATTCGCTGCGTGGAGCCACAGGCAGGTCGGAGCGACTGGGTGATCTGGCCTAGCTTGCGGGCCGGCAGAGAGAGAAATGAAGTCCATGCCATTAAAAGCAAAAGGTCTTAATGCCGCTTAGATAAAACTGAGGATCGGGATTTCGAGGTTTTAATTTGGTGATGGTGTAAGAAAACTGGAGAACCAATAGCACCCAAATAAAGAGTGCGGTCCTGTTTCTTCAGGACGCTCCTTCACCATCACCTGATTAAGCGTTCCCCAAAATCAGCGGAATTTTTAATGCGTTTCCTAAAATCCGTAGAACTTTTAATTCAACCTAAACGCTAGAACCGATGACTTTTGTTGTGGTTGTGGTTGTTATTAAGAGAAGGACAGAAAACATTCATTTTTACAGCCCTGGAAACGGGTTTGCGTTTCTAACTGAGGTGCAACGAGGTCTTCCTGCCCGTTTCCCAGTATGCTAGTTCTGAGCTGTTGTTTCTCCAGCTTGCCACCGAGCAGGAAACAGCAGGTGAAATCTTGATTAATACAGTTGAAAAAACAATAGCCATTGCCAGTCCTAACAGATGCGGATCGGGGCGCAACATCCCCCCTAAACGGGCTGAGAGAGTGGAGGATTCTGCTCACCAAAATGAAAACGCAGTTAACGCGCTCACGAACCCGGCTGGGAAACGTGTCACTTAAAACAACAGGCGCATCGTGTTCGCTGGTGACTTGGAGGATTCGAAGAGATGCGTATATCAAGCCTCGGCGTGGCTCAGTTCCGAGTTCGCCTTGGGGTGGTGGTTGTTGTTTTATGAAGGCGTGAGGCGCGCGCCCGATCCACCTCAACTTCAGCCCGCTTAACTCCCGCGGATGGAAGCCTTAATAAGCACGTGCTTAAGATCTCTTTCGCGGGCAGTAAACGTGCTTCATTTTGGCCCTATTCATTTATTGTTTTGTTAAACGTTCGTCTTAATATTTGTGACAGGGCGGCAGTAGTGAGAAGGGCAAGAACCCATCTCCCTGGTCTAATTCAGGGAAACGTAAGCAGTGGGGGAAGAATGTGGGGGGGGGATCGATTTGCAAAACCTTTACGATTACTTCGCAGCATCTCAGGGGACATAACGGTGACGGCGCCCTTTGGGATCTCGAGCTGCCACGCGCATAAAGAGTTGCAACTTATAAGCGGGGCGCGTGGAGGGAGAGCGAGAGCGAGAGCGAGCGAGCTCCGGGTCTGTCTAGAGACAGAGCGCAAAGTCTTGGGGTTTCATACAGAACGAAGCAGGCAAGATCAAGATCAACTACAAACACGCTGCCATAAGCGCCTGTATCTCGTGGCATTTACCCCGGGGTAAAAGCCTTTCAATCACGGCACAGTCCGTTTCTGTCCTAAGCGCCTCCTCTTGCTTCCCCTTTCCTACCCGGTCCCCTGGAGGTGGGTTACGCAGCAAGGAGGATCGCATCCTGATCCCCCGCGCGCCCCAGCCGGGCCAAGGTCTCCTCTGGCCCTGGCATCAGGGCATCGCCTTCCCCAGAAGTGCCTGGCGCACGGCCGCCTGTGCCTGTTTACTCGGAAGTCAGTCCCGCTGCGCTGGACGAAGTGAGCGCCACCATAGCTGCCTCTGGAGATCGCAAAGCCCGGAGCAAGAACATTAGCCAAACAGATGAGTTATCTGCACCTCTGACAGCCCCGGGGAAGCTCCAGGGAAGCGGAATTGCAGCCTCCGGGACATTTCTTTCTTTACAATGGAAAAGAGCAACTCGGAATCACTGTGATCAAATGTGTCAGGCCCTAATCCCTTCCCCCCACCGCAGGAAGGAGCATGAATGTCAGCCTTACCGGGCTGGTGGTGGTGGAATAGGAGAAGGAGGATGCAAAAGAGGAGTGGGAGAGGGGGTCGGAAGAATTGTCTGGGCTTCTTCCTCATTGGCTGAACTGGCAGCGTCTGCCCCCGTTTCCTCCCCCCCCCCCCGTTACACCCAAACGCTCACATTCACACGCCAGCTCTCCCCCCTCCTTCCCTTTCCTCCGCTGGGAAGAGCCTCTTTCCTCGGTACAAAGTGGAGTTGGGCGGCTCCTCGGAATCTAAGTGACTCCTGAGTAGGGAGACTTGGAAGTTGGCGACTCTCCCCCAGCGCGCGGAGAGGAGGTGTTTGGTTTTTGGGGGGAGAGGTGGACCGTGCGAGCGTGTGGGGGGGACGGGACTCCGCTGAGCAGGTTGACCTTCCCGCCCCCTCGCCTTCCCTCCCTCCCCCCGTCCCAAGCCCGACCCCGAGCGAGGCAGCGCGGGCGCCTCATTCCCGAGCGGGGGATCGGGGCGCTCGCAGTGCGCGCAGGCTCCAGCCCACCCGGCTCAGCGTCCGGCAGCGAGCAGGAGGAGAGGAGCGCAGCCGAGAGCAGCCGCCGCCGCCGCCGCCGCCACCTCTCCGCGCTCGGGTGCTGCCGCCGCGTCCCGGTGCCGCCGTGCCACGGACGCGCAGGCAGCGCCGCCCCGACCGGCCCGCGGCTGCCGCTTTGTCATGCTGCCCAAAGTGGAGACGGAAGCCCTGGGACTCGCCCGGGCGAATGGGGAGCGTGGGCAGATGCCGGAAAACATGCAAGGTAAGCGCCGGGCGCGCCGAGAGGCGGGCGAGCGGGTGGGTGCGCTGCCCGGGCAGGAAAGCGGGCGAGCGAAGAAGCCGGCGCTCGGAAACCGAACCGAGCGCCTCCTCTCCCCCCTCCGCGCCGGGAGGGCTCCCTGCAGTCTCCTCCCCTCCGGTAACTTCAAGGCTTGGCGGGTTTTGGAGCGCGTCGGTTCCCAAGCAGGGTGGACTCCGAAGTCCACGCGCGGCCGAGTAGTGCTGCTCCCGCGCGCGCTTCGCCGGCGAGGGTGAGCGCACTTTTTTTTCTCGGGTGGAAACCGTTCGGAAAGTCGGGTCGGACCTGGGAAGCTGGGCACTTACTCCCAAGTAAACGCTGCCCGGCTGGCTGGCTGGCAGGGACACGCACACCCTCTTTGGATGGAGCAAGAGGGGCACCGGGAAGGCCCCAGTGAGAATTGGTAGGGCAGCTGGTGGCCAGCGGGTTGCCCGAGCGCACGCGCGTTTTACTCGGAAGCAAGTCTCGCTCCCTTGCAGGCCCCTGCTCCCCAGTCAGTGAGCACCGCACCGGTGGCCAGCTAGGGTCCCGCAGCGAATTTGAAAGTTGCAGAGTAAGAGGTGGGACATTTAAAGCGGAGTGCGTTTAAAGCGTTTCTGATGGAAAAGAACGGGATCAACTTTTGTTGGGATGCTAGCTTTCAAGTAACACGGGAATCCTCGTCAGGCACAATCCGCGCGGAAACTTTATTTCTTTCTCCGACTCCCCCCCCCCCCCCAGCATAGTTTTGGGTCCAAAAGCTTGTTTTCGCCAAACGCAGAAGTTTCCCATTAAAAGGAACGGTCGGTTTTGGTATGGTTTACGGTGTTGCCCTGGGGCCGGGGGGGGGGGGAGAGACTGGAAGGCAGGCGGGAATTTGTAAACTTCTACCCGGAAATCACGGGACGCTTGTGCCTTTCTTGGACACCTTAAACTTGGGAATAAGTCTTTTTGCTTTGTAAGTAAAAAAGTGAAACACGTGTGCGGTTGGTTCTTCAGCTTAGGGAGAGTATCTGGACAGGTTTTGGGGACGACGATGGGAAGTTTTTTTAAACACGAGTACGCACATACACTTTTCCGTAGCAGAGGGTGAGCCGCGCTAATGGCAGAATCAGGTGGAGGCAGCATCGTACATACAGCCTTTCAGTGAGGCAGCCAGTTAAGAGGGCTGGGAGACCTTTCAATGGGGAACCAAGGTGGTAGAGACCCCCCCGCCCGCCCCTGCCCAGGATCAGAGGAGACGTGCACAGCTCTGGACAAGGGAACCTGCGGGTTCTCCTTTTTGCTGCTTTAGTCTCTGGCTGAACTTGAAACTGACAAGGTCAGCCTGGTGGTCAGAAGGGAGCTCATTTATTCTAGCCTGCTCATCTCATTCCAGCTCCTCTAGATCCCAGTGGGCTGCGGTTCCCGGAGAGAGCGGGGCAGGATTGCAGCGGAGAGCTGTTTCCTATCTCTAGAGCCTTGTTTCCTGAGGGGCTTTCCTCCCTAGCAAACTCCCAGCAGCAGGAACCGGAGTGCCCTTCTGCAATGGGGAGACCGATGCGAGGGTCTCTTTTCCCCCACGACCCGTCCGTCCCCGGTGACTTCGGACCTTGCCTGCTGCCGGGCTAAAAACGAGGTTTTCTTTCCACGTTGTTGGCACGTAGTGGTGCCAGATTGGAAGCACAGACCCACCGAGGAGGAGCGCGCGGGAACCGTTTGGTTCAGCGTCCTGCCCGGCTGCAATTCAGCGCCGGAGGCTCAACAGAGTTTGGGAGCGCTTGGCGCTTCTCGGAAGGCAAGAGGGCTTCAAGTTTCTGAAAGGGTCGGCTGGGTCTGGGGGGGGGAGCTTTGTGAATAGAGTTGCCAGTGTGGGTGTCTTCAGAGTTGGGGAGATAAAAGAGGGATCAGGGAGGCAGGAGAGGTTATCTTTTTTGGGGGGGGAGATAGTTGGGTGTAGAGGGCTCCTAGGTTTTCCCAATAAGACTTAACAGCTGCTCTATATCTAGCATCCTCTTCAGTCAAGTGGGGGAGGGGAAAGTGGAGTGAGGATGGGGGGGGGTGTCTCTGGGGAGCTAGTACAGGCTTGTCCCAGTGCAGATGCCTGCTCTCCATGCGCCTGGGGGGCTCACTGGTGGGTGGGTGGGTGCACTGGTTACACAAACGGAATAAAAATTACTGCCACAAATATATCTTAGTGACTTCACAGATCGGTTTTGAGAACCACTTGAACAAGCCTCCCAGAGGATGTCTAGGAGGAGAGTAATATTTTAGGGGTTGAGCAGGCTGCAATCCTAAGCACTAGGGAGGCATTGAACTCCATAGGAGCATCTGCTTCCGAGTAAACATGGTCAGGATTGCACTGTAGACACCGCAGCCCTCTCCATGCCTAGTCAGAAATTAGTCCCATTGGTGGGGGGCTTCTTGCCTAGTATCTAGGATTGCAGAGTGACCAGTCAATTGTTTTCCATGGAATTTCCTTCCAGCTGAACACGCTTGAGGACGGGAAGCGCCAGGCTGCGATCTTAAGGGCACTGCTTTGACTTACAGGGAGTTGGGTTCTTTTAAAACCAGGCCCTCCAAGTTAACGTTGTTCAAAGCTGGCGGTTGTCAAACCCCACAGACACAGGCTTGCGGCTCCTAAGCACATCATGTTATCTGGAATTACTTTACCAAGTGCTGCAATTGCATTAGTTGGGAAAGCCTGTTCACGCGCCTGGCAGTCGGTGAAACTCTGGGTGATGCCAGCGGGGATCTCCTTCGCCTCTGCAAACTCGATTCCCGGAGATTTGGGGGGGATCCATTTATTTCGGCTTAAATGGGACCTGGGTCGTTCCAAGAGTTGACCCTGGCAGGAGGCAGGAAGCGCAGAGAGTCCTAGAGACGTGAAACGCGCAAACTTGGGGGTAGGATGGGAAATGAACCCTGAAACTCTCTGCCTGTTTACCCCCACTTATGCATTGGGACTTGCTTCTGAACTAGGAAGTTGCCAGACATGACTGTGCCTCCCTCCGGAGCTGCCACGCAGGACAGGTCAAGGAAGCAAACCCCTCGTGGCCTTGTTTGTTTTTCATTTCCAAGAAGGTCCTTCTCTACTTACAGCAGGCTAAGGCCCGCATCCCTCCATCCCATTTCACCACCAAAGCGATGTAGCTGTAGCATTATATCAACGGGGGGGTTGTATGCGTGTGTGCAGAGCACAGCAAAGAGATGCCGAAAGTGCAGAAGTTAGAAAACTGCTTTATTAAGTTATTTTCCCCCTCTTCTCAGTGAATGCACAATATTGGAGCCGCACAACACTTTCTAAGTGTTTTTAGAACACGCAGAAACTCAACTGCAAAAGTGTGGGGCTAGGGGAGGTGTGCGTGTGTAAAGGAGGGGCTGTCACCTCGTTAGAAAGACCCCAATCCAGTCCCAGAATTAAGTAAAACAAAAACCAACAAAGCAAAACAAGGCTGTCATTTATTTTAAGGACTCTCCCTTTTGCACCTTCCCGGTAATGCGGAATGCGTTTGAATGCGGAGCAGTGTGGCGCTTCCAGGTTTGTGCATGTGCCCCTTTTCTTTCCGAAACAGGCAGCCGGCGGCCCCGCTTTCCTTCAGGCCGCAGGCCCGGAAGTCGCCCGGAGAGCTCCTGAGCTCTCTCTCCGCCTCCTCCCTTGTTCTCTCTCTCCTCGGCTTGTTAATTTCACTTCCCACCTTCTGATCCCCGAAGAGGCTGGCGGAGCAGTGGAGAGGGAACCGGGGCTGCTTCGTTTCTTCTCTGACCAAGCTTTTCCCTGCTGGAGAAGTCTCCTTCTCCAAAGGCCCTGCGCTTTCCCGTGCGCCACGCTCGCCAGACCCCAGTTCATGCCCGCGTACATTGCGAAAAGTTGTAAGGAACGCCTTGAATCGCTCGGCTTGACTCGATCACCTAATAATAATTTTAAAAAATCAACCCTCTTTGAATCTTCCTTCCATTCAGCCCTGCTTCCGTCTCCCGTCCGTGCATCTATCATTTATTCAAACACCTTCCTGGGACTCTGATCCGCCTCCAGCTGCTGCGTCAAAGAGAGCGCAGCGAGCAGAGGCGCAAGGCGCGCACAGCGGCGTCAACAGAGGGGATCGGGGGTTCTGTTTAGAGTCGATCTGCTGACTGGGCTCTTTTTGGGGGTTGGGGTGGGGTAGATGCATCGCTTTCCCACCACCCCACCCACCTTCGCGACGTCCCAGCCCCTGTAGCCTCCCACCCGCAGCATCACCCCGCTCCAGCCTTTTCGTTGGGGTTTCTGCTGCTACAGGCAAAGAGTTTCCTTCAAGACACCCAGGGAGTGCTTTGTGGGGGGCGAGGGATAAAGACTCAGGAGACCGGCAGATCTTCCTGTTCGTGTTGCAGGCATCTTTCTTTTCCCCCTGAGCCGGTGGGACACTCGCCCTTTCTCTCCACCCCTTTGCAGGAATTTGGCTCACTCGGTGAGCCTCTCGCCCCAACGCGCTGGGCTTTCCTCTTTGGGCTAACTCTGAGGATCGGAGCATTTCCTTGAA
Organism: Podarcis filfolensis; assembly: GCF_964270895.1. Classification (NCBI taxonomy): domain Eukaryota; kingdom Metazoa; phylum Chordata; class Lepidosauria; order Squamata; family Lacertidae; genus Podarcis; species Podarcis filfolensis. Next base: position 20,120,443 of record NC_139609.1, read on the forward strand.
AGTCTTTTTCTTGGTCCCCGAGCAAGAAGATCCGAAGAAAGTGGGCGGGCCTGCCTGTTGAAGAACTTTATTCCTTATTTTAGTTGCCAGCCTTTGCAAGAGTTTGGAAGCTAACAACTCGGCGCGCAGCGGGATCGGAGCCTTTCAAAAGCTGGAGGAGTTTGCCTTGCTCAGGTCGAATTAGGCAGAAAAGAAGAACTTCTGGTCCGAGGAACGGATTTAGACAAGTTTTAGCGGAATAAGAATTTATAGCTCCCATTTTTCATTTTTGGTACTGTTTAAGAAATTGATTTTCAACTCGGAGCAATTGGCTTTATACAGCTGAATTGGAGGTTAGGTAAATATTAAAAAGTTGGCTGCTGCAACACAGAACTTCGGGGAATGCAACAAAAGCTTCTCTCTCATTAAAAATATGGGGACTTTTGCTTTTTTACGTTTTTCAGATGAAATGCACATTTTCTTATTTTTATTTGGGGTGGGGGCAGGGAATCTGCTAATAGTAAGTTGAAGAAAGCCGAAGGCTACTGCCCACCGAACTTGGAAGTGAGCTGCTTTGGGCTTAATGGGACTTACTTGCAAGTAAACATGCCTAGGATCCAGCTTGAAGTCAAATAATTTTGGGGATGAGGTTGTTGGACTGGGGAAGGTAAACTGAGCAAAGTACTGTCAAGAATGCTGGCTTTGGGTGGCTTGGCAGACTTAATTCTCCTAAATGAAATATGGGAAGAAAAGTTATTGGTCACTAATTAAAATGTTTGGTGTTGCTGTTGATTATTTATTTATTGATTTTTTTAAAAAAACTTTATGACTTTGGCTATTTAAATAGGATGAATGTCCAGGAATTGTTTCCCAGTCTCAAAAGTAATAATGGATGTAAGTTGAGGTGATGGGGACATTTGCATACATTCTCATGGGGTGTTATTTTCTTTATTTTCCAGTGTCTCAATTTAAAATGGTGAATTACTCGTATGATGAAGATCTTGAAGAACTGTGTCCAGTGTGTGGAGATAAAGTCTCTGGGTATCACTATGGACTCCTTACCTGTGAAAGCTGCAAGGTTTCATACATTTTTTTCCTTCTTTTTATGGGAAGGGAAGGGGATTGATAACTTTATCGAGGAAAGGCTTGGTAATTGCTATTTCTGTTTCTTTTGATGGGGACGGCAGAATATTGTGAATATAAGTAAAGTTTCTTTTTGGAAGAAGTTTTGTGAAGAGCAGGAAATATCTCCCTTTTTTAGTAAACAGTAAGAAGAACTCAATAGGGTGTTCTGTGTGGCTATATTTACTGCCTTTAAATATTTGGTTGTCGTGAAGTGATGTAGTTGTAGAGGAGCTTTCGTTCCCAGCTGTCCTCAATATTGATTTTAGTTGATTTATATACATTGAGTATTATTGTTCCTGTATCTTGTTCTTGATAAATTTCAGGGCTGCAGTATTGAAGGCAATAGTTTCAAGTTTTTCATCTTTCAGGATGAAAATGTAAATTTCTGTTGTCATACTTTTTATGCTTACACACAGACACAAACAATATTTTATGTCAGTATTCATTTGGAGAGTGATCAAGTGGAAATCAATGAAATGGGATTTTTTTAAAACCTCATATATCATGATGAATATTTTTGCATGTGTATTTCATTTTAATGCATAATATGCACATAGGGTTCAGAATTATAGGTTGATCCCATTGAAGCCAGCTATTAAAGTCAACCACATATTTGATCTGAAATAAATAACTGGACAGCTGTAAAAGGCGGTGGTAAAAGAATCATATTTTGAGAAGGAAATGTTCTAGTAATATGGAGACTGTTTAGTATCTCTGTATCCCTGTACAAAGCAATATTGCTTACAGTAATTTTGCTGGCTGATAGACACATGTAATTTTGGGACTATAACATGAAGAACTGTCCCACTAACTCCAGGGATTAACGGTACAGTCCTATGCATGTCTGCTGAGAAGGAAGTCCCACAGATTACAACCATACTCCTCAAGAAAGTGTGCATAGGGTTGCAGCTTAAATGTCCAATATGTATTTTCCCCCATATTACTGTAAATGATCCTAATTATTAGAATACCTAATCATCGTATAGCACATGACTTTTTTCCCTCATTAGTAGCCGTTGTAGTTTATATAGTCCCAACAGAAGGTCTCTGCCCCAGTAAGCTTACACTCTACATTTATACAGCTGGAAAACAGAGGGAGAAGTGGGCAGTAAGGGCAAGAATAATAAACCAGGGGAGACAAGGAAGGCATCAGTGAAGGTAACGGATAGGAAGAAATGTATTTTGCAAGCAGTTAGGCTTTGCCTCAGTGGAAGCTGAGAGATGAGGGGTTAAGCCCAAAGCTTTGTGGAAGAGATGGGTGCAGACAACACATCTCTCTTGTACTGGGTGAACAGGCTTTTTAAAATTCTGCATCAAATCACTCAAAAATGCCAATTCAAACATAATTTTAATTCATACCATAAAATTATAAGACTTTTTCGGCAGAGGATTCCTAGGGATGCAGTAAGGAAGGCTCACTGAAGTCTGTTATAAATCAATACGAATGCAGACTAGCCCCAGAAAACTTCTGTCTGTGGCCTAAGTGAGTTTCCTCGAAGAGACGACATGAAGAAATATGGAATCAAGCCTGCTGCTTCGTAAGTGCTCAGTTGGCATAATGACGATAGAGAAGGTTTTCGGAATACGACATAAACCCCAGCACCCCACCTGTCCATGCAAAACAGGCGAATGTTTTGTATCTGTTTTACAGGGGTTCTTTAAACGAACAGTCCAGAACAATAAAAGGTACACGTGCATAGAAAATCAAAGCTGCCAGATTGACAAAACTCAACGGAAGCGCTGCCCTTACTGTCGGTTTCAAAAATGTCTAAGTGTCGGGATGAAGTTGGAAGGTAAGGCAAAGAGTTCTTCCTGCATATTTGTAAAACATATAATATGTAACTGCTCTGCAGTATATTCACAGTTGCTGCATTTCTGTCATTCTGGACTATTCCAAGATTCATGTCTTTATGGCTGATCAAAACTATTGATGCTCGTGGCTCCCTGCACACAACTTTTGTTTTTAAAGGACTCCCCTATAACATATGTACAGTAGCTATTGTGCTGGGAAGGTGGTTTAAATGTGTGCATTAGAAATGGCAACTCGTAAGTACATACAACTTTACAGTTACAGCAGACCATAAGAATGTTTGAGTATTCAAGCTAACAGTAAATACAAGTACAAATAACATTCGTTCGTTTAAGCAAACAGAATTAAATGAGAGTAGATATCATAAATTATTTAGGGGGAGTTTGTTAACAGTTCCCACAGCAAGATTTCTAGCCATATCAGAGAGTTTTAAAAACACATCATTAGAAGTCTCGTATACTGGGCATTTTTCTACTGCACAATTGGTCATTCTTAGTTATCAATGGAATTCCTTGCATGGACAGGTTGTGCAACTGAGCGAATCATTAACTAAATAATCATTGAAAGTATGACTAGCATTCAATAGAAAGGGACCCTACTTTTGTTTTACTTTGCTTTGCAATAGAAGTCAATAAATGTGAGGAAGTATAAAATATTTTGGATTGGATTTAAGATTTTCCTAGTATAGTTGTATGCTATACAACCATAGTGTATTTTAATAGTTCACTGAAATGATAGGATTCAACATTAGGAAAGACAGTTGTCTCTTCCCCTTTCTAAATTACTAGTAAGTTTGAGTTCATATCTATTTTAACAAGTCACAAATGCAAGATAAGAATTGCATCATGCTGCATTCTTTTACTCATAGCAAATTACCATTCAAAGGTCTGGAAAATTCATTTTACTTCAGAACCAAATGTTGCTTAAACAGAGATTTTGGGTTCTTCTTCTTTTAAGTGGCCATGGATGTTGCTGTCTCAAAGTTGTGATAGCACTTTATAAGGTATCTAGTTTGGCCCCAAAAAGGAATTCAGTAATGAGTTTAACAATGGATATTGAGATGCTAACACTTTTGCCATATTTTATTACGATTTTATGATGATCTACTTGGTTACGTCTCATGTCATAGCGATTGCTAATTTGAAGCAAATGCTATATGAAATTTTTATTGGTTTGCAGTGTTTCAAATCTCAAGAAATGGGATTCAAAATGGCAGAAAACTCCGGCCCTATGTATTATAATTTAGATATATGATTGCTAGAATTTTATTTTATTTGTGACTGATTTCAAGGTTGATTCTGAATGTAGAATGTATTCAGTGTTCCATTTCACAGCTTTTTAATGGTGAAATCCTGGACATCCTTTGCCTGCAATCCTACCTGGGACAAAGCACGATTAAACTCAGTGGAATTTACTTCTGAGTAGACAGACTTGTACATGATTGCACTGTTAGCATTGGAGAATGAGACTTGCATGAGATTTGACTGTACATGATTTTGACAAGATTTTAAAAATGGGCTAGGCATAATTACTGCATTTTAATACTTCTAAACTGTAACTGGCATTAGTAACCTAAGAGTTTATTAATTTGCGGTGACTAATTTTAATCAGTGGGTCTGACAGTTGAGGCAGACTTGTTTATTTTTGAAGCTATTTTGGTTCCAGCATGAATGTGAAATATTTGTCATGCTTAAACTGAGGGGTACCTTTTGATTGCTAAACATTATGGTATCCTACACTTTCTTCAATACCACAGAAAGGCACCTTTGGTGCTTTCACAATATGGTATTTGATTTAAAAATAATTGATGGAACAATTCATCAGTTACTCAATTAAACACAAGTAATAAGCAAACTTCCTTCCATTAGTAGACAGCCTTATTTTCGTGCACACAGATTTCCACTATGTCCCAACGTACCGCTTACAAAGTGTAGTCCACAAACCACTTGTTCCAGAATACTTCTGCATAACAGGCAGTTAAGCCTATGTTTGTTGCAGTGTAGGGGACTGCAAATATGGTCCACGGAATACAACATAGTAGAGGTAATAGAAGTAATCTTGCCAAATAGATGCTCAGAATCTGCATTTTGCAAGATATAACATTGATAGAGGAGCAATAGTTGGACAGGAAGAAAGGACGCCCAAGCCATCCCCTATCAAATCCTCATTTGCTCCCCACCCCACGCATCCCCCCAGGTAGACTTGAATCCTGTTTCTCAGCTCAGCTGGAGAGAGAAGTATTTAATGGATTTGCAAAGGAGAATCAGATGTCAGGGACAGGATGAAGCACCACACTGCCAATTTTCTCCTAAAATATTCCCCTTCCATAACAGTACTATGAGGGAATACCTCATGAGGGAATAATGTCAAAACAACAACCATGGTTACTTGGTGGTGTTTCAGTGATTATGCTAAGGTTACCAGATGTCCCCATTTCCCAGGGACAGTCCCCAGATTTACAAATCAGCCCCCATACAAAATCCATTGAAGTTGAAAAGTGTCCCCGGATTCATTGAAAAAAATCTGGTAACCTTAGCATGTGCCCCTGAGAGACAACAGGCACCCACTGTCCATACTTTCCAGAAACAAATGAAAACATTGTCTCGACAAGTTTTTTTCAGCTTTGTGAAAAAGTCTCTGCCGTAGGTGTTCATTTTGTTTGTGAACCTATATTGTGGTGTGAGTGTTTCCTTTTTAGAAAAAAACTATGTTCGGCTCTTTTATGGCATGCATGTAAATTGCTTTGATACGAGTGCAAAAAGGTGGTTTATAAATTAATAAATAATAATATTTTTAGTACTGGCTAGATTTTTTTAAAAATTGTAATCATTCGTCTGTTTTAATATCAGCAGACATTTGGAATTCTTTGACACCATTAGAATAGTGTTAAAAATAATGGCTGCAAAACTATTATGCCTGTGCACAAAGCATTTCCCTGTATATATGGGGAAACGTCCCCTTTTTTTGTTCTGGCTGTAGCCTCTCTATTGAATGTTTCTTGGGAGGCTCTCCACCTTCAATATTATTGTTTTTAGGAGCCACAAAAAGCCATAGCAGGGATGGAAGACTGAAAACTCCCTGCGCTCACCCAAAATGTTGTGCATAGACTTGGATGTCAATTCCCCATCAAATCTTCCCTTTACATATATGCCTATCACATTGCTACATAGTTCAGTTGGCACTGTGCAGCTTACCTGTGGTACCCCTGAAAACACACACATGCATGCACAGGGAGAGCCTTGTTCCTGGGCAGGATCAGTGCTTCTGATCTTACAAAATTACAGCAATTGGAACCTAGCCAATGGTGTTGCATGTCGCAGCACATTGGAACAATTTGTATAAAAATGGCACACCATTGCAGCCAGTTAATAAACCTTCCCAATCAGGTATGCAGTTTTAGTTGCCTGCAGTCAGAGACAGTTGATGCTTTATTATTATTATTATTATTATTTTAAAAACTACCTTCTGCTCTTGTATCATAATCCAACTTCCCTTTTGTTATCAGCAGAACGGGAAGAAGAAATGCATGTCCTCATAATTGTAAATGCCCGTGACATTTATATACATGTTTCCTTGATTGTGATACATGGACTTAAATTCTAGTTCATAAATTACAGTTTAGGCTGGAATCATTAATTGTTAACGCCTTTATGATAATGTATAGTCCTCTGTGTACCTAGGACTTCTAATACATTTTTAATGGACCACTAATCCTTAAGATAAAAGCTTAGGAACGTAACCTCCAGCCATCTCAGCATGTCACCAAGCTGTCAGAGGCCTTTCTTGCTATCTAATTGCCATTGGGAAGGGCAGGGATGGTGAGACCCTCTCGCTGCTGCTTTCAAGATATGCTGTGGCAGAGACCACCGCTATGTTCCCCAAGGCAACTGTTGGAGTGGGTTTCCTTGACTTCTTTCCCATCCAAATTCTGTTACAAGCTGAATGGCTTCAGCAATTGCAGGATCAGCTCATCTCTGGGGTGGGTGACACCTGACTATTTGGACATATATAGCCTATCTGGAGAGGCATTTCCAGAAGCTAGGGGTGCAGGGAGACTCAAAGGTGTTCTTAGAATGGCTAAACCCAAACAAAACACTGTTAACGGTATTACAGCTGTTATTCCTTCACCCACCCCACAAACATTTCAAACAGCATGGAACCCAAAGGCTTTGAGAATTTAGTAAAGTGCCTCAAAACAGCATCCTCTCTATGGGCTGATGGAGATTTTTTAAAAATTGCAGATTCCTAGGGCAAAAGTTAGAATTATAGTAAAGCAAATTGAAAGGAAAACATTAAAATGCCACAGAATAAAACAGCAGCATTAAAGCAATCAGCAGAATAAATCAACCCAACACTAAAGTACAGAGGATTAGTAAGCTTTGGATAACAAAAGGGTTTCAATGTGACCCAAAAATGTTATTAAGATAGGTGGAGAGACCTGAAGAAGAGCCTCTGTTGAAAATATTAGTGTGTGGAGACAAACAGCTTTTTAGATGTCAGAGCCAAGCTGTGAAGGGCTTGGAAAGTAAAAAACAAACAAACACAGCATTTTTGAACTGAACCCACAAACAATCTGAAAGCCAGTGTAGTTGGTGGATCACAGGTTTAATGTGATCATAACATCCGGTCAGAGTTAACAGCTTCTCCCCTGTAATTTGGACTAAATGCAGTTTCCGAACTGCCTTCAAAAGCAATCCCATGTACAAAGCACTGCAGTGGCCTAACCTGGGGGTTACATGGGTCACTGAGACCCGGATACTTCCGTTCAGGTAAGTTCACAGCTGGTGTTACAGCAGAAGCTGGTAGAAGATGCTCCATGCCAAGGAGACAACCTGTATTTCCAGTGACAAAGATGGTCCTTTGAGGGGATGGTCCTCTGCTCCCAAGGCATTTATAGTCTAAAAAGATCCATATTGCTTAGTTAATTTGAATACTGTCATTTAATTCAGTCATAATTTAACGCCCGTCATTTTTTCACCTCCACTTTCAACAGCCGTGAGAGCTGACCGGATGCGTGGGGGTCGAAACAAGTTTGGACCAATGTACAAGAGGGACAGGGCACTGAAGCAGCAGAAGAAAGCTCTCATCCGAGCAAATGGACTCAAGTTGGAAGCCATGACTCAGGTGATTCAAGCAATGCCCACTGACCTAACAATATCCTCTGCGATCCAGAATATCCATTCTGCCTCCAAGGGCCTACCTCTGAACCATACAGCCTTGCCTCCCACAGACTATGACCGAAGCCCCTTCGTCACGTCTCCTATTAGCATGACAATGCCGCCACATGGCAGCCTGCAAGGCTACCAGACCTACGGTCACTTTCCGAGCCGTGCTATCAAGTCTGAGTACCCCGATCCTTACACTAGCTCCCCTGAGTCGATAATGGGCTACTCTTACATGGATGGTTATCATCAGACAAGCTCGCCAGCAAGTATTCCCCACCTGATACTGGAACTCTTGAAGTGTGAGCCAGACGAGCCACAGGTCCAGGCTAAGATCATGGCGTACTTGCAGCAGGAGCAAGCCAACCGAAGCAAACACGAAAAGCTCAATACCTTTGGGCTTATGTGCAAAATGGCTGACCAAACCCTCTTCTCGATCGTCGAGTGGGCCAGGAGTAGCATCTTCTTCAGAGAACTTAAGGTACGCTACACACTTGTTTTCTATTGCATGACAATGAAACAGAAATATGGTTTGCCGTTTTGCTTGGCGTGACTTACATTCACTCACTACTCTTTGGTCAAATGACACTGTATAAACTGTAAGTGTGGAGCTGTTCTGCTCATCCATTATCCTTTCAGCAGAAGGTATAAAAAAAAGTCAGACCTCTATTCTGCAGATTTCCAGATCAACAATTTTTAAGCAGAAGATTCTGGTGAGCTGGGGTGTCTGTCTAAGCAGGGCTACTTGCTGAGTCTACAGCTATCTAGTACGACACTTGTGGGAGTGGAAGAGAATGTTTGCTGTGGGAGATAGAAGATGCTTTCCCTTTGAAGGCCTTTGGCATATTTGCATGCGCCTCAGAAACAGCAGGGGGATAATGGGGGGGGTGTGAGGAGAGGGCTAGTGATAATAGAGAAATAGGAAAAAGTCAGACCATTGGTAAGGTATCTTAGCAGAAGCAGGACTGAGAGAAAGGTATCTACAAATCCCAGGGTTTGTTGTGAGCTATGAATGGCTTCAAGCTTGCTGAAAGAAAAGTATAAACCAGTCACTTGAGCTAATGCCAATCATTCATAAGACCAGATGGAACAAGTATGAGGGAGTCACTGGGCACAGTAACTCCTGGGTAGGGCAGGATACATAAACATGTTGCAAAGAGAACCAAAATGCCTCAGTTTCTGTGGCTCTGTAGAGTTCTGATAAAATGAATATTATTCTGGTTGGCATAGATTCCAGGAGCCTCTCAACAAAATACTCCAACTTGTAGATATCAAAATAACAATGGGTGTGCTATCTGAGGAAGACATGCTGTGCTTTTGAGCACTCCAGAATGAAATGTTTTCAGGACTGGGGAGTACCCTATGCTTTGCAAGTATCAAATGTGCATTTACTGCGCAAAAAACTAAACAAACACACACACAACTGCTAGTGTGTAAAGGCCCTCAGAGTTGCATTCCTTTAATCTTTAAGAGTGTCAGAGAAAAAGGTCTATTCAAGTTCCTGCCCATAGATAAGCAAAAAGAGAAGATAAGAAGTCAGTGACAGAACTGAAGTGGTCAGCTAATGAAGTGGTCAGCAGTTGGCTTAGAAGGAGTGGAATCAGTGCAGAACCCTAGAAAGGAAGGAATAATGTGAGGCGTGCTGATGGCAGTTTTGAAGGCCAGAAAGGGGGTTTGGGGGGCATTTTTGCAATTCACTGAGGATAGGACTAGGAACAATGGAGCTTAAACACTAGGCAAGCAGCTTTCTTTTGAGCATTAGAAAACAACAATAAACAACAGTCGCTCCCCTGTGGAAGCAGGTGTCCTGAGAAGTTGTGGAATGTTCTTTCTGAGAGACTTTCAGTGGAAGTTGGAAAATATTTCTGCCAGATATTGTTCACATATAGCACAACCTGCCCTAGGGAAAAGGACTAGGAGCAGGGGACTCACTCTGATTCTAAAGTCTTCCATTCACAAGTGTTACTGAGGAGTATGTCACATTTCAAGGGGGAGGACGGGAAAGAGCAGCAAGATTGTGGCAGGCCTTGGCTGATCTCATGAGTTCGCATTTATCTTGCAGTCGTTGCTGCTTATTGCCGATATGTAGTTTTCTTGCTGATTTGCACAGCATTCCTGCTCCTGAGAGCTGTTCTGCACAGATGCAGAATTATTATTATTATTAATTCTTGAATTTATATACCACCCTATACCAGGAGGTCTCAGGGTGGTTCACAGGATAAAATCAGAATATAAAACCACAAAGTACATAATAAAAATAAAAACAACAACACAATAACCACCTCCAACACATTTTAAAAGGGCATGGGATGTTTTTTGTGTTTGGTGACACATTTAGTATTTTATTTATTTCCAAAGTAGATGAAAAACTATTAAGACATGTTGTTGTTGTTTAGTCGTGTCCAACTCTTTGTGACCCCATGGACCAGAGCACGCCAGGCACTCCTGTCTTCCACTGCCTCCCGCAGTTTGGTCAAACTCATGCTGGTAGCTTCGAGAACACTGTCCAACCATCTCGTCCTCTGTCGTCCCCTTCTCCTTGTGCCCTCCATCTTTCCCAGCATCAGGGTCTTTTCCAGGGAGTCTTCTCTTCTCATGAGGTGGCCAAAGTATTGGAGCCTCAGCTTCACGATCTGTCCTTGCAGTGAGCACTCAGGGCTGATTTCCTTATTAAGACATTGATGTCTTTTAGTTTAGATTTGCATATATAGTGCAAATCTAAACTAAGAGACATCAACGTCTTAATAGACAGGTAAAAAATAACCAGAAGGACTGAAATCGTGCGCAAGAGGCTGATAAGCTAGAAAGGGCTCTCCTGGCACCAAAGGGAGAAGAAGGCAGCAGGAAGAGCATTCCATAATTGGGGTGCCACTACTGAGAAGGCCCTCTCAGACAGCAGGCAACTGCAGAAGGCCCTTTAGTATCTTAAAGCACATATGTTTTCACATGTGAAACAGGCAGTTCTTCAAGAACTCTCGTCTAACCTGGATGTTGCCAGAGCACGGGTAACTGAGGCAAAGCTATCTCTGTCCAGGTAGAATCACATTGTTCTGGAGTGCACATACAAAATATCCGCCCCCCCCCCCAATGTTCCTTGCTTGCATGTAGTAAATAAGCATGCCAAGGAAGATGTCTCTCTCTCTGCCCTCTGATATACTAGTTTACTCTGCATAAAGAGGTTTGTTTATTTTCTTACTCACTCAAGGCCCATGATCCTTCCGCTTACAACTTCAGCTGATTCAATCCAGAGTAATTCCACCTCAGTCTGCACGTTCTGCATCACGTGTAGGCCAGCCATTAACCTTTGCTCTTTCAGTTCCATCTCCTCTCTTTATAGTCTCTATATACAGGCTTTTTCTGTTTCCCCTTATTTTCCACAGTTTTCCTTACCATCACAAAATGAGGAAGCTCATCCATGGGCAACTCGTTTGCATGAAGAGATTATTCTGTGTTTTGCTCTTGAGATAGTAAAGTCACAGGGATTCATTTCTGCCACTTCACACCATGCTGTCCGTTCCTGAATATGCAGCTGCCGCTGGGGGAAATGTTGTTCCTTCAACCTATACAATACAGTGGTTATCGATAAGGCCTCTGTGGTTATGGGAAGGAAATTGAGCGTCCCTCTGGAACTGCTGTCATAGAATTTCCCCTTGTTTAGAAAAGGCTTTTCTCATACTGCACCAAGACTACTCATTCTGTTACTACTACCAGATGGGAGGCCAATGAGAAAATGAAGCAACAGCATGGAGGGCTGCACGTTTTAGAAGCGTTCCTAAGGCAGTGCTGCAGCCAAGCTGGCTTTGGACTTAATCAGTCCTAAAATGGTTGATTGCCTGTGAATCCTATGTGTGCTGCTTAGAGTACTTATGGGGAAGAAAACACTTTATAAGTGAATAAGAGTCATATGTAACAAATATTTACAGAGTTGTTGTTTAGCCGTTTAGTCGTGTCCGACTCTTCGTGACCCCATGGACCAGAGCACGCCAGGCACTCCTGTCTTCCACTGCCTCCCATAGTTTGGTCAAACTCAAGTATAGAGGTCTTATTCAGGATGCCAGCCAGTCAGATATGCCCTTTTTACATTACTCCATTCCATCCCCCTTTTTCTCATGCTACCTCCTCCAGCAAACACTAAGCATTCCACACACAGTGATTATGCTCAGTCCTCAATGGGCTATTTGTGTGTGCATTGGGCAGTGCCCTTTAAAAAAAACACAACCTAGTGGTGGTTTGTTTGTTTTTTGCACTTTTGCAAACCTTTGGATTTTTCCAAGCCTGCTGGAAATGGTATCCATGGTGCCATTTCTACTCCATAAGAACACACACTCAGAGAATATATTCACTCCTAGTTTGGTCTCAGAAGTTTTATTGGGGGAATTCCCATGATTTCAGCAAACCTTAAACACACATGGTTCTGTGAATGTTTAACTTGCATATTTTCATGAGATGTTGGATGTTTTGTGCCCAAGTCTCTTTTGCTCAGGAACTCACAGCGTGCAATTTATTTAGTGCAAACAATGAAAGAATCGCCATCAAGTTGTAGCATGCACTCTGGTCGTCGTTTTATCTCATGCTATATGCTAGAGGACTAAAGAAATATATAACAAATTTTGGGTGAGAAACCATAAAAATGTTCATCTGGGCACTTATAGCCCTCCATTTCAAAGAGACTTGTGCAGGAAAACTTACTGCAGGATTGCACCCTTATTTCTTGCCTCTCCCTACCATGACCACATTGTGGTTGAAAAGCGAGTTATACATACCATAAATAAACAAAGCAATAAAATATTACTGGGCATTGAAACACTTAGCAATGTGGATGTGTGGTGTTAGTTAGTTTAGAGCTGCTCCTTAAACAGAACTTCCATGTCTAGGGGGAATCTACTCCTGACTAACAGATGCAGGGGACAAGAGGGTGTGACTGTTCCTTTCCACACCACCCTTGTAAACTTTCATGGGAGCATTTGGATGGACACTGTTGGATAACGAATGCTGGTCTCAACAGAGCTTTCATAAAATCACAGCATTTCAGCTGGAAGGGACCTTAGAGCTCATCTAGCTCAACCCCTTGCTCAACTGATCTGATCTACAGAACTTTTTGTTATCAAGTATTTGTGCCTAAAAATACACCACTTTATTATGTGGAAGACATGGTCTTTCAAAGGTTATAAAGGAATTCATAAAAGAACATGAATGTCATGTGTATATTGTACTGAAGCAAAATTAGGAGTCCCTCAGCCAAAGCTGTCTTGCTGAAGAATGCCACCTGGCTCCAAAAAAAGGGAGCAATTGTAATGTGTTATATAATGCTTTTGGAGCACTGAAAGTAATCTGTGTACATCAGTCCCAGAGCAAGCATGGCCAGTGGTCAGGGATGATAGGAGCTCTAATTCAGCAACATCTGGAGAGCCATGTCTGACATACATAATAATTGCATTGCAGTTATTAAACAGGCCCTGATGCCTGTTTCTTATGCATACAAGAGTTGACAAAATAACAGAATGTTGGGAAGTGGCTAATAATAATAATAATAGAAGTCTCATTGCTTTTGGTGGGTCCACTCTAAGTATGACTAAGTATGGGGAGTGGGTGGCGCTGTGGTCTAAACCACTGAACCTCTTGGGCTTGCTGATCGGAAGATCAGCTGTTCGAATCTGTGTGATGGGGTGAGCTCCCATTGCTCTTTCCCAGCTTCTGCCAACCTAGCAGTTCGAAAGCATACCAGTGCAAGTAGATAAATAGGCACCACTGTGGTGGGAAGTTAAACGGTGTTACCATGCGCTCTGGTTTCGGTCACGCTGTTCTGTTGTGCCAGAAGTCGTTTAGTCATACTGATCACATGACCTGGAAAGCTTGTCTGTGGACGAACGCCGGCTCCCTCAGCCTGAAGCGAGATGAGCGCCACAACTCCATAGTCGCCTTTGACTGGACTTAACCTTCCAGGGGTTCTTTACCTTTACTTTTTAATCCTAACCCCATTTATCACAGTATAAGCTCCACTGAACTTGGGAGGACTTACTACTTAGAATTGCACAGTAAGTCTGGAACCAATCCACATATATAGAGTTGTCGTCATGAATGTATTCATTTATACAATTCTATTTGTTTATGTGGTGCCAGGTGAGAGATTTGTCCAGGCCTTTTAGGACTTTAAAATGCTTTTGCTTTGAATGCTGGGTTTTTACAGCCTGCTGTGATCTGTTTGTACATGGTTGTATTGCATTTTTCTGTTTTGTGTGGAAGATGCTCTGGAAGCCGTAGCTGAAGAGCAGCTAACGAATGTTTGAAATAAACAAACGGTGAAGCCTGTGTACATAGCACCTTACAGCGTAAGTCAAAAAGGTGCTTTTCTTGATTTCTTGTATTAAGTGGCTAGGAGCTTCTAATTCAAGTTTGGCTATACAGCAAAAGCAGATGGGGAATAGGTACTTATGTAGCAAATTTAATTATTTTACATCCACCTTCCTTCCATCATAGAACTCAAGGCAGTGTACCCACAGCTGCCAGGCAATCCACAGTCCTCTCAGAAAATGGGATGTAGGAGCACAGAAAGCTGTCTTGTGCCAAGTCAGGCATTGGTCCATCTAGCTGAAACTGGGACCTTCTGCCTGCAAGATAGATGCTCTGTCACTGAGGCCAAATTGGTGCCACCAAGAGATGCTTTCTGGCACCAAGTTGTCAACCTATCAGGGTGAAGGGGAAGCGGAGGAGCAACAAAATTTCTCCCACCTCTTGGTAGAATATTATGTGCGACTAACTTAGCAAGTGGTTAGAAGTACAATCCAGTATGTTGCCTCCAGAAGCAGCCCTAAACATTCGGGTGTCTTGAGGCAACATCCATATTGGCATTCTATGATGCTAAATGTATCTTAATATCCAAAATAATCAGCATTTTGTTGCCCTTTAATGGTATTGCATGGACGCGGGTGGCGCTGTGGGTTAAACCACAGAGCCTAGGCCTTGCTGATCAGAAGGTCGGCAGTTCGAATCCCCACGACGGGGTGAGCTCCCGTTCCTCGGTCCCTGCTCCTGCCAACCTAGCAGTTCAAAAGCACCTCAAAGTGCAAGTAGATAAATAGGTACCGCTCCAGCAGGAAGGTAAACGGCGTTTCTGTGTGCTGCTCTGCTTCGCCAGAAGTGGCTTAGTCATGCTGGCCACATGACCTGGAAGCTGTACGCTGGCTCCCTCGGTCAATAAAGCGAGATGAGCGCCGCAACCCCAGAGTCGGTCACGACTGGACCTAATGGTCAGGGGTCCCTTTACCTAATGGTATCCCAAAATCTGCTGCATGGGGTAGTCTGTTTCATCCTGCTGAACAGTTACCACTGTGGTGGGTGGTCATCTGTAATCACCTCACATTCCTTGTCACAACATGGTTCTGGTGTCATTATTGCTAGGACCACATTCCCCCCCCCCCCTTTTATTGCCACAGTGTAATAAACACTAGGATTGTACCATTAAGACAGCAAAGCTATTACCCATCCTGGCTGCTATTGTAGCCCAGTAGCATCCAGAGGTGATGGTGAGAGACAGACATACAGATTTCCCTATCCCAGAATAACAAAAGCAGAATAATGTAGCATTTGTGTCAAGGAAACGACAGGTTGAGTAGGTAAATTTAGTAGGAAAAAATGTTTGGCCAGATGGACAGACATGCTTTTAGCAAAACTTTTATTTACTTCAGTGTGTTTTCAATGTTGCTCCTAGCAACTGGAAAGATACTAAAAGCTTTCTTCATTGACATGAAGGCAGCAATCCTATGCTTCTGTGTCAAGGAGCAAGTCCGGCTGAACACAGTGAGGCTTACTTCAAAATAAACACACAGAGAGTCAAACTACCTAGGAGAGAAGTGATCTGCTTCCAGCTAAATCTGGCTTGCTCATTTGGTGAAGGAAAAGTTTCTTTGAAAATGTGTTACTAAATAAAAATCTTGGATGGAGTACGTTTAATGATTAAAAAAAAGAGACCCAACTAGGGTAACAATAAACACAGGAAATATACATGAATAAAGTGTTCTGAAAAGTCAAGCCACAAGTCTTTAACGACTATAAATACCACCTAAGCTGGGTCACTATTATTAGCAAAGGTTGAACAAAAGAAGAGGTCCAGAAATAGATACGGTGGCCTGAGTAAGGGATGGTATGAAGTGTCTTGTTTAACCTTACGCAGATATTGTTGCCACAGCATAGGAAATGGTTTTTGCTGGCTCATGTATTCTATGGGGATGAAGGATGTTTCCATGTTGTCTGTTTGCCAAGGAAATTCCTTAACAGGCCTGTTTGCTAAACAGAGGAAATATCAGCCTACTGGGGTGTCGCTGGACGCGATGGGAACATCTATCTTCATTCTGTTGCTGGCTGTGATCGGTTTAGGCTGCAGGCTTGTACAGGCAACTCTATATTTATAGTGACAGTGAGCATTTATGTTGCACATCTGAGTGTTCAAAGTCAGTGGTGTAAAATAGAGAAAAATCTCTTCCAAGTATTGTTGCTTTTGGTCCTGTGCGCCTCCTTTAACTACCTCGTCATCCCATTCAGCACCATCTGCTGTCATTCTTCTTCTGTAAAGAAACAAATGTGATGTAAACATCCCCTCTATTTCTGATGTCCAGGCTGTGAGGGCCATAGAATCATAGAATGGTAGAGTTGGAAGGGACCACAAGGGTCATTTAGTCCAGCCACCTGCAAGTAGTTTATATAGCCAAAAAGGCTATATAAACTACACTCAAGAGGAAGGTATTGGTGGCCAAAGGGGTCTCCCTCCTGCAAGGTTTGCGGAAGTACAAATGATCTGGGGTGGGGTGGGGCAGGGAGCCTAAGGGAGGAAGGACTCCTAAAAACAGCTCAGTGAGATTTGAGCATGCTCATTTGTGAAGGAATGCTGATTGACTGTTGGCGCAAAAGAAGGAAAACTGCGGAGGAGGAATGGAATGGAAGATGCAACAATCATGAACAGCAGCAGTCCACACCTAATCATTTAGTTGCAGGCCCCACTTGTAATAAGGCGCTGTGGGTTAAACCACAGAGCCTAGGACTTGCCGATCAGAAGGTCGGCGGTTCGAATCCCCGCAACGGGGTGAGCTCCTGTTGCTCGGTCCCTGCTCCTGCCAACCTAGCAGTTCGAAAGCACGTCAAAGTGCAAGTAGATAAATAGGTACCATTCCGGCGGGAAGGTAAACGGCGTTTCCGTGTGCTGCTCTGGTTCGCCAAAAGCGGCTTAGTCATGCTGGCCACATGACCCGGAAGCTGTACGCTGGCTCCCTCGGCCAATAAAGCAAGATGAGCGCCGCAACCCCAGAGTCGGTCACGACTGGACCTAATGGTCAGGGGTCCCTTTACCTTTATATATATGCCAAATTCCTTTCCCTCCTTCCTGACCAATTGAAGCCCCCCCCCTCCCCACACACTTAGAAGGAACAGATTTTCTAACAGTGTTTGTCACTGACAGCCTAATACAAAATGATGTTTATGCTGCATAAGTTTGTATCCAAGTTAGTTATGTATTTGAAGGACACGTTGGATAAGGATGTTTTTTTCTCTCTTCTATTAGCACACATTTACCCATTGGAATATTGTTTCAAACATAAACCTAGCTTCCAATCTATTAAAAAAAAAGAAGATACAGACCATCCCAGCAGGGTGATAAAGTCTTCCTGTGTTCCAATAATAAAGCCTGTCCATTCCGTACCAGCAGTTTCCAGTTCCTTTGTGGCTGGACAGCTTGGGAAGACGAACTCACTCCTAAGTAGCCAACCTGCAGTATCAGTGAGGGAGTCGGAAACAGATGTTCACCAGGCTATACAATTTGTTGTCACTGTCAATATTACGTGGCACTTTTCCCAACGGAAATTGTTTGTGGATGGAAAAGAATGCAACGGTGGGGGCACGAGGGGGGATCATGTCAAAAAAGGGCTTGTATTTCTTCTGCTAGGTGTAAAGCTCTTTTTAAGGGGAAATGATTACATGGGAACAGACCTTAATATGCTGTGCACAGGTAGCTTATGTTTCATTAAAATTTAGCATCTGTTTTGCCAAATTCGCCAATATGTTTGCATATGACTTTCTCTGTTCTCAGAAGTATTGTGAAATATCAGAATATAGCCAGAGTTAAATGTGTTTCAATCCGAATTATTCCAGTTGAAGAGATTTTGAGCATGAGGATAAATCAACTGGATTTTTTAAAAAAATGATTTAACTGTGGCAATGTCATGTCCAGTATTTTCATAACATAGTTTGTGTTGTTTTTTAAATACAAATTCCATTTAAATATTTGGCCAGAACAAAATAGCCAATCTTATTCTGAGTATCATGAGTGGTATTAAAGATATGCATACACTTTGCTAAAATGCTTTTAGAGGTTTTTTAAAAATATCTTTTCCCAGAAACTCCCTAATATATTTAGCGATGGAACAGGTGCAGAAAACCACCTAGAAAGCTGACTATACCATTTTAATATTCATAAGTATTATTAAAAAGATTCATAAAATGATCCATGATAAAAGTTCTAGATATAATTCTCATGCAATCATATAATTCTTCTGTAATTTCCTATTATCAAATCATTATGCTTATACATAAGTTAGTTCAACAAAAGTGTTTGGACATTAAGCATTGTGTTTAATTTGAGTTAAATTCAGTTGCCAATCAGATTTTAAAACAAGATTGTATGTAGCTGACTTTGTTTGTTCCCATGAATATAATATCTGTTTGGCTCTTCAACATAATTATGTCTCAGAAATAAACATGAAGCTTAAAGAAGATTTAGGGATAATTACAAAGTTGTAGTCCGAGTAAAATCATTGTTAAGCCACAAAACCAATAGTTGGATCTATTCCTTTTTTTTAAAAAAAAGGCATTTGTATTTCAGTAATATTTATTTTATGGTTTTAAGGTATCATCAGCCACATAATTAACATTACTTTTTAGAAATGTTTAGTATAGGATGCTTGAAATGCTTTTGTCAAAACACAGAAGAAATTGATCTTCAATATATAAGATTTTTTTTTAACTGCCACATCATTCCTTTTCAAGGGTTCATTGGGTTTCCAGAAACCTTTATAACATTAGACATCATCTCAAGGCATATTGTTAACAGTAAACGGTAGTTTCATTAAACGATTTCCTTTAGACAGCCAGTTTCCCCGCTTCACTTTGTTTTCATTTGTGGTAAGAACAGAATAAATAAATGCAGTACCTAGACATTGGCAAAATAACTCTGAAAGAGCATGTGAATGTAATCTGGTAAAGATATAACGCCGGCTTCCCTCAAACCACCATTTGCAAATCAGGTTCCAGCTTTGGGAAATATATACAATCTCCTCCTCCTCTCTCCACAGCAAATTTCTGCATCTTACCTGTTCAGCATTAACCAGTATGCAGTTGTACATAGTTAAAGCTAACAAAGTTTTCTCATAACTATAGTCTGAAAATGTACTTCAAACCATGGCTTCAAATTCTTGTTTACAAATGAACCATGGTTAATGTTGGTGTGCAAGTAACTCTAAACCTTGGTTATTGTTGACAAGGGAAGAATTTTCTTTAGGGATGACATAGAAGAATTCATTTCTAAGGCTGACTCCTGATTTGCAAACTATGGGGAGCTGATGTTACATCTGTACCAAATCTGTACAGTTTTTTCAAACTACAGATGCAGTCCAGTGAGACTTAATTTGGTTTGAACTGTCTTGCAACCCGTTCCTAAATATTTGTCATTGAGTATCTGCCAGAGACATTCATGTAATATCAATACAACATTGCCATATTATTGTCACGATTCCAGAGTCAGCACTGGGTGGCTCAGTATGATTGTTGTCACACTCAGAACTGCTCTGGGGCAACATTAAGCACTATACTTTAGAATGGGCTAATCGGATTTCAAGTTGGAACCAAACTCAGGTTAGCTGTCACAACTTTTTATACATTTCATTGTGGGCAAGGATTTATTGGGCCAGCCAAATAGACAGGAGGAAAACCTCACCTCCCATCTCACTTCCTGGTTCTTACTTGCCTATATGTTGTTGGGGGTAGGGAGCAAATCTGTTGCTTTGCTCTGATTTTACAATGCTATTTTCACAGCAGTGAAATTGCAGTGTGATTCCAATCATGTCTGCTCAGGATTAAGTCCCAGTGAATTCAGTAGGACTTGCTTTCAGTGGAAAGGGCAACCACTTTCCACTCACTCATTTTTCGCTCCAAAGAATCATAGAATGGTAGAGTTGGAAGGGACCACAAGAGTCATCCAATCCAGCTCACTGCAATGCAGGGATCATTTGCCTAACGTGGGGCTCAAGACCTCAATCCTGAGATTAAGAGTCTCATGCTCTACTAGTTTGAGCTATCCTGAGTTCAGAGAAGGGGAGATGATTAAAGGTAAAGGGACCCCTGACCATTAGGTCCAGTCGTGGCCGACTCTGGGGTTGGGGCGCTCATCTCGCTTTATTGGCCGAGGGAGCCGACGTACAGCTTCCAGGTCATGTGGCCAGCATGACTAAGCCGCTTCTGGCGAACCAGAGCAGCACACAGAAACACCGTTTACCTTCCCGCCGGAGTGGTACCTATTTATCTACTTGCACTTTGACGTGCTTTCGAACTGCTAGGTTGGCAGGAGCAGGGACCGAGCAACAGGAGCTCATCCCGCCGCGGGGATTCGAACCACCGACCTTCTGATCAGCAAGTCCTAGGCTCTGTGGTTTAACCCACAGCGCCACCCGCGTCCCTAGATGATTACTTCACAGCCAATCAGAATGGGAGGGAGGAGCCCTGCAGATTTTTGGAACAGCTCTGCAAAGGCACCAGCTCACACATTTTGATTTGTAACTCGGTTTCTGGAAGGGTTAGTGACTTGCATTCATTCATTTTAAAAAAGCAAGCTCAGACTCTGCAATCACATCTCTCATTCATTCATTCATTCATTCATTTAAAAGAAGCTGGGGGAGGAGTGTTACTGTTTTCCCAATGATATTTTCCTGATGTAAATATTCCCCTTCCCCATCTCACCCCACCCCAGAAGAGGGGCAGCCCTACCTTTATGCTGAATGAAGCAGTTGCTTCAGGGGGGCAATCTGGGTGTCATGTAGAGTGCAGCAAATTGTTAGTTATTTAATTTATTGGGTCTGGATTTTATTGTCAGGAAGGGGAAGAAGCATTTGTGGGATTAGGTGCCAAAATAACTTTGCACGCCTTGGACATTATGTGCCTTAGTAGGAGAGGGGTACCCTTTGTTGCACTGCCTCAGGTGGAACAATGTCTTGGACTTGGCCCTGCCTGGAAGCTGCTATTTGCAGTATTCAGGAAAATATATGGGTACACATACTGCTTCCCTAGCAGGGATAATTTACTCTGAAATAACAACACCGGAACAAAGAGTCAAATTCTGTTCCCAATGCTATGGTTCTAAGGGAATCAGGGGAGGGGGTCTATTGATGGGGGCAAAAATATGAGATCTAATCATGGATGTCCAACATCTCATCTAGTTTGACCCTCACTGTAATGTTCACAGGTGTCTCAGAATAAAGTTGAACAGTTACATTCAGGAATCGTGCTTCATCATCATTCACTGGATTGTAAAGGCAGATAATAATTTATGAAAAGGGGGAAAATTAAATATCCATACCAGACAAGCCATTAAGTCACTGCAGGAGTGAGGGTGGATTGTAATAGGCCTTGTTCTTTCATCTGCACCCAGCAGAGAAATCCTGAATGCACAAAACAGCTGGGACATGTCATGTGTACAACTTGAGCTGATGAATTGAAATAATAAATTCATTCTAATTAAGGTTTGGTTCTTTCCAATTGACTATTTCCTGTAGTTGAAAGCCACAGCTTTATACGCTATGCGTTTTCAAACCAGGATTGTAGTGTATATTACATTTTTTTATTGTACAAATATATTTGTCAGCAAATTTGTTTCTCAATGTCTACTGCCCTGTGATCTTTGGGAAAATGATAGCTTTAAATTATTGTAAATTAGAGCTTCTTCTATCCATTGCAGTTATTTTCCGTTTTCAGAGTGGGGATGACACAACAAAATAACACTCTGAATTGCATTTCTACACCAATTTACTCTTTATTATATTAGTTCTCCATATTAAAGCAGTTGTTGCATCATTTTTGAAAAAAATTCTGCCGTACTCTGCAAACATGTAGTTTTGAAATGGAAGGTAGAAGCAAACAAAGTTTGTTTAGACAAACATTTTATATTTCCTTAAAAATAGGGCATGGGCAAACTCTGTCCATCATAAGTGTTTTAATTATTTAGGATGAGTGCCTGAAAAATGAACAGTCCATGAAAATTATGAATATAACACTGAACACAGTTCTAGTTCACAGCTTATTTGCTTAAATACCGTATTTTTCCATCTATAAGACAACCCCTATTTTGGGGGACTCAGATTTAAGAAAATGGGGGGAGATATATCCGTGTATAAGATTGCCCCCCCCCCCAATTTTTTACATTATTTTTTAGGGGGGAAACCTAGTCTTATACATGGAAAAATACGGTAGTCTTTTTTAAACACACACAAACATGCATCAAAATTTGCCCACTGCTGATCTTTGAGATTTCATGCAATCCAACCCTACTTATTTACCAGGGACGTTCCTTGTTCTTTTGATACCTGACTGGAAAATCACTCTTCCAGTTTGGTTGGCATTCTCCTTTTGGGGCAGATGTTAGTCAAGCACCTTATTTTTTGCTCTATAAGACGCACCAGACCACAAGACGCACCTAGTTTTTGGAGGAGGAAAACAAGAAGAAAAATATTCTGAATCTCAGAAGCCAAAACAGCAAGAGGGATCGCTGCGCAGTGAAAGCAGCAATCCCTCTTGCTGTTCTGGCTTCTGGGATAGCTGCGCAGCCTGCATTCGCTCCATAAGACGCACACACATTTCCCCTTACTTTTTAGGAGGGAAAAAGTGAGTCCTATAGAGGAAAAAATACGGTATTTCCAAAATGTTGCTAGTGTCCACTGAAATGCTGTAGAATACTTTGTCATATTTCAGCCCCTCCTCCAGAAGTAAAATTTCTAAATGATGGGAACAGGTACATTTTGACACATGATGACCCTAGTGCGCATTCATGGAATCGGTGATGAGCAGCTCATGCTCCTCCAGATGTTGTCACACTCATTCCTATCAGCCCCAGGTAGCACAGCCAACGCTCTGGTATTATGGGAGCTGTATTCCAACAACATCTGGAGGACCACATGTTCCCCACCCCTGATGTAAATGCATGCCCACATGGACCTAAGGTCCCATCCCCATTTTTTAAATGTTGCTGTTGGTGGTGATGAACTATTGCCCTTATTAGTTGCTTTTAACAAGAAGTAATCCAAAGTGACTTATGAAAAATAGGACATATATTAAAACCAGCGTGAAAGCTAAAAACACACTTGTATTTATATAAAAGCAAGACTAACACTTCCCACTCACCGAAGGAGGCCACAGATAATTTAAGGCCCCAAGGCTGGGTGGAAAAGAAACATTTCTGCCTTGCCTTGACAGTGATGTTACCAAGCATGTCTCCCTGGGAGAGCATTCCATAAGCGGGGAGCCACTACTGAGAAGGCCCATTCTCACGTTGCTGAACTTGCATGAGTTGCAGCTGTTATTATACAAAGGCAATGTACAGCAGATGAATAAGAGCCAGTGTCTAACACAGTTGCATGTGGGTGGGTGCCTCAGGCCAGTGTGGTGTAGTGGGTAAGAGTGGTGGACTCGTAATCTGGTGAACCGGGTTCAATTCCCCGCTCCTCCACATGCAGCTGCTGGGTGACCCTGGGCTAGTCACACTTCTCTGAAGTCTCTCAGCCTCACTCACCTCACAGAGTGTTTGTTGTGGGGGCGGAAAGGAAAGGAGATGGTTAGCCGCTTTGAGACTCCTGAAGAGGAGTGAAAGGCGAGATATCAAGTCCAAACTCTTCTTGGTGAGGCTCAGTGTAAGAATAGGAGTGTGTTACCAAAGTGGACAAGATTTTCACCTGTGAGATGTTTCTAGATAAAAGATTGCAATGGGAGTGGGGGTAGTTTAAAACTATTTGTACTATTGTTCCTCTTTGTACATAAGATAAAAAAAGATTACAACGAAGTAAGTGTAAAATATTATATGTTGAGAAACAGACTTCCTAGCTGTATTGATTGAGCGGGTGGGAGGCTTTAGAAAAGGGGAAATTTTCAGTTCTTCTCTAATATCGCTTTGTAACCCCTCAAGTTAGCCACAGAGCCCTGAGTCTCCTCTTTTGATCTCTGGCGATATTTTTCTCTGTTATGTCATAGAGGTCACCTGGCTCATGTGTGACAAACTGCCTGCATAAGTCACAGTGCCAGTGGCAGAGATTTGTAACCATGTCCCTGGTCCATTGCCTTTGAATTATTTCGCAGGCCCTCTGCTTTACATTTGCACTCTGTCGGAAGATGAACAAGGGAAGGGAGTAAAATCAAGGGCAGGGTCTCATCCTGAAGGACAAGGGGAAACAGGTGGAAGGTTAATGGCCCTGGAGCGTATCCACAAGCCTCTCAGGCTTGATATATGGGCCTCGGGCCTAAAACAGGCATTGGCTTTCAAAGATATATTATTTCATTTGAGGAGAGACATTCTGGAGATCCTGCATTTGTCTGCTGATAGATGATCCTCTGTCCACAATTGGTTATGGCGTGTGAGTTTTCCTTGGGCCTGCTCCCGTACATAAAATTTTTGCTGAGCTCTCCAACCTTTCACATGCCTTTAAGAATGGGACGCGTGCGGGTCTTCTGGCAGGCTGCAGGCTGGATTTTTGCTGCTGCTATTTTAGTCATTTCTTTTGAACCGCTAAGGCAAGTTTGGGAGGAGGGAGAGAGGGATGAAAGGCACTTCTGTTCATTCATACATAACTTGATAAGGGGCGGCCTTGCAAAAGGAAAACAGAAACAATGTTAGGAATCAATTGTGTGTGTGTGTGTGTGTGTGTGTGTGCAAGGGGGGAAAGGAATCTTAATAAAAGGCTTTATAGTGACCATAGCCAACATAACGATGCACATAGCAAAGTAACATTTTGGAGTTGTTAAGAACAAGAGAACCTCCTACAGATTTGACAAATACTATCACTGTTGTATGGGATTTTATTGTTACTCTTACTTTGATATGTGGCTGTTCAGAACAGAATAAAAAGAATCCTGATGCACAAACTGGTTAACAGAAAATGCCTCCCCCCCTTTTTTTTGAGCCCACGGAAACTTAAATCCTGTATGTGTACATTTGAAAATAAATATCACTGGTTTCAGTGGAACTCAGTTCTTTTTTATCTGTGCTTTATCTGATGCAAACCCACAGTAATTTTATTTGCCACTGTGGCAGCATTTAAATATGCCTCCCTGCAACACCCTCTTTCATTTCCCCCCTTCTAATTCTACTCCCCAATGGACAGATATTTAATATTTCTACATTTTTATTGGTCTAAATAAGTAAATAATAGCACGCAGTACCAGCACCCTTTTTCCAGAAGAAAAGCTCTGGTTAGCACCATTGAGAGGAGTGGGGATCACTTAACAAGGAACTGTGATTCAAGCGCTCATATCTGAACACAATTGAGAATATAATTGCAAATCATTTGCTCCTTGTTTTATCCATTTCTATCATCCCCTGAACAGGATTTTCCCAGGGCTACTTTTGAGACTGGGATGTAAAATGAAGCATGAACATTTGCACAGCCTTCAGGCACTGAACACACATCCTTTCAATAATTCTTACAGTAACCTCTCTTAGATGGGAAGAGGGCATATAGCTCAGTGGCAGGGCACATGCTTCACATGCAGAAAGACCCAGATTCAACTTTAATACGTGCAGTTCAAGAGATCTTAAGTTGGTAGCCCAGGAAAGACCCGTCTCTGAAACCCTCATGGCCAAAATGAAATAATATTTGGCTGGATGGACCCAATGGTGTGGTTGTATGTTTCTTGGCAATGCATTCATTTCTGAGCTGGGCCAGAACCAGGAGCTTCCACTCATAAGTTACTATGGAACTATTTTTACAGGCTAGCTGGATTGCCTCATCTTCATAAGACGCTCCTTTATCACACAGTGTCCTCCTTCCTGGGCCAGTATTCCATCTGCAGGAATAAAAAACTACAAGAAGAGACTTGGGTTCAGCACTAGAGGAAATGTGCATATCAGAGGAATTCCACAATAAAATGCAGTACCAAGGCTAATTGAGGGGTCTCCTATGGTTTTCAAGAGGTGGTTGGGGGTGTTTTCAGCCTATGCAGAGTGGTGGTGCATTAGATGATCTGCTACTCTCCTTCCAACAGCATAGCCAATGTAGGCCCATTAATCCAAGGTGTGATGTTGGCATAGGGACCTTGAGCATATGTTTAACAGGCCAGTTAAGTTCCTCAGGTGGTAGACACTTAGTAGAAGAGGATACTCTCCTGCCCTTTCCAGTGCACTCCATGTATACACCAAGTCACATATGCATGATTTGCCCTCCTTTTTTGAGATTGAAGAATCCCCTGTATCTGATATTTGCCCATGGCATGTTGAGTGTTTGCCTCATATTTATGTACATGGTTGAAGGGACAGAGGGCTGTTTGCTTTGCTTATCTACTATTCAAAGAAGAGCACTGGTACTTTTATCTGGGTTACACTGTGCCGTTTCCTTTTGAACTTGCAATGTAAGCCATATTAGACGTGGCAATAGCTTGCGCAGATACATCCTGTAGGTCTGGGACACGCTTACACTCATCTTTTGTGTGTGTGAATCTACAGGCCAGTGCAGAATCGTTGCATTGCCCATACAGCGCCATATTTCACAGCTTTGTGCTAGTCCAGCAAACTGTATGTCCGACTAATGTGCTCCTTTGCTGGGATTGAGCTGTAAATGAGCATGCTTATATCACTCCTGTGCACAGATGGGGAATCTGTGATAAAAAGGTCCCACCAAAACCCCAAATATACACATAGAAGACCACGTGAGCCTATGAATCCCACCCACTTTTACCTTAACTGTATCTCCCTCTCTTTATCATTTCCCTGCTTTTCTGTTTTTGTCAGTCATTCTCAATTTCTTCCCACATAGCTGTGCACATATTATAAATCTGTGTACACTGAGCATGTATAGAGGAGGGAGAAGGATTGTGCACTCTTTGTGCACATCCTCAGCATAACATCTGCAAAAAGCTACACGTAAACAGAGATTACATGGTTGTTTCTCTTTTACCCCTCCCCCCACGCCAAAGGTTATAGTGCCCCCGGTGCCACTCGCCTAAAGGTCATCATGACCCAGTTGTAGGCCACAGATCCCCATGTGCAGATCAGCTTTATCTAGTGTGCTGCCAGATCATGACTATTTTGCTCACTACTTTCAGGAACAAGCTGTTAACAGAGTATGTTTACTGATAAGTCTTTCAGCTGCTGAGATCTACTCCTGCTTCCCTTACTGACAGGAAACGTGTTTTGAGTGCAAAGGCCGCAGAGTGTAGTGGGTTATATAAGAACTTATTTGACTTACTTGCAGGACACGGCTGTTGACTGTCTGTGACAAATAAGACCTTTCAACATTTTAAAAGCCCAAACAGGCAAATTTTGATTCTTAATAGAGTACTCTGACTGAAATAAAACTAATTCATCCTGGTCACATATTCAACGGGTCTCTGTGGGTGTCATTACTTTGTGTAGTAAGGACTCCAACACCAAGGAAGTCCCAGTTTTAGTCTAATATATAGATCAAAATGTTGGTGTTGCTGCTATTCTGCTGTTTGTAGGTTCCTGTAGATAGCAAAGTTGATCCATCTGTTAGTTATGTGCATTGACTTGCAGAGAACTTGAGTTAACCAGTCAGCTGAGCTCTTGCAAAGCTTCTACTGCATTTCTTACCTTGCCAATGATATGTGGAATGTGTGTAGGAAATGTCAGGGAACACTTAGTATTTTTGATAAATGATCAGAGCAGGAGAAAACTACAAACTAGGAGATGAGATCCAGATGTCATAAGGAAGCAGATGCGCCCTTATGGTGGGAGTCTAGCACAGTGAGTTCACTGCACATACAGAGATGAATGTTAGCATAAATTTTTGGAGAATCACGATATTAGTTCGGAGGTAATTTAGCTAAAATATGTGAATTTTTGTAATCCTGAAGGCATGAATGAGGAGAGCATCTCACAGACAGCACTTCTGTGGCCCAATTTGTAAGCATAAACTTCCCTCACTGTCTTTGGCAAATCCTTTTGCATCCCCTTCTCATGTTTTTGGCCTTTTGATCTTCCTTCCTTTCTCCCCTGCCTTTGCACAACTTCCTCCACTGCTGAATCTTAAAACTGTAAGCTCCTTAAGGACAGTGGCCTCTCTCTTTTGGCTTATGGTGCTCTATACAGAACTTGAATGGATGTAAAGGGCATGAATGGATGCTGTGGTGGAGCATCTATAGTTTCAGATCTCTGAATGATTGGGGGGACTTTCCAGAGGAGGCAGTTGGTTCAGATGCATATTTTTGGGGTGGACCTTTGGAGGAAGAGATACATGATGAGATAAATGGATTAGTTGATGCTGGTGACATTAATAAATCATTATTTAGTGTTAACTGTTGTACTGCATATTTTAGGGTATATCTTATTTTGATGTATTCTTTACATCTTTCTTGTCTTTGCTGTAAACCCCCCTGTGACTTTTGCATAGGCGGCATATAAATTATCAAAATAAGTAAAGAATCTTGCTCCTTCGCCTCCTACAAACACCTCACCTAGGCTGAGTTTTGCATTCTCTGCCAACCTAACACACAATATCCACTCAGTCTTACTGGTTTTCCAGTGCAGTGGTACCTCGCAAGACGAATGCCTCGGAAGACGAAAAACTCGCAAGACGAAAGAGTTTTTCGTTTTTTGAGTTGCTCCGCAAGACGATTTTCCCTATGGGCTTGCTTCGCAAGACGAAAACGTCTTGCGAGTTTGTTTCCGTTTTCTTAAAACCGCTTGAAGAGGTGCAGTTGCGACTGACCGTGCTTCGCAAGACGAAAAACATCGCACGACGAAAAGACTCGCGGAACGAATTAATTTCATCTTGCGAGGCACCACTGTACTGCATAAGCACCTTTCACACACAAGTAGCAACTGGGCTGATTCCAGGTAATCCAAACAGCAAATTAACTGGGGCAGTGACAAAACAAGCCAACTTTTACCTATGGGTTATGAAGGTGGCTTGCTTAAACTAACCACAGTTAGTGTAAAGAAAAGGTCGCTAATCTGCCCTCGAGATGCTCTTAGCCTACAAATCCTAGCTGGGGCTGGTGGGAGCTGGACTCACATCCAAACTGAGTTTGGATGCAATGGCAGATCAAGTTTAAGTAAACTGTGCAGCCAGGAGGGAAAGGGACTAAACGTCAGGAAGATCTTTCTGACAGTAAGAGCTGTTTGACAGTGAAACAGACTCCTACGAGAGGTGGTGGACTCTGATCATCAGGCCCCCTTCCATTTCCACAATTCTGTGATTCTATGACTCTTCAAGTGTGTGGCCCGAGGCTCATTTGGGCTCATTTCAAGTCACATGTCACCATGGTTTAATACAGATGTGGAGAGCTGCTTGCTGGGGCTAATGGTAATTGTAGCTGAGTAACATCGGGAGGGCCAAAGGTTCCGAAACCCATAGCTTAGCATGATATGTGAACTTGGCCTAGAAAATATGAATGGGAAATAGATGCCTCTTGACTCCATTGCATACACATGCCAAGGCATGAGTATGGATAGAAAATTCCAATGCCTAGCTTACACTTCATTCTTCCCATAACATCTTGTCCAGCTAGCAAATGCTGCTGAGAACAGTTGCAGCTCTTCTATAATAAATACAATCAAATCCCCTGCAAGGAAAGCTATCTGATACTCTTTATTATTTTTAAAACAAATAAACCAAAATGGTCGGTTGATTGACACACATCACTTCCAAAGCCAAACATGTCCCTGTGTTCCACCATCAAACACTGGATTGTATGCAGCTTTGCCAGTTCAGCGCTGTAGCACCTAACCAGCAACACAGCAAGCTCCAGTGTGGGGAGGTGCCCTTTGTATTCCCTGGACGTATTTGTGTTTGTTTTGTTCTACACTGGTTGTTAAGAGATACTAAAGCTTGAGATAAGTTGAGGCCGAAGCTGCAATAAACTTCAAAGAGATATATTGCCACATACAATTTTACGTATCTTTTTTAGGGTCCACTCCTCTTTCTGCTACAGTCATTGGGGAAAGCACTCTTGGTCAGTAGGAGCAGAGTGCTGCTATCATGCCTTTCCCTCTGCCTCTCCGTAGCTAATATACAGTTGTAAAAACAAACGAGTCTCCATTCCTGTGGAATTCTGCTGAGTTTAGGTTAGACAAGCAGGCTAAAGACTTGAGAGACATCTTTAGAGCCGACAACAGCAGCAGCAAGGAAATCCGAGGGCTTGTTAAACAGGAAGATTTAGCATCCGAAATTCTATAGAGAGAACCGAACAGAGGGTGTTAGAGATCGGGAATATCTGCTTTTCTACTTGTTGCTTTGATAATGGATAAAAGGCTGTCATGAAGTATAAGTTACCAGCTGGGAGTGGGTAGTATAATCTCAGTAGAAAGGCTGTTCTCTCAGTACTATAAAAAAATCTTTTATATCATTCTTACCTATTGTGAAGAATACAAAGGAGTTGTTTATATCACAGACATCCTCCCTAATGGGGAGGGAGCCGTCATCTCATATAGGAAGCCTTACAGGTTGCTTTCAATTAATTTTTCATTGACCCCGCTCTGCTCTTTGACCAAGCGCTCATCCGAACGAAGATTCCCATAATTCCAAGGCATTAGATGAAACACGCTGCAACCTTATGATGGATTGGTGGGGCCTGATTTAAACCGAACGACAAATGGGGATACTGTTTAAGGAAACAATGGATATATCCCCCGTGCATCTGTTTGCTTGTTTTCTTTAAGATGTTCTTTACCCACAAATAACTTCAAGGTGACTCATAACAAAACCATTAAAAATGCAATTAAATACAATGACAAACAGCAATCAAACAGGAGGTAAAAGAATCACAAGCGAATAAAACCAGGAAAAAATGTGAGACTCCCACGCCAATCCCATTAAAGCTCATGAGAACATGAATTTTTAAATTTATTTGGGTAGTTTTACATTTATATCCCACCTTTCCTCAAAGGAGCTCAAGGTGGTATACATAACTATCCTCCTCCCCGTTTTATGCTCACAACTTTGTGAGGTAGGTTAGGTTAAGAGACAGTGACTGGCCAAGATCACCCAGTGAGCTTCATAGCTGATTGGGGATTTGAACTCTGATCTCCCTAGGGCTTAATCCAACACTCTAACCACTGGCTCCATCACTGATGGATGTTGCCTGGTGTCTAAAAGACAACAGTGCTGGTACCAGGCAGACATAACAGACTGGGGAGTTAATCATTTGGGAGCCATCATGGAAGAAGCCTCCCTCCAGTAGCTACCTAACTTCCATATACAGGAACACCTGGAGAAGGTCCTCTGACATAGCTGTCAACTTTTCCCTTTTCTTGTGAGGAATCTTATTCGGAATAAGGGAATTTCCCTTAAAAAAAGGAAAACGTTGACAGCTATGCCTCTGAATAAGATCTTAATTGGCAGGGAGACATGGGAGAAGGTGGCCCATGAAGTACCCTGGCTGTTTAAGGTTTGAAGGTCAAAACCAGCAGTTTGAATTGGGCCTGGAGGCACACTCGGAACCAGCAAATATCTTTTAATAGTGGTGTGGTGTGGCCGCAATGGTAGGTCCCATTTGGTAGGCCAGCCATCATGTTCTGCATCAGCTGAAACTTCTAGGTAGTTTCCTAAGGCAGCCCCACATATGGTAGTCTGACCTAGCAGTTACTAAAGGATGAACATCTGTGGCCATACTATTCCTCTCCAATCAAAGTTGGTGATAGCTGCTATACCTTTCTGAAGCTGCCTTCCCATCCAGTGGCAATTATGGATCTGAGAGCTTTCCAAGTGGCATACGTTCTCCTTAAACTGGAATACACCACTCATATTAGATTAAATACTATTTTATTGGTTAAGTTAGGTATCAACTATCACATATCCAGTGCAATACAGTGGTTAAGAGTGTTGAATCTAGCTGAGGAAAACCCAGATTCAAATTCTTGCTTATCAGTGACACTTTCTGCCATTTCACACTTTCTGTGATAATCATTTTTAATGAACATGTTTAATGCTGCAGCAAACCTATGTAGGAGAGACACATTCCTTGTTCATCCTTAGGTGTACTCTCACAAACAGCCATTTGTGTCCAGACCATGCTGCTTAAGAAAGCAGAAAGGAACTCACATGGCTGAATGCTCTTCCCTGCAGAAGTTCCCTTCATATAGAAAACTAGGTGTCAGAGACAAGGATTTTAGCCTGACCTGCTCCCTTATATGCTAGCTTTCTCTGTGTAGGAATCTTCTCTCCCTCAGCCTCACATGCGGTCATATGAGCCCTCAGCCTGATGTGATGATTATGGTAGAGACAGGAATACTGATCTCATCTGCTGCTTGCAATAACTAAGTCACAGTAAACATGTACTGGGGATCCATGCTTGGCTGTGGCTGATAGGGACTATAGTATTCCTATCTAGCTTAATTGTATATTTGAGGAAGTGCATCTCCTTATCACTTTACATGCTGCTACACCAAAGACTGAGCAAAAACCCACACAATGTACCCACAACAAACACAATTGATGTGTAAAATATATATCAGCTCTTGTGAGGAGGCCTTGAATACACTGCTGTCTCTAATCTATCTCATAGACTTGTTGTATCTGTAAAATGAAATGACACACACACACCGCCCATGTATGCTCCTTTGAATCTGGTATACAAATGTGACGAATATATAAACAGTCACATTTGCCAATTGGCCACCCACATCAATACTAATTCAAATATTTGTAGCTTCAAGACCCACTGTTGTGGTTAAGAATAGTGTTGTGATTTCTTTATTTCTTTAAAAATGTGTGCCCCACATCACCAACATTGTTCTATTGTGTTATGAGCCACAAATATCAAATGATGATTTAAAAAAAAAAAAAAACCAGTGGGAAATGTCTAAAATGTTTGCATCATCAGGGGTGTTTTTCACATTTTATTCATAGCTTTGCAAATGTCCTTTACTGGTAAATGACAGAAATGTGGAGGACATTTATGGCAGAACGTACAATTACAGGAGAAATTTTTATGCTCTCCTCAACATGAAGTTTATTAAGTAAAAATATGTGACATGACACTTCACATTTCCCTACTCCCCCACTATTTTATGGGTAGCTGCTTGTGGAAGTGTGCAAACTTGGAAGCATGATGACATCACATCACGTTTTTATTTACTTGTTCCTACCAGGGAAGGGGGAAAGAGAGATGCAGGGATGCTATTTTGGTGGCAGGCACACATATTTTGGCATGTTCATTTCTGTACTTAGTGAAAATACTCAGTTGGATTTGACATTTAATGGTCAATATTTTCTGCATTTCCCTCTGGTTCGGGGAAACCTTGACAATCCCCAGTAATTGTCGACATTCACCAAATTACTGTGATACCTTCATATAGGTAGATAGATTTTTAAAAAGTAGGCATTTTGTTCACAAAACAGCAATTAGGATTTTAGCTGGACTTTGATCCAGACCTTTTCTGGCAGAATTCCCAGGGAAACTTAATGAATTTCGATTCTGAAAGGGGCTGCAAAAGCTGGAGTCTTAAAACGCAAAAGCTTTGTCAAAGCCAAGCAATTACAAACTTGCATTCTTCCTCCAAAAAGGCACACTTTACGCTCTGCTTGTCACTCTATAGTGCTCATTTTAATGATATATTTAGAGCCTTGTCTTACTTTGTATTCTTAGATGTAATTACCCATATTAAAAAAAAAACTCCACTCATTAGTGTTCTGTTCCACTGACTTAATTATACCCTTAATTAAATCTTGACAAACTGGGGGTCACTGTTGTGTCAGTGGAATTTGTCACTGTTTGTCAGCAGGTGTCTGGCCACATCTATTTCTGATCTCCCTGCTGCTGACGTCTGTTTAAAGAGCCTTTTTTTTTTCCAAACTGCACTGCAAATAGTTCACTTCGTGCATCTCTTTCAAAGCATCACCAAAAATGCAAACAAATGCATTTTAGCTATCTATTACCATTCCGCTTGTTTTATGTAAATGTATAAAGAAAAGGAACAGCAGGAGCCAGAGTTTTCAACAGCAAATGAAAAAAATTGTTGAAAAAACAATGGCTCCCATCTCACATCAGCGTACACAGAGCAAATGTGCAGACAGGGGAGTGTGATCACACCTGTTAGTCAGCGCACTGAACCTCTGCATGCTGGGCTTCATGCCACACACGATTGGGAACCTTTAATGATGATGGCTCCCTATCAGAAGCAGAGGCCTTGTATGTGTACAGCTTTTAAGAATGTACGGAGAGTCCTGCTGGATCAGGCCAAAGAAAGGCCCATACATTTCAGCATCCAGTTCTCACAACAGGATCCCAACTAGATTCCTATGGGAAGCCCCAATAAATGACCTAAGTGCAATAGTGCTGTCCTCATTTGTGATCCTCAGCAACTGGTATTCAGGGGGATACTGCCTCTGGCACTGGAGGTAGAACATAGCCATCTTGGCTGGTAGCCCGTGATAGCCTTAACCTCTACAAAAGGACGCGAGTGGCGCTGTGGTCTAAGCCACTGAGCCTCTTGGGCTTGCCAATCAGAAGGTCGGTGGTTCGAATCCCCATGACAGGGTGAGCTCCCGTTGCTCGGTCCCAGCTCCTGCCAACCTAGCAGTTCGAAAGCATGCCAGTGCAAGTAGATAAATAGGTACCGCTGTGGCGGGAAGGTAAATGGCGTTTCCATGTGCTCTGGTTTCTGTCATGGTGTCCTGTTGCGCCTGAAGCGGTTTAGTCCTGCTGGCTACATGACCTGGAAAGCTGTCTATGGACAAATGCCGGCTCCCTCGGCCTGAAAGTGAGATGTGACCCCATAGTCACCCTTGACTAGACTTAATCTTCCAGGGGTCCTTTACCTTTACCTTACCTATCCTCCATAAATTTATCCATGGATTTTGCTTTTGGCACCACACTATCAATCTTGCCTCTTTTCCTCTGAACAAATCATTAATATTAATGTTATTTAAATCTGTATATTACCCTTCATCTGTAGATCTCAGGGTGGTTCACAATATAAATATACAATATGAACAATACAATATTATGCAAAAAATGCATAATAAAAATAAGGACAAAACCAAACCAATAATCCCCTCCTCCCCACAACACATTTAAAAGAGTATTGAATGCTAATCAGCCAAAAACCTGGTTGAAGGGGAACATTTTCACCTAAAGGTGTATAATGAAGGCACTAGCTGGACCTCTCTGGGGAGAGCATTCCACAAATGGGGAGCCACCACAGAAAAGGCCCCGTTCTCATGTGGAAGAGGCACACAAAGGGCTTCAGAGGATGATCTCAGGGCCAGGGTAGGTTCATATCGAGAGATGCGGCCCTTGAGGTATTGTGGTACTGAGCAGTTTAAGGCTTTATAGGTCGAAACCTTCATAGGAAGTGTGCCTATGCCCAAATGGGAGGAAATGGGGAGGATTCCAAGGGACACAGTAGTGTGTGGGAGTCAGCCTTCTGC
Source organism: Podarcis filfolensis (assembly GCF_964270895.1). Lineage (NCBI taxonomy): Eukaryota > Metazoa > Chordata > Lepidosauria > Squamata > Lacertidae > Podarcis > Podarcis filfolensis. Next base: position 20,156,142 of record NC_139609.1, read on the forward strand.
GGTCCTCTTGAGTCTCTCGATCGGGCTGGTGGAAGTTTCCTGTCTGAGGAACACAGCGATATAGGAAGCTGCTTTCTACTGAGTCAGAGCATTGGTCCACCTTTCTCAATATCTTCTGACTGGTAGTGGCTCTACAGGGCTTCAGAAAGGAGCCTCTCCCAGCCCTAACTAAAGATGCCAGGAACTGGACCTGGGATCTTCTGCGGATGCTCTGCCACGGAGCTTATGGCCTTTCCCCAGGCTTACACAAAGGATTTGGCTCCCTGTTTCACCTGACCCATATACAACTCAGCAGGCCACCAGCCACCTATTGTGGTGGCATGCCAGGCTGCTTGAAATGCCAGCTCGTTTGGCATTTATAAATGGAGATTTATCAAACTCCTCAGAGGACAGAATTCCTACAGTGTTCAGCATGCTGTATCACAAGTTGTGGAGGCCTGGGCTTGCACATGCGGCGGTGTAGGGAAGGGGAGAGGCAATCTATGTGCAGGTCAGCTTCCGTGCCAGATCATCCCCTTGCTAGGTCAGGACCCTGGAGTTTTCAAGTGAGCAGGGGGAGGTAGCTGTAACTGAGCTGCATCCTAACAGCTATCACTATCCACTTCGCATATACATATTTGAGGGATTGTTATTCGGGTACTTTACTTATGGGGAAACTAATTCCCATGTTTAGAGATATATAGTGTTCATCTGAATAATTGATCAGTCCAGTCAGTCTTCAGTCAAGTCAGGCTTGATTAATTAGCTGATGGCTTTCCAGTACATTCCTTGCAAGACACTTGCCGTCAGCTGACAATGGAGTCTTCGTTTAATAAAATATGATTAGAGAAATGTACTGTAAAAAAAAAAGCCCCAGCGTAGGGAAAGGCCATCTCTGTCTACAGTCTCTGGAGGCTCGGGGCTTGATCCAAAGAACTACGTGACTAGTTCTGCAATATCAGGGTTACTCACTTTCATTTTCCATGACTACACCCAGAAAATCTAGTTGGCAATTCAGTATTATCCTAGGGCTTCTCTCTTTTCATTCTGGCAGCAGGTTTCTTTTGCTGCAATGGAAGACAGGTTGCTCTGAATTTTTATCGAGCGGCATGGGGAATTGCTTCCAGAACGAGAGTCCTCAGTATCCCCACAATGCCCGATGCTTCCCATGGAGCCATTTGGATTCAGCTCTAGTTATTAATTCTGGTTGGGCTGTGAAGGTCGGAAGAGTCCTCCCAAGCCCACCTCGAATTAACTAAAAATGATCCAACTTCCACTGTTGTGGGCCAAAACTTGTGGAACTGCTGTATTCAGGGTAAACTTCAGGTTTTGTGGGAGGGGGAAGTTGCTCTCAGGTGAGCCTCCTTCTATTTTGTTGGGTCCTGGTAGCAGCTCGTGACAGCAGCAGTATCACTGTGGGGCATTGTGGGAAATTAAAATGGCAGCTCCCCACTGCTCCATGCTTTTTAAAAGGTGTAATAATAGGGCTCTGTTGAGACTCCGGCAGTTGCTCAAGGATGCCACATACTGGTTATTTTACACACAAAAGGAAGTTTCATCTCAATTGTTGCATTCAGACAATCCTCCAAACCATGGGAAGGAGAATCATGAATGAGGAAGGTGCTTGCTTCTCATTCTATCTCCTCCCCTCATCACACATGCATGACTTAATTCATTACATCCTGTTTCAACCAAATGCCCATTTGCTGTGATATGTGAACTGGCAAACTATGATCTGAGCATCCTTCCTAATCAGGATTGCAAACTGGGATCAAACCAGTTCAATTGTGCCTCAGCTGGCAGTTCATTAGGTGTCCCTTGGCAAGCCATTACTGATCAACCTCAGTTCTCCCAGTACTGCAGCAGGTCGGTAATAACACTAACACATCATATGAGTTGTTCAAAGGAACGTTGAGATATTACACTGGAACTGAACGCTCAAAAGTGCTATATAAATACTAAATACTGTAATTCTAATGAAAGTCTGCTATTCAACTCAGTCTGCATCAGCAAAAGATATAGTGGAAAAATATATTATGCAATCTGTGTAAGGACAATGAGGGATCAGAGTCAAATACAAATTGAGATATTTTTCATTATTACTGCACAGTGGTCTCTTGTGTGATAACCCAAGAGTTCAAATACAGATCCCTATAGTGTTGTCTAAGGATCTCAACATTTATATCTTGATTCTACAAGAGTGGTATCTTAAAATGCATATAAGGGGAATAAATAATGTATATTTGTTAAATTATCATTTCTTCGCTTAGGCATGTGAACTGGTCACAAGGAAAGATCATATAAATAAACAATGAATTGTTAAGCTAAATGGGATGTCTACGGCTTTTATTTTTTTTCCAGTTAAAACTAAATTAGAACCATTATGCAGGCTTTCAGATAAACTCACCAAGCTCTTATCTGTACAAAGCTGATAGATCTGCCATTATTCTTAGTGAAAAACAGAAGTTATATCATTCTGTGTCATTAAAAATGCATTAATCCTTTTTAGTAACCTTCCTCTAATTCATTGATTCAATTATAGTCTGAAGGATAAAGACATTTTGCTTTAATAAAAATAGAGTATTAAAGATGGTATTTTATACACAAGAGGTGTATTCGTTAGAGATCTTAAATGGAAGGGAAATACTAAGAAACACAAAAATATAAGTTGAAAAAATAAATATAAAACAGAAACGCAATCCATGGTGGGTTTTGAACTGGTGACCTAAGGAATGTTGGTGGGGATTTAGCCTGTTACTACCAATAGTTCTGACTAATGCATGAAGACCAAACCTCCTTGCACCAATGGGCCACAGTAGATGATGCCATACTCCCTAGCATAGCCCCTTTACAAACTTCCAGGGCAGAGTTACTGATCTAAGCAAATAGAAGTTCCGTTCCCATTGAACACAATTTGGGCTTGTCATCAAGGATTAAAGAGCTGGGTCTGACATTAATTTTCATTGAAGGTATAAACCCAGGACTTAGATGATGGTTTACGATTCTGATGAGCAGATGCAAAATTGCTCATTTGTGGTTGTGCTTTTAAATATTTGTATGAGCCACTGCATGTTGAGCTTTCAATGTTGCAGTGGTTAATATGTAAAAATTATTACGCTATCTACAGAAGTGCATGGTTTCAGTGGCAAACTTCTGTGGGAGCATACTTAATTGCCATTTAGACACATGTAAAGCCTTTACACCCAGATTGGGCTCAGGAAATCCATTCTGTTGTAGGGTTGGGGGGGGTTGCATCAATTGATTTTTGGATCAGATCCCATTAAAAGTTAGTAAGTTAGTAAATTTTAAGCCTTGGTACTAATGATCATGATCCCCCCAAGGAAGTGGACTAATATGTTTTGGTGGGCCCTCAGGGCTTCCTTGTGTGAACCTAGTGATAGGTTACTCATATCTATCTATCATCTATATCTATCTATATCTATCTATCTATCTATCTATCATCTATCTATCTAGCTATCTATCTGCATCCATATATATGCATGCATATATATATATATATATATATATATATATATATTTGTATGTATATATGTAAGCAATATGTATGTACGTGAAACTAGGGTCTGTATTAATTCATTTATTATTTTATGTTCATGGTGAAATATGCAAAACTATATATTAGCTTTAGCTATTCAGGCTGATGTTTAGGAATGTCATAAGGAATGTCCCAGTCTCTGTTTATGGGTCTGAAATAATATGCTTGCATTGCGCTACTTTTGTTATATTATTAAAATGTATTTTTTTCTTTTTAAATTAGTAAATTAGCCTTGGTCCTAATGCTCGCAATACTCAAGGGAAGAGGGCTGTTATGTTTCTATAGTCACTCGGAGCTGTGTGAACTCAGCAGAACCGTAAGAAACACAGATGTTATCTGACATCACAGTTTTATCCATATGGAAATTTTCAGGAGCTTCCCCCACTCCCCAATAACATCATTCAAGCTTACAATTTTTTTCCTTTTTATTTTTATCATTTAATTATTTGCAATATTAATAAAAACTACATCTTCTTTTGTGTTTGTTTTTTAAAAAAACAAACCCTACAAGAATGGGATAGGAGACAGCCACAGGAGAACAGCAAGCACAGTCACACACACACAGTAACTTATGGGTAAAAGTGTGCATTTAGGTCTAGCTAGTATTTATCTATGGCCGTTTTCAGGCTGATCCACACTAGTATTTCTGCTGATCCTCTTTTATCTTTACATGTACTTCTCAACAATAAAACAGATTTATTAAAAGCAGTAACCTGAGGTCTTCATTCAGACACGTGGTTTGCAGTACTGCAGATAATTTGCACCGCAGGGCAGAGGTCACTCTCTTACCGGTCTGTTAATGCAGTTGCTCTGGGATAAGATCAATCTCCATACTTCATTGCAATGATCTAATAGTTCATTGGCACTTCGCTTTGTAGATTGATTAGCTCCAGTGTGGAAAATGATTGATAGATTTCTGATCCTTAGGATTCTGCTTGGGTCAAGAGTAGCAGAGGCTTTTACTACTGCATTTGAATAACCTACATGTAAAAGTGTTGTAGCATAGAAGACCTTGATTTGATTTACATTCACTAAAAGCAAGGCACACTGATATTTTAGTGTTTAATTTTGGTTAGTTCTGCAAAAGTTGTGACAACTTAGTAGTTTCTG